>NC_135243.1:22188980-22909413 GCF_947623445.1 Clavelina lepadiformis | reverse complement strand
TTAATGAGATTCTGATTACACATATTAGTTAGTTATTAATATCACATTATAATGACTATTTTTTATATTTACAATTTTAAGGGGTGCTTTTGTCTCACTCCTCTCGTCATGTGTGCTGTCGCCATCATCTTTTTTATAGTTGTCGGCGTACCGTTATTGATCTACGTGGTAATGGGTAATGGTAAGGCATTTTTAATGTGATGAGTAATGCCAGTTTTATTTCTATAAGCTTGTTATAAAAGACCTACATCTGTTGGTATATGTAGCAACTGCCCCCGAACAGACAATGCTATGACTATGCTATTGTGTACTATTATGCCTTTGAATTATATAAACATGGTACAGAGTAAAACATTGTTTATGAAATGTTATACATTGTTTACACACAAACTCAAAACTTTTGTTTTGCAGCTGTTTGCAGTGGAACCTATAACATAACTAATAATAAAACCAGCTTGGTGGCCTCCCCTGGCTTTACTAACAACACCGATTATAACTTGGAATGCACGTACATATTCCACGCACAGCCAGGATATACAGTTGAACTGATATTCGAAGTTGATGTTGAACCATGTTGCGCAAGACTTGATGTTAGTAGCAAAGAAACTTATACTGATCAGAACATGTTGCTAAGCGGACAATGTGAAATATTGCATTACTGTGGATGTAAATTGAAAAGAATGACCAAAACCTGTTTTGTATACATTGACGTGAAGAGTTTACAACCATGAATAAGCTATTAAAACTGTTTTATAGATCTACGATGGGGAAAAATTCGTTATGAACCTTACTGGCAAGATTCCACATACAGATGTGCTGTCCAATGAACAATTTCTGAAGCTTCTTTACATTATAGACTATGCAAACGTTGATCACAGAGTTGCAAGCAAAGGATTTTGGGCAAGATACAGACAATGTAAGCAAAACAATACTCCATCTATCAGAGCGTCCATACAGATAGAGCATATGAATAGCTTAATATGCACTTGCCACTTGTCATACACACTACTATAGTTTTAGTATATTACATTTGGTGTCTGCGTAATAGTAATAATAATGATAGTTGTTGTTGCACTTTTGCCAAGTAGGTTATGTTCTTACAACAGCTTTTTTTCTGCACACAAAAACCTGTCATCTAATTTTGGGCAAAGTTTAAAGATTGCTCAGATATAATGAGGCTAAGTGGTTAAATGCTTGATTGATAAACTATCACTAGGGACTACACTGTACTAAAAAAAATTATCCCAGGCCATTTCTACATAATATTTGGTGCGAGAGCAACAAGATGACATAAATGTTACATGTTGTTTGTTGTACATTTTTTGATTACGCTAGGTAGTTTTGGTCAAATGCAACAATTAAAACCTATTTTGTTGTGGGAATAGTCCTAGTATTCTACCAGTCCATTCATGTTATTGTAATCTAATTACAATAAGCAAAATTTTAGAATATTTTCCAGCATTTCTCCTATTCATCAAACTTAACATTTTGCATTGTTCTTATTATATGTCCCTTATGTTCATTACCATACAGCATACAGAAAAGATAAAATAAAAAGTTTGAGAGGTATGCACTCTGAGTATTTTTCTAATTTTTGCATGATTGGCTAAATGGTTTAGTAAATCAGAAAATGAAATCAATTGTTAAATAAAAAAGCTGTTAAATGATTAGTAAAGCTAATAATCTTTAAATTACAGTTTCATGTGGTGGACATTATGAAATAACTAACCGGACAACCAGTGTCTTGACCTCACCCAACTATCCCAACAACAAAAAGTATAACTTTCAGTGCACATACACATTTCATGCACAGCTTCATCACATAGTTGAACTAACAATGGAAGTTGATACTGAGCCATGCTGTGCAAGTATTGAGGTAAAGACAATCACAGGCCAATGTGGCATAAGTGAAGTAGTAGTGTAAAGTATGATATGTAGTAGATGGTGTGTTTTACCTTAGAGAGCAACAAACAATAAAATGTTAACAGGTCTATGATGGAGAAATACTTTTAAAGACTCTCGATGGCAAAGATCATCAAAATGTGAAGTCTACTGGGCAATCTCTGAAACTAGTCTATATTTCTGACTACACAAACTCTAATCTCAAAGTCGCAAGCAAAGGTTTTTGGGCAGAATACAAACAAAGTAAGTATGTTAATGTTACTGGTATGGGATAGGCACATTCCTAGCTTTAAAAAATAGCATAAGCTTCTGCCCCATTGGCTTGTTTAACTTAACGTTTTTTCCTCAAAATGATTTAACAATTACAAACTACCTAAACTACTGGGTTTTTGAGTTTAAAATACCAAATATTTTCCTTAAAATTTAAGTGGATCTAATATTTCACATTTTACCATGTTTGTAGTTCCCAGTATTTTGATTGTTTAGGTATAAAATTATACTAACCTTTTGAGGAGTAACAAGTTCTTACACTTACTTGCTTAGCGTTACTTCTTCTAACCTTTTTGTATGATTGGGTACTTGTGTTTGTGAAAATCCTTCACGTGTAGAGGCAGTGTTTTTCTGCTAAAATTATTATTTGTCATATGTGTTGCCCAATCATATGTACGTTTATGTTTTGCACCATTTTCAGACTATAGTACTTTTCCATCATATTACTTATATTTTTTCAAATTATTTCTGTATTTCCTAATTAATGATACGGTAACATATGCTAAGTTTGGTTCTTGCATTTTATCTATGTATCAGTCTGATTTCCAAATATATCTAATTATGTATGAATAATTTTATGTAGACATAAAGTTATTACAAGCAATAACAGAAATTTATTAATGAAATACTGTAAATAGAGTTTTCTTGTAGTTGTTTTGTTATACAATATTTCCCTATATCAGATCTTCAATGCTTTAGGGATCACAGATAAAATAGTACTGGAGTACTAATATTAGTCTTTATGCTAATGTTTGTTGTTATTAAGAGTTGGACTCATTCGAATAGATTTGCCAAATATCACATGAATGGAAGACTTGAACATACATACACACATACCAACATTGGCAACCTCAAACACATTATAGCTTATGAACTTACTAAATTTGATGAAAGATGATGATTTAGTTTAGTGGCTTGGCTAGGGAACTACATTTCTTACAATAAAGGCCATTCATGAAACAAATTTAGGTTCTATATTGATGTTTATTTTAACTGTTTATTATTTTTATTTTTAAAACAAAGCATATTGTTTAGCGTTTGCATCAAGTTATAAATCAACATGGGCAATTAATTAGTAATAAAATTTGTTGCTGATACAAATAGAGAATTCATTTGTGTCAACCCCCAATCTCCTTTGCATGACCACAATTAATATTCCTCTTAACACAGCCATAGTATTAATTACATGGTATGTTGTATATATTAGTATGTAGGCTTTAGCTGTATTATGCTGGAATTTTTTAAATGCAGAATGCTTCAACTGATATTGTTTCAACCTGTGGGGACGCAGTATCATTAACGGAATATCATCACACCACATTAAATTTGCCATTGCGTTAATATGTTCATCAAAGAAATAAGTTTCATATTGCTTGTACTCCAACTCAATGGACAGTTTTGGTAATGTTTTCTCCTGACTGTTCATCATATTATTTATTTCCTGAAATCAGCTCACACAATTCTACAGATCTTGGTGGAATGTTGTGTGTAGCTAAAAACGTTGTGTTAAATTATAATTTCACAGTCGATGATGCTAAAGTTGAAGCAATTCAACAGTCAGTTGGTTTGCCGCTTTGCCTTGCTTGTGAATTTTAACCCATAAGAATTTATGTACATATGTTTTTTTTAAATTTTATCAGCATATACATTAACCCCTGTTGGTGAAATATTTATGCCAGGCATATATTTCAGTCAAGTAAGCAATGGAAACAGAATAAATTACTAAAGATTTGCTTGACATTAACTTATTGTTTTATAATAACTAGTATGTATCATTTTTTCCACTGGTCACTCCACATCTCAGCAGGGTTATAGGAAGAGAAAGTAGCAAGTGTGTTACACAATGTCTAGCAACTGACAGTTATTATAATGTATATGATCTTAGGTATATCAATGCAATCTTTATTATTCATTAGAATTAGATGATATGATTTTGTGGTGATATATAATTATTTGAAAAGCTACATTCTAATTTGATGCGATTACATATTTTACTGCACTAGATCCAAGGACATCATGAAGGGGCCAAACTGAGATGGAAATAACGTCACTAATAACTATGGCATCATGGAACACCGAAGTCATCTTGAGCATGCCTTTTGTTTTTTGCTCTATGTTTGCTGAAAATTGTCATAGCATGATATTAATTCAAACTAGTTTTTTTCTGTACATTGTAATTATTAGACTTTGATGAAATAAAGAAGTTGGTAAATCGCTCATTAATTGGCTTATGAGGATCATTTGGAGGTTAATTACACGCAAAGGACAGTTTTTTCCTGTGATTATCAGGGCAAATGATTCACTTATCATGCATATCACAATTATTAATAAATGTTATTTGTAAATTGTAATGTGTTTTGGCGGCATATCACGTTTATATTTTCTTTGTTGTAAGAATGGATTGTTAATAGCCTGCAAAACCGATTTTTATAACTTTTACCGTGTAATCTTCCGATACTGGATTGCCAATTAGTGAGAAAAGTAGCCACTATAGCTGATTGCTGATTAATTATATGCCTGTTGAAGTAAAGTTTTTTGCAATATGTCAGCTGTATCAAAATCTTAAACACAACTTAAACTTATCTTAAACAGTAACGTGCTTTGTATGATATAATGGAAAATCATGTTTAAAGTGCAGTATTTTAATCTTAAGATATTTATGGTGTATGAAAGTATTTCAATATAATAGTAGCTTTTGCTGATGACTTTGTAACTCAAGTAATTGAATCGTGTTGATGAATCGTGTGAAAGAAACAGTTATATTTTTTATCACTAGCAAGTATCATTTTATATAGTTTATTGCAGTTGGCTTTAATAATTTAGCTTGCAAAATATATGTGATTATCAAATAAGATCAAAATCTAATTTTTTATCATGATTATTTTGAATACTTTAATAACACTATCATGTGTTGTGTTTACATTGTTATTCGTCTTTTCCTTCTTCAATCATGTTTTACCCAAACTGCCTACATTCTATGTTACACCTGTATACACTTGAATTGCCACTGTACGCTGCAACATGTTTTGTGATTTAGTTGGCATTTGTTATGCAGTATTTCTTCCAAGTGAGTTTTTGTTGAAATTTAAATGAAACTCCCTGAAGTTTTGCTTGTGAATTAGGCTAGCCTGATACTATTTCAGAGAGAGAGAGATAGAATATATTTTCACCAATTAAAGTAAAACTGAAAAAGGATCATAATATAATTTCAACATAACCGATTGGTGTGGGGCAGCAAAAAGACCTCACGGTTGTCTAGGTCAGCTGCACCAGACTGCAGACAGTTGCAAAAAACAACTGAAACGAATAGAAAACTGAAACCCAATTAATTAAAATAATACTATAAAACAAAACAGAGACACACTACAGCACTAAGTAACTTAAAAAAAAATAACCAAATCCAAAATTAACTATAGTTTGATGCAAAAGAAATCAATAATCATTCATTTATTGCTTTATTCAAAATTACCCGGACAGCACTTCCCATGCACAAATTCACTTCTCAATTTCAAGAGAAACATTTATGAAACATAATTTTTTTATATTTTCTGCTAGTTTATTTCAAAAATTAGATCCTCGAAATGTTAACTCTCTTTTACTGTTTTGGTTCGTGGCAAGAATAAGTTGTCTTGTGATGATGTATTAGTGTACTGTTTGGATTTCGCTGAAATAGTCATTAAGCGTTTGGGAAAGAAGATTTGAGTAATAATTATGCTTGAATTTTCCTGTCTGTAATTGATAGATTTAAAATGTATTTAGAATATCGTTCGCGCTATAAATTGTAGTTAGCTTGGTATATTTGTTACTATTGGCAATTAGTCTTACTATTTTATTGTGAATTATATTTAATGGTTTTAAAACACAATTTGATGCAGATCTTAAAGCCAATATACCATATTGTAAAGCATTACAAACTAGACTATAGTACATCACCATTAAAACTTTATTAATGGTAAATTGTCGAATTTTGTACAAGACACCACAGATTCTTGGCAATTTTTTGCAAACCTCTTCAACATGATAATTCAATTTAACTAGTTCAGCTAGTATTATGCCTAGGTATTTAATTTTGGTAGCCCTTTCTATTCTCTTGCTATTTATGGCTAGGTTTAAGTTTTGCCATTTGCAGTTTTTAGGGGTTGTTATCATGAAAAAAGTTTTACTAGAATTCAAAGAAAACTTATTAATTTCTCATTAATTGTTATAAATCTCATACAGGAATACGGTAAAAATGATATATCTTTATAACCCAGTACACAAGCCCAAAAGAAAAGTGGATTTTTGTGCCTAAAAACACACATTTCTACTTTATCATGCCAATTTCTATCCAACTTTTCCATGGAACTTTGAAACGCGCCAACTGCAAGGGGAATTCCCAGCCCAGAAAACAACACCAACCATGCTACCTTCTGATTGGTTTAAACAGGTTTTTTAAAACCCTATGTAAGAGCTTCACCAAATCAAAGAAATCTTATTTTTAGCCATACGCCTCCTTAATGTGCAAAGCGTACATGTGTCTGCATAACCTATAGCGCGGGACTACTACAGAGGCGAAAATTGCCCTGGCAGCTGGATTCGCGATACAAAAAGCACCGATACGGAGTGCCAACAAAATAACGAAACACTTTTTGAAACAGTACTGATTACTGGTATACGATCGGTAATTTTTTTTGCAAATGCCATTAACGACTGCAGTTTCAAAGTATCGTTTGCTCACCTCTGTATTTCTGCGCACAATAGCTGCCAAATTATGGTGTAAATTTTTGAAACGCCGCATACCCGCCTATTAGCCTATGTTTTCTTATAGGTATAGCTAGTAAGTTGTCGCACACAAGAAAATGCGAAGAGTAAAAAAATGAAAAGGTAAAAATATTTACGGCCCAAAAAATTGGGTTCGTTCGTATGGACCGAGGCTTCCATTCTCTCTAAATACGCCAGTACATACATGGCCATGTGCAAAAGATTTACCAATGCAAGTAATGTTGCAAAAAGCATAACGGCAACAATTGTTTATCGCAGTAATTAGTAAATTACCAACAAACGTTTTACACATTACTATTGCATCAGTGGGCCATCATTGTCACTGTTTCCAGTAAACACAGCTTTACATCATTCCTAAATCTTTGTAAAGCAAGCAAGTATCGTAGGGCTAGGCTAATCGTATATGAAGTCGACCCAATATTTTGGCTCCTTTATCTCACGGGCAAGTAATGCAATCAAGGCTGTATCACTAAACCTTCCGTTTCCAGCGTTGATACGTACCACGTTCAAGGCGGTGTCGTGTAATCACTACAAGATTTCAATCACTTCAGTATTAACGGTTCATCCGCTTTCGCACTTACAAGGCAGGAACAACACGAGTTTTTTTCAAGTACTTGTTTTTTGTTCCTTTTGCGGTGAAGTAAAACCAACCGCAAAGCCGCAACCTTTAACAGCTTGAGCGCACGTAATTAGTATTGTATTCGAGACGTCATAATGGATCAGTGTGACAAGTTTGAGGGTGAGTAAATTGTAGACAGGTGGCCTTTACCGCTTGCAGAAATATGATACGATTACCGAAGTTCCTATTTTTGTCGGACGCTATTACAAAGGTTGGTATTTTTGATACTTAGGCGAATTGTCGCACGGCCTGTTCGTGTAAAAGCAATGACGTAAAAGATTTACTGATTTACGTATATCTCGAGAAATTGATGTCACCATAACGTTTTTTTTTTTTACGAAATTATAATTTGTTGAAAAAAATGAAGTTGCTAAAAGCATTTTTTGTGTAAAATAGTTGTATTTTTTAACCAAAAATGTGCTGTACTCATGCTCCTTTGCAATCGACTACGTAACCGTAATCAAAGTGTAAATTTATTTTAAATACGCAAATTAATTAGCTTATGCAATTGGTTAAACATTATAGAAAGATCTACCGAATAATGTTTGATCGCGATGTCCTATCAAAATGACTTGTTCATGCCTTAAGGCGGTGACTGCGAAAAGATCAGCTCTTTAATCGGATGCAATCTGTAAAGTCTTAAATCCGATCTGACAGGAAATCTCTTTTAATCGGTCGTTATAGCGGTTGATCAAACGTCATCAACGGTCGATTGATGATCAAACAATGCAATCGTTGTTACAAAATCATTCTGTCATTTTGCTTGTGTAGCAGGGCTTGCCCTGGGTTAACCATCGTGGGAACATTGTGCTGTCTGCGATGGATCATTTAGCGTGCCCCCGTTTTAATTTGGGTGGTGAACCCCTTGTCAAAACATAGGCAACAGCTTGAGGCTTGGTATTGTGTCGTCACAAGCAGGATTGTTATCAGAAAAGCAAACCATTGTTTTGTCATAAACAATCATCCCCAAAATGCAGATGAAATACAAGCATAAGAATGACGTAACATAGGCGTATCAAAGAGATTTGTTGACAGACTGATAAAACACGGCCTGGCTTTGGCCTGCGGCTTAGTGTTGAAACAGTTTGATTTATGCAATCTCTCTCTCACGGTGGTAATTGTGCGTCACAATGCGTCAAGCGATGCGTAAAAAGGCGAATTTAGGTCGCACGTCGCTTGCGAAAACCGTCATTTGCTTTCAGCGTTTCTAGAAGACGCTAAGAAAATTGGATGAATATTGTCGTTAATTGCAGAATTATGGATAGAATCTTGGGGATATTTTGCGTCTTTTTATTACAAGCTGTTGCCTGTGTTTTATGCTTTCCACAAAGGTAATTTTGCTTTCATGAAAAATAATTTAACCCATAGCCTATACCCGTATGACCTTGTAGAACAGAGACGATTTTAATCGATTTGAGTTGTTGCATTTTCACGTATAATCTAGATATACTGCATTAAATTACCTTGGATTTAATTTATACAAGAAAACCAAAATAAGATACTGTGATAGTAATTCAGCTGTAGAATGTAAGAAAGGGTTTTTACTTACTTTGCTAGAGCGGTTTTCTCACAGCTAGATACCAGAAAAACAATTCTGAGTGGCAAGGCAGGTTGTTAAGATGTACACTGAGAGGCAGAAAACACGCTCTGATATCAGTAATAAGATGACGTCATTCGACACTTGTTTTTAAGTTTGGAAGTTTCATTGCGTTGTAGGCGCAAAAATGGTCGCATTTGGCATCCTGTATGTGACCATTTAGTTCACAATACTCGCCGTTTATTCTCATCAACGCTTAGCTTCATTACATGAAGCATGCGCATTTTGATCAAACGTTTTGGCACCATGATATCTTTACTTGAGTTGTTGAGGCGTCAAATAAGTGTGCCACACTCATATGACTTCCAATTGTTTCCGATAAAGAGCTTCCACTTCGAACTAAAGCCGAGCAGAGATTGCAAAACGTTGTAACAATTACTCAATAGTCAATGGCAATGCGTACTACGATAAAGCCAGTTATGCCTTCCTGTAAGATCATGTACTTCCGAGGGTTCTAATCCTCTTCAACAATAAATCAACCTTTTTCTTCAACAATAAATTATCTTAGTTTTGAAGAATTTCCCATTTCTACTTTCAACCTTTGAAAATCAAAATAACAACCATTTTTTTTTATTTCAGTGGTTATATTCTGACGTCACCGTCTGTCTTTCGAGCTGGAGTAGAGCACGTGATAAACGTACGCATGTTTAATCACGTGCCGGCAGTGAGAGTCAATGTCAAGTTGGTCGATCTCAGAGAAAATATTATTACCAGCGTTTCCGGAGAGGTCGCTGGTTCCGGTTCATTGACCTTGAAGGTAAAAAATTTACCGGCACTTAACATTAAAAATCAACTCAGCTAAAAGGACGGTAAATAGCTAAAGTAAATAAATACAACCGTATGCAAATGACTTTGTATATCTGTTTGTGTCAAATAACTTTTAAGACGTTCTTTTGCAAGTACCATGTACAATGACTGCTCTGCTTGGTACAATGCGAACAGTCATTACGAAAAAAGTTTGATGTTATGTAGGTATGGGCTTTTCTCAACCAAGCATTTCATTGAGCCAATAATTTAGTTAACAGACCTAATGGAGCAGGTCCTGTAAAAGTGGGACTTAAAACAGCGATCTTGAGCAAACAGACGATCTTAATCAGCTGTTTTTGACCCACAACGTGTCTGTTTAATCAAATTTAACTCAATTTGAACTTTAAAAGGTTACTTACTGTAATTTGTCTACCCAAAATAGATTTGCTAAACAACGACATCTATTCGGTTTAGCGTGTTACCTGTCTATGCCAGTGCCCAAGTGCAGCCTTTATCTTGATGTAGCAAAAGCGCTTCGTTTGAGTCATTCATTACAGTAAACAAAGTTACTATTCACTGTTCTCCTGTGTCTTTTGACCCGGAGGTCTGCCGGTACATTTTTCTAGCGTATGTTTACACGTCACGGGCTTAGCCATCAGATAAGTATCATAACCTACTCGGTAATTAGCGCGTTCCTTGCCAGCTTCTGGATCCTGCCTGGTATAAACAAGGCATTGACTGTCTTGCTTTTCTGAATACCCTGGCCTACTACGGTTGTTGTTATAGATAGGGCATAGGCCATAGGCCAGGGATGGCGAACCTTTTTTAGTGCATGGGTCACAAAAGAGACCTTAATCCTTGAAAAAGCAAAAGTGGGTCATACATTTAATTACATGTTAATGCGAAACTTGCTGCTGCGTCTTCTCTGCAAGTCTTATTATCCTTAGTTGGTAATCGTAGTCTTCACACATGCAGCACTCATATCTGAGCTGAGACGATTCCGTGTGCTTGATTGTATAAAATTCATGTGCAAAAATAAAGATTCGCACAAATATGAAGAACCAAACAACGTTAACAGAGCTACCGCAAATCTTTTCATAGTTTCAAACGAATTTGGCAGGGAGTTCCACTCTGTAAGAATTATATTTTCAGCATAGTTTTCAACAGCAGAAAAGTCACAACCATCCACATCCGTTTTCATTTCAATTTTTTGTAGGAGATGATTTAAACGTGCAATAATAACTTTTTTGCAAATACAACACAAGGCTTTATCTTCATACTTGATTACTCCGAATTTGCAAGTCCACTCATCATGGAATAGCCTACCACTAATACTGGCATCAGATTTAAATTTTCTTTTGTTTGTAATCGTTTTCACTACTAGGCCTAGCAAACGAACTGACAGTTAAAAATTAGGTAAAAGATACTCATTTTAGAGTTTCTGGAAAGACTACACTCAACTACCGCTAGTGCAAAACAAAGTAGGCCTACAAAGAGACCAACTCAACAGAATATAAAAACTTAGGCCTACTTGCAGGCATTAAATGTTTGCAGCTTACCAGACCACACTAATCCTGAGCAGCCAAGAGGCATGCAGTCACTAAAGGGTACAAAAATGTAACATGATTTGCTAACAATCAAGAGCACAATAGCTTTATTACGTTATAAGAACCCAGTAACTTGCCGTGATACTGATAACGCACTACTACGGCTTTAGTTGTGTCAGACTGCTATATGGCAATTCGGTACGGTACTAGATTAAAATAGGTTGGGACCTTATTACAAATATTTAGTGAAACATTTATTCTTTGCTTAAATATTTGTTTAAATTTCATTGTTTTAAAAAAGACAAGTGGGTCACTGAAAATCTGTGATGGGTCACTTCGTGACCCGCGGGTCAGTGGTTCGCCATCCCTGCCATAGGCTAACAACTAACTGCTTTCACTCAGTCACCTGCAACTATTCCCGCCTATAATATATCGTTTATGATGTCATAATTCAACAGGTTCCCACCGGTCATGAAGGCAAAGCTCATTTGAAAGTGTGTGGTAACTGCCATTTAAACACTGGATTTCATTTCTCCAATTCAACTTCTGTTACAGTTCTCAACAAAGGTGCATCTGCTTTCATTCAAACAGACAAGCCGGTTTATAAACCGTCGCAAACAGGTATCATGACGTGAGATTTCTGTTGTTAATGGTATCATCTATCAAAACTGTACAGGTTTATAGTATTTAGATATAGAATTATAGATAGATGTTTTGCGTTCGATACTTCGGCATTGTATAACGTAACATTGATATGTGGCTGTAGACTGCAGATGAATAAACAAGTGTATAACCTCAATTCAAAATGCAGTACTTTAGTGTATCAATTTTGTGTAATTAACTTATCTATATCCATTTGCTGTTTTTTTCCAATTTTAGTTTTTGCCAACATTTTCATGGTCAACAGAGATCTGAAACCTATCAGGGAAAATGTAGGTTAAGTTCCATAAAATGAGTAGTCACCATGTTTTCCATAATACGAATGAATTTTTTTTTAGGCCTACCTGGAGTAACTTAAATTTTTCTCTTGGTAAAAAGAAAAACTATTAAACCAAAAAGTTGATAAAACCTGCTTTTTGTTGCAGGTGACAGCCTACGTCATGGTAAGTGCCCTTTCTTGTTTGCCGTCTTCGTTTAAATGCGTTTTCGACAACATCTTTTTAACTAGTCTTAAATTTTTGTTGTTTGGAAAACTTTCGACCGTTGTAACGTTGGTAATTATTTTGCAGGCTCCGAATGACGTCAGAATGATGCAATGGAAAGATTTAACGTCAATTTGCTGCGGTAAGTGTACTTGATGACCTGTCCAAATCTTTGCTATATTTCTAAAAAAAAAACTATTCGTTAACCACAAAAATAGTAAGAAATAATTTTAATTTTTACTTACCGCAAAATTTAATCTATGTTTATGCCGAATTTTAAGAACAACATTGTGATTAAGATTTGCTGTATCTATATAATGTATAAGTTAAGAATCCGTTTTGCGTATCATAGTCTTGAGTTAGTTTTTAAGATACAAACATGTTCCCTTGATTTTTGAAATGACATTTGGTACTATAATGTATATGTATCCTTTGTAGCGTTTATTAAGTCATTAATAATAAGTTATATTATAGTGAATATTATTCAATGATTCCCCAACCATCGTGAACAATATTAGTCTAGTGTTCGTTTGCTGCATGTGCAGGGTATTATTTCGCGAAAAAGTATACGTCTTAAATGAACATTGTTATCGCAGGAGTCGTTAATATTTCATTTCCACTTTCGGATCAGCCAATTCTGGGCGAATGGAAAATCTTTGCCGAAGTACAAGGCTACTCTTACAACACAACCTTCGAAATCCAAAAATATGGTTCGTTGAGTTTTGATAAAATCTAAAGTACAGTCAACGACCTCAAAAGCGCGGCGGAATTAGGTTACACAATGTTACGGAAGAAACTCCTTAAAACCAGCGTGTATGGCTTTGCAGTTTTGCCGAAATTTGATGTTTCCATAACAACGCCGCCCTTTTTCCGGAACGAGTGTGAAGACGTCATAGTAAGCGCCAATTACGTCTTTGGAAAACCTGTAGTTGGAAGATTGGAAATGAACATGACCGTACACGGAGTGGGATATTCAAAAACTCGATTCCTGGATATAGGAACCCCGATTATTCGAGATATGTCGGTAAGATGCCTTGGTGGTTGATGATAGATACTGCGTGGCTGCAAATATGCGTGTTTAAGATTGAAGGGATAGCTTAAATACAGTAGTTTTTGTTAAATTTAAATGCCTCGTTTTTCATGCTTTACATAATTTTTTGTAAAAAAGGCAATATATTACTTTCTTTACTGATATTGAAAAGCGCAGAAAAGACTCAGAAATAAAACTACAAGGCAAAGTAATATTTAATGTTTAGCGCTGCGTCGTAAACAGAAAACGAACAAAATCCAGTTAAAACTTTTGTTTGATAAAAACTGCAACTTGCTAACTACACATGATAAGTCGACCATCTCGGCGATCACTGAACGACCATCACCGAAACGGCGGTTTACTACGGCTTCGTTAAACTGAATTAAACTTTAAAAAAGAGCAATCTCACTCCATGTTTTGGTCACAAACAGAGAGAGTTCTTTGATACGCGCGTGCTGCTTTAGGCGATTATATGGTAAACAGATTAATCTGACTGAAAGCTAATTTAGCTGAAGAAGACTACTTCAAAATCAATCTTGATCAAGACCTTTAACTTCTTTTGAATTCGACTTTTTCTTTATTTCTAGATCAACGGAGAGGCGAGAACCAAGGTGTGTTTGAGCCAACTTCTTCCGGAAGATTTAAACTTCCACTTCCGAGGATCTTTAAACATTTTCGCGAAAGTCATCAGCGAAGACGGGAACGAATTTGTGGCGTTTGATGACTCGACCTCAGTGTCACGTCATTTGGTCGACATCGAATTCACCGAAGATACCCGGGAACATTTTAAACCCGGAATTCCGTTTAACGGAAAGGTGAAAAAAATTACTCCATGCTTCATTAAAATAAGTGTTTGTCTTAGACTTAAGCGAGATTTCCAACATAAAATGATCTTTAACATTATTAGCACACTTAAAGAGTAGAAAATGTTTCTGTAGATACGAGCTTCGTATTTAGATGGTTCTCCAGCAAGCGAAGTGACAATTCTCTTGAACGTGGAGGCAAACAGCGAAAATTATTTCAGGCAGCAAATTGTTTCAAATGGTGACGGTCTTGTCACTTTCACTGTCCCAGAATTGCCAAGAAGTACAAGGGTGGTTTGGATTGAGGTAGACAAGAAAGAGCTACAGTTTATTTCAGCATGTTCCATCGCCATATTAGCCTGTAGCATTATTCTCAGAATCTTATTTCACTTTTACTTCATTAATGTGATGCTTAATTTCTAGAACCATGTGTTTTAGTGAGATACGTTTCTTTAAGGCTCGAATTATGTCTGTTCACGGCGAGCGACCTACCGACCACTACCTGTCGATACACAGAAGTCTCCGAGGTTGGTTCTCGCCTACAAATTGCCATCTTCTTGCTCAAGGACCAGAAGGAACACTCACGGTGAGCAAATACAGAATTTATTTTACCTGGATAAGGCCGTAAAACCAGGGTAAAATTTGTAACGAGGCAAATATGACAAGTATGTCTCAGATAAAGTATGTTGCTAAATGTATTTTACCAATAAACATTTTTTTGTATCAGAATTCTAGAACATTTACGGGGGCAAGTGCCTCATTTGCCTCAATGTGAGTAAGCTATGGAATAGATAAAGCATGCCTTGAGAAGACGTTTATGTATCATGTGAATTTTCTTAACTAAAGGCAGGCGAACCGGCACAAGTTTTGGTAAAATCAAGCTGTCCTTGCAACTTCACCATCGTCTACGAAATCCTTTCTCGCGGTAACATCGCCCAAACCGGATCGAAAAGAATCGACTCTGGAAATAGCGTCGTTCTAGATTCAAGGAGAAGAAGAGCAGTTGAAGCTTTCGGTGATAGACCAATAGAGCTTCCCTCCTCTGAGGACGAAGGTATATCTTCATGGAAGTCTTTATCGTTTGTGCATCTTGCCTGAGACCTTTGTATTAAGTGCAACACTGAGTTTGCGCCGATAATCAACTGGACTTGGTGGGTTAAAGCAAACCACTGCTACCTGTTGAACACAAGCCTGTTGTGCTGTAGCTATACAGCTATTTGGCATGAAATATTATTTTTACTAAGCTTGGCATCAATTTCAAAACAGCTAATTTTTAATCACAGTCATGGATAATCACGTTTGTCAAACGTCACTCACCATTGACGTCATACCTGAGATGTCACCAATGGCACGTATGTTGGTTTATTACGTCAAAGATGACGGCGAAGGCGTGGCAGATAGCATCCACCTTCCGGTCAAACCCAAGCTTACCAATGAGGTTTGTGACGTAATCATGTTGGTGCTTGTTGGGTAACAAGCCTCCATTGTTACGTTCAAGTGTTCGCATCCGAAACACTTGAAATTTAACTCTGCGTTAACGGTGGTCTCGTCTTCCTCTGCTAGGTTCGTGTAGTGACGTCAGAAGACCAAACGACCCCCGGCAGTGAAGTAAACTTACAAGTGACCTCTGACCCGGGGTCGTGTGTTTGCTTGGTCATGGTTGACCGCAGTGTACATTTAATGAAGCCGGAATATATGGTTAGCCCGGAAAATGTGAGTGAACATTAGAATGTTTATTATGTTTCCATGGACAGTGTTTTATCATGTCACCTCTTATTTTTTCGTGTACGGTTAGTTTTCCTTTCAACATTTTTAAACCTGATTTAACCTTGTTAAATAAAATAAGAACGAAAATTAATTTAGAGAGTACTATTTGACCGATATGACTTAACTTGAGAGTTTTCCATATTCTTTTGAGTTATTTTATGTAAAAATGCTGATTTTGTAAAACTTGCGATATTTCGCTATAAATTATACCAAAAGCATTTTATCGACGTATTTATATTTTACCAGATCTTCGAAGAACTTGAAACTTACGATTTGAACAATCTCCCGTATGAGCAAGAAAACGCTTGGTGGCGCCTTTCTCGATCGAAGAGGAGCGCCAACATGTGGTGGAACTCGGCAAACTCACGTGACGCGAAGTACGCCTTCCTTGAGTCGGGATTGGTTGTGATGACTGACGTGGTCAGTTTGAATTATAAGGCCAGCACCCAGCTTTTTTCCCACCTTCTGACGCAGTCAATGAATCAAGCCATAAGATCACGTGACGAAGATGCCAACGAATTTAGAAGCCACCGGCACAGGTTCGTTAGCAGATGGAAGCGTGCTTGTTTGTTTAAAGAAGTAAGTTTTAAAACTGTTACTTGACAGATCCCCTCGAAGGAAAAGAACTTTTTTCCCGGAAACTTGGCTGTGGAGTTGTTTTAATGTCAGGTAAGTGAAAAAAAAATTAAACAACTTTTCAGTAGAAATTGGTTAAACAAATAAATCGTTGACTTTGTTTCTTGGATTCTATCTAAACCTGTTCATGGTTGTTTCAGTAGCACTGGAGAGAAAAATTTCACGGTAAAAGTTCCCGACTCGATCACAACTTGGCAAGCGGATGCAGTTTCCCTCCATCCCCAATCCGGGATAGGGATTGCGGATGCGGAACAGCTCCGGAGCTTTAAGTCGTTCTTTGTCGACTTCACCCTCCCTTATTCGGTCATAAGAGGTGAAGAGGTTCGAATCCCCCTCACTGCTTACAACTACATGGACGTATGTGCCGAGGTTGGTGGAACACTTAAAACGTATTTTAATTAACTTACAGCTACTTATGTGCACTGCTGGTGCTCGTAGTGTAAAGTTCTTATACAATACACCAACTGCAATGCCATTTAATATATACTGTAGCTTACATATACCACTTTTGTGCAAATAATTCTATTCTAAACGGCTGATTAAACTCCTAATTTTGCGCGTTGGTTTTCAATTTTTAACCAACTTTTAACCAACTTTTTCAACTTTTTAACTTTTATTTGTTTTCAACTTTTAAGCTTTGTAGGGAGTTTCGTGCCCCGTGTTGTTTTGTTATGACATATTGTTACGTCACCAAATTTTCCATTGTTGAAGGTGTCTTTGATAACTCTTCTACCGCCGGGTGTTTCATTTCGTCATAGAGGAAGCAATCGATTACTGAGAACTCTTTGCGTTAATGCTCAGACCACGGAAACTACCAACGTCATCTTGCGCTTTGATCATCTCGGAGAGCAGAATGTGTCCGGTATGACGTCACATTTTGTGGTATTCCTTCATGTCATGAATGTGTGAAACTTGGACTCTTAATAAGAGTTTGAAATATTTGATAGACAGAATCGGAGTCGGAGATCTAACATGGTCATGGGCTTGAACCTAACCCACAAAATGAAAAACCCAATCCACGGAAAAGCCTGAACCAAATTCACTATATAAACCATGTAAAATGCGAAACTCTTTAATTCGTATTACTGCTAATAGTACATCGCACAAGATACTACTATTACTGTAACAAAGTATTAAATTCCTCAAATTACTAGCCTATGTCCTTATAATTGTCTCAGAACATAAACTGGGGCTCCTTTCTCTTCAATGGCACACCACCTCGTGGGGTGGGTAAATTCGTCAGAAAAAAGAAAGGGAATACCAGTAAAGCGGTTTCAAACAATTTGACATTCGTGGGTTGAGTTTTGAAACTCTGTTAGTTGGGTTTTGAAACTCTGTTGGTTGGGTTTTGAAACTCTGTTTGTTGGGTTTTGGCATTCCATGGGTTGGGTCTGATGCCAGCTGCTGGTTAAAGCTGCTGATGGACAGAACGTTTAAACACAATTTTGCAAAGGGTTTGAAAACGTTATGCCAGCAACGTTAGCGCAAAAGCATCTTAGTTGAATCGATTGAACTTTCTCTCTCTTTTACAGCATCGGCAAACGCGATTGTTGGAACTACGTCATGTTGTCATGGAAACGTCGGCCAACGACGTACTGTGGGGAACGATTTCGTCACGAAAAGCGTTCTGGTTGAACCGGAAGGAATTAAACGGGAATACACGCACAGCGTCTATTTCTGCCCAAACGAGCGCATCAACATATCCACCCCTTCTTCGTACACTTTCCAATTTGTGAGGTTACCCGTCGTCAAAACTGGTTTTAATTTCTTAGCTAAAGGTAAGGAACAAAACATGTCAAAATATCAAATGCGTAAACCGACTTAAGTAGAAGAATCCTTCGCTATAATTAACGTGAGAAAATGAGAGATTGTAAAAACAAATCATTTATCACAGTAATGACCTTTTGGTAATAGGAGAATCTCCGTGTTTGTTGTTAGACCCCAATGAAGCCAATTTATGTTTCAGCTTCTAACAACGTTCACATCATACTTTCGGAAGAAGATCACGCCTCATCCAGTTCTTATGAGATTGTGCTCGGAGGATCAAACAACCAGCGATCTTGGATCTCCCGGAATTTCCAGCACTTAGTTACCGCCGCGACTGATCAAATTCTTTCCGAGGACGAATACCGAAGTTTCTGGATTACTTGGACCAACGGGAATATTCAGGTGGGAACGGGGAGAAATCAAGGCACCGATTCCCGCTTTATGCAATGGCGAGCCCCGAGCGACACGGAGACATTTAAAGTCAACTACGTAGGCTTTGCAACGAGCGAAGGTTCTAGCGGTGAATTTCGTTTGTGGCGCAAAGAAGGTACGAAATACGTCATACATACTATACACTATACATACAAACTATACGTATCAAATAATGATAAATTCTGTAATTTACAAAACCACCTTTAGGTCTTGTTCTTACTTCGCAGGCTCCAACGATTCCTTCAGTGAAATTTTTCAGCTTTCCATTCCGGCCAATACAGTTCCAATGTCCGCAAGGGCAGTTGCATCCATGATAGGTTATTGAGCGCTTTCTTCAGATTTTAAGATACTTTTACGCCGCTAGCCCAGCCATGTCGAATTTTAGTATAGTGACACTTATATAGTATCAAGACATTTCTAAGGAAAAACATTAACAAAATTTAATACAATGATTTACAGCATTTTGCAACACAAACAGCACAGCTTAATAGTAATTGTTAAACGTTAAGCTAACTCTTTAATTGACTTTTCGTCTTTGGGCGATGTTTCATGATGTTGTTTGCAGGTGACGTCATGGGGCCTACTCTGACGAATTTGAACAATATCCTTGATCTTCCATTTGGCTGTGGCGAACAAAACTTGGCAAATTTCGCACCAAACGTTTACATTTTAAAGTATCTACAAAGCACAAAGCAACTTAAACAGAGTACCTACTATGAGGCATTGCAACATCTTCAGACAGGTTAGTTGTAAAGAGCAGGTGCACTTGTACAATGAAAAGTGTCCTATATACACCCCGTGTATAACCTAATGTCATGTAAATATGCTCTTTTGCAACAAAAGTGATTCTATCAAATTTGTTCTAAACACAAGTATAATTTTGTGATTGTAATAAATACAACAAAACAAAATGAATACAAAGACAGTAGCAAAGACTGAGGAAAACCTGCAAAAGATTAATAGCCGTAAATTATAAACAAAAAGCTCTAAAATTTATAGTTTCGCTGTAAAGAAAAGGCGTTTTGTTAAGGTTACCAACGTCAGTTGACTTACAAAAGATCTGACGGGTCATACAGCGCTTTTGGAGATAGAGATTCCTCAGGAAGCATGTGGTAAGTAATTTTCCTTAAAGTCGTCATAACAGTTGTTACTCAAAAATTTCAGCATTCCCTGACTTTACCTATTACGTAACATTGCACAGGTTGACGTCATTTGTGTTGAAACTTTTCTCCCAAGCGAAAGACTTCATCTACATCGATCCTAATGAGCTTCACGAGGCGAAGGAATGGATCGTTTCTTGGCAGCAGAGGAGCGGGGCTTTCCCGGCAGTGGGAAAGATCTGGAACAAAGACATCCAAGCTGGCGTAGATAGTGACGTAGCACTGACCGCTTACGTCACCATCGCCTTGCTTGAGTCTGGGCTCGAACGAGATGTAATACCTTTAGTACCATCTAGTACCACCTTTAGTACCACATTAAAGAAACTCTGCCATAACTTTGCGATCGACAATTTTGCGTGTAAAATACGTAGACAATATTCTAAACAGTTTTAATCCTTATCTTCGCATAGGGAGAGGAAATTGCCGTGATGAAGGCCAAAGAATTTCTTGAACTTGGCGTTCATCAACCGACTGACTCATACACTGCTGCACTCTCTGCTTATGCGTTGACTCTACTTGGAAGTGACTTTGCCAGTCAAGCTTTGAAAAGACTAGTTGATAAAGCGCTAGTGGATGGGAGTCAAACTCACTGGTCATTGAAAGAGTTAAACTTCAAGGAAAATGCAATGTTCGGATTCGGGGATTCCATGAAGCAAACTGGTAAAACACACTGCTGTGTCTGAGGTTTCAGTTTGATTGATTGATTGATTGATTGATTGGTTTAACACAAGGCTGCAGTCAAAGAAATGAAACTTGTTAACTTATTTTGTCACAATTTAATATTGTTGTTGTAATCGTGCATATTTCCAACGCGATTATGACGTCCTGGAATATCATATTATTAGAATGCAGATGATGAAAGTTTGACAATTTTCCAATTTAATTTACAGTTGTGTCTGCTGAAGTAGAAATGACGTCATACGCTCTTCTGACCTTCGTCCACCTGCACAATATGTCTGCGTCACTTCCCATTGTGAAGTGGCTTTCCCAGCAAAGAAACGCTCTGGGCGGATTTTCATCCACTCAAGTAAGGAATGAAAGGGACCAATACGTCAGCATTCATTGAGGGAATCCCCTAACTCGAGATATGTTAACCAGTTCGCTGCAGAACTGAAAGCATTGAAAAACCTTATTTAAAACGCTTTTGTTGAGCTTACTTAGAAGGGAAGTGTATCCAAAAACTTTAATTTTATTTTTCTTTTGTTTATTGTCATTTATCAAATTTTTACCGAACCCATTCGTTTTCAGGACACGTGTCTTGCACTTCAAGCATTGTCTGAATACGCCATTTTCTCATTCATCGGTGGTGTAAACTTAAACGTGAACTTGGCTTCAACAAACTTGGATTATGAGAGGAACTTCGTGCTCAATAATGAAAACAGCGAGATATTGCAAACAGCCAAGATTCCTACTCTACCAACAACCATGTTCGTTGAAGCGAGTGGTGAAGGCTGTGCTCTGCTTCAGGTAAATATTGACATCACTTATCTTGGTCAATTAAAGAAAAGGAAAGAAGCAGGGTTAAAGCTTCTGAAGTTAATCAACGTGCACACACGCACTGGAGAACTACTAAGATGTTTGAACTTTCTGGGAGGACGTTTTACCCCTCTACCGCTCGTGTGTTTCCGTGCGTTGCTCCTTCCGTAAAAATTTACGACAAAATTTTACTGACACGTATTCCAATATCTTCAGATTGACGTCACTTACAACATACCAGATCCTGACTCGCAGAAAGCTTTCTACATCCAAGTACGTTATCAGGCTTTACCTGACGTCATACCCCATCGCCGAAGAAGGCAAAGTAGGTGTCTGGTCAATTGTTACCTTGTTTTCAAACAAAGCGTATTCCTACGTGGTTCTTACGCAGGCGGTGACATCATCAGTGGAACATTACGTCATTCCGATGACGTGAGGTACCAAATGGAAGCCTGCGTGAGATGGCTGCACGATGGTTCGTCCAATATGGCCGTTTTGGAGTTCAACCTACTGACAGGGTTCAGGGCTGATTTAGAAAGCATTGAAAGGGTTGGTTCTTTGGACTTGTGTGACTAAAACCAAATATAAGACACAGATGACGATATACAGACAATTTTATAGTTATTAATATTTAAGTTATTTGTTCTTCATAATTTTCTGTATCTCACCAGTTGTGCCTTATGTACGTTACAGTTTTTTGCCTGGTGGCGACCACCATACTTTTATGTGACTTATTTTACAGTTCAGTAATTAGGTCTACAATTAAGTAATATTAGTGAATAGTTTTGTCATACAGTTTAAAATTTATCATTAAAAGTACAATTCGATACGTTAGGCGGATATTCCGCGTTAACTCATACAGTTAAGATTTCTTGCTTAAGTATCGATATCGACCTATCACACTGTTTCATGCTTGTAGATGCTGCAATCAAACACGATCAACTTGAAGCGTTATGAAATATCCGGTCGCTCGATTTTATTTTATTTCGATGAGATCCAGTCAACTTGCAGGACTTGCGTGAGATTTGTCGCCATCAAAGAATTCGATACCGGCCGAGTGAAGCCCCAGCCAGTCAAGATTTACGATTATTACGAACCAGGTTCGTCACGATTCACGTCACAATGACGTCAGACTGTCGCAAGGAAGACTTGTTTGAAATCAACGAGATTTACCTTTGTTATTTGGTTGTAGGTTTTGAAAGTGAGTTCATGTACTCCCCGAGCGCTTCCATGATGGAGAGTCTTTGTGAGAATGCGACTGACTGTAGCTCGGCCACGCATGCTGAAGGTGTGTATTGTGACGTCATAAATGGAAATTGTGAACATACACTCTTGAAAAAGCTTAGAACTGCAAAACATGTCTTTTCTAACACGAACAGAATACGAGGCAGACTGCCGCAGCAGTTTACTAGGCTGTGGGGAAGAATACAGCGAATGTCATTGTTCGCACGACTGTGGATTCGAAGGTCCTCCTGCGTGCGGTGGCAACGGGGTGCTTTACATCAATCGATGTAGAATGGAAGCTGCGGCGTGCGAACTTAACCTGCGTGTTGAAGAGCGCGAAGCCACATTTTGCGACTCTGGTAACTTCCGGGAAAACTCTTTTCCGAATATTTGTTAAATTTTAATGATGCACAAAGGGACATCTGAAAATATGGAAGTTTATTTTGAAACGGTATCCCATCTATAAATAATGAACTTTACTCATAACAATGTCAGCTGTGACATTGTTATGAGTAAAGTCAGTCAGTTTAAAATCAGGAAATTTTCAAAATAACATTTTCAATGTAATATTTTGACTCTCTAGCACAACCTGGCGGAGATGAAATAAACGACCTGGAGCCCGAATTACCGGAACTATCTCCCACAGACGATGGGCAATATTATTACGCAGAAAGCGACTTTGGATCTTATTATAGCGAAGACAACGACAACGGCGACGTAAGATTTTTATAAATAGCGCCGGACAAGCATTCAATAATATAATTAATGATAATTTAGAGCACGAAACCTGTATTCCGAGTTCCAAATATGATACGTGTTCGCGCTACTATTGCTTTAAAACAGTGCTAGATAATTGCTAACAATCCTTTCAGTTAACCTCAATATACTGCTTGCGTCACAGGAGGTTGTTCACCCTGCACTCGTCATGCCAGACAACCTTTTCGGCGACGCGTGATCCAGACAAAATGAACTAAAGCCAACCTAATTTTATTGAAGAACCCTTTTGTGACGTAATAAGTGCACTTGTCTCGTCGATTGCACGTTAACACAGTGATGACGTCACACGAAACAAAAGAAAATCACGACGTCACAAAAATAATTTTGCAACACTTTAACACGTACCAACGAGGTCGCTATAAATAATATCACCAGCGGCGTCATCACGACGTAGCACTTGATGAAGTCATTGTACACCTTGCATTCAACCGTTGACGTCATTATACGCGCAATTCCTCTTCGACCCAAGCTACTATCTTCCCCTCCCAACCGGGTATGACATCGTCGTCGTGGAAAACCTGAATCGAAATGACGTTGCATACAAGACAAGGCTACTTAGTGTGACGTCATCAACACGGTTACTTACTATGACGTCATCTTACCTCCTCCTTCACAGTGCCAAGTTCGGGGTCAAGGGCTTTGAAAATAAATCTGTAGTTTCCGTATTTCTTGATCGAAGCCTTGAAGTCGCCAAGTGTTATGTCACCCACTCTGTTACGTAATAGTTTTGCTTGTTATGACGTCATCAATCGATGCTATTTAACTACAACGTCATATATACCTCTTTGGTATGGTCGTCATGGCAGGCGTCATGTCGCGGTCCGTGAAGTACAAGATTCTAGTCTGGGCGTTTTCTATTATTTTTTCTGTAAAAAATTCTCATTATTTGTTTGTGTTTATTACCGTCGTAAGTTGTAGTTTGTCAAAATAAAAACGCTACGAGGCATTAATGCTGTCATCACGGTACAGCAGGGGTACATCTCGTGGTCCTGCTAATTCCACATCAAAATACAAAGTCTCCACATAAAGAGGAAGCCACTTAACTCGCACCTAAAGTTACCCGTTAAGTTACTTCGACTTATTCAATGTTTGTCTTTTCCGAAGTGGGCACAAATGATATTGATACAGTCGGAACCAGTCAAGTAACTTCCATTTATTTCGAGCTGTAAGTTTATCAGCTTTCACTGTGTATATAGCAACGCATACAAGCAAGGAAAATAACTCACTTCTTCTAGGTGGATGGCTTCGGGTCACCGGTGACCGCCTCGATAGCTTCTCGCCGGCTCGACGGTCTAGAATAGGGGATCCTGGCGAACGCCGCGCTAGGACAGGGGATCTCCCGGCCGGACTTAAGCCGGGGGAGTGAGGCAGTCTTTAAAGAAATTTTAAGTAGCTTTATTGCCAGTTTTGCGACAAAAATAGACACGCTGCAACAACTTTAACTGCCAGCCGATGCCAAGCCTATATATATACCATGGGGCACTGATACAGTCATATTAACCGTACTATACTGTACATTGCTACACAATGAAACACGTACATGCGATAACGTACCTGACAGGGGGATCATGGAAAACACTGTCGTTTAAATTCGCGTTGTTCTTCTATAAGAAAGCATGAATGAATAGATAAATATGTATAGTAATAGGTGCGTATAGGAAATGGTTGTGGACCTTACTTTGTACTTTATTAATTCCACAAACGTTCATCACTTAAAATAGCAACGTATTACAAAAACTCTCCTAAAGCTCTGAAATTTCAGTCTACAATTTCACAAACTCACTAATCGCATTTGCAAATGAGATATTTCATCTTCTTTTCTCAAGAGTAGCCTTGACTGTTCGGCCTGCGTGCAACGAAAACACATAAGGCTAAGAAATAAGGACAAACGTACGGTATCAGGCCTAGTAGTGTTAACTTACCTTATACAGCGTGAGTTCGTTTTCAAGTTTCGTCACGGCGGCTTCTCGTTCGTGATATCTCAGTCGGTATCGCTCTATATCGCTTTGACTTTCCTGTAAATCTACTTCGAGTTCCGCCTGCAATAAAACGCGGTTGTTACATGAGTGAGCACGTCATAAAATAACAGAACCCCTACAAAGAAAACACTTAAATTAACATAGAGTAGTTGTTTAACTCAGCTGGCAATCAAGCCGTTTTGCAAAGTTAACAGCGTGAGTGCAGATTAGCTGCGTGGTAAATGTGGTAACAATCAAACGCTAAGGTTTGTTTGTTTAGACAGGTTCATCATCTTTGTTGATCAGCGTTAGACAAGCGAAACGCTGACAAATAGACCTTCAGACTGTAATCAAACTGAAACATACGCACTTATGATACAAGGATCGGGGTATTTGAAATAGTTTGCTAAGCAACCAGAACCTAACCTACGCCAATAAACGGAGCAAATATAGGGACCATTTTCAACAGATGAGTGAAAGCGAAGTAAATAGAGTTCTTTTACCACAAGTCAACAAGCTATACGAACTACGTAGCTGTTGTTTACCAAGAGCAGTGTTTTGAGCTAAAGTCACTTTGGGCAACGGCATGTGAGACGTAATCAGGAAAAATTGTTTCTAATTTGAGGACTTTCATGAAACCACATACGTCAAATAACTGGAACTATATCAGATTTATGAGAACAGCGCTGTTACATGTTTCTGTTTCTAACTCATGTTTTCAAGAATGTTCTTACAAATCGTAAATCTGTCAAATTTCAACAAGCACAAAAACACACTTTGATACAGGTTTCAGTTACAACAAAACACCACAGCCTACTTCTAACACAAAAGCAGCAACATCAAAAACTTAATAAAATCCTCACCTTTTCAGATTTTAGTTTGTCTCTATCAAGATTGCAGTGCATCAGTTCTTGGCGCAGCGATAAGATTTCATTTTCCTGTTGCTTTAGTCTGTTTTCTGAAACTTCCTTTTCGGTGGTGAAGTTTCGACATTCAAGTCGCAATTTTTCTATCTCACCCTGGAACATAGATGTAAGTTTTAAACGAAGGCTAAACTTAATTTACTAAAACTGCAAGAAACATACCCATCAAATATATGTATAATACATAAGCATTTCTAATAATTATTAATATCATTACACACTGCTTTCCGCGTCAGCAAGTAAAGCACATTTTGGCATGGTGTCATATCTCAAAAACTAGAGCTAATCAACAAATTTCAAGTTGATATTCGTGATCAACGACCCCAAATTAGCCAAGATTGACCTCATTCGTTTCAGAAGCAAATTCACAAGTGTAATGAGCACACACAGCACATAATGAAAACTGTCGGAGCTTTTTTAAGGCAACGAAAGACTCAATACCACCAGTCGTTGCTTTTCAGAGTCCGCCTGGTCAATGCGGGCTCGTAAGATAATGTTGTCTTCGAGGTCATTGGCTCCCTCCACTGGAATCCCATTCGCTTCTTCAACAAGCTGCAGATGATGCAGTGAATAAAAACAAATGGCTTAGGATTATAAGCAACATTATAAATAACAATTAAAAATATTACGATATGAGGACAGGTTTGATTCAGGTTTATTATCTCGACACTTTCGAGAATTTCGTGATCAACAGATCCATTATGTTTTAGATTGTTTCAAAAACAAAAACCTTTGAGCACAGCATTAAGTTAAGAGGTTAAACAAACTGACCAGTTTCTGTAAAGTGCCGGCAAGATTTCGTACATGAGCTAGTTCAGTCTCCATTTCATTAAATGTTTCTGAAAAGAAATTAATAAATCATTGTTAAAACGCAATTCATAGAACGTAAACTGAAAAGGGCTGCTGAATGGAAACGAAGTACACATGAAAACTGGGAAATTCCAAGCAGTTGATAGTTAAGACAAACGGAAGGCCAACAAAAAGAAATTATTTTAATTCAGAAACCAATAACACAGTGGAGTGATGGTGACGTACAAGAATGTGAAAACAACCAAGCAGTTAAAATTTACAACTCACTTTCAGCGATAAGAGACCTTCCACTGGAAGGAGAGCCGTCTCCAGATGTGTTTTTCCATCTATTTAAAACAAGTTTTTAAAATTATAATGCGTTCAAGTTCTCAACAACAAACAAATCTATTATATTACACTCACAACTGTACAAGTTATGTGCGTTACACTACAATATTCAACAAAATTCTCTCAAAAAGAATGTGATCATCTAACCTGTACTTTGAAGCAGGGGAGGACGAATGGTGCTTGTCCCCGTTACCATGTTTGCGGCCCCCAATACTGGCCGGTTTAAAATGAGCAGCGAGTGCAAGTATCAATTGCATCAGCGCTTTTACATTACCGGCAACAATTTCTGTAAAGTGTGGCGAATTTAGAAACAAGCGTAAAAAAACAACATTTACAAGGTGCTTTATTTTTAACAAACTACCGGTACCATCGACAGTGACATGGTGCAACTTAATTCCGCTTGTTTTCATGAAGTTTAAAACTTTTACGATGTTTGCTTTGCTCTCGGCTTCATTTTTAGGCTTCACCCCACCCAGGTCTTGTCCAGCTACAAAACAAGTTTTTTTGGAAAATAGGTTTGCTAAAGTTTTTGGTAGATGCTACTACATGTCAAACTTGAAGTACTATATATACACATATTGAGCAAAAATAATAGCCTAAAATGCATGGTAAATAATAACAAAATCATCCAGCTCCAGTATATGGTATTTATATATATCTATATATACATATCAGAATATATATATATATATATACCAGCAATTTGGAAAAAACTTACGCACATTTACAAAACTTGCACTTACAAACAATTTCAACGACAGTAATGAGTACACTGCCATCTTTTAAATCTTGTCCGAGATCTTCAATTCGCTGAGATCGCTTTTTAAGTTGACTGTTGACCCAAGCTGTGTAAGCTTTTACTTGTTCCTGTATTCAAGCATATTTATACTAATTTGTTGGTGAAATTTTCATGACATATTGACAGTGGCGTGCAGTGCTAGTCAAACAGTTAGAAAAGTATGTCAAGTTTTGTCCATAAATTGGCATGCAGGGACACAATTTTTGGCGTGAAAACATGAACATTCATTTATTTTTCAATTCTATATTTAACACAAGTTAGCGTTAGTCCGACATCAAGCAAACTGGGCTCGTTCGATCATCATGATTATATAATTGACAGGTATGTTAATGAGTCTTTTTTATGCATGTGCCAAACTAAGATATTGGAACACTTTCAGTCAAAGAAGGTAATGTGTACCATACCTGTAAGTCCATGGCAGTCATGAATGCCCAACTTCAGGTGCAGTTTTCAACAGATATTCACAAGCCAATGCAATGATACAACTTGTGCAAGTAGCCTAAATTCCAATAAATAGGCTAGCTATAGAAATAACCTATATCCAGATATCAGCAATTCTGTAATTGTTTCTATTAATCTAATTCTGTCACCGATGAACATTTAGCACATCCTATTGGATTAAGTCATTTTTCATCACAATATAACACTGTAAAAAAGATAGATGATGATAAAATAGAAGCAGAGAGGTCAGGTTATTATGTTCTGTACAAAATACGAAACAGTCTTTGAGAGAAAATTTTGTTACACTGATGACTGAAATACTACTGTGATAATATTATGAATTAATGTAATATAAGATTGTGTACGACATAGAATTCTCATCTATCGAATCAGTGAAGCATAACACTGCGTGACGTAATCGATTGCTTCCCTGTTACTGTGCGTACATTACGAGTTATCACTTATCAGTCTCTTTTTGCTATTACGTTCAACGCCGCAACATGTCTTTATGCTGTCACAATGTTTTATCTTGATTTATTCGTTCAAAGAAGCTTCAATATAATCAGAATATATAGTTGTCGAGGTGAACAATTAATTCTAAGATTAAGAAAAGCAGACAACGACCTTGAGGCTCATTTACTTCGAGGAAAATAAACTATTCAACAGACAACATTGTAATTGAAGTGGTCGCCCTTACAGGTTAAGGTACGACAAACAACCATTTCATTACACTACCTACTGCTCCCACTGGAAAGTACGGCAGATTTCGACTTCGATTTTGGTGTAACGGGGTGCACTTTAGATTCAATTTTTGTTTGTTTATTATAAATTGGCATTCAAAAAACCAGCTTTTTTATTAATATAAATCGGCGTAAGGATAAAAAAGTTTGACTAACACATTGATGAATCTCATGCGTGCAGATACCGTACTAACCACTATGGCATAGCCTAGGCTATTGCTTTTAAAAGTGGAAAGTTTGTTTTCAGGGCACCAGATAAATGTAAGCTAATGCCAAAATTTTTTCAGGTCTAGTGTACAAGTGTACAATCATAGAGTGCCTTTGTATATTAGACTCCAGCTACAGAGCTACCGGTACTCAAACTGTGACGTCTTTGTTTGTGCACTTGAAAACTAGACCTATTTTTTTCATGCCAACATATTAATCATAGCCTAGGCTAAAAGTTAGGCCTACACTAAACCAATCCGCTAGGCTACAACTTTTCTACACCTTCTTTGTTACACTCTCTACATCAATCATTGTTCGTGTGTGTAAGTTTGAATGACAAAGACCTGGATATTGAGATGATCAGGTCAATCAGTCAAGGTCAGCTTTTTTTCAATATCACCTAAGCCTATTGCATTTAATGTCAACACCTTAGTACAAACAGGAAGTTTTCATCATACTACAAGTTGAAATAGGCCTAAAAGTGAAACCAATCTATTCAAAACACCTCTATCTGTCAATCGATTACTCAGATTCAAGTTGACTCTACTAAGTAAAAAGCGTCCTATGAAGCTTGATACGCATCGTTGATTGATGACGTAGATAATAATGCATTGGACCATGACTGAAATTTTCAGATATCTTTTGCTAACTGAGGTTTGGTAGAAACTCGAAACTAATTCGTACATCCAACTGTTGCAATCAGTACAACGACAGAAGAAACTTTTCATCACCTACTTTTACTTACAAGCAAGAAATTGTGTAGCGGATTTAGTCTTCGACTACTGCTGGCTGCTTACAACCAAAAGATGTGGCCAAATCACACTTCAAAGAATGTAGACAGCCATGTATTTATGAAGTGATCAGTGAAAGAAACTTCTCATTTGTCGTACGAATTATAGTTGGGCGCTACATAGCTTTCCCCTTCACCGAAAATGTTGACTCCGTCGATTTCTGACGTGCTGCATTAGCCATTACGAGAGCGTCTTGGAGGACCGTTAAAATGCTTTGTCGATCAGCGCCAGGAATAAATGAGAGGGCGAGAGAGGCAGGAACAACGGACAATTTCTTCATATATCACCATCCGGCTGCGTGTGTGTTTCAACTTGAGGTCACCACTGCAGCGGAGATAGTCCTCGACCGCGCTTCTGGCTATTTACAATAAAAGAACTACATGTGGCTTACTCCCACCCGAAGGAATTTAAGAAACCTTGCATGTATGAAGTGATCTGTGGAAGTAGCTTTTCATTTGTGGTACCATTTATAGTTGTTGCGACAAGCGGGATGTAACAATTGAAGTGTTGACATGTATCGGGCACGTTTATTGTCCATCTTTAAAGGAAATCAAAGTAACTTGGTAATTATAATAGCAATTAATAGGCTGGTAAGGCTGCTACAGACAAATGAAAAATTGTTGACGTTTATAAGACAATAGCAGCACTGTGAAAAGAGGAGTAGGGTAAAGTAAAACAATAGAATTATGGACGTTTTAGCTAAAAAATAATCTACAGATTTAGAGATAATAATAGAGCTGTTGGATCTAGTTCCAATACAAACATCAAGATAATAATAAGACCTTTGTTTAAGTTAGTGCAACGTGCAAGCGAGTGGGCTGGATAAGGAAAATAAATGTAAAATTAGAAGCAATCTTGTAAAATGTAAAATTCGTTCGCCAAGTATCTCTGTGTGATGCCAGGAAAAGGTAGACAAGTGTTTAAAGCAACTGCAAAGCTTCAGCTATGTCGCGATGAGTAGGTTTACAGTTGAACACGAAACAAAAGCATAAACTTAGAATAGCATAAACTTCTATCGGCGCCAAGGCAATGAATTCATTGTCGCAAAATGCGATCAAAAACATCGCATTGGATTTTCACAAACATTTCCTTGCAAATGATTGTGGCTGTATAGTGTAAATGCTATGACGATGTTTGCTTGATGGAGCACACAGTTTTGAGGAATAGAGCAAGACAAAGGTTTTTTCAATTATCACTGTGGTAATAAAAAATGGAAGTAGATAGATAAAAAGTCGACTGTTTTTCTGTGTTGCATCATCGCGGGGGCTCACCTATTACTTGTCTTCAGAAATCACGAAACCGTTGTTCATCTGTAAATGCCTTTTCCCAGTTTTTCCTGCAATGAAGGATAAAATGGATTGGTTTTGCGGACCAACAACCAAAGTTTTTGAGTTGTAAGCGTTTTGAAATCGACAATCCTTTTTTATCATATATTTTTGTTTACGGCTTCTTATTAGCTACTACTTAGAAAATAATAAAATGGGCGAGTGTTGGCTTGTACAGCGTTACGCAAAACCGTTGTATATGGCCTTGGAATATTGTATGCCATAACTTGTCGATAGTGTAGGCCTACGTATAAATATTATGTTACAGTTCAATACTAAGCGTTTTAATGCGATTTTGTCGGTTGTGATAAATTCAAAGTCTTAGCACCAGCAACCAACAGAACGTACGCTCGCAATCGCATTTCATTGCTGCAAACTTAATTTGCATAACACAACGCGCTATCAGAATCAAACCCCGAGCTTCGCGATTCTTCCATTATAACAATTCTATCATCTTGAAGCGGGACTTCCATGTTCTGACACCTGACTTCCTATATAATGGCAGGATTGCGAACAATAAGCCGCGATGCTTCAACATAAAGCATGATAACGAACAGATTACGCAGCGTTGCTTGTTGGAAGGCAGGCTTTTGGTTGAAAAAGCGTTAAAGTGAGAAAAAGCCTAGATATAAGGTTTGACTTTGATTAAAAGTCGCTTCGCGATGTAACTTAACTAATTAAATAATTGTAATACATGAGTTTATATAGAAACGACATAAATTTCGCATTTTCTTAAAGTTATCGAAGTAATCCACTTTAACGTAACAAAAAGCCGACACAGGTTTACATCAAAATCGAGCACAAGCCATTGGTCCACCACAACATATACTGTATTGCAGTCGATTTAATAATTTCTCGCGAAGTGCAATTTTAGGAATGAAATTAACAGCTAAAAACGTCACATTTACGGAACTATAACTTTGTATGTTGTCAGGTTTTCATATAGCCCGTAAAATTTTAAAAAAGTGAAGCAATTTTTACCTAAATTTTCAATCGTTATTAACACGAAATTAAGACAGACAAAAAATGAATATTTTCAAAATGAATTAATTTACACTTCGTGGGTATATACTCAATTTTTTAAACCTCGCCTTTATTAGTTTATGAACTTATGCCAACTTAACCGGCAGTTAATGATTCAGACAAACAGCTTTTAGTTGTTTTCAAACTAATTTAAAAATAGCTGAGTTTAATAAAGACGCTAGTCGCTTATGATAAATTAAAGATCAGTTGTAATTACGGGTGCGGTTATGTTCTGGTTATGCGGAGCGAATACCGGCAAAACAAATTTGCGTGTAGGCTAAATGTTTGCAAAGTAGCGGCTGTGTAAGACTGAGTAAACAAATAATACAACACATAAATCTGAGTAAAGCTTCAGTAACCTCTGCGATACAAGTATATGAATTTCAAGTTTTTATTTCATTTTTAGTGATTTGTAGAGTGAATCACCAACTGTCAAACCTAGTTTACGGTACCTCAGAAAATGCAATCGAAGCCGTAGTTATCTCATTATCTGCATGATGCTAATTACAGGTATAAAGATTTAAGTGGCATCAGGTATTCGTGAGACAAAAACTGTAAACACAACATTTGCAGAGTGAGGCAGGATTAATTCAAAAAATTGTGTGTTTCGTGTCTGCTGCAGAAAAATTTGTAAGCTACTGTATAAAAAAGCATATCAATCAACATTAGCCACACATCAAACATTATGTTTAGATTGTGTGCATCAGAATACTTCTAATATTTCACGACCATTGTAAAAATTCATATAAAGACGCGATCTACAGCAACCAGATAAACGCACGCTCGCAATTGCATTTCATTGCTGCAAAGTTAATTTGCATAACACAACGCGCTCATCAGAATAAAACTCCGAGCTTCGCGATTCTTCCATTATAACAATACCATCATCTTGAAGCGGGACTTCCGTGTTCTGACACCTGACTTCCTATATAATGGCAGGATTGCGAACAATAGGCCGCGATGCTTGAACATAAAACACCATCACGAACTGATTGGCTTCGGAATTCTTCATTTATAAGTTATAACAATACCATTATCTTGAAGCGGGGCTTCCGTGTTCTGTCATCTGATTTCCTATTTGATGGCAGGATTGCGAATAGCGCTATAACAAACTGATTACAAAACGGTGCATAAAAAAGGCATAATCAGAATTAAAAGAACATTGTAAAATGTAATTGGTTTTTTCAACTACAGTGTTTTTAAATCGCTCTTTAGATTGCGCACACTTCGAAAATTTACCAAGTTTATGAAAACGTCCTAAATTAACGATGAAAATTTACGGTAAAAAACCTGCTTGTGTAAATTAAGCAAATTCTTACCTCACCTTTCAATCGTTATTTAGGCATGTTTTTTAAAAGAACGTCAATTAATAATTTTCAAAATGACTTATAGAGGTATTTAAGGGTGCACTGGTTGGAAATTTGTACAAATTTTAACTTGCCGTGTTTTACCAACTTCAATCACAGTTAGCTAAAAAAATCAGAAAAACTGATTAATTTTGTTTTAACTGTTCAAATCAAGATACAACCGGTTCAAGACAGAAAAAACGAGACTGCAAGCAAAGGTATGTTCTTAAACTGAATTGATTTTGCTTATATTGTAGAAAACTACCGGTATGAACCTAAATACAAGTTTTACAGAAATTATGTTGTCCTACCGTTGTTGCTAGAGGAACTGCGTGCGGCTTCGAGAAGTGCGCTGGCACACTGTTGCACACACATAAAATACAGTACAGAGATAGTGTAAAATATGGCTCAGCTTTTAATTGCAACACAGTTTATTGCTCTTGGTTAGAATTATGATACTGAGTGCTTCAATGCCTTTTGCTGTGAATTTTAAAAAAACATTCTCACCAAGCTGAAAGCAATGAAACAGCAGTTTGTTAAACACGGCAACATAATATGTTAAAACAGAAAACTTATCAGTTATTCAAAAGGAAACAACAGCAAACGTAACAAAACCAAACCAACACTTAACGTTGCGCCTTTCAGTTAAACTTTTTAATTGTAATTGTATTTATTCTTCGCCATTAACTGTGCGGAGCAAAAGTTCGGATACTAACCCTTGTAGTTATAGCCGAATAAAAAGTTATTAAAATTAATTAAATAAAAGTAGTTAGTTGAACTTTTTAATTGCTAATAATGTTTAGTGGTTAAGCAGCTATTGCCAAAATTGTAACGCAAATTTGTTTTTTTTTTACCAAGATGACGGACATCATGTCGTCTTAAATCACTATGTAAAATGAATAGGCCTATGTTTGATGACCGGGGTTTGAATTAGGTATTGGCATGGTAGTATGTTGGTATAGGTTGAGCATGAATTAGTTGTCACTCAAATGAACGTTAAAAGAATGTGTCAATCAAATGAGCTGTCACTCAAATGAAGTGTCACTCAGGTGATCAACTACCGGTATAGGCTAGCTTAGTGATAGTGGTAGGCTAGCTAAAGCGTTTTGGTCAGAATACGTCTCCATAGATAAGTGATTAGTAGCAGGTAATGTTCATTTTCAGGATAGGAATATCACCGATGATAGTAGGCCTACATAAATTGGTAAAACATTCGTGTTTTTACAGTGGTTACCGGTACCGGACTAGGTTTTGTGAAACTTTTTTACGCATTAGTACAAACCCCTTCTTCAGTATATTTACTCGTAACTACTCTTTGATTTATGGCCATCTTGGTTTTCGATATTCCTTTCACTTTTAACGAACATTTTACAAAAATCATAACTACGACAAAGTGATAATTAGAAAATGAACGTTCGAAATGCGCTATATAACAAGTTAAACAGCTATATCACTATAAACGAAAAAGGCGGTTACACACACCTCAAACCTGGTTCAAGTTAAGTTTTTTTTTCCATCATACACTACTAACCTTTCTAACCACACCAATCCACCATTATTAATATCACCCAATGCATTTCTATTATTATGCTGATTTACACACAAAGCTGTAATAGTTAAAATTTAATAGGAGACAACAACACAAAACGTTACAAAACAAATGCTTGCAATAAGTACAGAAAGTACAGAAATGACTTAGCTGCACTCTAAAATAACACAATGCATACTTGTATAAATATTAAAGTTCAACAAATAAGCACAACTAATGTAAAATAAGTTAATACTACACATTGTGCGGACATACAAAACATGTTTCTATGATTAAACAGAACCATTTGCCATCGGAGTCGATCAGGTCATGACAAAATTTTACATATGTATCAAAAACAAGTTTCCTTGGTTATATTTGGAAAGTTCAACTAAGTCAGATAAATCAACTGTCCTTCAACTAATACTTACAGTGTTCAGTATGCACCTGCTGGTATGACTTCTTCGTTTTTGAGCATCAAGACTTGATAGCTTTTTCTCTTAAAAATAAATAAAAATATTTAAGCTTTAAAGTTCTGCATGTCACTAAAGCATAAATAATAAAAGCATCAAAACTATAAACTGTAATAACTGTAACGGTAAAAATATATAATTTGAAAAACTCAAAATGTCATCTACAACTTCGTTTAAGCTTAAGCTGCAAAAAAAAACTGCAATAAATCATTATTTTCATAATGCTTTACTCAAAATTCAAACTACTCCAAGTAAACCAGACAGCCAGATTGACAGTATTGCAACATTAGCATAAATATGAATTTTTCTAATTTTGCATGCATGTTCCATACTGTGACAAATTAAAAATATGCTGTTTTCTGTGCAATTTTTGCAAAATATTTTATACCACACATGGGTTAGAGTAGTTAGACCGTTACCTCATTGTTACAAGGCACATATGAAATCAAGTTCATGCAAAAAATACACGGGCATTACAAATTCAACAGTCTGCAATACTGCAATAAAAAGTACACTATCCTGTTTCTATAAGGTCAATTTAATATATACTCTTTACGCAGAAAACTGCAAGTATTAATGATTAAGGCAAGTTTTTCAATAGGCAATTTTTCTTTCATAAAAAAGAATGAGGAGATACGGAATTTCATGGTGGTAAGACCGATATTGACGACGTTATAAAGTCAATTTTTTTATACTTAGGTAATAAAGTTATTAACTTCCTATACATATACAAAACACGATATACACAACACATTTTACCTTAGAGGCGAGTTTTGTTATGATGGTGTAAGCATTTGAAGTTGGCTACATCTGACGATTTTAATAGTAAAAAAAAACTCCAAAAACATTACACTATTTAGTTTATTTACAACATTACACTAATAGTAACGTTTTGCATTTTTACATCAATAAAATCTTGCTTTATACTAATAACTAATTGAGTATATACAGTAGATATGGTTTGGTATACATCATACACGTTAAAATAGAATTCCAGTAAAAGGAAAAAGGTCATAGAGCTCCAATCCACATGAACACCACACACATTTAGTTTAGGATATATAGTATATCAACAACCTAAACTTACTAAGTACAAACTTATAATACAAATGCATAAATACAAGTTTTATGTGCCATTAAAACAAGCCAATTGGGCAAGGCCAAATTGATTTGATCTCTCTTATCTAACATTATTTCTTGATCTTTCAAACACCTTAGTTTGGTACATTTAGTCAGAGCAGGCTGGCAGAACCTCTTTCGTTTACTTATGAAGATCTTAGTTTCAGATGACACAAAGCAAAATAAGATATTTAAGATAATGCTACGAAATTTTTTAAAGTTAGGTAACTTCTATATAATATTCAACTTTACTGCTAAAATTAAGCTGCACATGATACCGTAACAAATACAAATAATTGCAGGAATAAAGGAATAATTGCGTAAAGTGGAAAGTGCGGCGCCTGCACGAATGAGATTTATACGTGCATATGCCGAATTTTTTTTATCTTCACTTCCCAGATTGGAAAGTTTGCTGAGTTTGAAGAGGAATAAAATTAATTTCGCGTTTATTGTATTGCTTCATCTTCTTGCCCATGGGATTTCCCACCCAAAAGAGAAACTTTCCAATCTGGTTTATGTCGATTTATAATGCCAAAAATGCATATTTCACACATGATTTCTCGTCGAAAACTGTCGTACTTTCCATTCGAGAATACAGCGTTTACATAGGCTATTAGGCTACAATTTAAAACCGTCATGGATGCAAGATTTGATAGTAGACCGGTAACAACTAATTATTGGTTTAGTGAGCAGTTTTTACCAGCAATTATTAGCCTACCTAAAATATTTTTGAGCACGTTTTAAATTTTCTAGGCTTGGTCAATTTTTTCAGTTTATTACCGCATGCTAATACCAACTGGCTTGGATTTTTCGTTCCCACCGGGCTTTTGAAGAAAAATAAAATTATTGATTGAATTTCCTAGATTTTCTGCTTGTCATTGTAGCTTTTTAGGCTACTTTGTTTTTGCGTTTATACACTTATCATGACTGCAATTGCAGACTTCATGTTCTTCTGATTTTTAAGCTAGGTTTTGACTACTTAATTTCACATTCTTATCCCAAGTTTCCTGTAAACTTGCAAAAGTTAAATTTAAGAGTTTAAGAGTTCGCAAGATTGTTGGCTGTCACTTGATCATTAAAGCAAGTCAGTTAGCCTACCTGTGACTGTAGATTAAGCTTTAGTAAAAATGTTTCTTCAACTTTCCAGGTCTAGCTTTAAAGTGTTACAGTACCTGTGGTATATACCATAACTGCGTTAACACACCAGACAACAAGTTTCGCTAAAAATGAATAGACTACATAAGCTAACACAGCTGAAGTCTAGCCTACTCGACTAGAAGTGAACATTAAACATGTGTTGCAGCTTGAGGCAGCTGGCGCTCTAACATTCAAAACTAACCTTTTTAAATACTCAGATGGAGCAGCGGTCACAAGTCACCACTTAGACCAGCCTAATTTAGTTTCCTTTTGGTACAAGTCATTGGTTTTTTGGTTGAATGTCTGTATCATTATGACTTTTCTACACAAGTATATGTCAAAGACACACACAATTAAAAATTTAATGAATTAAAACATTCATTGAGACCTAACATTGCTTTTTTATTGACATTTCCAAACAGTTTTTCAAGTCGAATTTTTTATCGAGAACGTACTGTATATAGCAAATCCTAAAATGTAGATTTAAAAACATATCCCTTTGTTAACCGAATCAAAAATAGTTGGTGAAGAAAGTTGGAAAAGTTCATTTTCACATCGAAAAAACACCGGTGACAATACTGTACAAGATGAAAAAACAAATCCACGTCGCAAGCTTTCACACACAGCCCCTTTGTTCACATTTCCATCTTAATGGTGAAAATAAAACGAGGAAAGCAAAAAATCCAACCTACAAAACCACTTTTTTTCATTTACAGTGAGTGTGCATATGCAGCAGTTAAAAACGGTCGAGGCAAAAGAAGTTTATCATAACAACAAATTTTGAAAAACGGGCATCTAGCAACAACGTTTATTTAATAACATTTTATACTGTGACGTTTTAAACTTTTCAGATACAGCAAAATGCTTAAGCTTTTGTTTACACTCCTTGTTTACATTTGCTTAACGCAAACATCTGCAGCAAATGAAGATGCGTTTGTGGTTGGTTTGTTTGAAAATGCAGTTTATGAAAAGGTGAGAGTTTGTTCATCTTGAATATTTTTGTCAGACAAAATTATGTTAAAACTTATGAATTACATGCAAAATAAAATAAAAATTAAAATTACAGAAACCAATCATTAAGTGCATAAGCATGGTTGCCATGCTTTAGAAAGGATGGAATTATAAAAACGCACTAATTTTGGTGAACAATTTTAATTTAACAGTTTATAAAGCCTGGTTGACAGCAGATAAGTTTCCAACGAGAAGATGACATGTTATTGTTTCCTTATTTGTATCATATAGAATAGATAAACTGATATAGCCTACTTTATATTGTAAAGACCAGATTCTGTGCACAGCATTAAGCCAATCTCACATGGCATTGTGTAAATAAGCTTAAATATCAGGGAATGTGTCAATTCTATCATATACGGATACTTAGTTACTGCGACTACCAGTATTTATCAGTAAAAATACCAGTGTTGTTTGCAGGTTACAGATATCAGCTTAAACAATTCCGTCGAAAACGGAAAACAATCACTTCGGGCGTCGATTGTTAACCTTGCTGATGTCACAGAAAGAATCGGTTTCCATGGTTACCTTCCAGCCAGAGCAGACATGTTATCATTTTCGATGAATTCACACGGTGTCACATATCACGCGAAGAAAAGTAGTCGCGAGATGGCGCACAAAATTCTTAAAAAAGCTCACACCAAAAATAACAACGCAGCTGTTTTCTTCCCTAAGAGTTTATCAGGTAAATTGGCTTTTTTTACAAATCTTTGCCCAAAATTTGATTTTACTAGTTTAAATCAGCTTTTCGTATTGTTTTGTTTTTAAATAAATTAAAATTTATTGACAATTGTTGCAATTTTGACATAAAATAAACTAATTTAAATTTTTCTGATATCAATTTTAGCACTTTATTTTTGAAATTGCGAAATATAAGGCATCCTCTAAGACGTTGCTTTGCGACTCTATAGATATAATCGAAATAAAACATATTGATTTTATACCCATTAGATTGCAGAATATGAAAAAAATTGTTTTATCTCTTTTTTAATTTTTTTTGTAGCCGACTATAGTACAAATCAGCAGTCTAGCGAACAAAACATCAACATCAAACCGGGGGAACGATTCGACTTCCACCTGCTATACATAGAAAGGCTGATAGTTGCAGAGAATGGTAAAACTTATAATAAAGCTCATGTTGTATTGGATTTCTATGCTACCAGCGCGGTGAGTTTAATTGGAGAAATCGCTTCACCAAATTACCCAATAGCCTACCCAGATAACGCCCATATCACCTGGCTTGTACGTGTACCGGGTGGTTTCATTGTTCAACTCGAAATTGTTGACCTTGTTATTGAAGAATGTTGCGATAAACTCACACTTTATGACGGGATTTCCGATCGTGACGTCGTTATTGATGACCTAACTGGAAACTTTTCCCAACTCTCACTCAAGCCTTTTCAGTCGACCGGAAACAACTTGTTTCTGCGTCTCACGTCCGATTGCTCCGTGGCGCTCGGTGGATTTTCTGCCATCACCAGAGCTCAAATTCCAGACAACGCCACGACAGTAACAAATGAAAATGAAACCTCATCAGCAAATCACAGTCTTAATGCTAGCTTTGAAGAAAAAATTCTGACGTCACCGGGCTATCCTGGACAACACCCAAACCACGTTGACACGTCATGGCAGATCAGGGCTGTCAACTTTAGTTACGTCATAAAGCTAAGGGTCATAGACATGGACCTTGAATACTGCTGCGACCACGTTTTTGTCCACGACGGTCCGACTGAGGATTCTCCTCTGCTGGCCACTTTATCGGGACAGGTTGAAGAAGATATAATACTTTCAAATAACGACAGCGTTTACATCGCTTTTATGTCAGACGAGTCTGTGCGAAAGATGGGTTTTCAAATTGCTTATTCCATGGTGTTTCCAGCTGACAGCGATCCAGCGCCAACATACTCGACACCTGCCACCCAAACTGTAGTGGCGTTTACAGAGTTAGATGACACTTATTCCGGTGATTGGACAACTTATTCTCCCGATCCTACCACCTCTTTTCCGGGAAATTCAACATCTCCCAACCGTCATCTTTACGCTGATCTGGAAGAAAAAGTATTTTTTTCTCCTGGTTTTCCACATTCCCATCCAAACAACATAAACATCACTTGGAGCATTCGAGCTTTCAATAAGCTTTACGCTGTTGAAATAAATGTAGCACAATTAGAATTAGAATATTGCTGCGACAAGGTCTACATTTATGACGGTCCTAGCCCATCCTATTCACTACTGGGTTCTTTAACTGGAATCGTCTCCAATAGATCATTTCAGTCAAGTGGAAACTATATGTTTATTCACTTTGTAACAGACAGTTCAGTAACCTATCAAGGGTTTGAGATTAAGTACAGTTCCCTATTAATAAATCGGTCAACCTGTCTCGGCAACAATTTCCAAGAAAGTTACTTTGAAATCAGCGCTAATCACGGATTCATAACTGTTCCAGAATGCTATACAAACCACTCGTGGCATATTCACATTCCTTTGCAAAAGTACAGAATTCGTTTATATCCAGCTTATCCAGTTTATGTAAAACTTTCTGATGGAGATGAATTTTTATTTTATGACGGTCCTTCAAAAAACTTTCGTCTGTTGGCGCACATGGAGCACGGTGATAGCTTCCCTTATCCCCTGTCAACATCAAATGATCTGTTTGTTGAGTTTATTTCCAGAAACATGAGCAAAAGTGAATTTGTTTTTCGAACCTATTCATACTTTCAATGTCCACACACACGACTTTACGCTGAATCGTACGATCAGTATTTTTCCTCACCGGGCTATCCAAATGCTTATATGTACACGTATTGCAGTTTTAATATTTACCCCAGGTATAGCAACGAATCAGTTGAAATAACTATTTTGGATTATAAAGGAAACAGATTTCAAACCCTTCGCGTTTACAATGAACATAGAAGTGAAACTGTTCCATCGCCAAGCAAAAATAACTGTTCTTTGGTTTTCAGTGGTTCGTATATTGGTGTACAGTTCTCGAACTCACAATATCAGGAAACTTTAAAAGGGTTTTACGCCAAATACAGATCAGTACCTGCCAAAAAATCGCATGCATTATGCCCTTCCTATGTTTCTCATGTAAGCCGACCAAATGGAGAACGACGCTTGTATTTCCATTACTACCACGAACATGTCTCATGCATGTATTTTCCATCCATCAGTAACACTTCAGGTATTAGTCTGCGCTTGGTCGGGACCGGTACCTTGAATGACGCCAACGTGTCGATCCATTCCAGGAGCAGAGGGGTTTTGGCGAGTTTTACAGACGTGCAAGATAAGGAAGATTACGATTTGGGCGTATATCCCTATCCGGATCTAATTCTCCGTGCCGAAGTTGATGTTGGTTTAATTATTAAATATAGAAATAATTATAGTTACGTGCATTACGCATATCATCGATACATAGTTATAGAATACAAAATCGTTTAGTTAGTAAATGTTCTCATTTACTTCGTATGGATGTGTTTGAGATAGACAAATAAAAACCTATACTTTATAGCAAAAAGATGTTAATAGAAAGATTTTACAATTTACCACTTTGATTTTTGTGTCACGTTGACACGGTTTGTTTTCAAAACGCCGGTTTTAGGATTTTTTAATGTGAAAACGCAAAATTTAGTAATTTTTCAAAAACTTTCACACATTGGTTGCCTACATGTCTCTCTTAATAGTTCAAACCGGTTTCGATGATGGTTAAATTATCATTTGCACAAGATAAAGTTATGTAAAAATCTACACGTTCATAAACTACATGTTTGTTGATGCTATTGTACATGCTAAATAAGTAAATATTTATTTTGTGACCTGTGTGTAGTATTTTATCATTGTTCACGCCTAATACTAAAATAAGCCCAATGCACAAATGATTTACAACAATTAACAAACCGCACTGAGAAGCGCTTTCTTTAGGAAAAATCCGGCGGTTACATAAAGTCAAATTTTCCAGAAATTGCGAAGACGCCTGTCACAACAGGTGCAGCCAAACATGGGGCAGTGTTTTTATTAGTTTTAGCGTGTTTAACGTTTTTCTTTTACGTATTTTCCTTTTGCGTGTATGTGTATATATTGTAATGAGCTAAAATTGTCAAAAAATTAAGAAAAAAAAGTTTAAAAATAATAAAATAATAAAAACAATTTATTTAGATGCAACAGAAGTTTAGTAGCAAATTTTACATTTTTTACGAATTTGTTTTCTGCGCGGTGTGTGTATGTACTTAACCATGCTTAACTTCTTAAAAATAACAAAAAAAGATTCAAAATCCTAAATTTAAAAAAAATATTTTTCTTTTCTATGTAAGAAAAGTAAGATGTAAGATTTATTGCTTTTTTACTTAAAATCATTTTTCCTTTGTCTGTATCTTTATGTATTTTATTATATTTGAATTGCTATAAATGCCCAAAAAAAAATTTAAAATCAAAAGAATCAAAAAATATTATTTTTGTTTTTTAATGTAATCGGATCTGTGCAGTTGTGTTGTGCGGGAATTTTATGTTTCTTTGTTTTATTCGCCAGAGAAAGAAGGTTTTCCGTGGAACTGAAATTATTTCAATTGTTAGATTTATTAATTTACACAGTTATTTATTCAGAGAAAACGCCATAACACAACGAGTTGTTGCGGATTAAAATAACCTTTCCTTGTGTGCCGCAACCGTTATATTTTTCATAAATCACCCAAATTCGAAAACAATGGTTGCGCCCTGGGTAATGTTTTACGTTCTGCACGAGTTGTTTTAGGGCACATGGGAGAGCTAAAGTGAAAACTACAAGCAATACTAACACATTTATATTAACTCATTCCCATTTTTACAATTATACAAAAACTAAAGTTGCAATATCATCAATTCTTACAATAACACCGATCACGAAAATTTAAATTTGGGACTCACAGACGTCACCTCACGCTCACTCACAACCCACATACGTCACATGAACATTTATTGTTTTGAAACAACCGACAAAAATCAAATAATAATGCGCTTATTGGTTCCAATCAGCTTTCTAATTCCTAAAGATGTTTTTTCTGTAAACATGTGATCATTATATTGCAATAAGGGACATACTGTGTGTGTTTGAGTTTTTTGTAAACGCTTTGTTGGTTTTTGCGCTGTCAGTGTATAAGTTTCTGCATTAGTTTCAAAAACTAAATGTTTCTTACGTCGCAATTTGGTAATTGTGCAGGTCAAATTTTGATGGTATGTGTGTTTAACTATGCCGTTGGTTTCATTCAACGTCAGTAATCCTACTCTAATGTAGCCTGTTGGTATAACATATGTCTTCGTTCTGGCTTTGAATCAATACAATTGGCAATCAACCCTCACTTTCTGCATGCTCAGGATGTTAATGTTTGGAGTTAGACAATAAACTCACAAAGATTATATAGTCAGCATCCGCAACAGCTGAACTACATCAAAGAAGCATTGCTCGTAACTTTGGCAATAAAAATAGAACTTTTTTCGTGTTAAACTTTACCACTTGGTTTAAGTAAGCAGTAATTTTTACAATACTTTTAAGTCAGGTAATTGAGTTATATAGATAAATTTTGTAAAATCTATTCGAAGTGTTCAATTAATTACCTCCAAGTAACATGACTTAAAATTTGTCATTTTTGGTCAATTTTAAAACCATTGCATAACTCTATGGTAAGGTTTATATCGACAGGAAAAATAACATGACAACAAGAACAAAACACTGGAAGAACAAGTTGATAGGAGACTCAAAGTAAATGTTTAATGCAATTATTCTCAACCTTTCATGGATCTTGGTCCCTCTGCAGAGACCCTCAAAATCCGTTTGGCTCCAGACCATCAACGATTATATTGATTGCGGAACACTTTTGACTTCACTACTACGCGTGCAGTAGCCTTCGCGTTGTTAATTTTGCACCAAAACACAAAACCTTGAGAAATTTCTGTCCCGCGTTGCTTCGTCTTCCCCTACTACTACTCTATAGCTCCCTGGTGAGGCATCCGCTCATGGACCTGGAGAACGCCACCTCGGCCCTCCAGGGAGGCATGGCCCTCCGCTTGAGAAACCCTGGTTTAATGTTTATAAATTCTCACTACGTTATTTTTGTGCAATTTGTTGCGACTTGAAAACATTCTTGCTATTGTTTTTATAATTAATTAACTTGATTAACGTGTTTTTGCGCAATGAATAAGATTAGCATTTAGCATTAACTCAAAGTGACTATTTCTTGTGGTTTTAGGTCAAAGTTCTTCTATCACATTGGTTTTCAACCTTTTTTCATTCAGCGACCCATTTTTCAACCAAATAGAATCGGACGACCCCCTTCAAAAAATTTCCAGCTAAATATATGTAATGTTGTTGTGCATTCACAATTGCAAAATAAAAACGAGTAAATGATATTGCTGTTAAACAAAGACTCATGTAATAACTAATAATATCTGTATACTCATTGAAAGCTCTCGCGACCCCTAAAAAGACTAATGACCCCCAGGTTGAAAACCACTGTTCTGTCAGAACAAACGTGTGTAAACAGCGATCCTCCACGTCATCGTCCGCGACCATAACAAGCATTTTAGTGAAAACCGTTTAATAAACAAACCTCTAATATAAGAATGCACAACAAACAAAAAATTACAGAAGTACGTTTTTATATAAGTACGACACTAATTAAAGTACTGTGTAGGCAACTGTATAATTCTTGCTATTTAAATGAACTTGTCAATTTGCAACAATATTAATCAAGTATATTTCACACTAGTGAATACAAGTGCATCGTACAAAAATATCAACAAGTAGGCTATGTAATGTTTTAAAGCTGAAATATTTGTCCAAGCATTTGTGATCTTGTAAAATTCGATGATTCACAAAACGATCAGGAAAAGTTACAGAACTTTCCTTGTAAAAATGCTCCGCTGAAAACATTAAATATATTAGAGTGTAAATTCTACCGGTTCCTTGTTGACTGATAAAAGCAAACATTGCAGATTGCTACCCAGTAACCTTTATGTAACAACTACCAGGGGAAGAATAATTTGAAGTCGAGGAATCCAGCTACGTATAAGAAAACTACACATGAACATACGCAACAAGGACACTGGGCTACCAAACGTTCGACGGTTTCTAGGTCTTTTTTATCAGTCGACGAGTGCACGGTAGTTTTTCTATGATAACATCATTGCCCTAATTTAAGTTGGAAATAAAATTTGCAACATTTTATTAAGCAGGTTCCAAATTAAGCAAAAACAAAACGGAAAAAATTGTTAATTGTCAATATTAAACTACAGAATATACGATGAATATGTGAATCACAACCGTTCACAAAATAAACGACTCAAGAGCATTTTAGCGTTGTAGGTGAACTAAATCTTTGACTAAACACTTGGTAAAAATTGTGTGCTATGAAATATCTAAACTAAAATATCATTATTATTAAATCATTGTAGAATATTTCCATAGAACAATAAAGTGCGCAAACTAACTCAAACATGTAGTTTCAAATGTCGTGCATTCATTAATCTAACTTTGTGTCTCCGAATATAAATTGATGGCACAGTTTTTAAACGATTTTGTATTCAATGGTTATGTAGCGGTTATGCCAGCCATACCAGCCATACCAGCCACCCCATACATCAGAAGATTCATCAAAATGTGTCAGGTTGAAAAAGCTCTCGGCGCGAACAAACACATCTGAATACGGGTAAATACCCAAGTCGAAATCTTTCTTATCTTGCACGTCCGTAAAATTTGCCAAAAATCCCTTGCTTCTGGAATAGATTGCCACGCTGGTGCTTTCGTTCAAGTGATTGGAGTCGACGAAACGCAGACTAATAGCCGATGTCATACTGATCGACGGGAAATACAAACAGGCAGTGTAATCATGGGAAAGATGGAAGTAGAGATGCTGCACATAATTTGGCAAGTATGCCTGATAATTGTAAGCACATTGCTCACGGATTTTAGGAGCGGGAATCGATCTGTATTTCGCATAAAAACCTTTTGACGTTTGAAGAAAACTTGATGTATGAAAATTTATGCCTATGAATGAGCCATTTATGTTCCAAGTACAGTCAGATTTGGTTAACGACGAAATATGTGTGTCAGAATGTCCGTTGTATAAATAAAGGTACTCATACCTGTCTCCCTCATAATTCAAAATAGTTATTTCAACTGCTTCATTGTAATAGCGAGGGAAAATATTCCAGCTGCAATGCATGTTTAGATAAGAATTTGGATAGCCCGGTGAGGAAAAATACTGATCGTACGGTTCAGCGTAAAGTCGTGTGTGTCGACATTCAAAGCGTAAATTGGCTTGCAAAACAAATTCACTTTTGCTGATATTTCTGGATATAAACTCAACATAAAGATTATTTGTAGTAGAAGAAATGAACGGGAAACTCTCACTATGCTTTATATGCCCCAACAGAGTAAATTCGCTTGAAGGACCATCGTAAATCAACAACTCGTCTCCGTAAGAAAGACTAAAGCGAGGATTATATATATCCCACAATTGCAGTGTTTGGTTTGGCCAGTTGGTATAAATATGCCACGAGTGATTCGAATAGCATTCTGGAACAGTTACAAAGCCGTAAGGACTAGTAAGTTCTAAATAAGTTATCGGATCAGTGCTGTTAGAACAGGTTTTCTGAGGCAAAAGTGCTGAACTGTACTTAATCTCAAATCCTTGCAAAGCTGTCGAGTTGTCTGACACAAAGTTAACGTACAGGTAGTTTTGACTTGACTGAAATGTTTTGTTTGTGACGTTCCCAGTTAAAGCATCCAGTAGTGGATAGGATGGATCGGGTCCATCATAAACATAGAGCTTGTCACAACAAAGTTCCAAGTTCAATTGTGTTACAGTTACCTTAACAGCATAAAGCCTATTGAAGGATCGAATGCTCCATGTGATGTTGATGTTATGTGGATACGAGTTTGGAAAATCAGGTGAATAGAGGAAGCTTTCCACTAGACCAGCGAAAAGACTGTGGCTTGGTGAAGACGAGTTTGTAGAAAAACCTGGCGTTGTGTTTACTTCAGGTGACAAAGTCATGCTGTTACCCGATGAGCCATATGAATCCGGATAAGTCATGTGCGTCGGAGTTGCAGGTGTTGAAAATGTTGTTGTCGGATAACTGCCTGCTGGGAGCACCATGGAATAAGCAATTTGAAAACCCATCTTTCGCACAGACTCGTCCGACATAAAAGTGACGTAAACGCTGTCATTGTTCGATAGTATTATGACGTCAGTAACCTGACCCGATAAAGTGGCCAGCAAAGGAGATTTCTCATTTGGACCATCGTGTACAAAGAGATGGTCGCAGCAGGATTCCAGGTCCATGTCTATGACCCTTAACCTGATGACGTAACTGGAGTTAACGGCGTTGATTTTCCATGACGTGTCAACGTGATTTGGATGTTGGTCAGGATAACCCGGTGACGTGAGAATTTTCTCTTTAAACGTAGCATTGACATTGTGACTTGTTAATGACGTCACGTTCGGAGTGACCGGTGGAGCAGTGCTGTTGGATGTGCTTGGAAGAAGAGCTCTGGTGATGGCAGAAAATCCACCGAGCGCCACGGAGCAATCGGACGTGAGACGTAAGAACATGTTGTTTCCACTTGAGTGAAATGGTTCGAGAGAAAACTGAGACAAGTTACCTGTGACGTCAGCGATGGTGACGTTATAAGGGGAAACACCGTCGAAAATTGTGAGCCGATCGCAGCATTCTTCAATAACAAGGTCAACAATTTCGAGTTGAACAATGAAACCATCCGGTACACGTACAAGCCAGGTGATATGGGCGTTATCTGGGTAGGCTGTTGGGTAATTTGGTGAAGCGATTTCTCCAATTAAACTCACCGCGCTGGTAGCATAGAAATCCAATACAACATGAGCTTTGTTAGTAGCTTTGTTAGCTTTGTTACTACTTGTTGTGATCAACGGGTTTTCCTGGTAAACTAAATGAAAGTCCAGCCTATGACCTGGTTTGATGTTGACGTTTAGATCGCTCGATTGCTGATCACGTCCGTACCCGTCTGGAAAAAAAAACAAAGGGGCGGAGTGTCACAAAATTTCACGCACTAAATTGTTGTACAATAACTATGCCGACAGGCGCGTTATAGTTTAGCACCGCACTATTATTTTATATCACCATTGGTTTGTTTTAGATGTGTTTTTAGATATATATTCAGAGGTATTTCACCCACCATGCGTGACTTTGTACTGCTTAGTACGAATGATTTGTGCCACTTGTGATTCTTTTTATTGTTTTCTTAGTAAGTTTTATGTACAAGTAGTTTACACCTTTTACGTCACCCCCTGTATAACTACTGCCCAAAGAAGATTACGCTGCCCGCGATTCCTTATCTCGCTCCTAATTATTCTTAACTTCGCTGTGGTGATGGGAACTTGGATTTCTTGTACGTTTTGTTCTGGGTAAGAAGGACTGGTGCTTTATTTGGCAGATGATGAAGAACGTTAATTTTATTCTACACACACTCGCATGAATGTTATTAAAAGTTGGAAGAGCAGAGATTAGCTATGTCACTGTTACTTGCCGTAAGAGCAGGAAGTTTCCTGAACTTCACAATTTAACATGACACAAGTATTTTCAGTTTTTGACATTTTTAGGAAACTTACAAATATTTCGCAATTTGTTTGATCTCAGTCGCCAACCACTGTCTTAGGAAGCCATATTGTTCACAACTTTGGAAAAATAGAGCTAATTGCGATATGGCGAAACAAGAAACCAATGTATTTTGTCCATATGACTTATACTTAAGTTTTGAGTTTTTAAAACACCAAGTTATTTAAAAATCGGAGTAAAGGCTTGATTTCAACCTCAAAATGTCAAAACAGTCATTTCTTAACTAACCTGGCAAAACTTGTGGACAGAAAACAGCTGCGTTGTGATTTTTGGAGCGAGCTTGGTTAAGGATCTCTTGCGCCCCCTCTTGACTGCTCTTTTTAGCATGGTAGGTGTCACCACCAGAGGTCATGGAAAACGTTATTATGTCTGCCTTCTGTGGAAGGTAACCATGGAAACCGATTCTCTCTGTGACATCAGCAAGATTTATAATTGACGCTCGAAGCGATTGCTGTCCGCTTTCGATAGAGCTGTTTAAAGAACTACCGTCGGTAACCTGCAAATAAAAGCAATATTTATAATAATTCAAAAAAAATCGTAATTATTACGTTTGTTACGTCTCTTTGACGTTTTTGACGCAGCCATGTGCGACTTGCTTTGTCCAGTTGATAAAGTCATGTAACATTTTATTGTTATATAATGTTCACGTAAATTATTTTACCTTACGTGTTTACGTTACTTACAGTAGAACATTTTTTGTGTTGCGTTTATTGCCTTGGTTTATGGTGATTTTTCACCTTTAATTTCTTAAAGAACGTTTTATCTGCACTTAAATAGGTATTTTCATTTGGCATCACTATATTTGTATCGTATTGTTTTCTATTGTTTACATAGTGTTTTATCGATGTAAATTTTTTATCATTTGAAGTTTTATTTATGTTGTGTTATTTTGCCTCCACTCTTTCCATCTGTTTGAGCCTAAGGCTTCCCTTTGTTCCATTTGTTATTTCCCTGCTGGTCCATAGCGATTTCGTGTTGCGCAGAGTGGCGGGAAAATTGTCGAGCGTATGTTGAGTTTGTGTTTGAGCTACAGAACGTTCTATTGGTCGGCTGAGTTATGTAAACTTTTTTATCTTTTGATTCAGAAATAAGTACTTTTAGTGAAGTAGTGAAAGTTTTTATTTGGTTTATATAACGACCGGACAGTTTATGTGAGTTCCTGAATTGTAGCCATAGTTTCGTCAGCTTGGTTGGCGTAAGAACCGTTATCTTTATAGGACCTGGCAATATCTGACAAACTTATTTCTCACATTTTATAATGACATATTTGTATTCAACCAAAATTTAAAAGAATAATTTAAAATGCACTTACTGTACATATGTAACGAGACATCTCTTGGTCATGAAGCCTGGCTAAATTTATATGTTTACGGCCAATCGCACTCTTAACTGTGAGTAACTACATACTGCGTAGTGTGGTCACGTTATTAAAAGAAACCAATCATCTTTTATAAAGACATCTTTAATTCGTCACAGCCAGGCTTTTTCAGAACGCGCACGCTTTATATTTACCGATGCTTCCAAACCATGAGATCAAAATAAATAAAAACAAAAACGCAAAAGGTGCTAATTGACAAAAACACGATCATGAGCGACCACACAGTACGTGAGAAAGTACGTGAGTTCGTAAGACATATAGCATGCTATATGTCATGTTTTATGCTAACTACATGATGATTTTGTTTTAGGTAAATCTATTGTATTCACATTACGTCTTTTTAGTATAAAATAAGGTACATTTCTAACGAAATTATGTCGCTTCAATCACTTGTTATTTATAGCATCTTGTATTTTACCGTTTTTATGATGAGTTAATTCTCTACTTGATGTGCGATGATTACTTCACGGTGTTTTGGTTTTAGTTGATTAATTATATCGTTGTTTACCTCACGTTTGTGCACTCTTATCTTATCAATAGTTTGGCACCTCGCCTTTTGCATTCTGTAAAATCCGTCTGTTAAGTGATTCAAGGAGTCGGTTTTGGTTTTGGGTCGTGGAGGCTGTTTAATAAAATAAGTTCATTTCTTGGGTTTTACTGATGGTGTCGCGGTTCACCGTGAATGTGGGAAGGCAGCCTGGCATTACAAAGCAAGAATTTTCGTTTACACACTATTGGTTGAAATCTTGGCCTATGACGGATACTGTGACATAAACAGAATTTATATGTCTTTCGGTCTCTCGTTTGTCATTTATATGCTTTCACTACGTCTTGAACTTGAAAACTTTCATAATCAAAAGGCTTTAAAAGATTCCTGGATAAGTATTCAAGTTAAAATCATGGTAAGTTCAAATTTATTTGGTTGATTAAATTTTCAACCTATACCGAAGATTAATCAATTCTCACCTTTTCATAAACTGCATTCTCAAACAGACCAACCACAAAGACATCTTCATTAGCTGCAGATGTTTGCCATAAGCAAATAAAGACAACGATTATAAGCAAAAACCTAAGCATTTTGCTACACCTGAAAAGCTTTAAAAGGTAATAAGTTTAGCAAATCCTGATGCTTCCTTGTGAACTATTATAAAAAGTTAAATAACTATTTTCCACCATTTGCTTTTATCAGGTTTTAATGTTGATTTAATTAATTTGAACTTTTGTCTTCTTTTCAAAATATTATCACGGCGATTATTATCATTTAAATTTATTTGTTAAAAATTATTATTCATTGATATTTTTTTAATCTTTTTGACCTTGATAAATATTTGTATAATGTATTAATAGCTTTTAATGTCAATAATTTTCATTTGTGTGTCGTGAGAAATATCGAATGAACTTTAAAACATGTTCAGAATAATCTATCAGTTTCTATGACTTGATTAAATCTGTTGATTTAAAAGCTAAGTTGTTATGTCAAGCGCCGCACGCTTTGCACGATATTTTTATAGTTGCTAACTTAAAAATTATTTTTCTTTGGACAGCACGCAATGACAGGTTTTATCGTTCGTGGCTAAAACAAACCCTTTACAAAGCTTTGAAACAACAACCAAATAAAGTAAATGTCTCTGTTGCAGAATTATCATTCTCCGGGTGTAATGAAAACACACCGTTCTTCTATTCCACTTTGAATCACAACCCACGTTATTTGTGACTGTTTTTGTAGCAGACTAAAACTTCTATGAAGTCACGTGCTTAGGTGATTGCCAATGTATCGGGCCAACCATTTAAAGTTAAACGTCATTGTAATTATGTTAAATTTAACTTTTGTAGAGACGTGCTACATTTTGCATACCAAGTGGTTCCAATAAGCGTCACAAAAGCAGTTGTAAATTTTATCGATTATATGCTGGCGAGCAGCACAATCGATTAATCGAAATACCTCAATTAGGTGAAAGCCGACCGCTTCTCTATATTCGACGGTCCGACAGAGGATTTCCCTGAATACATTTTTTATTCAATAACAAACAGAGCGAGTCCCTTACTATAATTAAAAGAAAATTTGCAACAGGTTTCTCATTTATTTCTAAAGGAAATCTATGCCTTATTTTTTGAACCAAAACGTTTGTGACTTTATTTTTTGAAATCCCTTTTCAAAAGCAAATATTTTACGAAATAACAATTTTGCCCAGCTAAATGAAGCCTCTCCATTTCAATGGCCATTATTGCCGCTTTGCCGGTAAGGGACAGACTTCGGCAGTCGTCAACGCGAGGCTCGTGCAATTGCTGGACTTGCGATGTTTCGCACCAAAGCAAAAACAACAATTTAGCTTTAATTTTGCGTAAATTTTAGTGTTATGTTTCAATCTGATGCCGATAAAGAAGGTTTTGTTGAAATTGAAAACGTGCCACGAAGCAAAGTTTTGATGGAAGTTGGTTTTCACAAACTTAATGTTTAGTTAACTTCACTTTTATTGTTACTAAACCAAGTTGTGTATATACTTGTTGTCATTTATTCGGGGGAAAGTAATGAAGTCGAACAAGCTTAAAATATGTGCATGAACATAATGATGATATGAATTTGCTGATATTATGCAGTATATTTAACATTTAACTGGTAACCAAACATTCAATTAAAATTACTTTAATTTTATTGTTTTGTTTAAATTTTTGAGCGATTTCTTGTTTTTGCGTAAAATGTTCTTTATTCATGGACGCTAACATAAACAATACAAAATGACAATTATGACGTAATATTAGAAGGTATGATGTATGATTTTCAATTGCGCAATTGTGACTGTAACATTCTTTTCTAGCATTTGTCGCATTCGTCGCAATGTCTTTGTTTGTTTTTGTCCTAACACAATGAAGATATTTTTCCATAAACAAAGTTACAGTTCAACAAAGTTCGTTTCCTATAAACACAGCTTAAAAGATTTTCCTTTGTCACCATTTCCAATGAAAAACTTCGGCCCGACAACGGTCTTTGTTGCAATATAACTCGTTCCAATGTGAGTCCCAGAGCTAGTTTTTCTGAGTTAGTTTGCGGTTATCTTTTGTTTTAGTCAGCGGTTGTACCGGATCATTTTAGTCTTACGTTATCCTCAGAGTTTATGTTTTAAATTGGCGCATCAGATGCGTTTCAACAATTTCATGATAATGAGTTATAAGTTTAAAGGATATGCCCTTTTAGCTGTAGACTATATTAAATATTTGTTACGGTTTAGTATTAATGCTCAGTAATATAGCATAACAGGTATCTTTTATATTCGTCTATTAATGATACCTCTGTGAGCAAAGTTTTAAAAAGTTAGCTCGGTTTATCGGTTCGTGATAAAACAATCTTCAATTTGCGATTTAGACAATTATTAAACTTTCATTATACAGGCACCACTCAAGATTGAATGAAAATAAACAAATAAGTTTATAAATAAATAAGCGAAAAAGAAAAGTTAGTTAGCGTATTAACAATTTAACTCGCGCTCATTTTAATATTAATTTATCTTTTTTAACATTCATAAAAGTATATTAAATTATATTTCGTAACAGACGTGCAATTTCGCAAATTTTATTATTTTTATTTACCTTAGCAAACTACAGATGATATGGCGAAATGCTTAAGTTTTTGTTTACAATCGTTGTCTATATTTGCTTATTGCAAACATCCGCTACAAATGAAGATGTCTTTGTGGTTGGATTGTTTGAGAATGCAGTTTATGAAAAAGTGAGAGTTAAATAACTTTAAATCAGTTTTAAACATAAAAGACTCGTTACCGGTTCATCATTCATATAATTGTGTATTTTTAGTTTCATTTTATCATTTCCATATAGATTAAGTAATACATATCATCAGCCACAGTAAAGTTAGTTCTATAGATATTTGAACACCATGACTCAGTGGTCTACGAAACTATTTATCTTAGTCTAACCATATTAGGTCATAATAAAATTGATAATGCTGTAATAATATTTATAAGACAGCCATAATAAAAGCTCCTACGTATGTGGCGGAGCTGATTTTCCTTACAAGAATAACAACGATATTTCAAAAGCTTTTATTAGGAATGTGCCTTTTGTTTGAAGGCCACAGATATCAGTTTGAGCAACTCTGTTGAAAACGAAAAACGATCACTGAGAGCGTCGATTGTTAACCTTGCTGACGTCACACAGATGATCGGTTTCCATGGTTACCTTCCCGACCAAGCAGATGTGATCTCATTTTCCGTAGGTTCAGGCGGTATCACATATCCTGCGAAAAAAAGCAATTGGGAAGTTGGGCAAAGGACCTTAAAAGAAGCTCGCTTTAAAAACCACAACGCTGTTGTGTTCTATCGACAAAGCTTGCCAGGTTGGAACATTTGTTTTTAATTGATATTTCGATTTTGTCAACCTGCTTATAGTCTAATTTCGTTATCAACTTAGTTTGTCATTAAAATGTTAATATCAGTGATAAATAATTAATGGAATTTCGCCTCGGTATTAGAAAAGAAAAAAATCTCAGTATTAGAGATGTTAACAATGTTACCTTTAATGAATAAGAGCCATGTCTGCTTATAACACCATGAACACTACGACTTTCACAAATATAAAACCAAAAGCATTCGATTGTTGATTGGTAAATTCTGTCATAGATGCAGTCGGAAAACTCCAGCAGTCGAGCGAAAAAAACGTCAATATCAAACCAGGTCATAGACTGGACTTCCACTTAGTATACAACGATAACCACATGAATGCAACCGGTTGCAAAGCTACTAACAAAGCTCATGTTGTTCTGGATTTCTATGCTACAAGAGCGGTGAGTTTAATTGGAGAAATCGCTTCACCAAATTACCCAATAGCCTACCCAGATAACGCCCATATCACCTGGCTTGTACGTGTACCGGATGGTTTCATTGTTCAACTCGAAATTGTTGACCTTGTTATCGAAGAATGCTGCAACCAGTTGACAATTTTTGACGGGATTTCCCCTTATAACGTCACCATAGTTGACATCACAAGTAACGTTTTTAATCTTTCGCTTAAATCTTTTCATTCAAGCGGAAACAACATGCTTCTGCGCTTCACGTCCGACTGTTCGGAAGTAATCGGTGGATTTTCTGCCGTTACCAGAGCTCTAATTGAAAACACATTTAACAACACTTCCGCATCAACGAATGTCAATGTGACGTCATCAGTCAGTCACAATCTCAATGCTACGTTTAAAGAGAAATTTCTGACCTCACCATCTGGCCAACACTCAAATAACGTTGATTATTATTCATGGACGATAAAAGCCGTTAACGCCAGTTACGTCATCAGGTTAAGAGTCATAGACATGGACCTGGAATCCTGCTGCGACCGCATCTTTGTACACGACGGTCCAACTGGGGATTCCCCTCTGTTGGTTACATTATCAGGAAAAGATAATGACGTCACAATACTATCAAACAGCGATAGCGTTTACATCACTTTTATTTCGGAAAAATCGTCGCGAAATATAAGTTTTCAAATTGCTTATTCCTCAATGTTGTCAGCTGGTAGTGATCCAACAACAACTTTATACTCGACAACAACGACTACGTCAAAAATGACGTATACGGAGTCATCGGCAGCCAGGACAAAATATTTGAGGATTCCTTCGTCATCAGCGATAGTTTTCTGGAAGATTCCTCTTTTTCTTTCAATTTTATTTTTGCTGTAGTTTGGACTAAAAAAGTTTTTTTTCGCTTCGTTTCCAAAGTAACATACGGACAACATCAGCATTTCTTTGGAGAAGTCAAGGTCATTCAAGACAACAAAGAATTTCGAAAACCGTTGTTAGAATTGTATCAGCTCTTTTAGGGATTATTTTAAAAACGAAGAAAGAACTTTATCAAATTCATAAAATTGTGCTTTATTATTCAGACTGTGTGGTTGTAATTGTTGTGTGCTGACTAATGGCTTGTGATTTATACAGTAAATAACAATGTAGCATTCTCTTGTGGAATATGTATTCAGTGTAATACATTCAGTATTTACCGCTTCAGCATATTTTATGTATAGAGTATATTTATGTTTCCTCACCGTAAGTAAATACAAGTCAGTACAAGCGCATGGGTCAATTGTCACAAAATCATAAAAACCAAAACGCATTAAACTCCTCGTCCCCAAACTGTGACATTTTTTATATCGCACTTTCTCGCATTTGATTTCGCGTTCTAGCTTTTACGCAGTCGTTGTCGCTGTCATTATACTTTGAGACAGAAGATTAAAAATAAAACTTGACCGAATTATACCTGTAATGCTAAAATTTTCCGAAACTCTTCTCATCCCAATCATCTTCTAAATAGAAATCTTACAGTTTTTTTTATAATTTTCCGTAACATGTTGTGGATTTTGACTCGTTCGGTCTCAAAATTCCTCTTGTCTTTGTGATGATTGTGACATCAGGATGGCTTAAATAATTTTATAGTATTCTGCTATAAACGGTTGGAAAAACAGCTTACTTATGACAATTATCGATGCGATAGCAGCATTATTGAAAATGATAAGTTAGTTGCTTCATATTGAAAGTTTTCTCTGACTTTACCGGTAGAAAATGATCCCATCAATAGTAAAACGAAAATCGCTGGGAGCATAATTATTTTATTTACTAAGTCATTTCAATAAGTAATATTCATGATTTATCTCAGTGTTAGTTACACGCTTCCCAACTAACTTACAAAAAGCGTTTCTTGATTCTACAAAATAACGATTTATTTGGTCACAGTCAGGCTTATTGTGGGGTAACCTCTTACAATTCAACCTTTTCGGGTCTTTTTTAGGATTCCCTAAAAAATGTGTCTTTTGTTTCAATACAATTACGGTATTTTCTAACAAACACAACACTAACTTTCACAAGAAAGGTGGTTAGTTGTAAATACAGTTTGAAAAGATTCATTTTGTTAAGCTCTGAAATACTGATTTTTGTTTCACATCTCATAATTAAAGTATCGTTTTTATTAAATACTTTTAAATTGAATTCTTAAAACTTCAATTCTTTTGATTTATTTTGTATTTTGGTGTTAGTGTAAGATTTCTTCTTCATTTCGATCTCACGATTCTTATTCCCCTTTACATAATGTTTTGTCATAAACGTTTAAACAATTGCATAATATTGTGTTACAAGCGGTTGTAAAAAATCGAGACTTTGGACAAAACTTGAAAGGTTACCGTTGTTAAGTTACACGTTATTTACTGGGTATAAAACTTTCTCTGAGAATTTACCGGTAGATTCCAATCAGAGTGTATAGTGTCAACAGGATTAGTATAATCAAAAACGTCAAAATATTATGTAGGAACATGTTGTCGAATATGTATATTTATTAAAATGTTTTTTTTATATTCTCTCGCGTATATCATTACAATATGTCAGCTTTGAAAATCTACTTCAGTATAAATTATAATTAGAGTCTTTTTCGACTAACGTTTGTCGTATTTCATCACGCGTTGTCGGTTTGACACGATCGTTATGACGTCATTACGGCATTATAGGTAGAATATCAAAAATATTGTTCAATTTCGCATCATATTTAAACTTCGAGGAACATAAAAATGGCAAAAACAGTTCGAGTAGCAACATTTAAATCAAAAGTGGAACAATTCCAAATTTTCCGAGCCTTTCTTTCCGACTTGATTGCGAACTTTGCTTTGTTTCATCACAATGATTATAATTTACTACAAACAAGACTAACGTTAACAAAAGGTAGTTAGTTGTAACCTAAATACACTTTAAAAAGTCACTCTCTTTTAAGCCTTGAAGCGGTGGATTTTGTTTAACATCTGAAAACGCTTTATGGTTGTTAAAAAGAGTGAAACAAAAGCTTCAAAACTTGAATTCTTCTCATCATTATTTTGGAAATTGGTGTAGTTCATGGGATTCTGTGACCATTTGGGTCTCACGATTTTAAATCATCCTATCATAATAGTTGCGACAGATTTGTTAAAAAAACTACATGATATTGTGTTACAAGCAGTTGTGAATGATTGCTCATTTTGACAATATTTGCAACGCCAAATTTGTTAAGTTATGTATACGTTACCATAGTTACTTTAAACAGAACTTCCCAGACATATATCTAACTAAGTCCAATTGTGGCGTGTGAAGAAACTGATGTATGCCCAAAAGTATTTACAAATACCCACAAATGCTAAGAGTAAGTTTAATAGGAGATTAACTTACATTTCAAGCACAAAGGAATCGTTGTGGCGGAAAATTCCAGTTTTTTATTGCTTTCTACCAATCTCCGTTTATGATTTTGTTTCTGTTTCAGCAAAACCTGAAACTTTTCTCACGGACAAATCTAAACGGTTACAAAAGGTTAAATACCTAAAGTACAGTCAATTTACCCTTTGTTAAACTCTGCCATGGTGACTCTTTTCTCAGACAAACCAAAACAATCTTCGTTGTTATTTTTCTAAATAAAATTCTTAAAACTAACCTTTTGTTTTGTTTTTAGGTTTCTGTTGTTTTTTCTCGTGATTTTCTCCGCTTTTGTTTCGATTGTTGTACCAGGAATATTTAAAACAATTGCATGATACCGGCTTACAAGCACAAGATGGACGCAGATTGCTATATAAGCTGAAAAGTGTTCTGACAGTTCTCCAGTTATAGTGTTCATTTGAATGAATATGAATGTAAATGAGCTGTAGTATCATCTGTACCAATCCTTCACGAATGCTGTTGAGAACACGTTTTACAAAGCTTGCAAAACTTTTTAAACGTTTTCAGGTTATAATGTTGAGATGTCCATAACAAAGGGCCACTTTTAGCGATGTAATATGACGTGTTTAGCGACAACCTTGTTCAAATCTTTCGCATTTTGTTGAGTTTTATAATGGAATTTTTTAACTTTTAAACGCAGAAGTGGAAAGCATAAGCAAATGTTATAGCTTACCCTTGCAAACTCACTATTGGGGCAAAATGTTTAGGATTTGGTTTGCAATAAGTATTTTAATTTGCTTGTTGCAAACATCTGCAGCAAATGAAGATGTCTTTGTGATTGGTTTGTTTGAGAATGCATTTTATGAAAAGGTAACGCTTAATTACTTTTAATAAAACATATACCTGACTTAAGTTTTTTCATAATTTTTATACTTTTACATCATAACTATGATTAATCAACACCAAAAAGTAAGTTATATGTAAGTTTATATCGCTTTTAAGTAAGTAAGTACGTAAGTAATTTGTTCATAAGTTATTATCAGATTTACTTAATTTTCAAGCATAGGCATTACCCTGGATCTACATGCAGTCGTAATAATAAATAAGGAAAAAAAGGAAATTTCAACTCATTCAATATAAATTAAACTTTAAACAAGCAACCGCATTGATATTTCTAACAAAACTGAATTCAATCTATTTATATACATTTTTAGCTCGATAGCGCCATAGTTTGAATAACGCTTGAAGACAGTTCATTTTAGCAATGCTTTTTGTTTGCAGGCTACTGAAGTCCACTCTAACAATTCCACCGAAGATGGACAACAATCACTTCGAGCGTCCATCGTTAACCTTGCTGACGAAACAGAAAGAATAGGTTTCCATGGTTACCTTCCCGACAAAGCAGACATCACGTCTTTTTCCATGAGCTCCGGTGGTATCACTTACCACGCTAAAAAAAGCAGTCGGGAAGTGGCGCAAGAGAGCCTCAAAGAAGCTCAATCCAAAAACCACAACGCGGCTGTTTTCTTTCCTCAAATTTTGCCAGGTAATTTGGAAAACTTTATGTTGTTTTTGTTTATTGATATTTTAAGGCAACAAGGCTTTTTATCTGATAATAGAATCAGTTTGTTTATCAAAAAGCAATATCGACTCATACTGTGTAGTATTTTAGAACAGGTAAATGTTTTAATTATCAGTTGAACTTATAAAAAATACTGCATTTACCGAATAAGAACTGATGTTGTTTCTAAAGTTAAGGTTATTAGGACTTAATCTAAAACATTTGTTCGCAACATTAAAATTTGTAGCCAAAAGCAGTCTAAGTGTTAAAAAGTAATATTTCACAGACACAGTGGGAAAACACGAGCAGTCGAATGAACAAAACGTCAACATCAAACCAGGTCATAGGCTGGACTTCCATTTAGTGTACAAAGACAGTCTCATAGATGTAGAAAATGGTAAAGCTACTAACAAAGCTCATGTTGTATTGGATTTCTATGCTACCAGCGCGGTGAGTTTAATTGGAGAAATCGCTTCACCAAATTACCCAATAGCCTACCCAGATAACGCCCATATCACCTGGCTTGTACGTGTACCGGATGGTTTCATTGTTCAACTCGAAATTGTTGACCTTGTTATTGAAGAATGCTGCGATCGGCTCACAATTTTCGACGGTGTTTCTCCTTATAACGTTACCATCGCTGACGTCACAGGTAACTTGTCTCAGTTTTCTCTCGAACCCTTTCACTCAAGTGGAAACAATATGTTCTTACGTCTCACGTCCGATTGCTCCGTGGCGCTCGGTGGATTTTCTGCCATCACCAGAGCTCTTCTCCCAAGCACATCCAACAGCACTGCTCCACCGGTCACTCCGAACGTGACGTCATTAACAAGTCACAATGTCAATGCTACGTTTAAGCAGAAAATTCTCACGTCACCGGGTTATCCTGATCAACATCCAAATCACGTTGACACGTCATGGAAAATCAACGCCGTTAACTCCAGTTACGTCATTAGGTTAAGGGTCATAAACATGGACCTGGAATCCTGCTGCGACCATCTCTCTGTACACGACGGTCCAACGGAGAAATCTCCTTTGCTGGCCACTTTATCAGGTCAGGTTACTGATGTCATAATACTATCGAACAATGACAGCGTTTACGTCACTTTTATGTCGGACGAGTCTGTGCGAAAGATGGGTTTTCAAATTGCTTATTCCATGGTGCTCCCAGCAGGCAGTTATCCGACAACAACATTTTCGACACCTGCAACTCCGACACATATGACTTATACGGATTCATATGACTCATCGGGTAACAGCATGACTTTGTCACCTGACGTAAACATAACCCCTGGTTTTTCTACAAACTTGTCTTCTCCAAGCCACAGTCTTTTTGCTGGTCTAGTGGAAAGCTTCCTCTATTCACCTGATTTTCCAAGCTCGTATCCACATAACATCAACATCGCATGGAGAATTCGATCCTTCAATAGGCTTTATGCTGTTAAGGTGACTGTAACACAATTGAACTTGGAGCCTTGCTGTGACAAGCTCTATGTTTATGATGGACCCAATCCATCCTATCCACTACTGGATGCTTTAACTGGGAACGTCACAAACAAAACATTTCAGTCAAGTCAAAACTACCTGTACGTTAACTTTGTGTCAGATGGCTCAGTAGCTTTGCAAGGATTTGAGATTAAGTACAGTTCAGTACTTTTGCCTCAGAAAACCTGTTCTAACAGCACTGATCCGATAAGTTATTTAGAACTTACTACTTCTTACGGCTTTGTAACTGTTCCAAGGTGCTATTCGAATCACTCCTGGCATATTTATACCAACTGGCCAAACCACACCCTGCAATTGCGGGGTATATATAATCCTCGCTTTAGTCTTTCTTACGGAGACGAGTTGTTGATTTACGATGGTCCTTCAAGCGAATTTACTCTGTTGGCGCATGTAAAGCATAGTGAGAGTTTTCCGACCATTTCTTCTACTACAAATAACCTTTTTGTGGAGTTTATATCCAGAAATATCAGCAAAAGTGAATTTGTTTTGCAAGCCAATTTACGCTTTGAATGTCGACACACACGACTTTACGCTGAACCGTACGATCAGTATTTTTCCTCACCGGGCTATCCAAATTCTTATCTAAACATGTATTGCAGCTGGAATATTTTCCCTCGCTATTACAATGAAGCAGTTGAAATAACTATTTTGAATTATGAGGGAGACAGACATCAGTACCTTTATTTATACAACGGACATTCTGACACACATATCTCGTCGTTAACCAAATCTGACTGTTCTTGGATGATAAATGGTTCATTTATAGGCATAAATTTTCATACGTCAGGTTTTCTTCAAACGTCGAAAGGTTTTTATGCAAAATACAGATCGATTCCCGTTCCTAAAACCCGTGAGCAATGTCCTTACAGTTATCAGGCATACTTGCCAAATTATGTGCAGTATCTCTATTTCCATCTTTCCCATGAGTACACGGCCTGTTTGTATTTCCCGTCGATCAGTATGACATCGGCTATCAGTCTGCGTTTCGTCGACTCCAACCACTTGAACGAAAGCACCAGCGTGACAATCTATTCCAGAAGCAAAGGAATTTTGGCAAATTTTACGGACGTGCAAGATAAGAAAGATTTCGACTTGGGTATTTATCCGTATTCGGATGTGTTTGTTCGCGCCGAGAGCTTTTTCAACCTGACACATTTGCATGAATCTTCTGAGGTATGGGGTGGCTGGTACTGGTATGGCTGGCATAACCGCTACATAACCATTAAATACGAAATCGTTTAAAAACTGTGCCATCAATTCATAATCGGAGACACAAAGTTAGATTAATGAATGCACGACATTTGAAACTATATGTTTGAGTTAGTTAGCGTACTTTATTGTTCTATGGAAATATTCTACAATGATTTAATAATAATGATAAATATTTAGTTCGGTACTACGACACCTTATCGAAAGACACTTTATCGAAAGACACTTTATCGAACGACACCTGATCGAAACGACAGCTGATCGAAAGACACTTTATCGAACGACAGTTAATCGAGCCGACAGTTGATCGAAAGACACTTTATCGAAACGACAGCTGATCGAACGACATTTTATCGAACCGACAGTTAATCAAAACGACAGTTGATCGAACGACACTTTATCGAACCGACAGTTCAAGCAAGATTTTAGCGTGTTTCTCAAACATTGGAACAATGAGCCATTGTGATGTGCGGTCTTTGTAATGGTGTGCATTAATGAATTGTGATGTATATATCATAAAGTTGACGATTTATATTTTATATCTATATTTTATATTTGTATCATAAAGTGTTCGATTTCGCATGGCGGCCGGCCCGCCCACATATTAATAAGATATCACAAGAATACGCACGAGAATTACTAAGTACGAGATTGTCTGTACAGTAGACTAGACTAGTCATTATAGATACAAAGAGTAAGGAATTGAAGGCAAAATTTAATAGCAAGGGGCATGTCGCTGTCTGACTTTTACACAAAGTAGCTTCTTGAAAGTGGTCTTTATCCCAGCTTGACCGACAGCGCAAAATAAATGGCTTCGATGCTTGGTAGCACGTACACATGTGAACAAATATTTTCAACAATGAAATTCACGAAAAGCAAGCTAAGATCACGCATTTCCGGCGCCTATTTGGAATTGGAATGGAATATGATATTAATAATGATATTGGAATGTCTTCCACCGGGTTCAAGATGACCTTCCACGAACGAATAATAGCATTGAAGGATGGCACAATGCGTTCAGCAAGCGTGTCTCAATATCCCATCCGACGCTTCGCAGACTCGTCAAAAAAATTAAGCAGGAACAAGGTTCCAACGAAATGTTAATTGAGCAATTGAGTGCTGGAATCGATGGCCCACCTCGGAAGAAGCGCTACGACGCTGTCAACCAACGGCTGAAAAGCACAGTCGAAAATTATGACTCAACGAATATGGACATAAAAAGTTATCTTCGAGCAATTGCACACAACTTGTAATTAAATGAATGCGATTGAAATGTGCACTTCGTCAGTTGTCGTGCTTTTAACAGTGCATATCGTCAGTTGTTTCGATAAATTGTGGATCTTAACCCTATCCTAACCAGGCTCGCGATTTTACTAAAAAAACTAGGTGTGGCCAACCCCGCACACACATTTGCAATCGTTAATTACTAGAAACCTATGCGTCGTAGACTGATGAGATTATTACAGGTTAGTAGAAACATCATCTGGCTTCCTGTATACATCATAATTGTAAAACTAAAGAAAGTGAATTTAGTGTAAATTAGGTATTTCTAAAAGTGACACATTTCTATAAATTCTTCTTGTTACGCCGCGCCCCCGCTGTGAAAAGAGAACGAAAAAGAATAGTTAGTCAAGTTATTGGTGCGTAAATGAGTAATACGTTTCAATGCGGAGAGAGAGCAAAATTATATAAATATCACAATATCTCAAAAATTACAAAATCTAACTTTATCAAACAAACATGGACAGATAGCTGAACATCACAATGACCCATTGTTTCAATGTTTGAGAAACACGCAAAAATCTTGCTTGAACTGTCGGTTCGATAAAGTGTCGTTCGATCAACTGTCGTTTTGATTAACTGTCGGTTCGATAAAGTGTCGTTTGATCAACTTTCGGTTCGATAAAGTGTCTTTCGATCAACTGTCGTTTCGATCAGGTGTCGTTTCGATCAGGTGTCGTTCGATTAAGTGTCTTTCGATAAAGTGTCGTTCGATTAAGTGTCGTTCGATAAAGTGTCTTTCGATAAGGTGTCGGGTCACGATTTAGTTCACCTAAAACGCTAAAATGTTTTTGAGTGGTTTATTTGTAAAGAGTTGTGCTTCGCATTTATCCCGTATATGCTGTATATTTACGTTAAACTGACCACCCATGTTAAAAATTAAACATTACATTTTCTATGTGACCTTTTAACAACCGTTTCAAAGTAATATAAAACTTTTTAAAACCGTTTTGTAGATTTTGTTACAGTAGTTTTGTTTTGTTTATATTTAGTAAAATGCTTATTGTTTAGTAAAATGTTGTGATTTTTATTGCTCAAATGTAAACAAGGCTAACCTCCATGCAATGGTGGGTGGGCAAAACTGTGGATTCCTGTTCGACTGACTAAGAAGACGAAAAAATTATCGAATGTTTGGCAGCTTAATGGTCTTGATGTTTATGCTCGCGTGTAGTTTGCTTACCCAGTTGGATTCCTCGACTTCAAATTATTCCCCATGTAGTTGTGATTCACAACTTGTGAGTTACTGTTTGTTTGCTAAATTACTCCCGTTATGAAGGTTACTGGGTGGCAATCTGCAGTATTTTTTATCAGTTAACAAGAAACTGGTAGCTTTTACACTCCGGGTCACGCCATTGCTTGGAACTGAAACCTCATCAGTAGTTCAGTGTTCAATCGTTCACCGTTACACGTGAAATTTTGTGACTTTTTCTGAATATTCTGCGAATCATGAAATTTTAGCACAACACAAATGTAGGCATGTTCCAGTTTAATAACATTACATACTTGCTAATATTTTTGAAGGGTAGGTGAGTCAAAAATGCGAGGCTTTCATAGTAGCACATGAGCATAGTGACTGGTTTCAAAAAACTATCTGTGTTCGACTTTTGTATTTCTTCTCCTCTAGATTGCTAGTGTGGAAGTAAGCAAGCCCAGTTACTTGCTCAAAACTAATTTTTTGAGTGGTATGTTAAGCAAGTTTTTTTTCGATTAATAAGGAAAGGTGTCATATTGCATCCTATTAACGCTAATATAGAATATTTAACCTGATTGTAATGGAACAATAAAGGACGATAGTTTGATAGTTGATAGTTTGTAATTGTGCTAATTGTGGCGACCTGGTTAAAACAACACCTGTACTACTTCTTGTTTGTAAAACAGATTTTAGACCTGTACAATTTCTACCTGGAATGTGTGATGTAAGTTAATTCGGTTCATTTTATTCAGTAACAGTTCCAAAGAGACTATAGTATGATTATTATTGTGCTCTTGTTTACGTTTTTATTTGCTACGATTTGTTGCTTCTATCACTCGTAGGTTAATCCGATGTACACCGACTAAGGTTGAAATCAACGGCTTTGTAAATAAAAATCTAAACAAGCATTGAATTTGTCAAATGCCAAAACTCTCTGCAAGCAAAATGTAAGCTAATCTAATTAAGTTGCGTAAAAGTCAAAAACAGACGTGTAGCTATTTTCTTAAGCTTACAACATCTAACATGAAAGATACACAAATCTTTCATTAACCCGCTTTGCCGTTACGCATGATCGATCACGTGATATAGCCTTGTCTTAAACAATCTTTAACTGTTTTAGGCCTATCCCAGTCCATAAAGTTAAGAGTTTTAATGCAAAGCGTCGTAAATTAACATGTAGCCTCCTGTAAACCATAAATTAAGCCGAGTTTCAGTTTCTAACAGAATATAACTCAGAACCGCCTACATCACTTTTGCAACAAGAAATAACTTTGAAGAACCAATCACTACATAACGGATAGAGTGCGTAGAACAACTTGGAAAAATATATGAGGTCTGTCCACTTTTGCTTCTATCAGCATACTACAGTCAGTCTTACGCTGGGGTGAACGTCGTCGGATTGTAAAAAAAATGACAAAATGATATAGTTCAAATGTCTTAAACCTGTATTTTTTTTTAGCAAACTTACACGTATTAAGTAATTTGTAAAACAAAACACAATCAGTACAATAAGTTTACACCGTGAGGTGTAGCTTATCTCATATCGTATACATTATAACAAACTATAACGTATGTTTATTGCCATCATAATCAGCAAAGAAATCACAGTGCCACCGAAAAATAAAGCAATAATGTTTATCCAAACTTTTCAATTTAAAGGTGAGTTATATCGGAAAAATATGCGTTTTAACATTTATTTTACCTTTTACTGAACATTTTGCAAGGATTTGCAGAAAATCCGCGCTGAATTCTTAATTAATTTTATTTTAACTAATTTTGTGTTTCTCGTTGTATCGGTTCATAAGTGGTACGTTATTTATTTACCGTTGTAAACAATACGCTCAAACTATTAAAAACGAAATCTGGCCACAAAGCATGTCAGACAAAAATCAGTAAATTAGCAGATTTCGACTAAAATTATAACCCAGGTTTCAATAAAAATTACCGTAACCATAAATATTATGAACTAGAGTCCAGACCAAACGGTAATGCAATACTGTACTTTAATTCAGGGGTGTTCAACCCGCGGCCCGCCGGGAAAAGCCAATCTTGCATTATTTATGTTACAATAAATTTGAATAGTAGTTTTCTTCGGAAATTTGTAATGTTAAGAAATTTATGCGTCTTAATTTTTTATTTCCGTTAGAAAATAACCCCTAATTATGCCATAAAAACAAAATAAAAATTACTTTTTATGCCGGCTACCAGTGAAAAGCTTATGTTAAATAAAGGTGCGGCCCAGTGGTTTTAGCCGGTTAATTTCATCTGGTCCTTCCTGTAATAAAGGTTCCACAATCCTGCTCTAATTTATTGTTAGATGATTTGTCATTGCAGCAGTAATTAGTGCAAACGTGTCAGGGAGTAATATCATAAACCACAGCAAAGACAGAACGAAGCAAAAATCAATATCCGCCAGTGGGGGCCAAAGCACTGCTAGTTTTAATAAATGCGTTTTTGCCAACACAGGCCTGACTCAAATTTTCTCAGCTGCGGTCAAATAATTTGGCAAATAAACAACAAAAGTGACCTCACAAAGGTCAAATCGTCATAGACTAAAGGTTCTGCTCATGACCTGTTGCTGACGTTTTAACTTTGCCTTTATTATCGGAATCCAGACCATCCCGCATACCACTAGCAGCAGTCCTACCGCCAAGCATATTGGTCCCGCCATCCGCATAACACGTAGGGACTTGTCGCAAAAAAATAAGATGGCCATTGTCACGCCGGTAGCGAATATGACGCCACCTACCGACATAAGCGCGATCGCTTTCCGGTAATATTTCCGACGTGCGGCTTCCAGTCTTTCGCTCCCTCTAGCGGCTTTAAGGGCCGCTTCGCGAGCCGAAACAAATGCGTCAGCAGAGCTCGCCACCTTCGCAATTATGTTGTTCCTTCTATGATCCTTTGTTAAACCGTCGTTGGCGGCTGGAACTAATGGCCCAGGTATTCCTTGCTGAGTGTCGGTTGGATCTGATAGTTTTGAAAGTAAAAAACCATCCGCTAGTTGGTGTACTGGAGTACTTACACTTTCCCCGTCGAGGTTTGTTATGAATTTATCTCTCGCAACTGACTGCTTCGGTTGTGCAACAATCTGTGATGTTGCGTGGAGGTGAAGCAACGGTTTGTAATCAGGATGATGAAGATCTTTACGTCCAGTGCCGCTTAGTCCGTTGCTGTTGACAGTTTGACGTCTGACTCGACCGTTTGATTTGGTCGCTCTTTTTTCTCTATTTACATTAGGCTTCGGCAACCTACGCGGCTCTTCCGATTTAGCCTGCAAGTTAAAACAAACATATTTTCAATGAAAATCCTGAATTATTTAAAGCCATGGGGTTCATAGAGCATGGAAAGTCTAGTAGCCTATACTGTACATAACGGCTCGGTAATCATCAAGCCCTATTTACGTCAATACATCTGCCTATGCCAGCACAAGAAAAAAGTCACAAAGCGCTACGCTTCAAACAAACTAAATAACGCGAATTCGTGCAATCATCTTAAAACTTGGTTGATTTTTGTGATTGTCTGATAATATTGTCATAAAGTATAATAATACTTAGTATAAAATCGCTATAAAGACACCTAAATAACTTCCTAAACTCTTCTCGAGCGAGTTTGAATTATTGATACGTCTCCGAGACAACGTCCAAGATAGAAAAACCTCCTTAATTCTAAGATAGTTTTAGTCTTTAGCGCTTTTCCCTTCCGTGCGGACGCGTGCTCCGCCAGGCTCTGTCCGATAACAGCCTATTCTTCCGGAAAGGAGGCCCGTTAATGAGGTAAGAATGATGACTTCTTTTTTCTGTTCTCGCGCAGAAGACAAATTGATCCTTGTCGTGTGATTCTTTAAGCTTAATGGGCATTGTGACACACCTTACATCACACAGGGATTACCTGAATTAACACCACGGCGAATTAAATACTAATGACTCCGAAAAGCTCCTCCTTTTGGCACATTATGGGATATGTAGGCCTTAGTGCTCACATCTAATTGAAGTTGGGTATGACGTAACAATGTCACTCTGAGGATGATGGCAGAAGCAAAAGTTGGGGAAATGTTTTCTTTAAAATGTTTTATGTGAAGATTTAATTTTTATGGTTGATGTTGTTTCGCATGTTGTTACTGTAATATAAATAATAAAGAAATGGCTAAAATGGAATCTTTTTGCTGTAGCTTTTCTATCGTCTATACTGCGCTTAGAGTCATGTTACACAAAAGATTATGCCGCTTTCCACAACTTTCAATTATGCCAGTTACATGCTCAGCTGTTTCAAACAAAAAGCATTTGAGAAACCAGCGGCCTTTTCGCTAAGTGTGGGCCCGGTGTCCGTAGCACTTTTAAATTCCACGAAAAAGCTTTTTTCAGCATTTAAAATGTATCTTTATTTGCGAAACTATGAATTATTTACGTCATGTCGGGTCAACAATGGCCCAATAGGAGAAAGGACATCTGATGAATCGGAAAAAAATTCTATTTTAGCCTATCTCTACATTATTCATATATTTTCTTCTATGACGAAACATCGGTGTTTTGACAAAGAGTCGCAGAAAAATCAAAGGAGTAGTTTGTGAAACAGGTTGGTTGGTTTAGAAACTTTGGAATTTTTTGGTTAAACTTGCGGTTTCATCTCGCTTTTAATAACTAATAGTTTGTCAGTAATTAGACGAACGCGTTGCTGGGTACAGAAATAATTTGCAGCGAAAACGCAAATATTTGTGCCAATTTCGGAAAAACAATCACGCATGTTCTGTGTAATTAACTTTGTTTTAATGTGTTTATTAACGATGATTGATTGTTGAAACAAAAAAGTTTTCAATCATTGACAGCAACTAAAAAGATTTCCAATCGAATAAAATTTGAGAATTTCAGTGAATAACATTTTTCCTCACAACTAGCACTCGATAATTAGGTTTATTGGGTTAGCGTGGTAATCAAAAATCAATGCGCAAGCGGTCCACCCATTTGTCGAGCTCGAAAAAAAAATTGGAATGAAAAAGTAATTATTGGACAAAAAGGCAAAGTCATTTTAAGATCACGTGACAATTCCTTAACCTCTTCTATACACAAGGCAGTGACGTTCAAGCAATCTTTGCGCGCATGGCAACCAAAGAAAATTTTAATCGCATTACAAAAAGATATTATGCATGCGTTCACATTTCGTGTGGAGTTAAAGCAACATTGTCATAACAAAAACCACGTCACCAGCGCAGCAACTTATCGTTCGATTGTAAAATTTTAATATGATTTCCATTGAGTTTTTCAGTTACTTGCGAACGGTCGTTATCATGTCAATTGCCATGCTGTTGTGGAAGCTATGGCAGTTCCTTGACATCTATTGAAAGATAATGTCGAAAATAATGTGGTTTTGCACATCCTGTTGCTACATTGCTCGCATATTGTGGAAATAAGGTATAAATAAACATTAGCCTTGAGATTACAGGTAACTAATTTGACCCGGTCAATTTCTACTCGCTCCAGGACGATTATACGTATTTTCACACCGTTGTGATCTTTATCCACCGACTAGATATCTTGTAATTCTGTTTAATTAATATAGACGAAATTTGCCAGGATTAATTGTCGCCTGATATAACATTAATACGAGTATGATAGACTTCGTGAAAAAAGATTTTACATCTAAGATAAGCAACGAATTCGTTGAGCCAAGCTCAAAATCTGGTTGAAGACTAGATGCTTAAGTCGACATACTGCACAAACTTTTGCAACAATTCAAAACTGTAGAGATAAAATCTAATCAGTTGTCCATAAATCAAAAAATGACAATACATTGACTTATATACTTCGGCTCATTTAGAGACCACAGCTCGACCAACGCTGATCCCAACACAACAGCGTCGACGCTATATGAAGAATTGCGAGGGCAATCTTTGCAATTTTTCAATTTTGTGCTCAAAGAAAGAGATAGCAAGTGCAAAGCGATGGCGTAGCGTGCACAGCCACTAAATTACAACAGCATAGTTATAAAGCCTCACCACAAGGACGTCAAAATTACTAAATGGCTCTAACCTCCATTGACACCACAAACCCGTGTTCGAAGGATACCTACAAGTCGCAGCTACAATGAGGCGATTGAGGCACTTGCATCCTTAAAGTTTCTGGAATTTTAGTCCAAAACAGTTTAGTGCTATACTACTTTTAACAACATGCTTGATAGGGGACGTACTCGATATATTTGGTTCGGTAAGAATTTTACGCTGGAGCGGCCTTGGCTGCTATAATAATCAAATTGTATCAAAGCCTCGTAAAATGTTCTGTTCAAAACCCTTCTAACAAAAACGTAATCGATGAACACTATCAAATGCTATATATAAGATATATGTGGCTAATCATTTATTTTGTATTAACTGACTTACGTATGAAAACAAACAAGTTACAATTATCCGGTTCAAGACCTTTTGCGCTTTGCAACTTACTGTACATTAGTTGAGCGAAAGCCAAAACCCAACACGAAAATGATAAGTTAATGACCAATTTATGGCCCATAACTAACAATATAACTGAACTATGTAATCTGCTAGTAGCAGTCACTTACAAAAACTATTCCTTGTCTTAATGTAAGAAAACTAACTTTAATTTTAAGCGCATGTTTTAAGCAAAGGGTTTATCTGCAAAACATTCACAGAAGCTTATCACAGTAGCCTTAGGGCTGATACGCCGTGGTACTTTTAAGAATATTTTGACACTTTCCTAGACTACCTGCGAGGGTTTTAATAATTAATGATAAGTCTGAAATTCCTCGAAGTAGTCGTAAAATAAACACTATAGAACTAAACGCTGCAAAAAAGATTGCAAAAATAAAAAATTTTGAGAAAGATTCTGTTGACGTCGTCGAATCACGGAATAAAAGCAAACTTAAAACAATTCTTTCCTCTCTGCTCGTTTCATGACAAACGAAATCACAATTAAGACTTTTACGCTTTTCTGTGGATAACCTTTGATGTAAATGCATTGCCAAAACAAGACCACATTACCATTACCAAATACATTACCAAAACTAGACCACGCTGTTACAAATAAATTAGAAATAAACGGCTGGATTTGGAGAAGAAACAGGTAAACTGCCACGCTACAAACGTTTCAAATAACATTGAATGGCAAAAATTGCTTCGAGGGTAATAGATTTTTTCCGGTAAACTGAAGGAAGCTTAAAATCGTTTCCATGAATTATGAATAAATACCCGCACCGGTGATGGCAATTGTCTTTATAAGCGTCAGTGTCAGTCGTAAACTATGGTGAAATGTTATGACATTTTCCTTGAATTGGTTTATTTTAGCTCAATAATAACGTTTTAAGGTAAAATGGAAATCAAATCGTTTGACGAAAAAGTTTTGATAGCACGAACGTCTTTTCTTTCATTATCTCAATCTGCATTAAAAAAAATCTTTACAAGATTAATTCAATTTTAAACAAACAAAACATTCCAGCCTAATGACGTCACGCGGAATATGCTATTACGTCATTATTTGAATATATAAGAAGCAGAATCAGGTTGTTTTTACGTCATAAAGAAAAGCAAAGTAATTCCCTTAATTCTGTTTTTCCTTTGTGCAAACTTTACCTACATTGTCTCCGTTTTTGTAGCTTATACTGACTTCAGACTTTTACGTCAAGTCATTAATTAGGTTCTGCAGACAAGCTTAAGACTTCAAAAGCTTTCAAAGCAACTGATGTTTTCTTGGTCCAACAGAGTTAGTTGAGACGCTGATGTTGTGTAACTGGTCTGTAGATGATAACTGATATACACACCATCATAGACGTATGGAAAGGAGGTTTAAATAAGCCTCATATGTTTGGGTCCTATGGATTCGATCATTTATACAGTGCTGATCGATCACAAGGTGATTCATAGATGTCTTTAGGAACTCGCAGAAAAATGCCAAACCAAATTTTAATTTTTTTTTGGAACGTTTAGCGTAATGAGGTGATATCACGCGATAGCAAAGTAAGGTAAAAATTGAATAAAAATATTTTAAAAATTGTACATTCATGGTTTTCAAACCTATTGGAAGTTCTGATATCACGACAGACTATTTCTATACGGTGGAATAAGACCTACACGAAGAGCAAATTAGCCGTGCGCTCTCCTAACTTTATTTAATGAGAGTAAATACGCTGATGGCGGCATAAAACAAACTCAATTTTAGGCAAAATTCTGAGGATCGCAAACTGACGCACAATTTTGGATCCATCTTTGCGAACTGGTGTGTCCACATGCTGTGACTATTTATTGGCAACAATATTTGCTAAACTTATATAATGTCTATGCAACTGCGCTATATAGTAAAGCAGGGACTACTCTTAATACGAAAATGTAGATAATCTAACTCTAGTTAAATTATAACTGCATTCGGTATTTAGTAAAGCTGCATTAGTTACGTTACAACTGCATTCGGTATATACAGTAGCCTATAGTTCTATTAGTTACATAATAGCTGCATTGGGTATCTAGCATCGATGCATTAGTTACGTTAACTACATTACTTTTGTTACTGTGGCTACATTTTGGTAGTTATCGCGTCCCTCCGGAAGTCATTGTCAGACGTTGCTCTGCCAAATCTAACAAACCATATCACCTACGTGGTATATGTGTCACTTCATCAGCTGTGAGTGACACATCCTGTGTTACTGCGATACTGCATACATGGCTAACCAAAAAAAACAGTTGCTTTTTTGTAAAATCACTCATTTATAGGCCATGTGAGAGAAACAACATCTATCTCACTGATAGCGAGTTAATGACTTTGTGTTTTATTAATGTCTTTTTAGATTCTAATCTGAATGACACAGTTTGTTATCATTCGCTAATTATCTTTTCTCGCCTTGTAAGAGTTCACGTCAGTTATCCCTTAGTGAAACAATTTAATGTGGTTTCGTATTAAGCAGAACTGCGGAAAATTTAATGGCAAAACCCAACACTTTGGAAAAGCGACATAAATATTTGATTATAATTTGGTTTAATTTAACGGCATAAATTTCAAAATCGTTAAAATTGCACACATTTTCGAAGCGAAGTGCATTTAAATACATGTGGAAAACCAAATCGAATTGCAATTTAAAAATTGTTGATTTACACGCTTTCTGTAGACCCTAAAACGTGCTTTTTAACAACATTTTCAGGCAAAGTCATTGATATTTTTGTAAAAATAATTTTCTTTATGCTATGAGTTATAAACCCATTTTCTTTTTGACCCCCTCTCCCTCCCCCGTATCTTACTTACCCATACGCTGGGACTTCATTAGCCCATTAACATTACTTAACACCTCTTTGAATCTGGTAATTCCAGAAAACTTCGGTTTCAATTCAATGAAAAATGCCGCAGATATTTTTAGAAACAACGGATGGCCACTACGCGCTGGATGTTCCATAAATGGTGAGTCACTCAATCAATAAACGATGATCGATACCGATTTTGCTTGAAAAATGATCTGCATAACCTAACAGAACACGTTTTGAAATATTTTGTGTTAAACATCGCACCGAAGTAAATCCAACATGTTGCAACGATAAATTTTTACTTAGACTTTCTCAAAGTTAATTTCGTCGAAGGGTTTAGAAACCGCTGGAACTTTTGTTAACGCAAAATAGTTCGTTTGTTTTTACCCTCAAATGTCAAAGTGAAAATTAAGAGTGAAAACTTAAAAGTGAATAAAAACTGATTTCGATTTTAACTAGAGCTTACTGCCTAGTGCGTATATAAGGTTCATTAATATTTAAATGCACTTAATACAAGCCTGCCAATAGTAATAATATGTGATTGGTAATAGTAAATACATTTCATTTATTTTCCTCTTTTTTATTATTTATTTATTTTATTATATTTGATATATTTATTTATTTTTATTTATTTTTCTTCAATATTTTTCAGAGAGAAACTAATGAGCCGTTCTAGGAATCGGATAAGGACTAAAAAAGTTAATTTCCACGAAACAACTAAATATTTAACGATAATAGTTGACCTTTCACCCTCAATCACACAGTACAATGCAGGCCCAAGCCTAAAATATTCAAGACACTTTTATCTTTTGCGCTAAGCACTTAAGAACGTTTATCCACTGATCGTGGAAAGTTTAACAGGACTTAAACTCGGCGATGATTCCTCATCACTCGAGCCCCAGTTACTAGAGTTATCAGTGTGGATTTTACGATGCAAACAACTTTTGTGATAATGCCCGAATTTGAAAGTGTTTACCAGGACCGTTAAAAAAGAGCAAGCGTCGTCATTGCTTTTCCCAAGTTCATTGCAAAAGAGGCTTAGCTCAGGCAAACTTCGAACTAGTTGATTCAACGCATTTTCTAGAACTTCTTTTTCTGAAAAAGGTACTTTCTAGAACTACTACAGTAAGCCGAATTTAGCTTATTGACATCATCTAGCGACAGGATAAAACCAGCTATATCAAAATGACTCTAAATTATCTTTTGTGTTGGATATCATCCGTGGTTACTAAACACTAATTGGCTTACTTGTTATTATAAACAACTCACCTACCTCCGCATATAATTAGATTACTTCATTAGATCACGATAGAGTTTGAGTAATTTACAAGAATAAACAAACAAATCACTATAGCCACTAAAAACGTTACTAGCGTGTTGTATTCAAGTGTTTTGCCCGAAGATATATCGGCTATACTAAAATCAACTAAGAATAGTTTAAATATCATTCAAGTTTAAACCAAAAAAGCTCTATCCACAACAAAGATAGAGTTTCCAGTTAATTCCCGTTCAAACCGGTCCAACCCTTACATGGTGGCTGTGTGTGCAAACGCTACTTCCGAAAGACTAACTTTAATATTATTTCAGTAATAAAAAGGTGAACGGTGATAACGTTCTTAGTATCAATAATTTACGCGTTAAAACGCCCTCCTGGTATTAAAAGAGTAAAGTCTCGCTATAACGCGCTGCTATCCAAGCTAATACACACAGCTGGTGTCGTTAACAAATAGGTTGCAGAATGTTGATGAAAGAAATTATGTTTCTGGATGTTATTTTCATAGTAGTACAATTTGCTGGTGGTACATGTGTTATTTATACCAACATAATACTGAAATACAGACAACAACAATACACAGTTACTATAATTATACTTAAAGTAAACATGCGGGTATTTACCGTATTTTTAGCATGGTATTTCCCTGGGAATTACGTGCTATCTTAAGCATATATTCAACCAAAAAGAAAATAAAAATTCACACCTAAAAGCTAGCCATGTTGTTCCAACAGGCTTTCTAATCATTTCAGCACATTCAGTTTCATAAATTCTACTATATGACACCAGGTGACGAAAAAATACAATATAGTGACATCACAACACCAAAACAATTAATTTTACCGACCTTTAGTTTTCTGCTTGCTGCGACCCCGGCTCTCATTTTTCTCGCTAGTGGTGATTCCCCTTCCCACCAATTCTTCCCTTGGTGATCCGCAATAAAAATGCAATCGGCAGATTCAGCATTCAAAGGTGTAAAGACGAAATTTCATTTCTAGAATTAGTCTTATTTAGCTATAAATCCTATATCTATATCGACTATAACGACTGCACAGACCATTTACGAAGACAAACTTTTAATAAAACTCTGAAAGATTAAATTCAGCTTTGATATTTCTAAATATATTTCCTTGAAGGAATGTTGCAATGACCCGTGTCGGATCCGAGTCACGTAGTTCAAAGACTCGACTTGGCTCAAATCAGGTCTCGTCGATTAGGATTCAGCTTTAAGATAAAATAATTTGGTTATTTTATTTCCAAACATATTAAATGTGATTTAAAACAGAAGTTTTTGTCCATTACGAACGCTTATATGAAGCAGAAGTAATTTGTAAAAATTTCAAAAATATTTTGTTGACAGAAAACGGTATTTTTGCTCTATGTATGACTTGGTTTTAAATATCAAATGAATAGCTTGACTCGAGTTTTATTTGCCCAATGACTTGACTTGACTCCAGTGTGACGACTTAGTTGCGACTCTGCTAGCCACTCAGCCTCGTATTACACGAACTGTTCAACATAAACTTTGCCTGAAAATACTGAGAATCTAAGTTGACAGAATCAAGCAATTTGTGTTATGTAGGCCTATGTCTTGTTTGACTGCTAACTGAACAAGAACTATTGCCTACACCGCCTGGAAAGGTTGAATCTACATGGGCTGTTACAGACTATACATCAGACACGCGTGGAATACTTTGGACGCTGACACCTGTCCATCAGTGGTCAATATCGGTCATTTCAACCAACGGACTATTAAACCCACATATGTTAGTTGGGTGGTTCAGGGTTGCACCGTCCGTGGGTTGAATCGGCCTGGAACCGTCAGCCTCAATACGAAGTGAAACATTGTGGTTTTTCGCTGGATAAAGCGATGTCCGTTTGCGAAGATGTTCTTCAAAGTCCAAAACGGCCACTTTGCATTGTCGATTAATTTGCTAATAAATTATTAATTGGTCTTTGAGTGACAAATTAAACTTCATCTCGAACCCCATCAAAGGCAATTGCCGGGTTGGGACCGCTACGTCACAAGCCCTTTTTATTTCACGCTACTTGCAGTTTTCAAATCTAAATCGACTTGTGATGTAATTAGAATCGACGTCCCCCTATTTTTGCAGATAAATAATCGAAATAAAATTGAGTTTTGACCAAACTCCCCGCGAAAGTTTTTCCGGCCCAAATTGAACCGGCAATTAACGATAGCTGGAGCATAAAAATCAAAATACTCTCGAAAATCGCCTTCAAAAATAGTTCATCGTTTCGCAGCGCACTGAGACTGAATGTAATCAGATTTCTCTGCTATAGTTGTTATCTACTCTTTATGAGGATCAAAAATTTATTGACGTCACTGTCATTTGCCTTCGATCATAAAATCGATTTTTCATTACAGCAATTCTGGAAAGGACAGGGCTCTGTTTGGAGATATTAAACATTAAGGTTTAAAACGTGGGTTAGAGATATACAAAAGTACCATTGGTAAATTCACCAGATTGACTTGACACAGGGGCAGAATGGGTAAGCAGACTCTAACAGAGGGAATTGTCATGAATGCTACAACTTTGTCGAAATATTTCCCATAGCATATGCTTTTATCTATACATACAATGTAAAAATTATCGTAATCATAGAGCTATTTTAAGTACAATATTTATGCGCAAAAACTTTTCTGAAAAAGGTTTGTACCCCATCAAGGCTGATACACCCACTGGGGCTCTTTCCTTCATTATTAAAAAAACTTAATAGGAATACCGATTCGACTTCTTTGTAATAAGTTTAATCATAAATTCAAACTTGGCTGGGAAATAGATCAAACTTCAATCCCTGTATCTATGGGCGCTTGTACATGAAATTAGATGCGGCTCGGCAGCTCTGTGCCAACCGACCAGCACGTCTCAAAGATCAAATTGAATACAAATTTCCATTAACGCATCCTTATATACTCTAAAGGTATCTCTATTTGCTTTGCTGGCTTGACATAGTTTCATGTTATATTGAAAACAGAAGCGTGGACAACTTTAATGAACTTAGTACGCAAGAAAACTCTATAAGCGTTTTACCACGAGGCCCACAAGGTTATTTCCTCCAATTAAACGCAGTAACCTCTTATACATTGAGTTTCATGAACGTATCTTACTGAAGTTTGTGATCGGTTACTAGCTTAATATCTTCCGAAATGCACAAGTATTGATCTATAGTTAAGTAACAACAAACAGACGGTCACATAATACAACCGAACAGAAAATCAATATTTTCTGAAATTTGACAATTTAAAGTGGTAAAGTTGTACAGAAAAACGACAAAAATACAATTTTAGCCATATCTATAGGCGGTCGTTGAATAAAAAGGAAAATGTTTTGTAAACAGATCATGTTAGGTTGTGGCGGTCAAGCCACATACTTAGCTAACCATTTATTTCACTTTGTTTTGTCTGTCTTTTGGAAAAATAATAGGATGACTTTTTACCTCACCAGAGCCTATTACCACTCTTTTGAAACTAAGCCTTTGTATTCTTTCTTTTTATTCATTATTCTGTTACAGCATTAGCTCGAACAAACAATTTACCGCTAAAGTTTTACCTTGATCTTAACTATAGGCTACTCGCTCGTCACTTGATTGTTTTCTAAAGAAATCAATTTTTCGAATTTTTTTGGTATAGGTCTACCATCCTTTTTGGTGCATTGCTGAAGCTACTTAATTTAAGTTGGGCTTAGTTATTGCTGTATAGCCTGTGTCAGTTAGCTGGCTAGCTTTAATTTGCGATGAGAAAATCTTCATGATATTGAATTAGAAAGGTCAACCATGACTTTACGATAGATACCTTGGCAAGTTACGAAAAGTAGCTAACTTTCTTTCATCAATAATTCATGTCACTGTGAGAATTGTACACTGGGCTATATTGCTTCGCTATAAGTAAATCATCATCAACAGAGCCTATACCAAAGGTGGGCAAACTGCGGCTCGCCGACATGTTCTTTGTGGCTCTTCTAGCTGCAGTTTTATTTTATGTAAAACTTGCGTTTTTTACCGTATTTGTATTGAAACTACTGATTTTGGGGTTCACTGGTGCTTGTAGTTTTCCGCAAGTGACCCTTTCATTGAACAAGTTTGCCCACTCCTGGCCTGGGCCATTAAAAGCGTTTCTACAGAATAGAAATTATGTTATGTAAAATACACATTGTACTTCATTAATTGCTTCTTGTACACTTGGTTACTTTGTGATCTTGTTAATCATCCTTTAATTAAGTGCTTGTCCAAGCAACATACAAATTGCATGTTTTGCATAGCACAGGAAAAGATTCTTATAGCCATCGGGAACTGTATGTTACTCCAAAATTTAAACGGAGAAACAAAGTTACGCACGCAATTTGATTATATACACAGATTACAAACATAAACACAACACACAGATAGCAAAATTTCCAAGTTAACATTGTACCCTACAGGCCAATATGATTTTAACCCAACACATTGCTCTAACTGTAATTTGTAGCCAACTTTGTTCTGCCAAGCTCACGATAATTATACTGTGTACGGTACCAAACCACTCTCAAGCTGTAAATCAAACTGACACGTTTTTCAGTTTCTGACTGGAGAGGTTCCATACGAAAAATAAGCAAACTAACAGTACTGTAGGTAATATGTGACAATACCTTAGGTAGTTTGGCGAACTCAACGTAGCCGACAAGACTCTAAAGATATTATTACAGCATTCGCACGTCAGTTGAAAGGCAATTAACGAGAAGACGTTTTCGCATTAAATTTTCATCACCGTGTAATCTCAAAGACCTACATAAATATCTTAACTGTTATTCTTGCTGTTGAGAGCACAGCACTGATGTAAATTCACACTGAAACTTGCAAAACGTATCCTCTCAAAACCAGTATGCTGCCAAAATAATTGAAACAATTGCATTATAATTAATGAACGCGAACTCAGGCGCTACTTGTCGTTAAATTTTAAAGTGATGAAAATTTTCGCGTTTTCAAATCCGTTGATTGCAGTTTGAATTAGGTTTTACTGCTCTCAGTGAAAAATATTTCTTTGCTTTTCTTCTTCAGCTACTTTCAAAAAGATGCTTGTCAGTAATATTCCGGTTCCTAAGTTTAATTACTAGGTCATTAAGTGTAGAGCAGCAACGTTCCAACAGGAAAACACAGTTCCACGTAAAAGTTATTGATCTCGATAAGACATTGCATGGTCCTCGTAACCTAAGCAACCTCAGGGATCTTTCCTTATTTATACAACACTTGCTCTTAGGTTTATTGCAATTCTACCGTGAAATAATCCATTCCTCGTGGGAATAGTTGTTTGCTTCTAATTCAAATATCTTATTGGGCGATGGCGTAATAATGACAGCATTCCTTATTGGCAACATCTCCATGATGTGTTTTTGTTTATGAGATTTCGATTTGAAGCCCATGCATAACTGAAAACCATCTTTATTTGCACAGGTCATTGTGTACAAATATGCCAACAAATATTTTTCTTACTTGTTAAATTATTGGCGTGTTTACATCAAAGTCCTGAGATTGGTTATAACTTAAGCCTAACTTTCTTATATCTTTTCCATTGCAGACCCAATGTGGGTTTATCCCAATTCTCCGTTTTTTATTTCGTGTATGTTTTATAGGCATCTGACATGTGTTACCAATTTAGAGACTGACATTTTAGTTCAAATTATTATCGATACACAAGTCAGGTTTTAGTACTGCGGCAGCTTATTGGTCATACAGAGTACTTAACAGTTTAAAGAGTTTTTTTGGTAACTTTAACGGTTTAAAGAGTTTTTTTTAGTAACTTTTTTATTATCACATATCAAGTTTTTATTTGTGTAATAAATGTAGCTCTATTGGTTTTATTTTCTGAAACAGATCAATAATTCACTGTATTCGGAATAATTTTTATCGATTCTTTTCTGTTGTTTTTGTTTTCATAGGCCTATAAGGTTTGCAGTTTGACTTAAGCCTAACTGCATAGTGTTGTTTATTTTTCGCCATTAACTGTGCGGAGCGAAAGTTACGATGCTAACCGTTGTAGTTATAGCACAGTAGAACACATGCTCACAAACAGTTAACTAACAGTAAAAAATGGCAAAGCACAAGGTCTGAAAACATGCAAGATAGCAACAATAGAATTGTGCTATAAGATGGTAGGTTAGCATGGCTACCAAACACATAGATTAATTTCTAAGTTTAACGAATTTAAAACCAAAATAATGCAAACAACGAAAAAACTACACTGTTGGAAGATGAAGAGAACATGTTCCCTAACATTACAAACATGCATATGAACAACCAAAATAGACATATAAAGTGACATGGTTAGATTAAAATGACAATGATGATCTTAAGTGCACAAAAAATGGATGGTTAAAGAAAACCGCACAAAATAAACTCAACTTCCAGGGACCGGAATACCGTCTCTGTGGCCAAGAGAGTGCACAATTTTGTGGCCTCCCTATTTAGTTCCTTTACAATTTACATAATATTAATATATATTTCATTACAGAAACAAAACTATAAATACTGGAATGTTGGTCTTGCTTCACTGCATGGAGTAAAACCAACAGCGTATTGAGTTAACAATAGAAAAGTTATGTGAAGTTATTCTTTCTATAGTAGTGGCTGTTCCTTGTAAGCCACAAACATTTTTTGTGCCTCACACTGATGTAGAATACGCCCTTTATACTAAACATTCATGTACGGTATAAAAAAGCGATTAGCGAAATCGATTATCGCTGCATCGGATCGTAAAGTATCGGATGGCAAGAAACACAAGTATCGCGAACCTACGTGAAAAGCAGAGCGGTTATTGCTGTGAATTAGTGGTGCATTATTAGGGTTGCCATACCGTCCGGAAAATTCCGGACATGTCCGGAATGTAGGATTAAATTTTGCGTCCGGGAGGAATTTTAAAAAATGCTCAAATGTCCGGAATTTTATGATGGGCGTTTTGGGGAAATTAGAATTGCAGGAATAATCCTGTAAATCAGGGGTGTCCAACACGTGGCACGCGACGTGTCTGACCTAGACCCTAGCCTAGAGATCACCAGAGGTCAAATCAGAAACAGCCCAATAGCCTAGTGAATTCACGACACTATGTTCAAAAATCCACTCCGGTATACAATGGATAGGCAAAGCATTGCTACTGTGACGTCATATTGACAATGTGTTCATACCTCATTTTTAAAAACCGCTAGTGGGAACTAAAGAGTGTCTGGATTTTAGGCCACGAAAATATGGTAACCCTATTATAGCCTACCCCTGGTGTCGAACCTTCTGTTTATGATGTCACAATGTGGATCGCCTTCTTGTTTGCGACACCACTCATCTCCAACAAAAGAACCAATGCTAAAAATATTCTTGGTGGAAAAGCTTGATCGGCTTCAAGCTCAATTAAAAAATAAAGACCGAATCGGAATGGGGAAACCACCTATTTCATCCCAAGGTCTGAGAAACATTTGAAATGACTCAACACGTTCTATAAAATACAAATTTGAATGACTTGTAAGTAAGTTGTAATAATGACGTTGATTTAAAATTAATCTTCTACTTGCAAAAAGCATTTCGGCATAGATTTCCAGTAAATTTGTTTAATAATTTCCCTACAACAAGCACAAATGTCACTAATACTAATAGCAAATTTCGCAGAAAACATAACAAATAGGTGATAAAATGGTACGCTAAAATACACAGACAAAATAATGTAAGTGCTTTTTGGGACATAAAACTCTTCAAGCATTAACATGAAATGAACTAGAATGAATGGCTGACTAATAAGCTACCAGTAAAACAAGAGAGAAACAGGTATAAACATTACAAACAGTAATAAAAAGCTAAATATCCTCAAAGTACCCTACTGGGACTTATGTCATTCTGCCACTCCCAAGTTAATGCTATTCTTTCTTCGGTGTTGACTGGATTTTCAAATATACCTCGTGACTCGAATACTTTGTTTAGAAACCGGACAATAGAAATCTGATAAAGGGGGGATACACACCAAGTGTCGTTATGAGTTCCTCCTGGGATAGTCACGAATGCAGAACGGGGATTCCCGGCTGTGTTATATAGCATTTGAGACATTTCAGATGGGACAATTTCATCCTGGTCCCCGCATATAAACAGCGCCGGGACGTTAATGTCGTGGACTTTTTCTATCGATTTAAACTTATTTTTAAAGAAAAAATGTGGTAACAAGCTCAGGAAAGGAAGAGAGTTTTGAAACAAGTGAGAAGCCACCATGGGTATGCTGGAGAATGTGTTTTCTACTATCACGGCACTGATTCGATCTTTTGCCCACTCACACCTCGATGCGAGATGAATAGAAACGGCGCCACCGAGTGAGTGGCCATGTAAAACAATCTTCTTTAGGTCTATGTCAGTCCGTGAGTGTAAATATTCCACAGCCGCGAGTGCATCCAAGTACAAACCTTGCTCTGATGGGACCCCACTGCTTCGACCGTACCCACGATAATCAATGGTGAGAACATTAACTTTGCAACCTGTGTACAGGCACATTACGCTGGTCGATCCAGCGTTACCTGAAGTCAAAATTATTTTACAGTTTATCATCAAACTTAACGACATTGATGCCAAATGAGGTGAAAACTGCAGAATAGAAATGGAATTAATATTATTTATGCTGTTGTTACTGCTTATTATGAAGTTTTAGTCACCGGCATTGAACTTAATTAACTCTAATTAATTGATTGAGTGAAAATTACATTTAATACAAACAGAAATAATATATATGTTGTCTATTGATAAGAACAAAAATATTAGTCACCTGCGTTCCCATGGAAACAAACAAATGTCGGCGCTGTTTTCAGATTTTCTCCGCTCTGTTTGAGAAAGTAGCCATGGATGCTGACTCTGTCTTTTGTTACAATATCCACAACTTCAAATGGAACAGAAGGTGGCGGAATAGCAACATAGAGCCTGCTATTTTCAGGCAAACTTGGATGGTACAACAACTTATCCTGGGCTTGATAGAAAACTCCTAGTATGAGCACAGCAATTGCTGGAATCAACACAAATTTGGGAACGATACCATCATCTCGTACGTATAGCACTGTAAGTAGTAGAAGGGCGAATGGGGCCCAGTAAGCACATAAACAAAATAACTGCCCAATTGCTTCCGAGACTCCACGTAACTTTGAGTGGCAGAAAGAGTTTGAGTTTGTCAGTCTCTTGTATCCAATATGAGTACAACTTAAAAAGTAATTAACTAACTTCATACTTTTAGCGTATCAGTGTCTATCGGTATCTGAAGATGGGAATAAATTAAACAACTGTAAAAAAGAATTTCACAGAAAACTGCTCATACTCACTCCATTAATACTTTATATGTAACACTTGTTAAGCGCTCTGATTCTTTTGTTCAGGTTACAATGGTTTCGGATATATGACACTGTCAGTTACAAAACCAAAAATGTTGCCCAATGCACAATAAAACAATTTAAAACTCAAGGCTTCAAAATCTTGACTTTGACACAGAAAATAGTCACATTAATGCTGTTTGTCCAGTCTTCAGAATAGTTTTGTTTCATTTATTTTACACAGGAACATGCTAAATACTTCTCCGAGATGTGCTTGTTACAACACCAAGACTACTTAAAATCTACGAACTTGCCACTTTCACAGTACAAAGAAAACACAATATATGCTTTCAATTTCAAAGTTGCCAATTTCTGTCACTAAAAGTACACTGTACATTCTCAGTGAGATTAAGTTGCATAAGTTTAAGCAGTGTGAAAAAATGCTATAAATCTAAAAAGGGTAGCGCATAGGTGGGCAGTACTGCGGTACTATAGTACCGAATTACTGTACCGCGGTACTTTTTCAGTACCGATAAATCTCTGTACCAAAGTACTTTTTTCAAGAAATTTCAGTCGGTCCCGGTGCTTCCCACGTGATAATTTCAAAATTTTAACAACTATGTTTTCAAAAATACATGTTTATTAATCCTTAATACCAATTTTAGCATCTGTTGACCTTTTTTAATCTAGAAATGTCCAGTAAAATTGCAAGCGATTAATGTCACATATGTTTTGACCTGGAGTAACCTTTACCGGGGGCATAACAGCGACAAACATTACATTTGTAGCAGCATCTATTACACAAAAGTACCAGTACCGACAAAGTATCGAACTACTTTTTTAAAATAGTACCGAATACCGGAACCGTCGGTACATTTTTTGCCAAGTACTGGTACCGACAGTACTTTCAAAGTACCAACTGCCCACCTCTGGGGTAGCCTTAATATTGCTTTCATTCTTGCATAAGCACGTTGCAATAAAATCATATAAATCTGCAAAGTAGGCACAGCCATGTCAAAATTTCTGTCTTCGTATTTAAAAATTGCCTTAGATCCATATTGCTATATGGAATAGGTTTCTTTTTTTGCTTTTAGCAGTTTTTTTTTATTCTAATTTCGGTTTAGTACCAGGGTGCATTCCATGCTAAGCACCAGGCTGGAAATTTTGGCGATAACCGAAAGGTGCTGGATGGCCAAAATTGAGGTGCGCTGGACGCAAACTGATGCACCTTGCAGTCTGGTAGGCTAGGCCATACGCGAAGCCTTTTCACAAAAAAGGGAACGAGATTGTTTCCTTTTCTTTAAAGATCGTACCCTTCTCACGTAGACGTTCGTGAGGGTGCAGTTGCAGGTCCAGGCTGCAGAGTGCGGCACAAGCACACGTGAGATTTCTTGGCTGAAACGGTATAGTGCACCGAAAGAAGAGTGATTGCTTAAAAAAATAAGGACTTTTTTCTTCGTTTTCTAGTATACCGGTATAAAACGCCGCACTTTGCCTACCGCAAATGCCTGGGATACTTGGATCGAGAATCACGGTGAGCACCATTAACTTCCTTGCACACCTGCACACGCAGACACAGGAATTCTGCTTCTGCAGCCTGAGATCTCGGCGAAAACTGCCATACTCTGCAGTTCAGGTTGCCATGCTTTTCACTAGGCCTATGGATGGTACGTACGTATATTGCGAGTACACCATATAGCCAAAGAGTGCTGTGTCAAACTGCAATCTCGAAAACACGAGTCACATTGTGCTGCTTTTATTGCAGCACCCTTGTCATTTTTAATTCCACCAAATTTGAAAACAAAAAGGTTCCGGACAAAACTAATTTACGGAATGAAGGAACTGAGGAATACGTTACAAATTTAGAGAAAGTGAATGATTGCGGAAAAGCTAAATGTAAAACAAAAAACAGAGTCGGTTTGCACGATTTACAAACAGAAATATATTTGGCTTATAGATTATTATATATTATTTATGATATATATCATTATTATTAGATTTTTATTATTATTATAAATATATACATATTATTTCGCCCATAATTACAGAAAAAGCGCCAATACTATTTCAAAAAAAGTGAAAATTAAAGTTTTAACCATTTAAAGTTTGAAGTAAATGTAATCACCAATATAAGCAGTATGTTTAGCTAAAATTGTTGTAATGTGTTTGATATTTTCTACAATCTTTAAAAAAAGTTTTTACACCTGGACAACTTTATATTCTGATTATATTGAAGCTTCTTTGAACGATTACATCTAAATAAAACATTGGGACAGCTACATAATAAAGTCGACCACTTTCTAGGGTTAACTTAGTAGACTGTAACGCATTGAATAGCTATGAATAATAATACACGCAATATAGGCATGCACAATTGTTATGTCACGTTTCATGAAAGCGGTTTCCGTAAACAACACAGTATAACTTAATATCTACTTATCATCACAAACATATCGCCAATAATACTTGCTTTTGTAAACTAATACAAATTTTCTTAGCTCTTTTCATCGATATGTTTTATGAAGAGTATAGTCTATACTCTATAGATTGACTTATGCTTAAAAGCATTTTATAAACAGAAACTAAACATCAACAAAATTCTGAATAAAACGTACGTAACATAAAAAGAACTCTGTTTATTAGGGTGTGACGGTTACGTCACGAGTCATGGGATGTTTTGTAAATGCTGAAATTTTATTTTGGGATCTTGCAATTCAGTTGTTGACCAAACTTAAATTCTCCTTAATGACGTTCAGATAAATTACTTTGCTTGAACTGGTGTACCACATATACATATACTGTTGTAATGTTTGCAATCTTTCCTTTACCTTTTTATTTCTCTAACTTGTTACGACTGCACAATGTAACAAAGGTAAGCTTTGCCCAAAGGTGAAAGCCTTTGTGTCTGACAATAAATAAAAATGGGAACTTTATCATTTAGTATAATGTACAGACAAAATTTAAGCAACTAAACAACATAGTCACGCCGTTTGAGGAATGAGAACTCATACCATTCAGTCAGAAGCAAATTAAGTTATCAATCTTCAATTGTACCTCGCTCATATCAAAACAATGCCAGTGTACGTGGTCTTTATGGCGAAGATGATTGTTGTGTAATACTTCACAAAAGACAATATAACAAACACATATTTTTCATAAGGGATGTGCCGAAATGAAAGTTATGCGGGCATGTGTAAACACGAATATCATGTACAGTCAGGGTTGACACCTCGTTAATAAGGACCAATTTGTTGACAAATGGTCCGAATATACTGCATCGAGTCTAGTCAAGTCAATGACCCAAGTACTTTCAATACTAGGTGAAATTTATGCATAAGGTAAAAATTCTGTAAAAATGCCGGAAAACAAAATTAAAAAGTCACTTTTTAAAACTCTTTACTTAATTTGAATCAGTTTAGAAAAAAACAGCTTTGACTTTAATTCAAGGCAGTTAAAATAGTTCAATTTAATTGGAGTCAAATCTTTCTGATTTAGGTTTAGCAGCTTATTAAAGCTAAATTAGGCCTATGATCATTAAGTAATAAAACTAAAGAAATATAAGGCTATTATAAAATAAAAACAAAACACAGGTGGTTTCGTTTTTATAAACATTATAAATCTTTTTTTTTTGCTGCTGGCGGAAGCACTAACCGGTTTTCGCTCTTTATTCTATTTGTTTGGATTTCAACGGAATTATTTGACTCGACTTTCATTTACTGGAAGATTTGGCCTGATAACAGTCAATTCTTTTAAAGACTGGGTTTGATTCAAGTCTTCAAGTCAAGTCAAGCGGTGGATGACTTAATTAACTTGTGGGTCGAGTTTGATGTCTTTGTTAAAAATCTGCCGTCGTGACAAGAAGTAAAATTTTTTATCAACAAGACTTATAACGGTATCACCTGTTTTATTCTATCTTCTCTCATTGCTTTTACGATAACCTTTGGTAAATTAATTTCCTGTAAATGTTATACAGAAGCAATTTTGTTAAACTAAAGGAGAAGTTTTCCTAGGATAGGTGAAGCCCAGATGTAAGCAATTTATTTCATACAGCCATTTTCACGTTTTTCACATCAACTGACGCTAGGTAGCGCTAAGTTATCGTGTAGGTACAGCAAATGTTGCGTTGTGTGCATTAGGCTGAAATTGAACTGATCTTTTCAACTAAAAGGGAAAAACAGACAAAAGTTTTGACGAATCCATAATTTAATAGTCATATTTTCAAATTTGAACCGTATTTTAAAGTAATGTAATGATTAAAACAACACGACTTCTCTTTTTATCAAAGAAAGCCTACTGTAGGCGTTGCGTAAGCGGTATTTGTCAAGACGTAATGTGTATTTGCAAAAGTAAGCACGTAGGCTACAGTGACTATAACTGGCGTGGTCGTTTGTCAGCCATCACTTGCAGGCATCATCTATTATTTAAAAAAGTCGCTCCTTTAAAGCAGTTCGCAAGGGATAGAAGGTATTGCGAAAACCTACATGTATGAAAGTGATGGACCTCACCCGTGATTAACCACATATATGTCAAAGCTAAGACTTGCTTTAATTCTTGCGCATAACAAAACTCTTACAACAAAACACTATAAATCAATTAAATAAAGCGATGTAAGCTAACAGAAATTGCTAAGACCTGAATGTAAAATATAACAGCTTGCTTATTAGAACGTGCGATATTTGTCTATCTACAATGCTAAAAGTAGAAAAAAATGACAAGAAATCGAGTGAAATAGATACCGAAGTTCTCCTCAAATAGTTTACGCCGAAAAAGTGCAGCAGATATCGACAGCATTCCGGAGAAGGACGATTTTTATCCGTCCTCAATCAGTCTTTTTTGTTTTCCCGTTCATATGAGGCTTGGAAGGAGAATCCTCAACCTCATCTTCCGTATCGCTGCGGTCATCCCTGTTCAGCGGACCCTTTCTGAGTTTGAAAGCCATTTTTAGAATTATAACAGCCCAGAGAACGTGCAGAACTTGCAGGCCAAGTGCGATACCGTTGCCGAGAACCCACCACGGGCAAGGGGCTATGTAGGCCGACCACGTCACAATGGCGGTATAGAGAACGTGAAATGGATAGACGTAGAGTCTTGTAAAAAGAAAGACGAGTACGAAAAAGACGAACATGCAATTTGCCATCGTTTTGTGATTCGCGTACAAGAGCAACTTGGTAATCTGAAGAAGCATGTCGGCGACACGGTGGAGCGTCATCAAGAGAGAGCCTATCCTGGTTTGGTTGGTTGCGTAAGAGAACGAGATTAGACAAATGGCGGCGATGTGGTGAATCAATTCCATCGTCCAGTCCTTGCGTTTGACATCGGTGGCTATCGTCATTAACAATGAGATGTAATAGGCGCCTTCAAGCATGTAAAGGAAGTATAGTGACAGCCAAAGCTCGTGCTTGGGGTAGCCTATCACACTTTGCTTGTTGTCCAACAGCCAAGACGACTGGGAGAGGATGCATATTCCAAACGTGAATAGAAAAGTGTGAAGAAGACATTTCCAGCTCGTTTCCGTAAACTTCAAGATGGCTACCTCAGTTTTTCGGGCAATTTTCTCGGTACGACGACGGGGAATCCCGGTCGCGTGATGTCCGTTTGCTCTGGCTTTGGGTAAATCGTTCGTTCCGTTGTGTACTTGGCACACTTTGCCGTTTGTTTCGTGTTTACCGTCAGCCGGCACGTTGTGTAACCACTTGGCAAGCGGAACAGCGATATATCGCTCGTACGGATAGCGCAGAAGGCGAAGTCCGATTCCGAATAGAGGCAAGGCGTAAAGGTCAATGGGTCTGGCGTATATAACGCCATCGTTACACCGTGTATCGTTGAAAGTATTCCCTTCAGGAAACCAAAACCAGTCGTTCCAAAACCAATTCGAGAATGCTTCCATTCTTACAGCACTTTCTTTTCACCTATTTCTGGATTTTGAAATAAAATAGGTCAGTTAGTAACATTACACCAGTCTGTTTTTCAAGATGTCCGCTTTAAGTGCTGACAGCTATACTACACACTACGCAGTAATGTTTATTCACAAGTAGTCACAGGCAGTAAAGCCCAGATTGCGTTTCTTCAAACTGAGACGCCTACCTACCTACGCTCTATTCAGTCTATTGCAAACTTAGACCAAGAATAAATACAAGCTTCTATGAATTGCCGGATGTTTTGCGTCGTTTGAATCATCCTACACGCATTTCATGACGATCGCAGCTTAACTGCACAACTGAAAAGCAGCGAAATCTGTGGTGATAAAATCGTGAGGCGTAATTCTTGAGCAATCACGGCAAGCGTCTGCATAAAACCCGACTTTTAACTGGCGAACAAGCAAGACACAAGTTTTATTGCCAGTAAATCCTATTTTATAACTTCTACTTTATCTCGTCAATAGATTTTGAACAAATTAGAGTCTAAGTAAAGTCTTCTAGTGACCACACTAACTGGTAACGGCTTAACCAACTTACTAAACAACTCAACAATAGGTATTGGGGAAACTCAACGTTCCTAATGAAACAAAACAGTTGACCCACAAAAGCCAAGTAAATATACGCCATGGTTTATTTTATTTCTAATAGCTTGGCTCCGATGACTCGTTCCATTCAACCCTTTTCTACATTGAACAATTGATTTTCTATGGGGTGACAGAGCTCATATAGAATTGTAACCGAATCCAAACTTCCTTTAAGTTGAAGTAGCTTCAAAATCTGTCCCGAGTCTTAGTTAGGCTAAAAATCTTGCAAAGCGCTTTTTCTCCAACCTGTCAATTGCAATTTGTTAACCACCCTTTCTAACCATCAAAAAGTTGAAAGAAGAAAGACAAACACTGTATATAATTTATAAGCTCAATCCAAACACATGTTTTGCAAATGGTGTTTTTAAAACGTCCTGGTTATGAACATTAAGTGCACTACAGTGTAACTGCGTACATTGCTGAGGTAAACTTATTCAATGACTAAGTGAACATCATACTAAGCCCACGTGTTCTAAGGGCGAAAGAAAAAGAAAAATCTTCCTCAAGCTTTCCAATAAAAGCATCTATAATCAAAATAACACAACGGTCAAACAACTCCAAATTGCAACGTCTGGGCATGACACTAAACATATTCAGCAGAGCGTAATAATTGACAAAAAATAAAACACTCCCTTCATGCTGGGCTCGGTAACACCAAGAAGTTTCAAAAAAGCTATTAACGCAGCCTCTCTGTATGCTCCCAGCACAAAGCGAACAACAATCCCGACCGCTTCGAACTTACTTCTTACGTCATTTCTTCAACATACGCGCTTACGTAATCGTTAAAGGAAGTCTTAGTAACAAATTTATCTCAGTCGTAAAGCAAAGAGAAGTAACTTTCCCGACAGGGCTAAACATTTCGGTCTCGCTCAAGCTGGCATTCTTTTTTGAATGCTGAGATCGTACAAGAAACATGTTGCAGATGATGCATAACTTCAAAGCATTGTTGAACGTTAACTGCATTTTTTGAATTTTTTTCGCTGGCGCAAGTATAAAAAACTAAAAATTCTGCCATATATTTGCTAAACAAATAGTACAGATAAGGAAATAACGTCATAAGGTGTTGCGATACGTTCACCACAACCTAACAATATGTAATTAAAGACTTTATCCTTTAACTAAATCACTTATAGATATAGCTTCTATATATATTCACTACACCAAGCATATGGTATATACCTGATTGTAGATTGCGTCCCACCTTTTTCTAAACCAACACTTATTTGCGCTGGACAAGCAAATTTGTCACAAGATCATCTGTTTGCTTAGAAATCAACTCAACATTGTTGGATTTAACCCGGACGGCGTATTTATGATGCAACAATAACCCTGAAATATATGTTTGAATAGATTGACGGTGTTTCATTAAGCAATGATTACATGAAGCAAAAATCTAGCGATATTTAGCACTACAAAGAGGTCAATGAAAACGGAAGTGTGATTCGTTAGACGTTCGCCTGTTGGCTGCATAACTTAAACATAATTGACAGGATAAACCCTGCATTTCTACACTCTCAAGTTTTAACACAACTTTGAAACTACTGCAGCTTAAGCTTAACACAAAGAGGGTAGATAAAGCGCGTGCCTCTAGTTTAAAGTCAACGGTCCACTGACAAAAGATTACGAAACAGAAACCCCAATCAGTGACTGAAAAAAATACGACAGTCACGTGTAAGTACAGTACTGTGGTAAGTTATGCGTTACCACGTGTTCAACCGCTTCTAGAGTGCAAAAATATATTAAACCAGCTGTCAGCTACGCGTTCAACCACTTACAGCTTGCTGGCAACAGTACAGAGAAAAACGGTTTATGAGTGACGATGAAGCGCTGTGTTCCCTACTTAGATAGAAATCGAATAAACATTACTTCGAACAATAGCATTCTGATAGCTCGCGTACAATGATGACGGGCGATTCATGTATTTCTTGTCACGTGGTGTAGGTTTAGTTTAATTGGGTTTATCGATTTCTTGGCGGTGGAAAAAAGGTTTTCAGAAGCTCCTGCATTTTTACGGTTACCTCATTTGTGCTAAAAGTCACGCTATACTGACACGTTTTGACTTTTGAAGTGGTTTTGTGCTATCTGGTGGTTTCTTATCTGAAACCCTATTACCGCGAATGACCGGTGGTGCGTATTAAACAAGTATCGATACTTGTTATTAGAAGAGTTGGCAAACAGTGAGCAACGCCCCAAGTTCGCCAGCAAATTTTCAAACTTATAGCGTTATTACTTATTAGTGATTTATTACATTGAAAACTTTTAATCTGTTACAACGAGACTACAGCTGTTTCGCCTTTTTGTCTACGATCCTTATTGGTGTAACATAACCCCAGTGTGCATGGAAAACTTCATTCAAAACCCCATCATTTCGTCTCTTTGCACTGTTTTCATCTATTCTAGTTTCCCTTCAGTTAGCCGTCTTTCTACTACGTGAAACAGCTTAGCTATGACAGCTTAAAGACCGGAAAGACTCCTATGATGCATTGGACCATAGAATCGAACCATGAAGGACAAGCCTCGAGAAATAAAAATCTAAAGACATCAGTTTCGGGAACAAGCCTCGGTTTTGGGTCACCTCATGTATGCGCGATGTCTTTAAATGGCAATCATACGTATCCTTTCTTGATAATACGCTAACCACATACACTTTATGTATATGAAGGGTATATGACTGCTGGTATTGCTTCTCTTTCATTATGTCAGTTCATCTTTCCTCTAAAAAGTTTACGCTAAGATTCTCCATGCACCATTCCTGTTTTACCGATACCAAAACAACAATGATCCCCCATATAGCCTCAAGTACTCTAATCCGAGTGAATGCTTTGCCAGCTAATATACCACAGACACAAGTACTTCTTAGCCCTGGCCTAGTTACTTCAACAAAAAACACTGATGTCCAGTTCAAACAAGAATCAATTGAAAACGATTATGCCTTAATAATTGTGATTGTTATCTGTAATTAAAATAACAAAAATACCCAGATTCATTTCGCCATTTAAACAACGCGTATTCGTTAGATTTTGACCATCAGGCATAATCGGATAACCATCATACAAACCAGCAATAACGGGGCGAAAATTTGATCACTTTCAAGGTATAGTCTACCTTGGAATATCAGCCATGATGTATTAATTATTAATATTAATTGGAACTCACGTCTGCTATCAATAAGGAAATTTGACTCATTGCATTGAGCACGCTTTTGTAGTCGCAAACTTTTACGTTGAGGGGCAAAAACAAAAAAAACACTTCAGATTCTTGTGTCCTGTGGTACCAGCACATTTTGTTGTCGTCGTTGATTGTAAATGTTGACGAAGAATAACCAATCGCTAACTCAGCGTTAAAAGTAGCCAGCAAGCAAGAATGGTTCCAAACTGAGTCACTTTTTTAACAACTGTTCACGCCGTGTAAATACTTTTCTGTCATTTTGAAACCTGCTTGTTTGTTCATCAGCTGCAAATGAAGACAAAGTCCACGCGCTTAGTAATCAATAAACAAGTTGGTACCAAATGTGTCAACGTTTTCAAAACCAATGTATGCCTTTGACTGTGATTTCTGCAGTGACCTTTCATCTTATTGGCGTAGGCAAAAGAACGATAAAAATAACGAGTACTTCCATTATCCGTTTTAAAGTTTGTTTCGGTTAACTTACAGCCTATGCCTACGTGTAGCTCATGACAAATGTAGCAATTACTTTGCTTGGAAAAACTTGTTTTGATTCAAATTTAAAATAAATCGAAGTAAAATTTTGTTTCCTTTTTACAAATAGTGTCTACATAAATCATCCATTACGTTAACCCTTTTATTTTTTATAAAACATTTTGGTTTTACTCCAGAATGGGTTAAAATTAACTCTCGACAAAGGGAAATAACCTGACCGGTTTCGTTTGAATTGCTCTTGTTGTGAAAGTTCGTTAGTTTCAGTGCTTGAAACTTATAAGTTAGATTTGTTGTTTTTTTAGTGATTATTCTACTGAACTCGTTTAATCTGGTTGATTCTCATTGAATATTTTGTTATGGATCCGAGCATCTGGGATTGTCTGGAAAAGAATAGCGGAGAAGGAATCCTTTTAACATCGTGTGGCTCTGAGCTTCAGGAATTGATGAGACAAATTGATATAATGGTAAAGTTCTTACCATCTTAGAAATAGCGATAAACAAAATTTTTACTATGGTAAAATAATTAAAATTGTTTATTTGTAAGGTTTTAGTGTTTTAAAAGTTTCTGTTTTTACTAGTTCTTTCACTCAATGATTTAATCATGGCAAGTTTTATATCAAGTCATTTTAGAAATAGGCTAAATAGCGACAATTAAAGTTTTAAATGGAGTAAATTCATTTAACCTGTGCATTCGTAAATTTCTAGTATTGAAAAATTTTTTGTTTTCATTAAATCAATGTTGCCTTTGATTAGGTTCGAAATAAGAAGACGGAGTGGGAGACTGAATTGGCAACCACACAGGATTGTTTGGCTTTGAGAGAACAAGAGCTCGCACATTCACGGTATTTTATGTTACGGAAACCTGATAGATCAAAATGTGGGACATGAGACTTGTTAAAAAGCACGTAAAAGTTGTTCACATTCACGCCAATTTATAATGAACAAAGTTAGGCTATAGTGCTTGCTGTTATGCCAAAATCTTTGTCTCCACAAAAGCTCTCTCTGTATATGTAAATTGTGTTTATATGCAATTTTTTTCTACCATACTTTTTAGTGAAGCTTATTAATAATACATCGCTTCATGAAGTTGTGTTTTTTATGTCATTTCTGTATATGTGAAATTCTCTTCAAAAAAATTAAGAATAAAGGTTGTAGCTTGTCATGTCTTTGATTTTATTTTGTCTTCTTTGTAGTGCTTTGCTTGACCAGAAACATCATGAAATTGGCGTCTTAAAACATCAAATAGAGGGATATGAGTCTGGACAAAAGGGAGTTATAAAAGAATACGAAGCGCAGTTAAATCGAGTGAAAAATCAATTCAAGAATTTAAGAGTAAATGTTTCCTGAAATCACTTCCTACTGGGCAATTTTTTGTTATATTTCCGCTTGTAATCAAGAAATAGATTAATTATTATTTTTCGTTAAAAATTTATATGCATTTCTAGTATGTTGGTTCATATTTGTTCTACCGGTATTTCATACACTTCATCATTGTGTTCAACTTTGAAAGTTAATAACATTTCTTTGCTGCAGGATTCCCATGAAAAGATGCAGCGACAGAAAACGAAGCGCAATCAAGCAAGTGCAGACAAGGAGAAAGAACTCCTGGAAGAAGTCGATCATTTGAAAGCTGAACTTAAAGAAAAAAGGGCGATTGCGATTGAACACGACAAGGAAAGCAGTGAATGGGATATCAGGTGATTTTTAGTCTTTGTTTGTGCTAAATAGGTTAGTAAAAAATAATGTTTTTATTAATTTGCCAAAGAGTTTGTCTGAAACGCTTGACTTCATTCAAAAACTTAATGCGTAGAAAACTAACTTTCAGTCTCGTTTTAATTAATCTTTAAAAGAATGTGTTTCATTTCTTTTACAAAGGGCTTTGTAACTCCATGAAACGATAGTTGGTCTGTGATTGGTTGTGCTCATTGACTTGTGACAAGACCACAATATTAAGATCTTATGACTCTTTTTTGCCAAGACTTCTATAATGTCTTATGACTCTTATGATGTTTATGATGTATTATATTATTATGATGATCTTCTTATTATTATTATCTTATTATACTCTTATTATGATGATGATATCTTCTCATGACTATGATTACAATGTGCAAATTTCTGTTATATTACATATTTCGAAAGTTGTCATTAATAAGATGTAGTCGCTACATCTCAATTAATTCATTTGTGATTCATTTTCAGAAAACGGGCCTTACAGCATCAGATAGAATGCCTGGAGACGCAAAAACGAGCATTAGCCGCAAACTACGAAAGGGTTCAACACCAGCTCTCGGTCAGCCAATCACGTCTTAAACGAAGCAACCGGATGGTGGAGGAAGTCGAAGGGACGAGTCAGTCATTGCTCAAGAAGCTCGAAGAAGAACTCGCTCATGACAAGGAGTTGATTCAGAGGCAGGAGAGTTTAATCGTTGAGCTTCAGAGCAAAATTCGAGATCTTAACAACGCGAGACATGCAGCGACAGGAGAGAAGTATCGCTTCCAGGAGCAGTCGGACAAAGCAAATTGCAGGGTAATTTGAAATAATTCATGCACTTATTAACCACTTTAGTTTAATGGCGTATCATTAAGTTATGATATTGGTAACATTTTCCAAGCAGGTCTGTAAAATCTGGTTGAAGGATGCATTAATATCCATGATACTATCACCCATAATTTCTTCTTGACTCACTTCTTGAACACAGTCAGATGTCTTGTCACGTCTGTGTACTTGCCTGCATCACTCTTTATTATAGACCATAGCCATGTTTCTTAACTCAGAATTGTTTGTAGAACAGTTTGACACATTGACCACAGCCCAATAAATAATAATTATTTGTATCATCTATATGTATACCATACTGTTTAACTACTATAATAGCTGTGGTTATTTTTACTCGATAGCCTTCAGCACGATCGCTTGTGCCAATACATCATTTGAGCTATTTTTCAATTTTTGGTTTTCAGTCAAAAGTCCTAGAGGAGGAAGTTCAGAAATTTCAAGCGGCTCTTTCTGCTCGAGAGTCGGCAATAAGAGGTTCGGAACACGAGATTGCTGATCTTAAGATTAAGGTCGAGGAGTTGAAGTCATCCGTGCAGATGAAAGAGAAAATCATTGAAGCGATGCAGGTAACTCAGTCACTTAAGACAATCTACTTTGTTAATGCTGAATTTTAATAACTTAAATAATTTTAACTCTGTGTTAAGTCACAAAGTATATGAATTTATTTCCTTATGGCTTATGTATCCTTCTTATTGCAAAATAAGTAATATGTGTTCCTCATCCTCCTTCTCATCATGAGTAAGTAATCCTCATCCTCTGTGTCATGTAAATAAATAAAATTAAAAAATTTAGAATGAAATTTCATTTCATCAAACAACTTTTTCATTTTTCGTGACTCTTCCACGATCTGAGTATCATTTCAGGTCCGGTCCCCGCTGAAGAGCAAGGAGGATGAATTGCGCCAGAAGGTGGCGACGTTGGAAGCTTCCATAGCAACCATGTTGGAGACGGAGAAATATCTACGAGAGGAAGTACACACGCTTGAGGAGCAATTGAAATCAAAAAATACAGAACTGATGAGGCTGAATGAGTGCCTCGAAAAAACTGAATGTGCCAAGGTGAAGTCAATGTTATACAGTCAGTTTTCAATAAAGTCAATTTTCAATTAATGTTTATTTTGTTGTTTATTATCTTTTAAGTATTATTATTGTTTAATGTTAATTAATGTTTATCTTTTATTTTCGCTTTTAGTCTGTTATCATGTTCAATTTCTTACACAAAAACTTATCTTGTGCTTTTAAACTACTTAAAATTTGTTCACTAACATTACGAAGCTAGTTATTACTTACACATTTGCTTTATTACAATATCACGAACAACTTCAAAAAAAATTTACTAAGCACTTCATTCATCCACCCTTCATTGTCAAGTGCATCATAAGTGATGCACAAGTTATGAAGCATCTGACATGTTATAAGTCTTATAACACAGGTGACAGTCGTGAACGATGAGATTAGAAGACTCAGAGTGAAGCTGGAAGACATGGAGGCGTCACACTCTGCCCAGTTGTGTGGGATGAAGGTGCTGGTTTACTTCATTCACATTCTTAACATAAAGCAATGGTTACTAGACTGAGGTCCACTTACCGCTGCGAGTCTGCAAAGGCGTCACACGGTGTCCGCGAGTTATACTTTGTTTCCTCATTTGAAGTTGGGGGTCTGTAAGAAAGGGATTATTGTAGTTTGGGGTCCGCAAGTAGGAAAAGGATGGGAACCATTAACATAAAGGAACTGATTTATGTTATAGGAGTGACCAATGCCATGCCTTTGATCATCTTCGAGGTTTCAGTCAATTACTGGTTGTTAGTGAAGGGTTATGATTGATTAGTCAATTAGTTATTAGTTATTACCTACCACTCCCCACCACTTAACTAGTTATTCTTACGCACACTACTTTGAAATATGAACATACTGGAAACATTTTCTTGACACAAAAAACAGTAACAGTAACAGCCAAGACCTCAAAAGCAGAAGTGATACATTTTATTGAGTATTATCCAGAATTATTTAAATTTTACCTTGCATCTTGTTAAAGCAGCTAGTGTTCCATTCATTACATTGAGGTTGAATATTGCAAGTAAATAACAACTAATAATAACCAATTCGTAATAACTGCCGGCACCTTAGCTAATTAACGACCGGTTGCATTTAAATATTTAAGGCTGAGGTCACCAATTTAACGTCTCATCTTCACGGACGAGATGCAAACATCACGCGATTGACAGAAACCTGTGCCGAGATGGAGAAACAACTTCGCGACGAAGCTCAGCGAAGAGATAAACTCGACGCTGAACTGCAAACAGCAGCTGCACATCTGCACGCGTTACGTCAGCAACGCAATGGCCAGGAAGAGGATCTCCCTGATCGAAGAAGCACAGAACGGTGCGAAGATTTAAGTCCGCTAGATATACTTTAATTTCTCATAAACAGCCTGTTAAGTAGCAATGGGGTCAGGTCAAGTTGGGGTCAGCGACAAAGGAATTATTGCAGTTAAGAATATGCAAGTAGAAAAACTGGATCATGCACTTGTATTTGTTACATTTTGGCAGTTAATTTAATTGATTTTTACTATATGACGTCTTTTTTTAGATCCTTGACTGAGGCGGAGACTCAGTTGACCAGTTTGCGACAAAATTATGGCAAAGCTGTTGTAAGACTGGAAGATGAAAACCAACAACTGAAAACGCAGGCAAGATATTCACACGATTTAACTCATTTGAAACAAAGCGTATTTTGAGTTGATTGAACACAAAACCAAGTAAAATTTCTTTACATCATGTTCGGAGATGTAAGAAGAGGAAGAGAGAAGAAGAAGTCACATGAAGACCTTTTCTGACTTAACTGTGACTTTTTTAATCCTCAGGTGTCCGGGTTAAAGAACCAGCTCTTGGTAAAAGATAAAGTTGGAGAGGAGCAATACAGTGTCGCCGTACAACAGACACGAGAGGTCATCAATGAAATGAAGCAGAAAGAGGATGATCGAATCTCTGAGGTCTGCCTGGCTTATGAGAGCCGCATCGCAGCGTTGGAGGCTCACATCCACGAAATGCAACATCAGGATCGTCCTCCTCCTCTGTTGCCATCGAGCAACAGCGTCGTCCTCTGTTCGGCGAGTAGCGATGCAGGGACGATGACTCCTCCTACATCCAAATCCGATGATACTCCGAGTACAGAGAGGCGTGTGCGGACTCCGACTCCAACTAAAGAGTTTCTGGCATCCATCGGAATCGATCCGACATCAGTAAACAGCTCCGCTGTGTCTTTTCCCGCGTCGGTTGCAGGAAGCATGGATGAGAGGCAGCTCCGAGCTTTCCTTGGGATCACAGATGAAGGGTTTGATGAGGGGAGGATGCCAACCATTGAGGATTTTGCATCCGAGGAAGAAAAACGTGTCCAGCAGCTGGAATCAAAGATAGAAGAGCACATCGGGAACATGGCAAAGGCCATGGATCAAGCAATGGAGAAATACTTCAAGAAATCTTGAACCAAAATTGTTTGTAAGATCACTAACCTTCGACTTTCGTTCCCTGATTTCTTGAGTCTTTGTTGCCGTAATCGCTTTGCTACTACCTTGGTTTGTGGTGTGATGACGCAAATATCATGTTCTTTATGATGGATATAAGTCAAGTTCCAGGTCAACTATTGCAACTAATGCGCTAAGTGTACAGCGCTTTACCATTCGTTTACTCCTATATAGCTGCTTAGCTGATGTGTCTAATTTACCCGGTGGAGTTCACTTTTTCTTTTTCATATTGATGTTTTTGCCGCTTTATTAAAGTTTGTGTGACAATTTTTTTGAATGTTTTTGTAAAATAATCATAAAAATACATTTTTTTCTCAGTTGTTACAATCATGCGCTGTCCGAAAACTGCAATGCTATGTATTTATGGCCGGTCATCATTCAATTAACTTGGTATTAAGTTAACCACACAAACGCGAATGTTGTTGTTTGCAGTGAACTTGTTCTGCGAAATGTTAACAAAATGGCAACTAAATGCTAAATAACTTTTATTTTGTTCTTGACTTTCATCGATTCAACATTATAGGATTCTATTTTGTTTAAATGATCAAACGCAAAACAATGACAAAATTAAAGAAACATTTCCAAGTGCACTAAAGGATACCGCGGTTAATCATTTACAAAGCGCTCGGGAACAAACTAACACATTTCAAGCAGCCCCAAGACGTTAACACAGACTTTCTTGGCAGTGAAACAACGGTCCGCCATGTTGCTTTGCTTGTTGAAGAGATTCGCGTTCCCTCCGACTTTGAACTGAACAACTTTTGCCTCCCCGGGTTCGGCATCGACCGAATCGAACATAACCTGTTCGCCGGACTGTCCGGTCAACGAACTAAACACAAATGATCCGCTAACCGGTAAGTTCGGAAAGAGATCTCTGAGGTTAATTCTGGTTTGATTGTTGAGGTCAAAGTTAATGAGCACGAGTTTGGATTCTGTTCCTGGCATTTCGCGCACAAATCTGCAAAATAGATTGTTTTTGCTGGAGAGCTTTGATATTGTAGTCTTGGCCAGGCAAATAATACAGAAACCTGGATGCACTCAACAAGCCACATCGGCAATACCGGTTTACCTTGAACTAAACTTACAGTAAAGCCACTTGTAGACCATATTGTATGACACTCTAATCAAGATCATTTTTCGCTTACGCAATCATTTGGTCGGTGGCGTAAAGCATGCAAAGAGTTCCCCTCACAAACGTGACGTCGGATCTCAATTGGATAAGATACTTGTAAAGATTCAGCATGGAAGTCTGGTCGTTGGCGTTGCTTAAGTCCTGAAACAAGGAAAATCTCTTTTCAACTTCTTTTGCTATTTGTGTGAAATTTTTCTTTTGTGTCTTTCAGAAGCAGATATGTAAATTACGTGGAAAGTTATTTGCGCAAGTAAGTTATTTAACTATTTTGTTGTGATACTTTTATGTATAACAATAACGTATATAATAACGTAATAACCTGAGAACGTAATAACGTAACAACGTATATAACGTATAACAGCACGCAATCTTCCTGTAAACGTTCACTTCAAAATCTCTACATTTGTTACACATCACTCACTTTTACATTTAGACCAGCAGTCTCGTACGTGTCGCTCACGTCTAACCATGGGGTGCAGTTGGAACAGAAACCAGCGTTTACTTCGGCCGACCACTGCATTGGGGTACGCTCCGGGTTTCGAAAGTCCTGTTCGAAAAACAAGTCATATGTGTTAGCAAAAATTGGGCTGTGTGTTGTAGATAGGTTTGGAAACATGTAGGTTCAATTCTATTGTATTGGGCCTAGTAAACAGTAACTGCTGATGCTCTATAGTTAGTTAACACCTTATTCTTGGTTATAGGCTATTTATAACAAAGTAAGCCGTGACATGTGCATAGGTCTAGGATCTTTAGGTTGTTTCATACTAAGTTTAAATAGACACCTCAAAACGTTTCAGTTTGTTTTGAGAATATTGTACGAGATAGTTGCATTCGCTGAAACGTCCAACTGTTAAGCGACATTAATTTGTTCACGATAGACCGAGTCTAGCATGGCATGACATGACTTTCTAAACTCGGCGATAATTCTTCACCGCTCGAGCGACTAATGTCTAATGGTAATAAAGCATAATGGACTTCTTACTTAGGCTAATAAACGGGCAAAAAGTTAGACAATATCACCATCATAAACCGTAAATGTTGAGCAACTTTATGGCAATTTTTGGTAAAATCACTTACACTGTCAGACACGTTTGGATTGTTCATCATTCCTATCTCTTCACCGTAGTAAATTCCAGGTGTTCCGGATAGGGTTAGGGTTAAAACAGCTGCTAGCTTTGCTTTTTGCTCGCCCAATCGTGTGACAACGCGCGAGTTGTCGTGATTGCCTATCTAAAAGTATTAAAATAGCCTAAATAAAAAGTACTGAAATTACATCACATCTATGGTTTTAATCCTTTCAACCGTTTTGCTAAAATTGTCAAACCTTGTCATATTCTAATCAACCTTGTATAAGTCAGTTCAACTTTTATCAATTGTCAGTTCAAAATTCGCTAACTGAAAGAGTAACTTATGTGAAATAATATAAAAAATTCTTTTATATTACAGTAGATTATTTATACAATAGACTATTGCAACTTGTATCATCCACCATTTTAAAATTGTACAAGTTTTGATAAAAGTTGCACACTGAGTCATTTCTTTATGTACAAAAAAGTTTTTCTCACGCAATTGCCCAGCCGCCTAATTAAACTCACCACCCAGTTAGGCCATCTACCACTTGGCATATTTCTCATCCAAGATAGAACCGTTGACTCAACCGAGGTCCCAGTCCACTGCGATCCACTCCCAAGATCGATGAATAGAAAGTTCATGGCGAGGTCAGCTTCCTGCACGATTTCAGTCCCGTAATACCGGGTCACCACGTCAACGTCATCGTACACTTCCGTTTCCATGAACCTTACAAAGAGGGTAATTTTGGGTTAGTGTAAAAATCTTTTAAGACCCAAAAACAGAGGCTAAGCAAAAAAGTTCTGAGACTTTTATTCTTGGTAATGTCGCTTTAGTGCAGTTTTAATGTTTGAAAGCTGACTACTTCTGTCGAACATTTCAAGCGCTAGGTTACAGCAAGAATATTTTATGTCGAGTATTTAATAGCAGTGGTACCGCACTTCACTTTTTGCGCGTTGTTTGAAAGTGTTTAGGCCTAATTCAATACTTGATCAATGAGAGGAAATTATTTTAGAATTATTGCCCCACACGGCGTACCTGTAAACACCAGGTTCGGAGCTGCCTTTTTTCAGCAACACCTTCCAGTCGGCCACTATATCGTGTATCCCCATTTGGTTCTCGGTGTAATCTGGGTAAACGTTTTCGTACGACAACTACGAAAAAACACATTATGACGTCAAATCAGAGATGCGTCGTCAATAGGAATAACGTAAGGTAGCTTACAGGTTTAGTTGGATCCACAACTGGGTTGTCTCGCAGGTGAGTGGCTTCCAGCATAAAGCCCACGGCGTCACATCGGAAGCCATCTACTCCCAAATCGACCCAATAGCTGAAGATATCCTGGTGAGTTGAATACAGAAGAAAGGGTCAAAATATGCGAAATTTTGTCAAAGGAACAAGTCTTGTTGCCTCTATTATGAGAAAATCAGTAAATGTCGTAATGCGTTGCGTAGTTACTTTTACTATCTTTCCAAGATTACAACGCATTGATGTTTGCGTAATTATGCTAACGTGAAGCTAGAATGTTACCACGATTGACTTGCATCGTCGTTAGAGTTCATACTTAATGACGTCAATATGGGCTTTAACTTGTTACTATTGTTGCAGTAAACTTATCAACGCAATGCGAGCTTTGGCAAAAATTTTGAACTGAGTAATGTACATTTAAACAACCACAAGTAATTGAAACTTACTTTAAGCTCTTGTTGGACGGCTGGATTTCTCAAGTTCAAATCCGGTTGTTCCTTGTAGAAGGCGTGATAATAAAACTGCTGTCTATTTTCGTTCCATTCCCAAGCGCTGGTTTCAACGTCAGAGAAGACGCTTTGCTTGAAAAATTTACAACACAAACATCAGAAAAAGGAAAAAGTTGATGTATTTGAACGACCTATAATTTATACCTATGTCATAAGTTAGTGTGCATAGCTGGGCATTATATGTCATTGAAGACTATGATTTAACTATATGAATTCCAGTTTAGGTTTGCAGGCTATGTCAAATCTGTAAACTTTCTTTAAGCTTGACGATATGCTTTGAATCTGCTTACCCAGTTGTTAGGTGTTCCAGCGCTTGTTCCGTTCGTACTATTCACCCAGATATAATAATCTTTAAAAGTTTCATGATCCGGATGGTTGGGGTTGGAGCTAGCGTTAAACCATTGATGTTGATCGCTTGAATGATTCGGAACAAAATCCATTATAATCTTCATCCCTATGGTTGAATGTTAAGGACCAGGTTTTATGCTCCGGCAGGAGTATCTTGAAAACTATTGTTGCATAGACGTTAGGCAGCCTTCGTTTTACATTATAGGCTACGTTACAGGTGAAACTTAACTTCTTTAATTTTGTATACTACCTCGGTTATGCATTTCATTAATGAGATCTTCCATGTCTTGGAGTGTGCCAAAAAGAGGATCAATATCCCTGTAATCTTCTACGTCATATCCGTTGTCTTTCTGAGGAGATTTGTAAACCGGGTTAAGCCAAATAGTGGTGACCCCCAAATTTTCAAAGTAATCCAGTTTCTCTTGGATTCCTAAAAAAACAGTTAGCAGTTGTAGCCTAATGCATGCACTTTTCTGTTGACAAAATTCGTATGTAGGCTTCCATAAAACCAATTGTGCTGGATGGACGCGGTCGCTTTACGGGCTCACGCAAAGATAAGTTAAATTAAATAAAGAAAGTATATAATAATATAACTGCTGATAATATGTAATAAATAATAATAATATAATTGCTTGATAACAAAAACTCAAATTTTTGTACGATAAAACATACTAAAGTTGATATTTGCTACAAACGAAAGTTATCAGAAATAGAAGAGGTCAACCTTTAAGATCTCCAGTGCCATCGTTGTCAGAGTCCCTAAAGGACTTAGGGTAGACCTGGTAGATAGGACTGGTCTGCCAGTAATACTGGCAAGCCGGTGAGACAGCGATCAGTGCGATGACCATTGAGAAGAGAATGAGTATGGTCAAGATAACTGCTCCTGTTAGAATATTCCTGGCCCACACAAAATGTCTGCGCCTCGAGTAATGCAGTAAAATCTCTTTTGGCATTCCTATGATTGAAGTGAATATTAAATTGGTGCTACCATAGACGCATCAGTATTAATCGAAATATACTAATACCACTACTTATTTCCATATGTTTGTTTTTGTGGTCAAAAATCAAATAATTAGGGCTACAACATATAATTAATTTATATCAATTTCATCTGTCGCGCTGTAATGTTCATAATAGAATCGCAATGAACAAATTGCCGAGAAGAAGTTTGTTCCTTATCTATTTCAGACTAATAAAAGCAAAAAAACTACAAATATTACCCAACAATGACTTCTAGATAAAATATCTCATTCTTAACACGTAGCAAGGAGAAGAGTTGACTCAAACGAAGAAGTTGTGACAAAATATTGACAGATTTTGGACTAAAAACGGGTAATAACGACATTTTTACCTGCATAAGGCTTCGGAATCTGGGAGGAGCCAACGCTCGATTCCACATCAACTTTCTCGAATCCCAACTGAACTTCTTCGTACGGATCGTCATCGACTGTCGTGGAAAATGACGTAACCGGTACGTCATTCTCGTACGCTCTGTTTTCAGCGGACATCTTGGATTTTGGACAATTTATGAAAGCTATTTCAAAACTCGAACGTTGAACTTCTGAAACAACGACAGCTTCGTTATGGCTTACTGTTCTGCGTTTGACAAGACTTGATAAAGAAATTTCCATATGAGGCTCGTAGAGAAACATTATGAACGTATGTAGCTTATATAAGACATATAAACATTTTTGCGCCTTGTTGCAACTTGCAACACCATTTGTAAAATGATTTCGCCACTTTCATAAGCTGGCAAGGTTTTGAAAATAGCACATTTTTAACCAAACTAAGTTTTGAAATGAAACGTAAACTGTAACAACAAGCCTCGCGACATATAAGCTACTTTTCTTGAAAAAATATTTTATCAAGGTTAGTATTCTTAATCGCTTGCATATACTTAGCATCACCTGCTAAATTGTATCTGAAATCAAAAAAGTGTAAAATATTTTTGATCTTTCCAGACAAACAACAACTTTGTTGGATGGCGTTTGCTAACTAATCGACGAAAGATTTACGACCTTACGGTACCGATCAACACAAGAGTTGGCTACTCTGTTAACCATTAACTTAAAATGGGCTGTAGCTTTCACGGAGTTTTTTGTTTGTGCGACTTCGAACGAGTTTGAAGTGCTCCTGTACCTACAAACACGGCGAATTTTGCTCCATTGTTGAAGCTAATTTGCCGTAAATCGTTTTGTCCAAATTGTCCACTATATTGAAAGTAGGCTTTGCACCACTTTCGTGACATAATAAGCTTTTCAGTTTAAATGCTTTTAATTTAAACTTTTAATTTACTTTAAATGCTCCAACGGTTTCAAAACTGGGTTTTGCGAGGCAGATACAAATATCGTGGCAATCATGTGTTGGTAAAAATTACAATAACCTAACTATCTAGTTTTGTGTCAATTCTATTAATACAACTTATGTCTTGTAAATTTCTTAAATTTGTATCACAGCGCACAGTTATTAGCGTATCGTAAGTTCAGTTTATCTGCTAAGAATGTTATCGCTATAGTTCTCAAAGTTTCATGAATTCATGGAAGTTTTAATAATCATGACCGGTTTCATACGTAACAGAAAAAGGTTGGGAATTACTGCGTCACTCAAACGAAATTAGCGAAACTAAGCGACAACCCAATGAAAGCTGAATACACGCCGTGATTTGCTTTTTGCGTAACAATTAATTCGCTCAGCATCTGTGACGTTTTCCCCTCGTCATTTAATCACAAGGCTTGGTTTGAGGTAGATAAAATTTTACCTTGTATTTGCATTGCTGAGTAAGTTTGCTTTGTTAACACACAATGCCCTTTGTTGCGCAGACAGTTTATCCTGTGAAATGCAATCTACCACTGGTTCAACAAAGCCAGTTTTCAAAGCTTTGAATTTTATTTTATTGCGTTTTTGTTAAAAGCAAACTACGTGTGCATGATTCGTTTGTTTGTTTATTCTTTTTTCCATAAGTAGAAGTGCTTCCAGCGGTTGTTCCGCAAAAGTTATGGTTCAAAATTAATTTTCACAGCATAGTTTTCAACAGCGCAACATCAGGACAATACTGCCACCTATAGTTTGCGAGTGATTTGAATGAAAATGAGTTACAAGTTCGATTTGACCGAAATCGGTTAATATCTGGGTCAAATCGGCGATTTATTTGAAGCTATTCCAGCTAAACATGTTTTAGTTTTGATCAAATTTTGGCTACGTTTCTTTCTTAATGTTAAGAAAGCGTTAATCCTGTTTTTTTTTTGTCGTGCGTATTGGATAGTCATATAATAATATGACGTAACACTATATTAGGGTGTCACAAAGCGTGTAATTCCGGTTTTTGTCGTAGATTGCTGGCCCGTGACGTTGACCTCCGAGCTCCTTGAGACACACCGCGGAATTCTAGTGCAAGCCTCACCAGAACAAATTGTAATGCTGACAAGGCGTTCACATAAAAGCGAAAATCGCCCAACTAGGCTTAAAACCAAGCTCTACGCTGCGCTATGGTATCGAATAGGTTTAGACAAAGTGGGCAATGGACAGGATGAGAGCTTGGCCAACCTATTTGATATCCTGCAATCGATGTTGTCTTTAACTTAAACCGAATTGCGTAAAGAACAATTTTACAAGTAGCTGACTTTGAAAAGTTTGAAGGCGCAATATTGGAAGTGATAAAACACGTTGTTCTCTTATGGCTCTGTAGTATTCGCATGACTACCTCAAAAAGAGGCGTTAAAAGTTAATCATGCGGTTTGGGCGACGTTCATTATGACGACATGACCAAACCTACAATTTGATTAAACGTCACAGATAATGAAAAGGCGTAGAGTACTTGAAGATAGCCAAGGGCTAGCGGTAATTGTACAGTCAAAACTTCCCGTTTAAGAAGAAGAGAGCAATTGTTTATACAGGATAAAACCCGGTGATGGCAATCCATGCTTACTGTTTGCCTTGACTGCCTCTGATGTGGTGCAATTTCAGGCTTTCTTATTTGATCGTGACTTAGCCTGCTTTTAGAGCAGTCATCTTCATCACTTTAAACACACAATGAGAGACGATGTTTTTATTTCGTTATAAAAACATTCTATGACGAAACACGCCTAGTGTAACAGACGCAGCCAACGGCAAGTTGGAGACAGTTTTTTAAAACGTTTTAGCTATGGCTTAGTTAATTACAGGTACAAGCTACCGCAAATCTGTGGTTATAACAAAGTCATACACTGCATACTTTCTAGGTGACACACACAAATTGGTACCGTTACGCATCGTGTGATCTGTTAGCAGCGGGTTTTGAAACCCACGTTTATCAAGCAAAACGATCTAATTTCTACAGTTACAGAGTTTATTGCAATACTAGACTGCGTCATGAAAAGCCTAGATCCACCAAACGGCAGTGGCAGTTGCAAAAAGTCTCCTTGGCGTAGAAAGTATCAGCACGTTAAGGTGTCCAGTCTACTGCAAGCCCCGCAAGGTAAGAATAAACGATGCAAATTAATTTTTCAAATTATTAACTCGTGATGTAACTCAATCAAAATCTGTTGAAGAAATCGCTCAAACAAGCACTGTTTGTAGACACTTCGGGAATTACCCTTTGTCACGTGTTTCAGCATACGCGTAACGTGTTTCAATATAGATCTTAGATAACAACAACAAGAAGCTTGTGTGTAGCCATTGGCCGGTTACTGTTTCGAGTTAAACGTGAAAAGTTGTTTTGCATAAGTCCGGTAACTTGCGATTTTGCAACCAATTTTTTTTCTTTCAAATGCATCCACCGCATAAGCACTTCGTGTGTTTTACCAAACGTCGACAGTGTAAGGTTTGGCGTTATTTTAACCAGAAAAACTTCTTGTAAACTCGCTTTACGCCGACACTGTTTTTTTATTCAAATCAATTAATGCTTAAAACGTTGTCCGTGTTCATTTTAATCACCATACGCCCAGTATAAGATGGATATGTAAGCCTATGTACGTGCTGTGGCAGCTGTGTTCTAAATTTTAATGTCGTACTAAGCCATAAATTATTCAGGCAAATTACACCTAGTTAATAGTATTAATTCATTTGGCCTTTTATCGAATTAAAGAATGACGTAAGTGCTTAAGCCTTCTTGTAGCCCAATGGAGAACACGCGTTGAGTTGTGTACGATTTCAAGCATCTCAATTACAAAATTCCTGCGGTTTCATTGAAATGTTACGCTTCGTTTAGCACATGACGTTAACTGACTCTACCAGAGAAGTGTTTCCAACTTAAAAAAATGGGATTCTCTTTGAAAATCTTGGTACTACTTTTGTAATCTGTATGTAAAACTGTAAATCAAGAGTAGTTTTGTCTTCGTTAAAACGTCAACAGGTTTGATTTTTGCCACAAGACTTAGTTAAAGACTGAACATTCGCCCACACTTTTGTTTTTGCATTGTTCGGCCAAATCTGTAAACTTTCGTCATAACACCTCATTGTAACGCAACAATGAGAGTGATTTCGTTAAAATCGTCATCCTGCAAATTTTGTCGTTTTTCCTGCAGATGCATGCTATCAGGAGATCAATGGATGCAGAGATGGAGAATCATCACCAGGAGCCCAGGAGAGAGGTGTGTATTTAAAGATGATTATGACTGTGATTTTTTTTAAAACTTAACTTGATATTGGCAACTCACTTTGTTATTAAAGCATAACTTATTGAAAGTGTTTTACAGTGTGATACAATTTATTTTTATATTCCTTTGTTAGGTCATAAAAGAGTAAGAAACGGAAGAAGAAAACCAGCCAACGACGTTTCAGAATTCTTCTCTCCACCTACACCTCCTCCTCCCTCTTTCTCCTCGTCTGCTCTTTCTCTTCCTGTTTCTTTATTTAAACTAAACGGAGAGAGTGAGAAGGCAGAGATCGGAAGAGATGAGGAGGAAAATGAAAAATCGAAAGAAGTTAACGGCATGTTTGAAAAGTATCTCTTTGTCGACAAGGACCTGATTGAAAACGGAAAAGAGGAATCCAAAAATAGAGGTAATTACGGCTTCAAAACTTTAACAAACTTCACAGAGAAAACTTGTTCTCACGTGCAAATGAATAGAACAAAATTTGAACAATTTAAAGTCCTCCAAGTCCAGGGTTTCCCAACACTGTTTTAACAAATACAATTTTGTGAAGTTTTGAAGGAAAAACGGAAGAAAAGAAGCGAACGTCGCCACACAATCACCGGAGCCTCCTCCATCAGTGTTACAGAGATAGAGGTATCATTATAATAATACTTTCAGTTGTTTAAAACTTTCCTCTTATTTACTGTAGTAAGTAAAATAGACTTTTTTCAATCCACACAGCAAACGCAGAGTGTTCTACTAATGTCCATCGCCTTAATTTCTCATCACAGCATACGGTGTTATTTTGCGTGATCTGTTAGCGATTTTTGGTGCTTTTATTTCATTTATTGGCACTTCAACTGTTGTCGTTTTCTACAGAAATTTTAGCTTAGCACGTTAAGAAAAATGTAACGGTCTTCGAATTTTCACTGAAGAATCTTCCAATAGGGCTAGCAAATAATGTTTTCACAACGTATAAATGCAACAACTAAAATACGTTTTTGTTTATAACTGCAATATATGTTGTAATCAATTCCACAATAGGATTGGTAATAGAAATGGGACCAAAATCCTGCACGAAATGCCTAAGACACATTTTATAAGCGGTTAAACATCGTTGGTTTTGATTTATTACTGTAGTTTGAAAGTTGATTCATGAAACGGACATTAAGTAAGGTGCGTTAGGTGAAGTGAGCCTATTTTCATCAAATGATACCAATAGGTAATAAAGAGGTTTATTACAAAACAATAAACGCCCTTACCCAGCGAACAAAAATCCGTTAATCCCTGTATACCCTTTGTTGAGATTATTATTAACATTTTGTAGTCATGATATCTGAAATATTTCTTCTTAGTTAGGTAACAAAATCGATATTCTTGTTATGATGTCACACTAACCCATTGTTCACATAACAATCGATCAATCGACCGCTGAATTAAGCTTTCCGACCAATGAGAAGCTTGTTTTCGAGAATTTTCTTAGCTACGCATCTCTGAGTTTATTATTTGTCAATCAGTATTCAGTAATCGACACCACTGAATTCGTTTTGGTTAGTCCAGAACTGCGATTGTCTCGTAGCCTGTTTTGATCAAGTAGCCTTGTGAGAATGTGTCGTCAGAGAAACTTTAACACTCAAAGCTTGTTTAAAGAATGCTCAGCAAACTGGACAGCAATTCACACGAAGTTGTGTAGTTTTATAAAAAGGACGTTGGCTTTATATGGCGTAACTATACTGGGCCTATCTTTGTCCTAGGCAATTGACTTTGGCCCCAAACTCATTAAGAGGTTTCGAAAAGTATAAAGTTTGACAAAGATTTTGCGTTAAACGTTCGAAATTTAATCGATGCAAATGTTGTTGCTCGTGTAATTTAAAAGTTTCCGATATAGCGCGACCGCGCAAATTACAAGGTACCTACTGTCATGGAGAGATACTCATTGTTGTTTTGTTGCGCTCTTTTACAAAGCTCATTGTTTAATTTTAGGTTAGCGTGTTTTTGACAGTTAGTGCTTTCAAGTTTCAACTCCCAAGATAAACAATAACAGACGATTGGCATGTTTATGAATTCTGTAACCGTAATGTTTGCTGCGGCTTGTAATTCCAAGGATGAATATTACGGCCAAAATTCCAAAATGTACTTGATATTTTTGTAGTAGACGTTTCATTGCAGTTTATTTAAGCACAATTTGCAATTTTCAGAGTTGGATTTCGAATGTTTCTAAGCCACCACGCACGGCGAACTGTATTAAATTGAGCAGTCACAGTCAGGACGATTCCGAACTGTTCCTTGCGCGACCGAAGATAATCCGCACGCGGTTAGCCGAAAAGCTGCCCAGTTTTGGATGGGAGAGAAGCAAAAACGAGAGAGCCGAGGAAAAGAAAAAAGACGACATGCATCGCTGGTTTGACGAAGTGAAGAAAAAGAACAGCTGTTCGCCGGCGTTCGATGACGAGCTGCATTATGATGTCACAAGAAGAGAACAAGACATAAGCAAAGATATAAACAGTTACAGTTTTGCAAAAGACGCAGCAAGTCGAATTACAGCGTTCAATGCAGGCGATATTCTTACCCGAGGTATAAATAACTCCCTCAACTGTTTTTTGACTCCAACATCGAGCGACAAAGGTCAAGTGTTTGGTGTCATGGCCACCGAAGCAAGAAAAAGCTGGAATGGTTTTGACGTCACAATTGAACCGGAAATACAGCGAAGAAATTCGAACGGGGATCTTCAGATTACGAGACATGAAGACGACTTTCAAAAACCTCAAAGTTTAGACGAAGGTAAAGCATTACTTATAATATCACTGCATGTGTTTTGTGAATCCATCCATTGTATATATACCCTTACATGGTTGATATGGAAACTGAATGCTTAAAAAGACATTAATTACGAAAAAATACACATTTTGGAAAGGGTGGTCAACTGATTGATTTGTGTACCATTTATTGTTACTGCAATAGTACTTTTGGCAACTTATCTGCAATTTAAAAAATATAAGACCTTTAGCTTTTTATACTTTAACCCCCCCTGGACCTGGCTTGCACGCTTTCTGCGATGTTTGTGAAACGACTTCAACGTAAACGTTATTTAGGAATACCTTGGATAACCAGATTGCATATTCGTAGTTGTTGAATGAAGGCGCTCGTTTCTTTGTCGCACACAATTTTATTGCAGCACCCACAAGCGTATAGTTGCATATAGATATAATAGGTCTTGGACCCTTTTTGCTCTTAGGAAGTGCATTTGCCAAAGCAATATTCTTACGACACGGCATCTCGACTACGGATGACTCAGCTGAGAGTTATTTGCGATTGTGTTATATACGCCGCTGTTGAAAACCGCAAAAATAGCGACGAAAAACGATTTTAATACATGACATCACATAACCCTGAAGGCACTGATTGTCGCGGTAATGCAACTACAAAGAATCCAATTTCTTGTCGTAACAACACGAACTATGGCAAAATTCTGTACGTTTTTGGCTTTAGGTCTTATGCAACACAGTCAATACTGAATAATTCAGAAGTATTTTTTCGCTCCCGGTTGTGTACAAGGTTGGTATATGCGGTTTACTTAGAAAGCTATTTCCCCCCATTCAATCATGCAAGTATACATCGCGCTTCTCCTCCGTTAACGTCACATAGGATAACTCAAATGGACTAAGTTCCGATGTTAATAAAACTTAATTGAAGTGATGCAATCTGCACTGAAGAGATAAAATTAATGTGTTTTGGCTCATGTTTTATGCATAAAGGCACCTATTGCTTAATCCTGTTAGTTCGGCGTCTGGATATTTACAAAGAAGCAATTTATGTAGGCTAAAGTTTAGGTAGGTTTTCGGTTTCGGGAATGATTCAGTTGTCTATAAACATCAAATTTAAAAAAAGCTATTCGTCCATTACTAATATGGTAATAAACTAATTAACTACGATAAGCATTTTAAGAAATGACGATGTTTAATTAAAGTTTTGACACCAAAGTTCTAAGTAATTATATATCTATTAAACGTTTGGTGGAATTTATCAGTGTACATTGTCTTATTGGTGTATAAGATACGGTTCACTATCTATAGTTGTATGCATAAAGACTTTGAAGTTTTTTTTCTCAAATGACCTCGTTTTATAAACAAAAATATTTGCTGTACTTTCAAGTTTTCGTTTCATTCCAACTTTTCGTCTCATTTCACCCGTTTTGTGATACTAGTAAGTTACTGGCATTGCTGTTCGAGTTTGTTTTGTTATAAATGTAATGGTATGAAAAAGTCCGAATTTGAATGCTGTAATTCATATAACCATAATTCATTGAATGCTTTAATTCATATAACCATTCGTTCGTTGAAACCACGTGAATATTTAATGGCGCCAAGTTTGCCACAGATCAGACATTTGTTTCAGCATTTCTTTCTCTCGTATCAAGCAGCCGTACTTAATAGCACACCACATAGCTTGTTGTCAAGTATTTCCACATTCTATGACGTAATGCTCTCCCGATGATGGTGGAACAGCGTGAAGCCAAATCAATCTTATTTCTAAACTACTTCCTTTTGGCTTTGAGCTTTGACTAAGAAAAATCGCGTTTGGCTTCCAGTCAGACTCCAGATAATTTGTCTTTAATTTTGGGCAAGATTTCACTCCCGTTATTTTTTTATGTTTTTATGCCATTTTCGCTTTTTCTTACCGCCAGTGACAGCTTTTGGTTATTGTTAAAGCTTTTAAGTCATTTCCGCTTGATTAAATACGTCGTTACGGTTCGCTGCGCACTCGAGGAGTGCTGTAAAGAAATTGTGGAAGCTTTTGGACTCCTGTCCAATACCACAAGCCAAGCGGTTAAAGTCTGTCTTTCAGCAACATGTAACCTAAACCAATTAAAACAAATTCGTGTTGCTTTAGCGGAGCGCTTGTTACGCCTTGAGTTAGCGGTTATGTCACACTGCAATGACGTAATCAAAAAGTCACTGCCTTGTGAGGGAATAAATCATACGTCGATAGGAACCGGGTTAAGGCAACTGTATTCATCTACTAAATTATTATGAGTTATGACGTAAGATGATGAATTATTTACGTGAGTGATAACGTCTGGCTTTTATGATGAAATGATTATTCAAAAGGAGGAAAAGATCAAAATGAGAACTGGATTTTTCATGACAATAGATTCCGAACTTTTTTTGTTTTCTTCCTTGTGCAGATTACGACGTTCACCTGGTACGGAATCGAACTCGAAAACCTCAAAAGCCAAGCACTCAATACGACACCTTTCTGGATCTGTCCAGGCTTCCTATCGACGACCAGGACGTTGGAATGGATAACGGATCTTTCGCGGATCAGCTGACGTCATCGAGCGACCGGGGGAGTTCCTTCGATGACGACTATGGACGTTACTATGACGTGGACAGTGATGATTGTTACGAGGGTTATGATTTGGAACGGGGAAACTGCGGGTTTGAGGAGAACATCGACGGAATAGTGCAATCAGTCGTGGGAACAACTCTCGACCGGATCGAGGAAGTGGAAGAACCGGAAGAAGGAATAACGGATGCGGAAGACCAAGTCTTGGAAACCGCGAATCGTAATTTTGATAACAATGGTATAGCGGAGAATGAAAATGGTGGATTTAGCAGAGAAAATGCGGAAGGAGACAATAACGCTTCTAAAACAGCCGAGCTCCATGAAAACGGCATTGCGGAATATGAAGATACTGCAGGGGCGGAAACGGATATAAACATGCAGGAGGAAGAGACAAACGTCATTGAAAACGGTGAAATACCTGACGCAAACGGGGCCGAATCCACCAAACTTCAAAATGAAAACGACAGCGATCGCGCTTCTTCGAGCAATGATCACTCAAGCATGTCGAGTGATGACGAAAGTGATTGTTTCTATGACACTATCAGCGGTGTAAACAAGACGACGTCATTAGATCGTAATTTGTTTAGAAAAACAGACACATCTAACTCGGAACAACTTGATCGGGATAAATCTGACGGCGATAAGAAATGCGCCGATATCCGAACAAATAGCTCTGCGGACAAAATTTCCAATTTGCGATCGGGCATGAAGCCGTTATTCCGGATAGCCATGTCCACCGTGGATGCAACGAGTAGACCAGGAGCGAAGATACGGGATGTTCTGGACTTGATCGAGAGCAAAGGGATCAAGTTGTCCGATCCCAGATTGAAGAAGATGTTCAGAAGAATCGAGGAACAAGCGGGTGGACCGGAATCACCGCTAAACTTCGAAGTCTTCTCCAGGTTAATCGATTATTTTAATTATTTATGGTCGATTAGGTGTTAACTAGCGATTTGTGGTTCTAGTTAAGTGACAAAGAATTTTAATCAGTTTGTAATTTGTTACAGTACTTACAACTAGTTATTACACAGCTTGTAATCAGGAATTTGTACAAAGACACAAAAGTTGTCCAGAAAAGTTGCTCAAACGTTTCCCAGCGTCTTAAGCGTCTAAACCACAGCTTATTTGCATTATGAGCAGGGTGTGTGAGCCGAGTTTTAAGTTCGTCCGAGGAGTATTACTCAGCCAACTCACGATCCCGGGATTCAACGTCTTCAAGATGCGGATGGCTGACATCTTCGAAAGCATCCAAGAACTCCTGGAGACCCAGGTAAAGTTTTCCACATCTTCTAGGTGTAACTTGCCGGCGAGTTAAATCTGTCTCCGAGTTCTAATCCAACGTCATCTAGTTTGCAAATTTTAAACCGGGTTGGATTGTGCGCCCCCTTGTGGCTCAACATGCAAAATAAGTGATCGTATTTGATTGAACGGTCTACAGCGCACTTAGGTGCTGTGTAAGGTTGCACCAGCGAATCGTGAATCAACGCTAACGCCGCCGGGACAAACTTAAGGGAGAGTGACCCAGTGTTAGAGTTATACCTGGCTCTTATGCCGTGTAATATTCTTCAGGATGACGTCGTTCAAGATATTGATCCGAGCTCTGATTATAGCGTCGTAATGAGAAATTTGGGAAGACGAAAGGCCCGCACCTCGATGTCTGTGTGCACCGTGGATGGGCAAAGATGCTCGTATGGCGATACAGGTTTGTCCTGGTGTTGTGTAATCAGTTCTATAACGTCCCCTGGGTACTTGTAATTACATGATCGCTGTTTTGCTGTTGTGACATTCTGAGGATAAGTTAGTTGCGCTAGTTTGGAAAAAAACTTGTTTATGAGGTCACTGGAGATTAGTCCGGCTAATACAAATCTCGCTAATACGAACTGAGACAGTTTTTAATTGTTGTTTTTTGTAACATCTTCCAATACGGATTGTTAATGCATTGACGATACGTATGTTTCTTGCTGATATGATTTTTCCCATAGAGACGCCCCATCCCCTCAATGCCTGCGCGCAAGTATTTAACTATTGCCTGGCGTGCCGCCAAAACGGTATCGAAGCTATGACGTCGTCTCTTGGAAGGAAGCCAAAACCGTCTGATGTGGTGAGGCTGTACATTTATGTGTAATGCAATCTCACAACAAAGCGAAGGCGTTTCGCGATCGGCGATATTACTACTTAAATTTATTACTATTTTATTACTTAAATGCGTGCGGTTAATGAGGCGTAAAATACAGATTTGTGACATTGTTTCAGAGTGAGTTCTCCTTGAGGCCGGATGAAAAAGTTTGGAATCCCTTCACGAAGCTTGGTTCCATTCTCACAACAACTTTTCTCTTCCGCGACGTGGCGGTACAGAGCAGATTGGAACCCTTGCAAGAGTTCTATGCTTCCATGACCGGACATGAACCCGTGTGCTGCGATAACCTCAGGTAACCTTTGACGCTAAAATGACTTTCTTGGTGTTTTAACGTGATTTGATTTGTGACAAAGTGCAGGTATCATCTAGAAACTATACACCAAAATTACAGTGTCGATATACAGTGCAGATATGTCTTTTTGAGCATGGTATATCCCGTTTGTTTAGCGTCGAATAAATGTAGTCTTATTTCAGCTACAACTACAAACGATCTTACGCTCATGAGGAAATCGGTCTTGCCTACTTCCTCAGCGCCACCCAGCGGATGCCATGCGGCGCGGCTTCAGACATCAGCGACACCATTGATCTTCATTTCCAGTCAGTTTCGTCAGCGATGACGTCAGATGCATGCGCAGTAGCAGCAGCGACGTTGGCTAATGGCGGCGTATGCGCCATTACTGGTGAGAAATGTTTTAACATATCGAACGTTACGTAGGTTATATGTTGACCAATAGCATTTGAGACATTTTATACAATTAAGGTAGGAAGGTGCTATTTAACTGGATAAAATGGCTTAAAAAACTTTAAAAGCTTAAGACGCCCAGTGATATGTTCTGTGAAAGAACAATCTGCCGTATTATCAACGTTTTAACTTAAGGATAACACACGCACACGTTGATAATAGGTTGTTTTAATTTCTTTACAGACGAGACAATTTTTAAAGAAACCACTGTCACTCATTGTTTAAACGTCATAAGGTCAAGTAGAGACAACAGCAAGCCACCAAGCAAACAGGTAACCCAATCACCATTACTTGCTTAGTGCTAACAGTTCGTCTAATGGCCCAAATCAGTTAACTGGTTATTGATCAATCAAACTTGACCCAAGGTTGAATAACTATTAAACCTGCACTTTCGTAGCATCAGGACATCGCCGTCACCTGGAACGATTATGGAAGCCTGTTCCTAGTGGTTCCTGGCGTGCTAGGACTCACCTGTTTCGTGCATTGTCGGTCAAGTAACGTCATGAATAAACTGGCGACTCGTTTGGTCGAGGTGGGGAAATTCCCAGTTTTTAAACCACATCGATATTCTTTTACCTACACTTATCTAGCAACCCGCTATTCGTTGGGCTACCAGCCCCACACACAGTAGGCTTATCTTTTTTTAACATTACGAACAGTAGAAGGGTTTACCACAAACTATCAGGCAATCTAAAGCTTACTGATTATATATAGTCGAAATGATTCGTATCGTATTAAATTAAATGTGAAGACCTAACTTTTTTGTTTTGTTGTGCAGAGTTTGAATTCCAACTTTAACTTCAGTGTTTACCGAAGCTTGAAAGATCGCCGGAATGTCATTTTCAGGCGGTAGCATGCGCTTTGAAAGACGAACGGCTGAGCTAAATTTAACCACGCAAGCCATTACATTGCTGCCATTTTTACCGCACTTGCTTACTATCGTTCTAAAATTCTCTTAAGTTTTAATCATCGTCCTATTCACGTGGAGGTGAAGGAGGTAACGGAATGGCCTGTCTTCTTCTTAAGTATTGTTTTCGAGTCACGCCTGTGAAGAATTGACCAAAGTTGGAGTACAATAAGTAAAATTATTCTTGATGTTGTTATTTCACCTATTTGTACGCTGAATTTGCTGTTGCACACGTGGCTGTTATTTTCTGTTAAGTTAAGCACTTGCTTAGATAGATGCTTAAACCGCATTTGTAATATTTTCAATTTTAATGTTCTTCCTTCTTGTCATTTCTACGGTGTGTGCTTATAAGCAGGCTTGGAATAAATACAAGTAAAGTATTTTCACAAAATTTTCATAAACTCAGTAACTTATAAAACTCAGGCTGGTCTTGCAATTTTAGAATTAAAACTTTCATGGAAAAAATGTTAAAAGGAGATAATATAAAGTCATTTGTGCTAACAATAGCTTTTCAAATGACATTTTCAAAATAAATGTCGTAGATTACCAGATATTTTTGCTGATACAGGACCTGTCAGAAGTGTTTACTGAGATCACAAATTCAGAAATTTTGTGGACTAACTTCACACGCTGACAGTGGAAATAAAATGATCATAAAAACCAGCGATAAACATTGATTTATCAGTCAAGTTCTACCCAATAATAAAACGGCAAGTGACTCTGCCTCGAAACACATAAGTCAAGACAGAAAGAAAATTAAAAAAACCATCCAGTCCAATGCAAAACTATCTTCTAGTGCAGAGTAGAAAGCTGTCACACTTTAGCTGCCAAAGCAAAAAAGTAAACGAAACAACTGCTACCAGGCAATGCTGTTGAGATAGATGTGCAGTAGCATATTAGGCTCAAAGTAAAACGCAATAAATCCAAAAGCAAAGGACTAAAGTTTGAGGCTATTTCAAGGAGAACACTGACTGACAAGAACTATGTGGTTGGTTCGCGGTCCAAAATATGATGTTCCACAGCATAGAGACGGCCAACTACAACCTGTCAAAATTTAAATCATGTAAAATGGTGTAAAACTGAAGACTCTCTAGGTCTGGCAACAAGATTTACATAGTATACACATAATAACAACCTGTTGCTGTTGTTGAAGACAGGCCGTTTTTTTGGAGAATGGGTATACAAAAATTAATTTTAACTATTTAGGGTTTAATTGAAGTTAAATTTAGGTTACAATGTTATAAAATTTAATTTAGGTTAACAAGAATCTTTAAGAAATAGCTTCGAAAGTATAATTTTTTTCCAATGAAATGGTGACTGCCAATTAACAAAATAATAATACTTCACACAAAAGCTATTAAGTTACTTAGTATTACTTTATTAGTCTTAATAAGCTGTTATTGGGGAACAAGATATAATTTGTGTTTTATCTAATCTTTGACAATACACGCACCTGTCGCTGAATAACTTGCAAATCTTTTGCTGCTTTTGTGACAATTGCTTCAAGTTTTTCGTCACTGGTTTCATTCAAATGTTTCTCATAACAGTACTTCATTCTTCTCACTGAATGACACCTAAATTGTACAAGAAGCAAGGTAAAACACAATGCAATAAAGCAAACATTTAAGCAAATACCTATCAAGTGAAACACCTGAAGTTGTAGTCACTAAACTTCGCACTTTCTTCCAGCAATTGCTTATACAATTTTGCTAGTTGATTTCTAGCCATGTTCTTCTTAAGCAACTTAATTGAAAAAGTATAACAACTCTTCAAAACATCAGACACTAGGCCTGGATATATTTATACTAATTCATAACAAAAACATCAAAAGTTGATAACAAAGTATTTGAATGTTAATTTTTAAATCTTTCGGTCTCTTGTATGTACTTTGGCATTTCGACTTGAAGGCCTGCGCGATAGAGTTATAAACTAAAACCTAACTTTCCAGTCAGGTCTGAATGTTGCTTTAGGTTAAGCCTAGACAGTTAGGCTAGGGCCTACAGGTATTTCGAATTAAGATATTTTGTCCATAGGCCTAGTTGTTTGCAACCCTAAATAGAAAAATGACTTTTCATGTTAAGATCAATAAATAACAAAGCCAGTGTTAGTTACGCTAATAACACTTAACATGCATACGGCATACATCTGCTTTCTATACTGTCTATAGGCCTATAAGATCACCTATCCTCAAAAGCTGACTTGGGCGGCTGCCGGGCTGGGCCTTAGCTAAATTTATGATGAAGTACATGCATATCCAAGTTCGATTAGGTACAGTTGGGTCACACAAGGTTCTGATTATTATATAACCTCAGTGTGACGAGGGAATATTGTCATTCAGACCCATCAATACCTACGACCACCCGCTCTTTAAGTCCTACCGCGTGATGCTTTCTAATATTTAGTCGAACTGGAATAAGTTACACTTATAATAAAATGTTCATAAACAGACAGACGAGAGTTGGCGAGATAATAGCTATTTACTGCAAAATTAAGTGGACTTTGTTGCGGTAGAGACAGATGAGACTCATAACAATTAACCACAACGCATAGTTTAATGTTAAAGCAATTGGGTCTGGCTTAATGCACCAAACAAAGCATTTTACCATCATTTTCTAACACACTTCTGATATTTCAGGACAATGTTATATAAAACTTAGCTAGACAATCGCAATTTGAAATTTTAAGAAAATATTGATTGATTATTAATTACCAGCAAATATCAACAAGAAAAATAAAACTTATCATTTCACGTTTCAAAGTAAACAAAAGAAACCTAAAAAGGCAGAAGGTATTTGTTATAAAGAAAGAAAGAAAAAAGTAATTAATTTGATCCTAGTTTTCCAGAAATGATCGTAAACTTTGAACTAAACTTTGTTGTTACGATAAACAACAACATAATTAAAACGTGTTTTCACTTAAACAAATCACTGTTACTATGTAAATTACTAAATTTTTTCAGAACATTAAACGCAGAACAAATTTTCAATTAATTAATTATAACGGTTTACGTTTAATCATTTTAATATTGTTTGTCGTGTAAAAAGGATTGCGTTATGGTATAAAGTACTTACTCAGGCTAGGTCATCTTGTCACTCACAGAAAGTTTTCGTATTTGGATTACCAAAGTGGAAAGGTTGGAACTTGACCGCAAGGTGTGAAGAAAAGTTATTTCTTGTAGTTTTTATCCAAATTTTCGGCGCAAGTTAAAAAAATGCGTCCTATATTACAAGAGGAAAAAATTTAGATTTTGAAATCGTATAATCTGCTTTCGTCCGCCAAAACCAAGGTTATAAAGCAGCAGACGTAAGCTAGGCCTATACCGTAAACCTGCCGGTTACAAACAGTGTCCTTAGAGTCTACCGCATGGTACGGTATTCTTGTGAACTTGAAACGATTACACCATACAGACAGATAGCAGCCTCATGTACAGGGATTTTTCATTTTCGGTAAATGTATTACACTGATTTGCTAAAATACCTGTAGTCACTTCGTTTATTCTCTCCATTTAAATAGAACCTTCCATTGTTTGACTATTTTTCAGTATTCTTGTGCGAAATTAAATCCTAAATTGCAAAATTAAAGCTTTGCAGTTTGGTCAGGGATGAGGTTCATAGTCGTAGTCATAGAAATGCATCCATAGACAGAGTGGGATGAGAAGGTTGTAACTTAGTTAGCTTATCTTAGTGTACATGATGCCAATATTTTCTTTAAATTGCAGATTTTTTTAATGGTTTAAAAACAGATAGTTTAAAATAATGGCAGGCAAAGCTGACTTGGCAAATCTTGCTCAACACCCAAAGTATTATGCTTCAAAATGTAAGTCGTTTGAAATGCCTTTTATTGATACCTGTTGTTTAATTATACAATCACAGAGCTGACCTTGACATTTTTGTAGTATCTGATTAAGTAGATGTTATTATTCAGTAACGTCATTTTTTGTGTGTAGGGCTGGGTTCATATAGGTCACAATCATTTATGTATTTGCTTAAAAACCTTTACTTATGTATAAACTTAATTTTCGTAGTACATTATAATTTGAAGTAATTTACCTTTAGAAAAGCTAATATTTTACAAGACGCATGACTTTTGTTATTAAGCACAATATTGCACATGACCAATACATAAGATGATTGATACCGTCAACCGGGGCTACTTTGATTTTGGGGGCTACTATGGTAATAACTATGATAATACAACTATGGCGGACTGAGACGTGTAGAAAGGAAAATAGCCTCGTCCAAACAGGCTATAAGCGTAATGTTTTGCGGAAATGGTGCAGGGCAGTTTTTACTACCAATGACTGTTTATAAGTCGAAGAATCTTTATGTAGAGTGCACTCGAAATGGACCCCAAAATGCTTTATACGACCATTCCGTGAGTGGTTGGTTTGACGCTTCTTTATTTGAAAAATTTTTTTTTGGTTTGTTTCTGGAAGCTGTCAAGGACACTCCAGGTACCAAGATTATGCTGGGTGACAACTTGGCCTCTCATTTTAGTGAAACAGTCTTGAAGGCTTGTGAGGAAAATGACATTAAGTTTGTTAACCTGCTTCCGAATGCGACGCATCTCCTTCAACCATTGGACGTCAGTGTCTTTGGGCCAGGTAAATGAATGTGGCGTCGAATTTTAGCAGAATGGAGGAAAGGGAGTCGTTCCAAAAACTCCATTCCAAAGAATATTTTTCCTATGTTGCCCAAAAGACTCTGTGATGGGTTGAACGAAAAGCAGCAAAATTTGGTCGCAGGGTTTAAAGCCTGTGGAATTTTCCCAAAAGACCGAGAGCAAGTGCTGAAGCGACTGCCACCTGCCAATTCTCAGCCAGTTCAAGAAGTGCTTGGTAATGCAGTCGCCACAATGCTTGAGGAATATATTTCACCAAGACAAACATCATCAAGAAAACGTGGTCCCAAGATAACTCCAGGAGCAGCAATTTCATCATGTGATATTGCTGATTTAAATTCATCTCGATCTGATGCAAGAAAACGCAAGCTGCTGAACCCAATGATTCCAGTGAAGATGAAGGGGAAGTTTGCGTCATCTGCAACCTCTTGGACCCTCCACGAGGTAGAAGCAGAGATGTGGATTGGGAGGGATGTGACAATTGTGATTTGTGGTATCACAAAATCTGCCTCAGAGACAATGGTGGATTGAGTGCCCTCCGAGCTGTGCTTAACAATGTTTTTTTGACACTTATGTTTTATATTGCTGTGATGTTTTGTTTAATGCAAAAAACTATTAGAAAAGCCCCAAGGGAGGGCTACAATGAACATTTTAGGTATATTTACAATGTATTATCAGAGTAGCCCCAACCCAGGGGCTACTACGATAATTTTTTAAAGTTGAATAAAAAAAATGTGAAAATATAAAAATGAATTTTTTCTATTTTTTTGAGAAGCTTAGGACCAAAGTGTTACTCATTTAAGAAACAGACCCTTTTTGAGCAACATGTGAGAGAGGAGGCAAAGAAATGTCCTGAATCCTATCATAGTAACCCCGGTTGACGGTACCTTCCTATTTTGTACAAAGTTGTTAAAAAAAGATAAAGATAATTGATTGATAAGTTTTTTTAATCACTTGTTAACCTTAACCAAAGCTATTATCTTGCCCCGGATAACTAAATCTAGCCATTTGCATATATCTATCCTTTGTTATAAGGTAATTTAATTGTCCTTCTTTAACATACAACTAGCTTTGAGACTTGGGTATCACCTCAATGGCATAGTCAATCCCGTACACTGTATTACAGGACAGATAATGATAATAACAATGCAATGATAATGACAGCTTATGTGACCAAAGTCAATCTTGGCGCTATTGTTTGTTGGTTTTTCAACTTAAGTCAACTTTCACAATACATGAATTTTCATGGAGTGAAATACATGAAATAGATATATTCACAATAAGTGCCAACTTTGTGCTCAACATCGCATGGATTTATTTTAATAAAATAAACTAATGTTATTTAACTCAACAGTGGAACCAGGCATGAAATTGCCAGCCGACACCAGGCTACTCAGAGATGTGAAACTTTACGAAGTTCCAGGATGGTTTTCTCAGAGGAACTTTAGTCCACTTGGTTTATGGTTTTCCTTCAAACGATGTGAGTATAATTGTAAAACTAGAATAAAATTTTATTCAACACTTATGAGGTTGATGTGCTTTATTTAAATCAGTAGATAAAATGCATGAGAACTAACATTATTTTATTCGTTTTTCATATTTTGATCCAAATATCCATACTAATATGGACAACACATAGGGAACTAATTTTATGCATTTTCTATATTAACCCTTCAAGTCCGTCATCAACTATGGAGCAAATATTACCACGTTCGACGCCCCGGAGGAAATTTGGTGGCTATGCTGGCAGGCTCGGCAGCTGTGTTAATGTACATCACTGACTATCGTGACATGAGTAAGTGATCTATAGAACACACTTAACACGTTGTATGTACCCGTACTTATGCTTTTTCTTCTTGAACTAAGAAACTTGTAACATGTTTGGCATTGCATTTTGTGCTTGAAGGTTACAGGTAATCTTCCTTTAAACAGGCTTAGGTCTCAATAACAATAGGACATTGCTAACATATTGTAGCCCTGCTTGGCTTTAACCACAGATCACAGAATTGACAGCAAGGCACTCATACCATAAGTTAATATACTATGACTTGCATGATAAGTAACCAGTTCATTTTCTTTTCAGAGTCTCACATGCTGAGGAAGTACCACTAAAACGTTCCTTTTCTTGTCATCTCGGGATAAAAACTTAGCGAAATCGGGCAACTTAAATTATCCATCTGTGTTTCTATATTGAATAAAACTTTATTAAAATACAACCACGTGTATTTTATTTGCGATTAAGCCGTGTGCAAATATCATTCCCTTTTTCACGTCCACTTTCAGCCTTGGCAATCCTCGACCCAAACTGAATCGCTCGCTTCGGAAAGACGGCTGTCCCACGTAGGCCCAATATATAAGCAGCTCCTCGGAGTAGGATCTTCTCTCCAACACCACGAGGCAGATGGAAGTCTGCTTTTAGATGTGTTGGAAGACTTGATAAAAACCCAACCACTTCTTCGTCTAAATATGGAAATAACCCTTCCCTTGCATGGTCTGCCAGAATTCTGAAACAAAACATCTGTCATCTAAGTCATTACCATCACAGTAAAAATGCTACGCTTTGATCAATAAGACTATAATTGTCGGGCAAAATATGAGTTCAAGTTTCCATGGGAATCTACTAAAACAGCAACGTCAAAATAATTCAAATCACGCGATAAAAATCCCAACCACACAATTCAGTAAATTACTTGAATTTTATTCAAAACTAATTCCTAAGCTAACACAAATTTTCAAAATTATCTAAAATAATTAGAATAGGCCTAAATAATAAATTTTAGTTTTTATGCTATGTCCTGTGTAGTGGGATTATGCCGTTGTAGGAATAATTACATGCTGCTACCTGTTTTCATTACCTATCATCTCTGCCTAGATTGCGCTCCGCAATTCTTTCAATCTCCATATCCATCTCTGCTTGAACTTCTGCCCAGTCGTGTTTTTTCTCAAAGATCCCTCGATGTCTCGAGTATCCACCCAATTGTTCGTCTGCTCCCATGCCACATAGAAGTATACGAGATGAAGCGATGTATTGATCCTTTGCTCCACCTAAAGGCGAACCAGACGTCTCTCCTCGGCAAGCGAACCATAGTGCACACGCTATGCTGTCGTCCAGCACTGTTGCTTTTGGATAAGTCAGGTCACCAATGTGCTGTGACCGTTGGTGTTGCAATTCTTTTATAGTTACATTTATTTCTACAAATTTCCAAGTTCGGTTTGGACAGAGATTGCGTAACTCTTCATAAGAATTTCTCCCTGTAATCCTATCCGGGACGTTGTAGTCTACTTCCTTGGTGGCATTGTTTTGCATGCTTTTCTTTCCTTGCGGTTTTTTTTTGGGAGACTCAAAAGCAACATTTAACAATTCGATTGGTTCGCTAATTTGTATCACCGAATGAGCTAACAATGCCAGTACAGTGCAGTCGATGCCTCCTGAAAAAAGAATCCCAACTTTGCAATTGTTTCCCCAGCTTTCCAGCGTTTGAGTCCGATGTTCCACAGCATTACGGAGTTTGTTTATAAGTGCTTGACAATATGGCCATAGCTGTTTCTTTTCACAATTTTCAACAAGAATTTCAATTGGTTTCGCTTCAACGTCAGAAGATCTTCGATCAGTTGAAGCATCGTTTCCACGAAAACGGTGCTTTTGCTCAGAACAGACGGGAATAGGTGGATTGATACTGGAGGAAATATTTGCAAATAAATTTATTTTACTATCCCACGAAATTTTTGGTTTTTTGTCAGTAACAGAAATCCAAGGAAATGCAGTTAATGCACTAAAAATATCATCTTCGATAACATTCAAGTCGATACAGAAGACTCCAGGCGGTATTTCGATCCATTCCGAGAATGTTCTGTTTGCAACGGATGAAATAATCAAGTTTTTTTGTGAATAAGAAAGCAATAAACTTCTCCTTCCAAAGTAATCTCTTCCAAACCACAGCTTCTTCGTCGTCTTCTGAAAATATACAAAGGCCCAAGGACCTCTCATTAATGACATGATGCTTTCCACTGAGGTTTCATTCGATTGTATCTCCAGTTGTTGAACTACAACTTCTGTGTCACTTACACCCTTTGGCACCTGCAAATGTTAGGTTGGTATTATCATACAACACCGAAAATACTGATAACCAGAAAGAACTGCAAACTTGTAAACAATTACTTAAGAAGTTTACCAACTGAAAGTTGGTCGTATAGCCAGTACCAGTAGCCAAAGATATGTAGGCAGTTAAGTTAAAAGAAAGGGTATGTACACTGTACAAAGTTGATTTTAATTATTTTGGTTCAAATTGAAGTTAGATTTAAATTAGAAATGAGATTTAAAACAGGTTTAAGTTATTGTATGACAACTTTTAAGTGTAACAGGAATCTCTGAAAAATAGCTTTGAATATACGAACATTATCTGGTGAAATAGTGACATCCAATATTTAATTTATAAGTAATGAATGTCACTTGCAGATAGCACTGTTTAACATAAACTACATTATGTACTATGTAGTGATTTAGGTAAAGTGAAAAAGGTATGATATTTTATTGAAAACGGTAAGATTACACTGTTATACAGCCAAGTTAGAAAAGAGATTGAGGATTAGTTTAGGCATTTCATTAACTTTCTGGTTGATTTACATTTGACCAAAAAATATTGATGTGTGTCCAATGTCAGCTAGAAATAGACACTGCGATTCAGTGAGTTTAAAAAAAATTTTCCCACCACCTTAAACCCAGCATACAGCTCTCCATTCCAAAGTAACACATTCCCAGAAGAACTCCTTGCTGGTTGTGGAACAAACTCAGATCCTCTCATATGCAACACCCATGATGCTAGAAGCAGATGTTGGCCATCGAACTCGATTTCAATTTTGTCATGTTGGTCGGGACCTCTTCGTTTCAAAGAGTTCTCAAGGTTGTGTAAGGTTTCGTAACTTCTTTCAACCTAACAAAAAGTATGTTTATTTTGGTATGTGATAAAGTACAATAGTCTATGCTGACAGCTGGCAAAAAAATGGAGAATGATTCAAAAACTATGCTTAAATTGGGTCCAGTGCACAACCAAATGACGTCACAATCTGGGTAGCAGGGGTCTAGTATACAGATACATCACATGGTTGTGCACTTCTGCATAAGACTCTTTAAACTGACGCATCTTCGGATTATTATTTGACTCTTAAAGCTTAGAACACAAATACTGTTGAAACCAGAATTCTTAGGATACATAACGTTTGAAACTGAGAGAGGTCTATAAACTTACAGTAACTAAGGTAAACAACACAACAGACTGTAATATCAGATAGGCTAATAATATTATAACTAACGTGTGCACTAACGTATGCAGTACTGCTCATACTACGTAGCCAGGTAGCGCAATTTAACAAGTTTTTTACCTATTTACCTTGGAAGTACATGCCACTGAGCAAAAGATCCCACACATTTCGAAATAATAATATATGAAGGAATTGACAAACTTGCTTGATGCTTTCCTACTTTAATGCTTTGTTTCCAGCTCTGCGGTGAAAGCCCCAAGCTGCAACTTCTGTAATAAAATCCAAAGTGAGACCATAGACACATAATGCACTTATCTTTTCTCAGCGATGGAACTTTTAAAATGTCGACAAAAGATTTATTGAAAATGAAAGTTATGATGAAGCTTGTAATATTTTACTGCTATCTATTATTCTATCAGGTAGGTAACGTCAGCAACAATAAATCAACTTCGCCCTTTTCTAAATAGCTAACAAAACAAAAATACTATCGAAAAAACAAAAGATACACATTCTAGATTAAAGAAAAGTAAGCCTATGCTTAAGAAACGAATCTGAAAGGATTTGAGCCTAATTTTCATATATTCTTGAATGCTAGAAACTGGAGTATTTTTTAAATAAGGTTTTTTATTGGCACACCGATTCGATTTTGATAATCGATTTTGTTGTCGACTTTGATCTCACAACAAAAAAACAATTGCGTTGCATACGATAAGGCATCATGAATAAAACCGCATCATGACAATTTGACAAATTTTTTATTACTGGAACCAATACATTTATAACGTCAAAAGAAAAGCAAGGTTACAGCTTGTAAGTTACCTACCCTACTTTCCAAACCAAACGAAGTTATTATCGTTGATGCATTGCCCAAGAGCACTGCAACAATAATATCGTAAAGTCGTGCATCGAACCAGGTGTGTATAATTACGTGACAAACTGTCCTGTGCCGACTGAACATACAGTAATGAATTTTTCTTGTAGGCCTAGCCGCCGAGGACTAATTTGCTATTTTGATTTGCATAACGAATATAACCTTTTTGCTTGTGCTTGTGTGAAAAGGACCCAGTTTTCGTATCAATAGCAGAAGAAAATTACTATCAAACCAAGAGAAAAATGGCCGTAACATACACAAAAAACTTGACGTTTCTATTATAGTTAGCCTTACTCAGTCACCTAAAGTCAATATGTTACAAATTTTCTACATCATTTAGTGATGGTCGTCTAATTCCAACATTTATAATTATATTTCCATGTTGTACTTACATTGAGTATGGGTTTAGTGGCCGCGCTAGTTGTTACCAGCAATTAAACTATCAACGTAATTATTTTTGAACATGTTTTAAGCCGTTTCGGCTTTGTCTATTTTTCCCGTTCATTGGCGCGTGTTCATAACAACTGGCTTGATTTGTCGTCTCCACCGCGCTTTTGACGAAAAATAAAAGGATTGAATTTGGTTAATTGAACACATGGGTGCGAGTTTGAAGCTAGAAAACGAAGGAAATGGATTGAAGACGCAACGGAAAAATCATATATAAGCCCCAAGGCTACCGATCGATAACATTCTTGTGATGATTTAAAAAGGGCACCCAGTTTAGGACGCTTAAGATTAGAACAACGCGCTTGATTACCACAAAAGTATTTAGCTGTGTCGCTTGTTGCCATCGCTTATCCATTTAATATCTGGGGTAAATAAATAGATAAAAGGTAGTAACTAGACAAAAAACAACAAGATAAAATTTGATTTGTAAGAAAAAAGAAAATCTATTGACTTTTGAACAGATGCATTTTGCAAATAACTTGAACTATCTTTGTACGAAACGGGTTTACAATTGTCTTGACTGAAGAGAAAGTGTAGAATGTTAAGAGAAATGCACGCGTTTTTACTGAAAATATTTTTGGTTTTCCCAGCACAAACTTGTCAGTTGACAACCGGTAAGTTGTCAATGAAATATTTCTTTGTTATTATTTTCTGTTATTATAGCTTATGTTTCCTGGTACCTTGGAATGATTATCCCAGTTGAGATTATATATCAACTGGCGTATGTGAATATAACAAAAAATTATATCGATGAAACGACAATTTGTGTTACAGTTTATGCATTTCAATCGCTGTCTTAATTCCATGCGGTCAGGCAGCGAACAAGACAAACAAGAACGTTAGAGTTATTATGAATCGAAATGGTTTAGTATAAAGTTTGTAACGGAACGGCCGTTTCATTGTAGCCTACTTCTGTTAAGAATAAGGTCTTCAACATTTGTTGAGTCGTTAGGCGAATTAACACCTCAAATTGATTTTCTTCTAATTAGCACTTACAGTACTTATTACGACCTGCATTTTCAATTAAAGAAAGTTTGTATTTTGTAGAAGCATCTGTTAAGGACGGTCCACCCTCGCACAACTTAACCAGCTTTGACTTCAACTTGACAATGCTTGTCAATGATGACAGAGTGAACTGTTGCACCCTAGAGCCGCTTAGTGAAGGCAGCGGTTCATTGGAAGGATCTAATCTCGAAATTTTGAATACAACAGATTCAACTGAGAGTATATTGACAGCTGCTATTGTAGTTTGCTATTTAATTTATTCATAAAAGCACCTGGTTCAAACAAGTATTTGCGCTTTTTAGGCTTTGGCTACGCCAACTTGAACTTCTCTTTGTGCAAGCAATGTCTGAAAACTAGCAATGATGTGTCTTCTGTGGAAGGGTGCAACCGTATTAATATAATTCAGTTTCATTACGTAACGTTGATACGTAACATTGGCAGATAATATTAATTAACAAATGCAACTGTCAGTGGTTCACGCTTCCAAAACTTAAGCTTTTTTATATCATGTTTTTAGAATCATTTGGACTTCTTTCGTATTCGGGGTTTACCCAGTAATTGTTTTTATCGGCATCATGATTTGTGTTTGTGGAAATTGTGAAAGGAAAAAAGAGCGGGCCTCACTGACGACCAGTGCATGACGTCGGCGAATATAATTTGAAAACGTTTGTGATCTTATCCCGCGTGCTGTTACAGTTAAAAAACATTGAATGACAATTTGTATAAAAGTTGTTTACTTTGTAACGAATCGGAGAGATTTGATACGCTTGAAGCCGCCGTCGTATCTTTAGTAACTCCGATAAATCTGACCATGGAAGGGGCTCAGACTCAGCCCAGTTTCACAGGCGGCTACAATACTATGCTGGTGCGATGAAGAAATATGACTCAAATCAAACTGTCGTTTATTTGGCGATGCAAGAGTGTCCAGAAACTCGGGTTCTTTCATAGAATCCGCGAGTACGTAAAATGCACATACGTAAAACGAGACACTGATTAACGTTACGTAACTGATTACAAAACAACGTGGCACTGTACGCCATAATTTAATTGTGCTTGGCGTTGGCATCGCTAATTATAAGCTGTAGCTTTAATTTATAGATTATGTTTGCTTTGGTCGTTTTAACTACGTGGAACTATCACACGCGCGGAAGAAAACCGCATTAACGAAACCGAAAATAACTGGCATTTGATGAAAGTTCAGATTGTTGTCTGGGTTGCCCGCACGTTCTAACAAAAAGTGCCATAGTTTAAAAAAAAACGTTGTTTGTGTCAAAGCAACTAGCAACCGGGCGTCGAAAGGCGGAACCAGACAACGTATGATGTGGTAAAAATAGCACGGCAGGAAACTAAAACAGAAAAAGAACGCTATTGAACTTCTTGAGTCAACTGAAAAGCCTGAAGGCGATTTCCTGGAAAGTTTTCTACATGTATAAACTGCAACCGCAACTTGGGCTATATGTATAGAAGCGCAATTTAAAAAGGTTGCAAACTAGGAAAGGTGTCAGTTTTATAGATCAGTGTTCAGAAAACAAAAGTTGTTAGAAAATTTCCAATGATGGCGCAAACGCATCAAATTTAAAAGATTCCATCACACTCCAATTGTATTGTTTACATCGGGACTTCCCCGCCGTGAAGACAAAATTCACCGCTGCTGATTAAGTCAATCATTCAAATAGTTCTCGTGATGTTCGCGGTACAGAAATTTTGAAAAAATGATTATTCATTTGCTGTTGCTGGGTTATAAAAGCCAATAACAATCCCAGCAGCTCATTCGCAAAGTAGTGATAGAAGTTGTTTGCGTGCGACTGGTAAATATCGGCTTTGTTCAATGTGTCAGCGAAAAGCGGAAGCGAAAGTCGAAAAATAACAATGCGAGCTTTACATTATAGGCTTATAGGCTTAGGCCTGTTTCTTGTTGTTATTGTGTTGAGTATAGCTTTGGAATAGATGGTAGGCTGGATGTCAGTAAATTAGCATAATATTCGTATTGCAGTATTGGCATAATAGTGTACTGGCATAACTTTTATCATCCGTTTATTTCTTGAAACGTCAGATATAGCAATATGTTTAAATGCTTTTCTGGCAAGTTGACAGATCTTTACAGTCCTACAGCTGGAGTCCAAACTCGACTGGAAAGTACAGCATTTTTTGACAAGAAATCGTGCGTGCAAAGACGCCGATTTTGTCGGGTTGGCGTGCACTAAACGCTCAATTCTTTGTTTATTTAATGTAAATTGGCGTTCAAGGAACCAGATTTTCTTAGTTTATTTATTATAAATCGGCGTGAAGATAAAAATGTTCGGCGCAAACGTTGATGAGTCTTGTGTGTACAGTTGCCTCCCTTTGCACTCTGTACCTGTGGCAAATATTAGATTAAGATTAATTAATATTAGATTGAGATTAGTTTAGGTAAGATTATATTAGATAGCCTATAGATAATAATATTAGAATTTAATATTAATATATCGTATAATATTAGATTTCAAGATTAGCTAATGTACCATAAAGCCATAGGCTAAATATCAAAACCAATAAACCATGTTTAAGTTTGGAGGTTACATTTTCATAACAGTTACGTTCTATTAATGTCTTATTCTTATGCACACTGCTGCACATATGGCAATCATTTGTTTTCTATGCACATGCAGATTTATAAGGTTGTGGCCTAAACAAATAAGCTGTGTATTTTATGCCGATATTTAGTAAATTAACAAAGAATTAAGGCCGCAGTCAGATTTGACAGTCAGCTGTCAGTCAGGTTGGAGAGTTTGCGTTTTTGAGTGAGAAATCCCTTGCGCAACAAGATAAAGCAATAGCCACTTCACGTGAAATTAATTTTAACCCCCCACACACTTGGCAATTTTTCCAATCTGGGCGACAGGCTGATATTGCGCAATATTACAGCAAACTTTTGCATAACTTTTTTTTTGAAAACTATCATTCTTTTCTTTCAAGTTTTTCTGGAACTGGCAAGGGTAATAAGCTGCCGGAATAAACAATAATTTACTTTTTTACCTAATTACAGGTTATTAAAGCTCTTAAAATTTTGCATTTTGCTGTAATTCTAGGCTGTGTGCAATTAAAAGTCGAACAAAAGTTAAAATTTTTAAAATATCCCCCCATTAAGCTTAGTTGGTAATTGTATAAATTTATTTTCTGGATTTTTTATTGATCTCAACAACCAATATCAAAATGGGAAATGGCATGAACAAGGTGGGTTTTGAAAAGGATAATTATTTGTTAAATATGCCAGTAACATACTACAGTATTCTTTTAATTGTTCCTTTATCAATATACATTCAGAATACAAACACCTGAAGATATTTCTTATTTATTTACAGATTTTGCCTGGGCTATATATTGGAAACTTTAGAGGTAAACTTCATATTTGTAAATTCATGTTTTATGTCACCAGGAGTTTATCTCTAATTGCATTTGTTTCTACATGGCCGATGTTAATTCTTGAGTTGATGTATTACAGATGCCAAAGAGGAGGAACAATTAGAGCAGAATAACATCACACACATCCTCTCCATTCATGACAACGCTCAACCATTATTGGCGGTATGGTGCTAAAGATATTTTTTTAGTTGTTCTTGTTATTATGGAAGTATACACTATATTGCAAATACTATAGTAACTGAGTGTTTATGTTGTATATATTTGTGCATGTTTTCAGGATAAGAAGTACTTGTGTATTCATGCTTCTGATACACCTGGTCAGGATTTGTGAGTATTGTTATTTCTGTTTTTTGTCTTATTAAAATCAACAATAACTAGCTATTTTTTGAAATGATTTTACTTTTTAGTTTATTTTCCTTGAAAACATTTACGATGGGTTTTATTTTGTTGTTTTGTGATCACACAATGATAATGGTAATTTCTTACTTAGATACGTTAAAAAAATATGTATTTCTCTTTCTATAGGATGCCCTATTTCCGCCAGTGTGCAATGTTTATCCACGAGGCTAGGTTAGTTTGTATTTATTGTAAAGCAAATTCAGTCATGGTTGCTATTGCTATTATGCTCGTTTGTGCTTGCTTATACTGTTGTGGCAAAGATGCTCAGACTTGCAGTTTGTATACAATTTTTAAATGCGCTTTTGTATTTTAGAACAGGAGGTGGCTCTGTACTTGTGCACTGGTAAGTTATCTCAGAAATTTTAACTACGATTACATCCAGTGTTTTTGAGCTTTGACTTTATTAGCCACTAAGAAACTTTAGGAGACCGCGACTGTTAAATTCTAACTGTTAATAATCTGCTATAGTTGCAGAAGTGTAAATTTTAAAAGATCTTTACAGAAATTTAAGAGACTGATTTGGTTCCCAAAACAATTTGACAATTTGACCCAAAAACACTGGCTATTAAATTTCTTTTAATGCTTGTGTTATGTAAGTGGATTAATTTGAGTTTAAGTGAATCCTTTTATTGTTTATTTGGAGGAAAATTTGAAAAAATACTTTATTTAGTTTGGCAGAATACCAACATAGATACTACAGTATATTATGCACATGCTAAAATAACTAAATAGTAAAATATGAAATAAATATTTAGTTTGGCCGGTGTATCAAGAAGTGTAACGGTCACAGTAGCGTACATAATGACTGTAACTGGGCACACCTGGAGAGACACTTTGAATGCCGTTCGACAGTCAAGGACGGTAGCCAACCCAAACTATGGATTCCAAACACAACTTCAAAAATACGAAGAAGAGAAAGTGGTTGAGGTATTGACGTTAAAATTTCTTTTGTTAGGAAGTGAAATACAGTTTGTTATAAGATGTCTGTATAGACACTATTCTTAAAAATAGATATTTGCCATCTCCGTTGTTTTTATCGTATTAAAAAAAATTTCACCTGAAGAGCAATATGAAGAATAGATTGTTATAAAATTTGATACAAATTTTTCAGTTTAAAGTTATTTTAATAAATACTAACAAAATTGTTATGTCTGTTTTTAGCATTTAACTGACAATAATGCTTTTTCACATAAAGACATTATGAAATTTTGTGGTTTTTCAATGTAGGAGCGGAAATGGTTCAGTGAAACTTATGGACATAACACACTTGGAGACCAACTTTCTATCAAAGAGCTTTCAAAGCAATATGAAGAAAACAGCCAGCAAAATTTAGTAGAAAGAAATTCCAATCTGGAAGCACAGCCGAGTGGAAGCACATCTGCAAGTTATCCGTTAAACAAACCAGATGAAATGTTACCTTCAGCTTGGGACAAGGCAAAGAGAATTGGCATGCTTGTGGATGACTATGACCCTTCTATTGAGTGATCGTTACCTGCAGAGATTTCTTATTTCTCTCATTTTGCATTTTTTCCAAAACGAAATTTCATGTTTTTGTCCCAATTCCGACTCTTTTACAAGATTTGAAAGTCTATGTGAAATGTTCAGTCACTTGACGCCATGATTAGTCTAATTGTATTTATTTTGCCATTAGATGCAATCCATATAGTTGTGCTTATCATCGATCGTACTCACACAGCGAAGCACTTTTCGTCGCATCATACTAACATATTGTATAGTCTTTTGCTGTGGTTTATATTTATTTTCATCATTTATCTACCTGATATTCCCCATGTTCTCATTGATGTACAGTGAGACCTCGTTAATCCGGACCACTTCGTTTCGTCAAAAAATGTCGGTTTAGCGGGGTTTCCGGATTATCGGAAAGGAGAAAATCAATCAACCATGCAAATGCAGCACCGTGTTCAAAACGCAGTACGCACCCTAGTGAAATTCTAAGTACCGAGTTTCTGGCTGGACAGCAACTAAAATAAAATTATATTTTTTGTATGATCCGACCCAGTGTCGAACCCCAGAACCACCGTATTAAAGACGAATGCTCTAAGCCAGAAGTGACGAACGGTATGACAACCGCTCTTGCATGGCGAAGCATTCCGGCGGGACCAGCAGTCTTGAACTTTCTTTGACCTGTTTCTAATCATTGCGCAATGCGATATCAAAAGCTGATAGCACGATTGAGTTGCAGCAGTATGTTTTCAATAGATTGCCGCACTCAACCCATGTAATGTACGTATTTTTTTGCGACCGCGGAAGTGTTGTTTGTTACTGTTGATGAACAATTTATTTTTTCGTTTCTAAAACACTGTACAGTATTTCATAGTATGACTAAAAAGCTGTGCGGCTAAAATTTTTTACAAAGCGCAATGCTGTACAGTACTGTACTTTTGAATCAATAAAGACCGCAACGTTATTATGCGTAGATAATCGGCTATTGTTTCGTCATCTAACTACCCAGCGTACATAGTGTATTAGGACAATCGTGAATCATTTTCGCTAAACTGTTAATAATCCGGTTTATCGGATTTTATTGCGATTGATTTAGCACATTTGTTCCAAAACTTTTGTGTCGGAGTCGGACAGCGGGGTTTCCGGATTAAAGGGGTGAAATGCATAGGAAGAAATCCGTTCCCGGCAGTTTTGTGTCGGATAGCGGGGATTCCGGTTGTTCGGGGTCCGGATTAACGAGGTCCCACTGTATATTAATACAATAATTTTCGTTCTTGATGTTTCGTTATTATAGACTTTTTGTTTTTGTTGCTTTTCATGTCCGGTTAACTTTACCTACAGTCGCCGACCATTAGAAGATGTTGGCAGTTGTTAGAGTTCTAAGGCAAGTATTTAAGCAACCTACAATTTACAGCGTTGTAGGCATTGTGTGCTGTTGCTTTATTTATTATTGTTTGAAGGGATTTTTAAATTTCGCTCACATAAACTTTTACATGTTTCTTTCATTTTGGGGTTTATAGTCACTGCGTTTAATGGTGAGATAAATGTATAAAATAAAAACACTCACTTCAATTTGTTTTCTATGCGAGCGATGAAGGACCGTAGCCTTAATTCCATACACATCCCAATGACAGGAAAATCGACGGAAAATTTTCTTACAAACTCACTGCAATAAACATCAAAATCTAGAAAAAATGTTAGAAGAAAGCATTTTTATGAAGATTTGTGAATTGAGATAAAGTTTTGAAATCCAAAAAAGCCATTTTGGCAAGTAGATTGTTCCTTTTAACAAGCGATTAATAAAAAAGGTTTGTTGTACAACAGCTTTATTGTATAATTAAATAAACAAGTAGGCTTAAGCCCTCAAAAATATTAAGACTCTTTCTCAAAAAGGAACGTCAGACTTTTCAAACGTGTTCTGCTGTTTTGACTTTGTATTCGTTCTATGTATCTTTTGCTATGCAGCAAAAGTAGTTTTCTATGGAGGCATTGCTTTAATGGGTAATCCCCTTAAATAAATGACACAAACAGTGGAGTCATCATTACACAATCAATTTCTAAAAATGTAAACAGAACTCAGAACTGTGTTAATTGTTTCAGTGATTGCCAACAGTGGGGCATTTAATCCTGGCTTTCGTAACCTAGTTGTTTATAGATAGCTTTAAGTCTTATTGCTGCAAATGTAGTATGGCTTGACGGCGGTCTGACAGTTCTAAACAAAACCCATATTGACAGGATTGCCACACTTTAATGGAAAAAAGTAAAAAAAATAAAACCTAAATAGACTTTTTCATATTTTAATAACTTTACCTCCAGACTTCGCTTTACAGAATATGAACGTTAGACTGCAAGCACATTATTCAGATTCCTATGGGCAGTTTGGTTCAGTATGAATAGAATTTAAGGAGTTCCTAAAGTTTAGCAAAAAGTTCTCTTTTTATAAACTTCTGTGGTCTACAGTACAATTCAAAGTCAATTCTGTAATGTTTATTTTTCGTTATTATCTGTTGCGGAATGAAAAATAAAATGCTAACCATTAAAGCGGGAAAGAATAAAAATTCCACCAGCAAACAATGATCGGGAAAAAGCAGCAAAGCCCATATAGGTTTAGCCTAAAATGTTAGAGGACAATGTAACCAAATGATAAAGATGAATAATGGATAGCACCATCATTAAACCCAACATACAATATTTACAATGACAAAGAAATGCTTACAAACATATGCAATAAGTTATATAAAGTTAGATACTGAGGCAGTGCGGTAAATAGGGTAAAATTAAGCTGATAAAATGACGTAAAGATACACTTAGTGACACATGACAAAAGCCGGCTAGCGCTAGGCTAAATCAATTAAGATTAATGCATCTGAATGGTAAATAGGACCCCATCCCAAGGATAGGAATTCTGTGGCCAAGACGAGGGCATGATAGCAGAGCCCTTTGGTGCATTAAACTTATCGAGTATCATGTCATAGAATTGCATGATACACGTCATTAACAAGATATTAGAAATTAACACGCCTCAGTTATTCTACGTTTAATTTAAGGATCTGCCAGGGTTTGTTATAAATAAAGGATATAAGTGACTGTAAATTTACAGCGCATGTACGTTTTATTGACTTTTGATGAATATAGCATCGTTTGCTGAGACGTAATAATGTCACAAAACATTTTTTGCAATTGTATGTCTGTTAAAAAGGTGTGAAAAATCAAAAAAACTTTTTACTTTCAATTTCCAGGAGGCAGAAGTCAGTACATCTCTTCATGAAGGCAGTAAAATTTGTGGGTGGATGTTTTAAATCAAGAATTGCACGTCAGTCTTTCTGCGTAAGTTCCAGATTACTTTCATGCAATCAGCCCACCAATTCATCTGTAGCCGAGATAAAGACACCTTTTATCTTTAAAACCAGGTATTATTGCAAATGTCTATTATTCGTTGGTTATCAAATAAAATGTTGGTTATCAATTAGCCTAGCCACCAAAAGGTTTTGCTTTATAGTTTTGTGTGCTCGACTAAATAACATGCAAAATTAGCTGCTCAATGAATTTTTCTAAACGTTGTGTACTTAGGCGTTATCAAATGTGCGAATAGCGCTATACTTACGAATTTTAGAAGCAGATATGGTTCGATAATGTATCAAACTGTTATGCAGATACGTAGTGCTTTTTTATCTAAAATGTGCGAAAATGGCTTTGAGTGATGGAGTAGGATAAAAATGAGAGCTAAATAAATCAGAGTTTATACCTAGCAAATTTTCCGGTCTTCTGTGTATGTATGCCTGCAGCATAGTGATCTTCGTTGTATTTGGATCCTATTTTTACTTGATATTGTACAAAAAGCCGTTTTAAATTCAAATGATCATTGAGGACCGCATGGTATAAAATACAGTTTCGGTATTTAATTCATTTAAACCAGTAGATAGCTGATAATAGTCTGTAATTTGTGAGACTGTAATCGTTATAGTAATGTTCAGTATGCTATGATAGAATAATGATAGTGTTTATTTTAGCACTAAATACCAGTCGATGATATAACGTTTAACTTTTTCAGGTTGAGCAGCTCATCACGAAATACGATGGTTGATACAAGTAATCCATACATTAGTTCGTCATCTAGAGGTTCGTGGTTATATTTAAAACCATGCTTGAATGAAATTATAACAATTCAAACTATAACAAGTTCAGATACTCAGTTAGGTATACTTATATTGCTTATACTTTTATTACTTATATACTTTTGCTTGTATTTGACTCGTTATCTATTCTTTTTCATCGATTGGAACTGCAAAATGCTTTTTTGCTTTAGGACTCACTAAGGAAATAGAGATTCCGGTTCCATGGGGAATAATTGCTGGTAAAGTTCTTGGTGATTCAACAAATCCACCTGTTTTGTGCATTCATGGATGGTTGGATAATTGCAATACATTTGACAACCTGATTCCTATGCTACCAAAAGGTAATTATATTTTGAAAAGTGGGTTTACAGCGAATAATGTGATTTCTTTGTAAGATTAACTTGTAAGTTAAACTACAATATTACTTACCATTTAGACAAGTATTTTGTGTTTATTGACCTACCTGGTCACGGCTTATCTTCCGGGATTCCCCTAGGAATGTTCTACACAACGTACGACTATATTGCTGTGATTGAAAGGATTGTAAATCGTAAGTTTGAAGCATACAATTTTTCATAACTTAGGCTTACTATTAGGCTCTTTATGTTCTTTTATTTATTACTAATCAACAATGCTTGCATAGATTTTAAATGGAAGTCTTTCAGCTTTCTTTCTCATAGTTTGGGTGAGTTTCATCAACAATTTTAAACTAATTCTATGTTACTTTCCTGTGTCCTGCTAAAAATATGAAATCTTATTGTTTATTCATTAATATGAAGTTATGAAATATTACCAAGTTTTGAAAGAAATGAAATATTGTGGAGTGAAATCTTATTTGTTACGCTTACATGAGGACTTACACAACCTTGCATTTATTAACCATTCATTCTTTGACACTTACAGGTGGAAATGTTAGTGGGGTGGTAAGTGCTATTATTTTAATTCGTTCAATTATTTTAATTCGTTCAATTCTTTAACTGTCCTTTCAAAAGCTTTTTATTAGGGAAATTGTTTTGTCATTAAATATCTTGCGCTCATGTCTTTAAATTCAGTTTATTTGTTTGTTGTAGATTCTATTCCATTGAATCCATTCCTATTTCTTGTGTCTATTTTATTTTCAATTGGATTTCTCTTCGATGTTTTTTTAATATTTTGCCACTTTAGTATTCAGGAACATTTCCAGAAAAAGTTGACAAACTTATCATTCTAGATGCTCCTGGCATCTTTCCAATGACACCGGTATGTTAAGTTCAGTCAATACAAATATAATCATAACATAGAGTGTATACGATTGACAGGTTGACTTATTCAAAGCTTGTAATGAGCTATGATTTAGATAACGTTTTTAAATATGCATAAGAAAGAACGATGTTAAATTTTGTAATTGAGCTACATATATTCAGGGAACGGAAGCACAAATGCTGCGTACTGCGATAGAGAGTTATGCTAAGTTTGAAAAAATGCAGGATAAAGAACCCCCAGTTTATACGTACGATGCTGCTCGAAAAAAGTGGGTTTTAGTTTCATGTTAATTTAATTTAAATTTTTTCTGGTCATGGAATTATGATTAGAACGACTAAGTTGTGACATATTTCTCCAGTTTAACCAAATTTAATGTGAATTAATTCTAGAGATCCATTTCTAAAGCTTTAAATGTTTAGTTGAGTTAATTTAAAGCTTTCACTGTACAAGTGTATATGCATGTACATATATTTATCCAGATGTATACGTAGCTATGTATCTAGAACATTGTAAAAACATGTGTTTATGGAAATTTTAGTATTTGAAAAGGGAAAAAATCTTTCTTTAGGCTTCTTACGGCAAACAAATCTCTGAATGAAGAAGCAGCAGACATCTTGCTTGAAAGGGGTGCACAAAAACTTAAAGACGGTAACTTAATTTTTATAACATACCAGATACTATATCAATAGCTATCAACAGAGCTCCAAAATGTTTTACATTTTAAGGAAAGTACGTTTTCGTCCGTGACGTTCGTCACAACTACAGACATCCCACTGCAATCAGTGCAGTGAGTGTTTCGCAGTTTCTCTCTAAGATTCAAGCTGAAACTATGCACATTATGTACGTAAGCACGATGTTTTCTCAGAAGAATTGCCCTTTACATAACTAGTAAATTATTTGTCCGACGTCGACCATTTTTCGCAATTTCCTTGTTCTTACCCAGGGCAAAAGATGGGCTTTTTAATACTATTCCTAAAGAAAGACAGCGTGTGGTGTCAGAGCTAATTTTTGATGGATTTAAATCTGCTGAAGTAAGCTAGAGTTTATAATTGTTTACACGACACGATTAACTGCTTAAGTAGGACACAATTTTTTTTATAAATTGGCAAAATTTTGTGATCCATGTACTTAACAAATTTTTACTTTATATTTCTCAGTATTACAGCCGTGTAGATGTAGAGGGAAAACATCACATTCATCTCTGCAATCCTAGTGGACTGATTGACCATGTTTCTATGCATTTATCAAGGCCAATGAGATCCGGTATAAACCGGCACCAGGCAGATGCTTCAAAAGCATTATGAAGTCTGTAGTGAAATGAGTTTGATGCCTGACTATGCATTGGTGCTTAGATGTTGTTCGAAATGTCTTGATATTTGTCCATTGAACTTACTATATGTAGCAATGTGCATCTTTGATATATCTTGTGTGTAGGGAAGTCTTGTCAACTTGGATTTTAAGAAATCACTAAAGTAATTTTAAAATAATAGTGCAGTTATGTAATATCTGTTATTGAAGTGAGACAACTGTCTTAATTTTTTGTTTTTAAAATGCTACTGTCAACAAACAAATTTACAACAAGCATAATTTTAATAGTTTTAAAATATTCTACTTCCGAAACAGCTAGTAACAATCGATCTAAATCAAGGGTCACCAAACTATGGCCTCAATATTAGTTTGTCCAGCTTGCATCGCTGTGCCACGATTGAGCTTATTATATTGTAGCATATTAAAACAAAGCAGGTATTCGGCCCGCGATCATATCGAAGTTCTCATGCGGTCTGGTCCGGTATCATGTCGGTCTTCTCACTTGGCTCTTGGTGAAAACATTTTCATTATGCCTGAGCTAAATGAATAAATTTTAAAATGAATTAACCTTATTCATGTTTTAAATATTTTATCACGTATTTTTATAAGTTTGCAGTTTATTTGTCAATGAAGTGTCTTGGCAGTTCAAAGTTCACAGCCTACATTTGCCATCTAAAAGCAAAACTTACTGTTTGTTTGCTTTGTAAACAGACGTGTGTGTGTCATAAACAGACGTGTGTGTGTCATAAACTGTTAGTGTAACACTCCAGTTATGGAGTCTTCCCATTGAAAAATTGTTTTTGATATCTTATGACCTACATGCTGCGTTTTGCAAAAAATGCTCCACAACGACATTATTCACTTAATAATTTCAAATCGCCATAGGAGTTTTTTTCAGTTTTTGACAATGTTTTTTGATTTAATTGTTGTCACTTTTGATATTGTTATTATTAAAGATGTATAAATGTATATCATTTTCAACATTGAAAATGTATTTAAAAATGTACCACTGTAATTTCACCATTAGCTAATTGTCATTAATTGTGTTTTAGTTTTTTTCAGAAGCAACATGTCCTAGTATTGATGCGTTATCATTTTGATAAATGCAATAGCTGTATTTATTTGTAGTTTTGTTTCATGAGTAGAATTTCACCTCATTTAGAATTAAATGGACAAACCAATTTCCAGTACAAGTTCATCTTCCACAAGTATGTAATTTTTTTGCTTCATTCAGTAAAGCCGTACCATTTTCTGCATCTTAGTTTATTATAAACTTGCTTTCGGTTAATTTGTCCAGAGGATTCACCAAATAAATAGAGATACCTGTTCCATGGGGAATAATTGCCGGCAAAGTTCTCGGCGATTCCACAAATCCACCTGTTTTGTGCATTCATGGATGGTTGGAAAATTGCAATACATTTGACAACCTGATTCCTATGCTATCTGCAGGTTAGCATTCTTATTACAGTCATGTTACATGTTACACAGTTATTACATTCTTGTTATCACAGTCGTGACAGAAAAATATGGAACTTTAGGTTATAGATTTGCACATTTTTCTAAAAAATTACACTTCTCTGAAATAAATATCAATGAGACCAATTTGGAGATAGCCGTGACGTCATGACAACTATTATAGCGCTACGCATAAGTCTTGCTTTGGAGATTGTTAAAATAATGTAATTTTCGATGCTTTGGACAATAGATTTTTGATGTAGTGCTTGATGTAGTTGTTAATATGAAACAAACTGATGCAGGTAAGTGAACGGCGCATTTATTGTCGTGAAAAACACACAAAAAAAAGTTTTTTGTTTCAATCTCAAATATTTCTGTTCAATTTTATATTCTAGTCACATTGAAGGGAGGACATCATGTGTATTTGACCTGTCGAGAAAAAAGTTTCGAAGCACATTAACTTCCTTTTTCAAATACCATCGAGGTTTGAAATGGAGAAAAATCTTTCTAAACTCTGACGCATGTTATGTTGACTCATCTGACTTGCTCTATCAAGTTTTTGACTTGATTTCAACAGTGCTGTTATTTTGTGTCTTTATACATTGTTGACCACGAGCACTAGTTTGCGTCTCCTTAATTCTGACTGTGAGTTCCTGAATCAGGTTTCCCACAACCGATAAAAACAGATACTTTGCAAGATGTACTTTCTTCCAACCAAATCACATTGATACGTATAACGGTTAGCCAGTCATATGTGCAAGCCAAACTTATGTACAATCATATTATATATTATAAGTTTATGTAGGAAGGTGTATTTGGTTGTTTTTGCTGCTAACAGACGCCTAAAAATTTCACAAAAAGCATACATAGAATAGTAACTACTTTTTCTGTGATTGCCTAATGCACTTGAGTAATACTTCAATATAGGGCGTATTTCTGTTACGAATATTTCTATTAGTCATATTACAAATACACATTTTGTATTTCTATTATATTGTGTTGTTTTACAAATATCACAAAAGCATTTAACCCAACATATATGTTTAAATTCTGTGCTGTATTAAAAAAGCTTCAAATTGGATTGGAGATTTTCATGAGGTGTTAAACAAACAATGACAGAAATCTTATGATTGTTGTTGTGTGAAAACGTTTGTTTGACATAACTGCCCACAATTTTAGCGTCGTTTTTACTTCAGTTTTCCTGCTTTTCTTTTTTTCTTGTTTGGTTAAGTGTTGACTTCTGTAAACTATAAACCTTTGTTAAATGCAATAATTACAATTTTGAAGCAAAAGTTTTACTGATAAAATATGAACAACTTGAACATTATTTTAATTTTGTTTAGGAATTACCAGTAGATGAAAAAGTTTTGCAATAAACTGTTAATTTTGTTCTAAAGTTACCTACAATGACTGGCTGTTGTGAGTACATTAGCTCCTCAAAACGTGGTAAGTGCGTCTACTGTCAAATGCTTTGTTACAAACACAAGGTTTTGTTGGTTAAGTTTTTAATTCCCAATAATATTTAATGACATTGTGTTTAGTTAATTGGCTGCAACTTTATTCAGGACTCACCAAGGAAATAGAGATTCTAGTTCCATGGGGAATAATTGCCGGCAAAGTTCTCGGCGATTCCACAAATCCACCTGTTTTGTGCATTCATGGATGGTTGGATAATTGCAATACATTTGACAACCTGATTCCTATGCTACCAAAAGGTTTAGTTTGTGTATTACCAGTGTTGATTTTTTGTATTAAACACGTTACATATACTTGATCAATGTTGGTCAGTTTTGATAAACATTGGTCACTTTTCACAAATTAGACTTTGTCAAATTTAGAGCAAATATGTTTAGTTGTAGAGATTTTTACTCATCATATAGAACAGTGGTTCCCAACCTTTTTTGGTGTCGGGGCCGAATTTCAAACTTCATAGTACGTATGGAGCCGCATGAAAACACTCAAGTAATTATAACGAAAATTTTAAAGCATGAAATCATGTACCAACGAATAGCAACACTAACAGGAAAAATAACACAAATCAATTTAATGTCCAACTTGGCATTGGCTTTGAGCTTTAACAACTTTGTCAAAGCGAGGCGCAAATGTGGTTTAGGATTCAGGAGGCGGTTTATGATTCGCAATAAGTAGACAATGGACCATTCACAACAGTATAAAGTAGGCTACAAGGTGTAACTGTAAGATGTAAAATGAAAAATTTGTAAACAATTTTGACCTAACGCTATAAATTTTGACCAATTTTTGACTTTTTTTGACAAGTCAAAAAATAATCGCCCTAATTATTACAATTAGATTTTTTATTTTTTTGGAGGATTTTCAGGGGTCATTGAGAGCCGCAAGAAAGCTACCTTGGAGCCGCATGCGGCTCTAAGAGCCGCGGTTGGGAACCACTGATATAGAAGATACAAGAGAAATTCTTTTTCAGAATTGTGGAAAAAAGCTCCACCAAGCTTGGCGGGTTATAGGTTCAATTTTACTCGAGCGTAACCATTTTCTCTTTCATATTTTAAATTGTGAGGAAAACGTGCTCCCATTTTGCTTTTCAGACAATTTCTTCGTTTTCATTGATCTTCCGGGCCATGGTCTCTCTTCCCATCTTCCTCCAGGAATGTTTTACTCGAAAGATCACTACGTGTTTGTTGTTGACCAGATCGCGAACTGTAAGTCACTTTGGTTTCGCCCAAAATCCATTTCCCAATGGATTTCATAAAAAAATTTAAAAATGTTTAAAGAAAAATTAAAAACTCTGTTGTTTTAGCCATTAGTTTTGATTGCAATGATATATGAGTTCTGTCATAATAATCGACTAATTAATCATAATTAATTAATTAATGCTTGTCATACAATTAGACTTCTCATGGGCGACTTTCAATCTTTTGGGCCATAGTCTTGGTGTGTAGTGAGTCGTTTTGTTGTTTTGCAAAGATTTATTTGTAGGTGTAAAAAATAGGTGTAAAATAAAGTTTGAAAGATGTATAAAGTAAAGAACTGAAGTAAGAGTAAAAATGTATAAAGTTTATTGGTTTTCGGTCATAATCGTGGTAATTCTTTGCGGAAATATTGATTTATGAGTTATAAGTGTCTGGGAGTTTTGCATAAGGTTTTCTGTATATCATGAAGGACTATTATTTAGGTGGAATAATTTCTGTTTTTGTAAGTATTAGGTCATTTTATATTTGTAATGGTATTTAGTTTCACAAACAATTGAGCCTGGCGCATTTACGTAGAACATCTGCATAAGCATTTTAATTTTTATAAACATAACAATAAATCCAGAAAAATAAAGATATCAACATGTTTTACTGCCTTTCTATATTTTTTCACACACAAAACGTTTGCTAAATCAGTAACTAAGTTGCTTTTAGTACGCTGGCACGTTTCCAGAAAAAGTAGACAAGACAATATGTCTGGATGGTGTTGTTTATGTCAACGAATACATCGATGGCTTGGATGTGAGTAACAAAATCGATTGAAATATTTTTTTGCTTGTCTTGCTTTAACATAAACATTAAACTTTATATGTCACAGTAATGCTACATACAATGTTATACTCAAGTCAAGCACAACTTTAAACTTTGAACTAATTTATTCCCGTTATTTTACCCATTTTCTTTTGCTTACAGCAGGCATGCACAACTCAAAACAGTACACGGGCCGTTTTACGGAAAAAATATTTTTCGCGGGCCGCGTGCTAACGTTGTTGTAACTAACGTGTAGCCTACTTTATATAATGTGACCGATTAACCGTTGAATAAGAGATATCGTTGAGAAGATGGTTACTGTCAAGAGACGGTTGCCTCTCGCACTACAGTATCTAGTTGTTTTTAACGCTTAGCGGCGGTAAAGCATCGGATTCGTTGATTATGTAACTGTAACCGTGGAGAAAATGCCTGAATGAGCGAAATCACGGAATATCTCGTGGGCCGCATGCGGCCCGCGGACCGTATGTTGTGCATGCCTGGCTTACAGTCTAATATATATTTGGAACTTGTAATAGAAGCCTGACGTACAGTGGCTTAAAGGTCGAATACAATATTATAATACCTTGAATAAAAAGAAACCAAAGAAGACGACTTATGACAAACTCAGACAACGGTACGCGGCTTGGAGCTAAATTTTTATCATCTCTTGCGTGATCTTCATTTCTATTTCATTTGTGTTTTGATTTTTTGGAGAGCGTGAAGTTGCTCCCAGCTAGAAGTTAGATTGCACTGTTTTATCAGTTCAACCACCTGTTTGATTGACGATCTAATAATTAGTTATCTAGTTAGTTATTATTAGTTAGTTAGTTAGTTCTAATTATTAGTTATCGATTAATTATCTAATTATAATTATAACGAACTAATTTTCATAAAAATTGCAGGCTCCTAGACAGAAACTTTGGACTTAAGTCTGTTGAAATAGCGGATGCTCTTCTGGAAAGAGGATGTAAAAAGATGGAGGATGGCAAGTTTTTGTTCAGTTTTAGAGTTAATTCTGTTTTTATTGCATGCTCATTTTATAACATTTCAGTGTGTTATGACATTTCAGGAACCAGTAAGAAAAAATGCTTGGTTTTGTGTTGTCTGTGTTCTTATGAGTTCTACATTTTCAAAGTTGTGTTTTTTGTTACCTTAATTGCAGGTTATGTGTTTCGTCATGATATAAGACAAAGTACTAACTCCTTCATAGATGTCAGTTACAACACTGGACTTCAGTTTGTCAGCAACATTAAAGCTGAAAGCTTAGTAATCCAGTAAGCCGACAACTTGTAACGGCGTTAAAATTTTTTGCAGATATTTTACCTTCTATTTATGAACATCGTGTTTTTTAAGACAACAAAGATAAATAAATGACCAGCCTTGTTATTTTTACTCTTGGTATGTCTGTTTTCTATGCAAAGAGCAAACTCCACATCATATTCTTCATATTCCTTATGTTTGTGTTGTGTCAATATAGTGGACATGATGGTGTCATGCAACGATCTGTGCCGAAGGAACTTCGAAGCTTTGTGAGTTCATCGTTAGAGCAATCATTTCGACACAGTGAGGTCAGTGACATGCTTAAGGTCATAAGCTAATTTGAAGTCTGAAGCAATTTTGCTTAGTTATACACCTTGTTTCGTGATAATGATGAAAAGCGGCAATTTTAATTTTTAATTTTATAGTTTTAAAGTATTTTAGTGGGTTACAGAAATCAGGACTGGGAATTTAGCCGAATTTCCTCAGTCGTTAGCCAGATGGCATTGGTCGTTAGCTCCCATAAATCAAATATTTATTCATAAGAAATGTGATGAAAAGTGTTGTATTAACAATTTTTGCCGTGCTAGACCACAAAGTTTACCAGGAAAACAAAGTATTGTAGAAGTAAAGTGATTAAGGTTTTCGGCTATTGGCTAACAAAATCTTTTGTTGCTTGTTGGTTTTAGTCGCAAGCTGCTATTAGCTGACCAAATTTTTCCAACCTTAATAGAAGTGTCATTAACTTACTGGTAACCTGTGAAAAATTAACAATGACTTTTGAAAAACATTTTATCTGAGGTTCATCTAAAAATGATCGAATAAATCAGCAGCATATAGCATTTTACACCTGTTTTTGCTCCGCATTTAGTATTTTTGATTGCATAGGTCTTTAATTGTTTTTGTTTAGTTCTATCAAGGTGTAGTGGTACAAGGAGGCCATTACTTGCACTTAGATGCACCCGAGAGAATAATTTCACTTCTAACATCTTTTCTGAATAGACCAATACGAAGTGGATTACGTCTTGAATTGCCAATTTCAAAGTTGTGAATCTGTAGTCATTGAAAATATATCTAATACTGTAGTTAAAAATATTGGATATGATTTTGGTATGTTTTTGTATGTGCTTTTAAGGTAATAAATTCCTGAACCATTATATTATATATGATGTTTTGTGTTTCTTTTTACCAGAATGTTTCTTTTTACATTAAATGTACTTAGGGCCAAAGAACATCATTTTGTTATTGGTGGATTGTTAATGTCATATTAGTAGTGTGTTTATATGTTCAAGCAGTTCTTCTACTATTTTGAAGTGACTTTTGCCAGATGTGAAGCTTTTGAGGTCATGCACCAGTTTTCAGCACTTACATGCATTAAACTACTTTTTATCCACTTGTTTCTCCTCTTTTTGCAACTTTACCAATAAATTGTATCAAAATGTTTACTTTAAAATTCTCAGTCACAGTCACATATTTTAGACGTTGATGACGTACTTTTTCTCTCAGAGTCATTTAATCTGCTTGTATTTGTCATTCACTCATATTTTTATATAACTCTACGTATCCTGATTTTTGTTACTGGATTCGTTCTGCAATATATTCTGTTTTTGTTATTTTGATAAAATATTTACCATATGAGTATTACAATTGTTTTATGTAAACCAAATTGTTTGTACTGACCATCTACGACAGCGAATGCGTAAAGTTATTATGTTAAGTTTACATTATGTGCTATATCAGTACACATGCCATAAGTACCACAGCATATTCCTAAGTGTCATTGTTATTGTCACAAGGTTATATATAGGGGGGTGTAGTGGACTTGACATAGCATGGACAGGTGTTTGACTTAAAGGAGTCTAGGTTTAACATTTTCTGTAAATACTGGTTTTAAAGAATCATTTACAACTGAAATTGAAAAATGTCGGATGAAAGTTTTTCGCACACTGAGTCATCAAATGCAGGTGAAATTGGTCATTCTGTCACTAGGAGTTAACTTATGTTTTTAAAGTTAAAAAAGTTGACTTTTTTGGTTTTGAATGCTGTGTTTAATCATCCATTTTACCTACATTTTTTCTGCTTTAGGATTCACCAAGGAAATAGAGATTCCGGTTCCATGGGGAATAATTTCTGGCAAAGTTCTCGGCGATTCAACAAATCCACCTGTTTTGTGCATTCATGGATGGTTGGATAATTGCAATACATTTGATAAATTGACTCCCTTGCTACCCTGTGGTAAGTTTAAACAAACGAATACAGTTTTTAAATGTTTTTGTGAAATAGCCAAGGACGTTTTTACTAGATGAAATAAGCATTACATAATAAATAGACACAAAATATTTTTTTCCTTTTAACAGTTTTGTTGAGGTAGACTGAATTTTGCTTTTCAGATAAATATTATGTCTTCATTGATCTGCCTGGTCACGGCTTGTCTTCAAGTTTTCCTGTTGGGATGTTTTACACACATTTCGATTTTGTCGCTCTTATAAACAGACTAACTGACTGTGAGTGCTGGATAAATTACATTGTAATTTGATGTTACGTGTGAGTATACCTAATTGTGTTATAATTATATATAATTGTTAATTATAATTATATATAATTATATATATTATACATAATTGTTGTATATTCAATCGATTACATTAATATTAATTTAATTAATATTACATATTGGTTTATCATCTACATGAATATATGTATATATACAGTAGAATTCGCCTATATTGACACTTCAAGGGGATGAAGAAAAAGTGCCAAAATAGGCGAATCAATGTAAATTGTTCTTAAATTCCGGTTTTAGCTCAATGTAAAGGCTTGGTAAGGGTCAAATGTGCACTCTAATCAGCACTGCCGCTTAATTTTATGTTTTCTCGTACACTACGGCAAAGAACAACACAAACAAGATCGTGAAAAATAATGGTAGTTGTATTTACATGTAATGCGGATGCAGATGGTACTGACGCGGAGCAATATGGCGTTACTACAGTAAGGTACAGTATTTACTTCCTTGCAAAAAAATCGCTAATTTTTTTCTGTTTTTTTTGCGACAGCTTTGTTCAACACATGTTGCTGAATTTGTTAGCTAATGTAAGACTTCTTGGTTGTCGTCGCTGCTTCTGAGGTAGCAATCTAATTTCCTGATTGCTGCCAACATGCCATTGCGTCTAACATGACGATTTGTGGACACTGCTTAAGTCGTAATAATTCATAGTGACATCATGATTATTTCAAATACGACTAGGCAACCTAAACCGTCATACGATAATGTCATAAGTGGGATTACGTCACGGAGTGAAAAGAAGAACTACAACTGTCTCTATAAACGAACAAAATGCTCTGGGGGATCAAAAAAGGTGTCGATATAGGTGAACTCGAATGTACTTAAAACATAGGAATTTCCCTGGGACCAACGAAAAAGTGTCGATATACGCGAATTGTCGATATAGCCGAAGTCGATAAGACGAATTCTACTGTATATATATGCCATACAGTATACTGCAATATATTGTGCCTTTTCAGTTATAAGTATTATACATTAAAAAGAACTTGCGTCATGTTATACTCGTTTATGTTGTACATAAACTTTATACTTTATGTTTATGATTTGTGTTGCAATGTATTTTTAAAATGAATTCAAATGAATTTTTAAAGTATAATTTCAGTTTATTTCTAGACTTTGAATGGAAAGTTTTCAGCCTTATTGGACACAGCATGGGTAAGTTCTATCTTTTGTTATATTATAAGCTTGTGATGCATTTTGCTAATGGCAGACCGAAACTTTGAGTATTTTATCTAATTGCTTTCTAAATGGACATTTTTATTTGATTTAGGAGGAAACATATGTTGTGTGGTAAGTCTGTTACAACGATGGCAAACAGCAAGAATAATCAGCATGAAATATATGTCTAAAACTTACTTTTAGAGTAAAGTATTTTGCATGATTAAGTTATTAATTTCAAGTTACTGAAAAGTACGCAGGAACTTTTCCGGAGAAAGTGGATAAGTTGATCTTGCTCGACGTGGGAGGGGTCTACCCGCTCCCAATGGTGAGTACATTTTGTGAAAAATAGAAAAACTAGAACGTAACTTACAGAATTTAAAACTATATAACATTAGGATGTGTTTGTTGTTAAGTAGATATAGTTATTTGTATAATGAGCAGGTTTAGGGCGAATACAGCCAGAAAGTATTCGATTCCATTTATCTCAAATACAAATACATTGATTTAAAATGTATTCGAATACAAATACTCACCAACTGTATTCATAAATACGTTTATGAATACACTAGGGATAAATCAATGTTAAAACTTCACAGTAATGCTTTATAACAAAAGAATTTTCAAAAACTAATGGAATCGTCTAGCCTATAACAGATTCGTACATTAGGAATAACTTTTCTTATCTCTTTGAGAAACAACAAGGTTCTTAGGCTCGCACTATTTCAGCGGAAAACATTGTTCATTCGAAGCTACTTTTTACAGTTTCTTGTTAACCTCATTTCAATATTATAACATAGTAACCTTGATCTAACCTAAATCTACCTTCAATTACACCCTAAATAACTAAAATCAACTTTTTTCACATTAATTCTCCTAATCTAACCACCTGTCTTTAACAGCGGGTTGCTTGAATTACGTAAGGTGAAATAGTCACTTCCAATAACGTGTGCTCGAATATTATGAACCCATTACTTTTGCAAATAAATCGAATGTTGACAAAAAACAGCATTGTTGCTATTAAAATGAACCTTATAAAAGCAAAATTCACTGAATTCAAGTGATGGTGTCCTGGGCTCCTGGCACAGGGCCCGCAGTTGTTGTGTTTTTCAATTCACATGCAGTGGTGTCCATAGCCTATGTGATGTCATAGAATAGATAAAATTAAGATCTGCCTTTATTCACGCCTGATTCAATATTTCACTCTGGCGTTAAACAATATGGTGAAAAGGCGGATCATACCAAGAAAAATTGAAAATACTTTGTTAATGTATCCAAATATGAATTGTTTGTCAATGTATTAAAATACCAATACTCTTTAAACTGTATTCATTCGTATTTCAATACAGTATTCAAATTACCCAAGCCTGATAATGAGTAAGTACCAATTACAGTAACTAACTAGTGGTTATAAACTAGATGTGCACCAAGAAATTAAACACTCAAGATTGACAGAGATATTGTTTAAGGGTCTAGAGGTACAACATCTACGGTTGTCAATCAAACATTATCTTCAACATGAAACGTCCAACAGGTCTCACAAGATGTACACCTATGAAAAAGCTAAAGAGAGGTAAAATTGTTTTTATTGATCTGAAGTTGCCAACATTTATTGACCTGTTGCGTTCAGACAAGGTTCATAAGTTTAAGCAGATTCATTGCTGCGTTGAAGTTGTTCTAAATCCATTAAAGTTGTCCTTTTAGAAAACAAAATCCTTGTGTGTATTTGAAAAAGCTGCTGTCATTGCTGTAATTATAAGGTATCCAAAGAAATTGGTGTATTTATTTCAGGTTGCTAGGCGCAAACCCATCATTAACTGAAGAAGCTGCAAATATACTTTTAGAAAGAGGAGTTAAAAAATTGGAAGATGGTAGAAACTTTGTTTTATTTACAATTGCCAGTACAAGTAATGACTTGAAGTGAGCATGTGCACCCAATACACACATCAACAACCTCGTTTTCAAACTAAATTTATGTTGCTTAGGTACTTACAGATTCTTGAGAGATTTCAGACATAACTATCATGTACCCACAGGAGTTTATGCTGTGAATGGTTTGGATTTTCTATCTCGTATTACTGCTGAAACTATGCACATAATGTTAGTATTCTTGCATTATTGGCTTTATCACTTATAAAACCCAGCGTAGAACTGCAGATGAATAGATAACTTTACTTTGTATGTAAGTGCACAATAGTGTTCATCACTGGACTAATTGGAGTCAATGCACAACTGGTGTTATCACAGTGCTTATTATCACAGGAGAAATTTAGTGCAAACATAACATAAACTATCTTTCTTGTATTGTTGGACATGTGCCTTATCGGTTTTGAATCGTTTATTTTTCATTATCACCTATGGCTTCGTGAAAAACTGAAAATACTAACCATTATACCAGTGTATTCAAATGCTATGAGTTTAATGCAATACTCGTGTGATTACAGCGCTGATGATGGCATCACGAAGAATCTTAATGCTAAAAAAATGGAAGTTTATAATTATTTTATGGACGATGGCTTCAATGATTGTGAGGTAGAGTATATTTTTACCGTTGTATGTGTTCTCAATGATGGTCATTATATTTGTATAACGCAAAGGTTCTAGTTGAGTACTGCAGATGTTAAATTTTAGTTTTCCTACTAAACGTGTGTTTCTTGTTTAAATAGCCTATGTCAGGGGTGGGCAAACTTGTTCAACGAAAGAGTCACTTGCGGAATACTACAGAGCGAGCCACAAAATCAGTAGTGTCAATACAAATACGATAAACAATGCATGCATAATGAACAATAATGGATATTACTATTCAGCTAGAAGAGCCACAAAAACATGTCGGCGAGCCACAGTTTGCCCACCTTGGGCCTATGTCATATATCCTAGTATACGAAATAACCCTACAAGTATGATACCTATGTTATTGAAAGTTCGATACGTCGTTAAATAGCCTATGTCATATATATCCATATTGTACAATCAAGCCTTAATTTTGTTTTCAATGTAGTATTACAGACATGTTGAAGTCAAAGGGAAACATCACGTTCATTTATGTCACCCTGAAAGAGTCATCCATCCTATGACGTCACTACTTGAGAGACCTCTGAGGCCAGGGTTGAGATCTGAAAGCTCAGCCTCGAAATTATGACAGCTACTTGCAATAATTATTTAAAACTATTGTAAAGTCCCATTCAAGGAGGTTGAATTGTTGCAAGAAGTCATAAATTGACTGACTAATTACTTTTTGTTTATCTTTTGTAATGTGCAATTGCTAATGTGCTTTTGTAGTGTGTTTTACATTAATTGTGATTAAAGACAGGAATTGCAAAGTGATTATTTTATAATCAATGAGTTTTTAATATTATTTGTAACTATATGCAATCTGATTTCTTGAAAACTTTATGAAACGTGTGCAGCCAAACAGTGGCGTGATTCAAATATTTTAACATCCGGTTCTCTCACTAGCAGCATGCCATATTAACCCGGGGCCGATATACATAGATAAACGCACCTACTGTACAATGCAGATGATCGATATACGCGATTATCCGTTATATACGAAACTGACCCTAAGCACAGCACGCAGGCTCGCTAGGTCCTAATGTATTAATTATCCGTACAGTATAGTACAGGGGTGGGCAAACTTTTTGTACTGAGGGCCACATTTGAAAAAATGTTGCAGCCGGCGGGCCGCACATTCTCATTACAAAGTAGGAAAATTTACCCGGTGTGTAAATAAACGCATATTCATATTAAACACAATTTTTGTATTCCACACTCAGTTACGTTTAAATCTATGCAATCATCATCACAAAATTTAATGAGACTTGTGCAACTGTTCACAGTTTTACGGTTACGGTAGGCCTACGGTAGCCGCTACCGTAATTGTATTTTATGATCAAACAATTGAATCAAGCAATGCGTGAGAAGTGTATGTTGCAATACATGCGCGACTGACGCCTTACGGTATTACGGTAGCCGCTACCGTAATTGTATTTTGTGATCAAACAATTGAATCAAGCAATGCGTGAGAAGTGTATGTTGCAATACATGCGCGACTGACGTGTGTGTGTTTACGCACTGAAAGTGAAGAGAAAAACACACTCGTAAAGGGAATAATATTTTGTCATGTAACCTGTTTAATTAAAACAATAAGTGATGAGTAGGAGTTTCTGCAAGTGCCGGCGGGCCGCAGAAAATGGACCCGCGGGCCGCATGCGGCCCGCGGGCCGTAGTTTGCCCACCCCTGGTATAGTACACGCGATACCTGTATATCACAATTCACAAGTGAAAGATCGAATCGAGTGTGAAGAATAACGCACTCTTTCTTCTGTGACAATAGCAATAGTACTGTCAACAATCGATTTCTTTGCAATGATGAATGGATCCGTTTTATACGAGATTATATGCGAGTTCTACCGTATTGTCACTGCACAATGCGTTGTAAACACGTGTGCTTGCAAGTTGTAACGTTACTATAATTATTAGGGCTAATAATAGCATGTTATTAAACGCGGGAATGCAGTGCTCGAAGTGAAACATAGGCCTATACATACGCTTGTTAACAACCGGTTCGCGGAGGTCATTAAAATTCCAAAAACCATTTCGCACGAATCACTGCAGCTAACTGACCTGAAAAAAGCCCCAGTTTGGACAAGAAAACGTGGTAAAAAGTAAAATGTTCAATACATTGCACAATACCGCAAAACAGTAAGTAGCTGTAACTAGTCGTTTATTTCAATTGATGTCTTTGCTTAATCAGTTAATCATTTTCATTTAGTGGTTTAATTCATGGTTAAGTATGATAATCTTTATCCTCCGACTGAAGAAAGTCATTCCACGACTTAAACTGGACACTGATTCTTCATCGCTCGAACCCTGGTTACCGAGCTAGCTATTGTGCAAGTTGAGATTGTTGCTCATTTTTTTGGGGGTTTTTCATTTTTTCAATCGTATTGCCAAAATTTCAAGTACTGTAACGTATTGTTGGTCTGTAAATAATAAATTAATAACTTTTATAAACATGCGTGTATGGTTTCTACAAATGTTTTTTTTGTCAAACCAAATCGTCTAATGGAGTAGGTAGTCCTTGAAAAACTAAAAGCGGTGTGGCTTCGTAAGTGTTGAAAACCTTTCTCTTTTTGGGGTGTTCCCCAGTACAAATTTCTCATCTCAGTTCATGAAATATCATTAAAATGGGAACTGGTCAAAGCCTGTTTTGCTTTGGAAGCAAAGATAGAATAATGAAAATGAGTCTTAAAGGTTGCCAGAGAAGTAAAGCTGACAAAGCGCCAGTTGCAATAAATTCATTTGGAGCTTAAGTGATGAGGAATCATCAAATCAGTACCAAAGCACACTTTGGCGCAGTCACAACAAAATTACTGTTTTTTACCACTTGCTTCCTGTTGGAAGCTTCAGTGGAAAGTAGCCTATGGCAGTTTTCGACGATCAATCGTGCATGCAAAGTTTAACATTTGGCACTTGTAACGTCAATTCTTCAAAATATCCAAGTCGTTTTATATTTGTTATAAAGTATCGTCTTTAAAACAACAAACTTTGCCTTGTTTGTTTAATACAAGCAAGTAAAACTGTGTCTTTACATGAACAATTTCTCATTGAAAACTATATTCCAGTGTTGATAGACCAGTGGAGTGATATTTGCTTAAATTTGTCATGCATCGCTGCATATTGGATTAAAATGAGTGGCTGTCAGTGTTGGATTTATCAAGTGAAGTTTAATTCTTAAACAAGAAAGCTTGTCAACCTTGTTCTGTTTACTTCAAATGTTAAGTGTAGTAATATATCAGTACCTTAAGGTTGGTATGTGGTCAAATGCTTGAATACTCTTTGCCAAGTTTGTTTCCACGGCAAGGGTGTAAAAACCAGCTTAATTTGTTATTTCAAGTTTTATGTTATGCTGAGCTGGGTCAAGGCTAAACATAGTTTAACTTAATTGCTTTTCAGTTCTGGGTGATTTAGGAACCACACGCGCTAGTGTGGCTTGGTCATTTGAGGTCAAACTGTTTTGTTGAACAAAATTTATCATAATAATGCTGTTTAATGAAAGGTCATTCTTTAATTAGAATGCGTTGCATGAAAAGAAACAATGCAGATTTCAAAATCACAAATTTTTTCTGTGAGATGAATACTGCCTTAGTTATTTATTTCTAGTTTAATGGGAACAGGTTTTTGGTCACTGTCATGCAAGAAATTCTTCATGTGATTTTTTCCAGCTAATTCATTTTTAATTTCAAGAAAGAAACAATGAAAGAAACTTTGACATATTCTGGTACATCTGTCAGAGGTGATTTTTGTGATAATTGACAGTTAAAGCGGCCAAAATGCTGAACTTTTATTGTTTAACCAGTAATTTATTTCACCTATTCTGAATGGTGTTACCCATTGTTTAGGTTGTCCATTATAAAAATCATGTCAGCAAAAAAATTACCTGTTACTATTTACTGTTAGTAATAATTTACTATTTAAGTATGGTTTTCTCATTTATATTCTGTTAGGGTTAGTTGTAAGTGTCATAGATTTTGGTTAGGCTATAATTATATCAATTAAATAAATTTACTTTATACATACATTTTATTTGGTGCAATAATGACAGCCTACTAATTTTGCTGTGTAGGCAAAATACAAAATATTACTACTATTGCACTATTTGTCATATATGATATAAATTTATTGCAACTTTATTGATAAATTATACACTGTGCTGCGTTTGAAAATTTTTTTTCAAAGGTCAAAGATGTTTTAACTGTTTCTGAATCGATTTTTTGCGCTGAACTCAAAAATGCAACCAGTTTTTTTCAATCAGGTCAAGTTTTTTTTCTATCACATATTTAATTATGCTAGCTTTGGTCATTATTGTGCACAAAGAAACTAATTTCTGTGGTAGCTTAATTGGTCATGCATGTTGTCAATTTTCGCAAGATGGTATTTTTATTTGAATGTAAGGTTTTTGCAATGACAGCCATTTTAAATACTAAAAAAATATAATGACACAGTTGAAATAAAGGCACTTACAACTAACCAAGAAAGCTTCCTAACACATAATTTTGTTCAACGGCGCTCAACCTAAAAGTAGAAGTTAATATGTTACACTATAGACACGTAAACACTTAACATCACAAATGTGTTTTAAATGTGAAATACTTGCCAACATCAATGTGTGAAATAAAAACGAAGTGTTCAAAATAGCTTAACACAGAAAGCGTTGTGCGGCACATGATGATATTACGACATTAAATGCAATAACAATATAAATACAAATGATTTATGCTGACAAAAAGTGTCGCTTCAAAGATTTTCTTCTATGTGTGGAATTGGGAAGATCTCTTTTTAAGCACCAACAGTAATCTGCAAGCATGTTTACGTCCCAGTATCCTTGGTACCTTTCTTCCATATGGCGAAGGTCTTGGTGGAATCTCTCTCCCTGTTCTTCGCTGTAGTCACCACAGTTGTCAGGAAAGTAATCTAAATGCGAACTCAGAAAGTGCATTTTCACAGACATCCGGGCTCCAAGGGATTGAAAACTTTCAAGCAGCTCTTTAACCTGTGCTTCATAATCAGGGCTTCTATGCTTTCCAAGGAAGTTTGAAATTACTGCTCGAAATCCTGTCCATGCTCTTTTTTCTACTGCACTCATGTGTGCAGTAAAACCTTCGTCTTTCATCAGCTCACGGATCTGTGGCCCATCAAAGACTCCTGCTCGTAGCTTCGCTTCAGAGATACGTGGAAATTTCATTTGTAAGAACTTGAAGGTTGGGCCATCTTTATCAAGTGCTTTGGTATAGTTTTTCATGAGACCAAGTTTAATGTGGAGAGGTGGCAAAAGAATATTTTGTGGATCAACTAAGTAAGCAAATTTGACATTTTTAAAACCAGGTGTAAAACTTGTTCTGGGTGGCCAGCTAATTTGTGTGTAGTGGCGATCATCAGCCCTCGAGTCCCACAGACACAAAAAACATGGATGTTTAGTGTAACCGGCCTGTAACCCAAGAAGTATTGAAATCATTTTTAAGTCACCACATATTTTCCATTTGTGTTGGCTATACTGAAGAGATTTCAAAAGGAATTTCATGTCTTCATAGCATTCAGTGAGCTTCACTGAATGTCCAACAGGAACAGAACCAATCTTATTGCCATTGTGTAGTAATACTACCTTCAAACTCTTTACAGATGAGTCCAAAAACAATCGCCATTCTGCCGAACTGTAGACTATGCCCAAAGCTGATATTAATCCTGAAACATCTTGACAGTATACTAGGGAATGGTCTTCGTCATAATTGAAATATTTTCTAAACTCTTTATCTCTATACCGATACCAGAAATATGTGGTGCATGGAGCTAGCAAGTTGTTCTCACGTAGTCGTGATCCTAGGAGCTGAGCGGATTCTTTGGTGAGATTTAAATCTCGTGTTAGGTCATTCAGCTCAAGCTGTGTAAGAGGCTTCGGTTGGCTTGTACTTTGCTCTGCATCCCATGTGTCTTGTTCACTTGCTTTGCTCTCTGCAGATGAAGAACACTCCATTTCACTTATTTCTCCAGGTGGTTCTGGAACAGGAATACCAGGGCCATGTGGTACTGGTTTCATGGCTGAAGGAACATCAGGGTACTTCACATGTTGTTTGTTCTTCCGGTTTATTCCTAAAATGAAAAAGAACACTGTTACTCTTAAATCAAGCAATTAATGAAAATGCCTCCATACAGTGCAAGTATCAGCATACCTTGTAAGTTGGTCATGCAAAAATAACATTCAGTGACATGGTCTTTTCCTTCTCTCCATACCATAGGAATACCAAAAGGAAGGCTCTTTATTTTCTTTAGGCTCCATAATCTCAAGTTTTCAACGCATGCTCTACAACATATGTGCGGAGCAAATGCCTTGTCCTGATCGCCTAGTTTTAATCTAAAATACGCATAATATGCTTTCTTAACAAACTGCGTAATTTTTGCTTGGCGACTGCGCAGGGTGACCTTGCCACATATGTAACAGAACCTGTCTGGATCATTTTTGCACTTTCTCATTGTACTGTAAAAACAAATCATCTAAACTGCACACTAAACTAGCCTGTAAAAACAAGTTCAGATGTTTAACTTTTCAAGCACCAGGTGCATTCGTTATGTTCTTCTCATTGTGATGTCACTGAAGTTTCATCAAAACTTAATTCAAAAGCTAAATCATTTTTATGACACCACAAATCTCAATCGCAAACGCTGAAAGCTGAAGTTGTCAAAAATTTCAAATGCAATTTGCCAAAAAACTAGACCTGATTGAAGAAAACGGATAACAGTTTTGGATTCAGCATCAAAAAGTACACTAAGAACCGTCAATACTTTAGTAACCTAAAAATTAACGCAGCACAGTGTTACTTTTATTAATATCTAAATCACCTGTTATAATTGTTACAACAGGACTCACCAAGGAAATAGAGATTCCAGTTCCATGGGGAATAATTGCCGGCAAAATTCTCGGCGATTCAACAAATCCACCTGTTTTGTGCATCCATGGATGGTTGGATAATTGCAATACATTTGACAACCTGATTCCTCTGCTACCTGCAGGTTAGCATTCTTACGCATACTCATGTAGGATATATACAGTAGAAACTTATTTAACTGAAAATTGAAGGAATCGATTGTGTCACTTTTTGTTATTGAGTTATCTGTTGTTGTTATATATAAAAAATTGGTCTTATTGTGCATTTTACCATCTGGACCTCTAATTAGGTTACTTGGATTTATTTAACATTTTATGTTAACAAGATTTCGCTGGATGTACTTATGTTTTACTGTACATATTTTGATATATATTTATCATTGGTTAGTTTTGTGTGAATTGTTATCATGGTAGTTTGCATTTTTGTGCAAAAGTCAATGTCAAGTTTTTGGCCATTTGTTACAACTCTGTAAAGGCCTTGCCATATTATGCACATTTCTGAAAGAAATCAGCAGAAAAAGTTACTTTTTCAGATAAATATTATGTCTTCATTGATCTGCCTGGTCATGGTTTGTCTTCAGATTTTCCACCCGGCATGTTCTACACAACCTTTGATTATGCAGCTCTTGTTTACAGATTAGCAAATTGTAAGTGATTTTAAGCAACTAAGGCAAGTAATTAATGCAATTTCAGAAATCCAGGTGAAGTTTCTTTTGTATCTTACTTTATTTTTACTATATTATTTAATTATTGGTCATAAAGTTTTATCCATGATGTAATCGTAGTTAGTTTTTGGTTAGATATTGGTATGTCGAGTACTATTTAGTTTTAGTAATTTGCACAATCATCTTTCTTATATTTAGACTTTGAATGGAAAGTTTTCAGCTTCATTGGACATAGTTTGGGTAAAAATGTTTACTATTTTTTTATTTAAGTGTGAAATTAATGTAGCTGTGACAGTGCTGTAGTTATGATGGTATACATTTTAGCGGTTGACACAAGTGCAAAAGTCAATTAAAAGTTTGCAACTAAGATTTTTTTTCTTTAGGTGCTGTCATTGGGGCAATGGTAAGCTTGAGTTTGATTCCTGATGATAATTATCACGATAAAATATAAATTTAGTTAAAAATACATTTATTAAAATGTTCTTACAGATAAGTACCAGGCAACTGGGCGTTGAGAAAGAATGTTTTAGGGTTAATGATTGACTGTTTATAGTCATTTCATATCAAATACATTTCATATAAAATATATTTCATAACGGAAAAATATTCTTTACTTTAAGTTTGCAGGTTCTTTTCCTGAGAAAGTGGACAAACTTATTTTACTGGATGAAGTTGGCTTCTTTCCTATAAACGTGGTACTCAGTTTATGCCAAATCTGTTTATTGAGTCTTTTACGGATCTAGCAATAAAAAAACAGCAAAATTTTTGCAAAGTTTTTTCAGGTGATGTCTAATTTTATTTTATGCGAAGGGCAATGAAATAAAACAGTTTCGTTCCTCTGTTGTTGACTACTATCAACATGAGAGTTATGACAAACCCTCAAAAACTTATTCCTACCAAGATGCTAAGAAAAGGTGAGTTCATTGTTGCTAAAAATGTGACCTTATTGCTCCTGTAACGTATTTATACCTGGGCTACTAGGTTAGTTAGTCAATTAGTAATACTACTGGGTCATCAGCCAAAAAATTAGACAGTGCATAATGCCTGCTGGACTGTATAAAACCAAAACCACCTACTTTATACACATGAAATTGAGTTATAGACAAGACGACTACAATTGTTTTGTGAAATAGAGATAATTTGACTAACATAGCGTGGTTATATGTTCAGGTTGCTGAATGCAAATCCATCTTTGACTGGTGAAACTGTAGATGTGCTTTTAGAAAGAGGAGCTAGACGACTTAAAAATGGTTCTTGTTTAATGATTGACAAAAATTAATAATTAGAAATAAAAACGTTGATAAAATTGCATGTGAATGCAACTGCATAATTTGTGAACTTTTGTTGGTGGTCATCGAAATTTCTAAGGTTCTTTGTGTGATGACAGGAATGTACGAATATAGAAGAGATCGTCGCCATAGATATCAAGAGCTTTACGCAGTGTATGCTGGAAATGTGTTGGATTTTCTTACTCGAATTGCCGCTGAAACAATACACATTATGTCAGTACTGCTACATTTTATATTTCAGTTTTCACTATACTGTATTACCTTTTGTTACAGTAGGTTCTGCTGCTGTTTGTAAAAAGTATAATCAAAATATTAGTTTAAAACGTTTTTGAAGAAATTTGGGGAAATATTGCAGTTAATGTTTACAAGAATATGATACTGTAACATCATGTCACATCAAAATCAAACACATGTTTATTTTGTAATATCGAGATAAATGGTTATAGGCAAACTAATGTCTTACAGTGCAGACAATGGGGACTTGAAAAACAAAGAGCCCAACCTAACAGAACTGTTCAACAGCTATTTCAGAGATGGATTTAACAATTGTGAGGTATTACATAATGTGTTGCTGTTTCATTTGAATCAATTCAGAGATATTTACTTTCAACGATTTCCGGTTCATCTGTGAACATATTGATCTCTTCAATTTATTTAAATGTATCTTATCTAAGTGCGAAGTCTGTAAAACGCCTAAATTAATCTATTTACAATTACTAAGTAAGTATCCGATTCTTCAGTATTACGGATATATTGAAGTCAAAGGGAAACATCACGTTCATTTATGTCACCCTGAAAGAGTCATCCATCCTATGACGTCACTACTTCAAAGACCTCTGAGACCAGGATTGAGATCTGGAAGTCTTATCTCAAAATTATGAAGGCTAATCTAGGCTAAAACAAGTTCGTGATCTGAAACTTTTTAGAAGTGCACATATTATTTGAATTTGTTGAAGCTTTCTTACAAAGATACCATTTTGCAGTTGTTTATTTATTTAATGCCTGTGCAATTAATTAAAGGCGCAAAAGTTGTCAATTGTCATGGAACACTCTTAAATTATTGTAATGGTAAGAAACAGATGTCTGTTTAATACAATTCAGCTTCTAAAATGCCATTTTGCAAATTGTTTTTACGGCGCTTATTGTTTGTTACCACTTCCTCCTTAAAGCCGGACTGTACTAGAAAACGTGGTTTATACTTTTCCTGATCAATTTAATTTATTTGAATTTTTATGGGTGTTAGGTTTAGACCTGTAACCTGTACGTTTTTGATGCTTTTGTGTATTTAATTAGTTTGAATTTTTAATGAATGTTCAGTTAAACTGTGCCTTCAGTTGCAAATATTTCAACCGTCTATCTTGGTAGCCGTTTTCATAATTTAAACAAATAGCGTTGATATTTCTACTTTTCTTACTTATATTCAGAATGTGCTGCGTTTCAATCAGAAGAAATAACTGTCTAAGTTATTTCTTCGTATTAATGTTATTAAATATACCTGCCTTAATTGTGATTTTCATCATATTTTCAATGTTTTATAATTTTTGTTTTTTCAATCTCATTTTTAACATCGTTTTATAGTTTGTGGCGTTTCGCGTTTGTTGTAACTAAGCAGATTTTGAACATTTTGAGTACTGTAACTTACTTCATCCCTTTTGAAAGCTTATAATCATAAATATGTTTTTCAATATGTTGATAATTCATCATCATGTGTGTGTTTAAGCTCAACAAAAACTTTGGGTGCACAAACTGTTTTTGTTCAATCAGACAGCTGTTGATTGATTTTTTAGTTATTAATTTGAACAAATTTATTCCGCCCGGTACACGGCGCACAAGATAGCGCCTTCGTTTAGTTGGTGAGTGCATTACTATTTACTAATAGCTTTAGTTGTAGTAAAAAATAAATAAATATACTTTGTATGCGTTCCTTAAGATTGTGACATCAAATTCCTGTTCTTTACGGTCCTGAACATTAAGGTTTAATCTTGCAAAAAATACCTTCTTTGACACAGTACTGGTAATTTACAACGACTTTTCTAATCTCTTCCCTCGTTCCGTTATGACCTGAGGTCATTGACCCGCTAACCTGTCTGTGCCAAGTACGGTTTGAAGAACATCGCTTTGTTTGATCATAATCGCCTAACCGAGACCTGTAACATGCGATGTTTAGGTACCAGATATGTTTACGGTGATTCAGGTTTTTATTATCAAAGCAGTACAGTATGTAAATAAATAACCCGGTGACGACTGTTTGAATAATTTTGCAAATGAGTAACATACCGCCCAACGACGTCGGTAAGTATCTATTCTGTTTCCGTTAACAAACTGTGCAAATGGGATAAATGTTGCCACAGCGCAATCTGCAAAATTTTTTGCGGTCAGTACGCCTCCTGTTAGAGTATTAGACAAACAAATCAGACTACATTGGATTTTATTTAATTGCCAGATTATTTTAAAAGCTATGGACAGTGGCAGACAGCTGATCCTCATTAGTCGAATATTCTACATAAATAAAATGTCTCACAGAAAGACATGTGAAACTTCTATTGTTTTTTTTTTATATAAGATAAGAACGCTTTTAAAAATGCGAAAATCATTCTTTCACGGGCTACAACAATTGTTCCCATTTAGCCCCAGGCATTGTCGTCAATCGAACTGCCGTATTCTTTTGAAGACAGCGATGACATTTATTATACTTTATACTTAATGGAGCTGTATTTCTTGTCCTCAATAATTTTCGCTTCCCAGATGGCTTCCCATTGTCTATTTTTATGTGAACATTGTCATTACATTTGGTTGATTTGACTCCATTGATCTTTAAGCCAAGCTTCCGGCCATGATATAAGTTGTAGACAAAATACGCACAGTTGACGCATATTTGTACCATTTTCCCATTTCCAAAGCACAATTATAATTTGAATTCTAACATTAATTTGATACTGTTTTAAAGTTGTAAAGAAAATATTGAAGCAAGTATATTAAAGCAAAAGTTTTCTTGCCTTGTAAGTGTTAGAATATCAAACATTACTTACGGTACCAACACAAAACGGTTTGCCGTCGCCCTTGTGAAGTGTCAAGAAATGATGGCGGTTTGTCCCCAACCCTTTCCTTGCGTACGCTAGTGGTTATGGTTACAATTGTGGTAGACGCTTGAGACAGTTCATAATTGTATTAGACTCGATTTGTAATTTTTGCTCAGACCCAGACTGTATTTTGCTTTTTTATTTGTAGTGTGAGGAACATCTAACTAATCGAACCTGTTGCTTTTATGGTTCTTGAAAATTTGTTCGCTGTGTGAAATTCCTGTGAAACATTTTGTCCTATAACAATTTTCCAAATTTGAACTCTATTTCTCTCTGTAACCCAATAAATCTAAGTAAGCTTCCAACAATTAAAAGTCAGTAACTACCAACCACTCTAAAGTTCAATTATTGTTTTGTATGTTCTAGTACAAAGCAACCTAAGTAGTTTCGTGGAGAAAGAAACAGTCCTTACGTAAAGTTTCAAAACGATCCATGATGCAACCTTTCATGGGTATTACGGTACCACTAATTGTGACTGATCAGTGTCAACTGTCAGAAAAGTAGCAGACTTTTGTTGTCAGACGTTTCTGCGGAGGTTAGCGTATCACAAAGATTTTATTGATTTTAAAAAGGTGCTTTTACTTCAATAAAACGCTATGTTGTACAGTTTTCGTATTTATGTTTTAACATTTTTGTAAGTACTTTATACATTTACGTCGTGAAGTGGATATTTTATGCTTTAAATGTAGATATTGGGTTACCCTGTTGGCGTAATACAAACAAAAAATCGTGTCAGTATAAAAACACGAGAAACGGCCGTGTTCTTCCCAGTTGAGAAAAAAAGCGTGTGTGTCGTGGGCACGTGGCAGCTGTTAGAAGTCGATCGTGCTTGGTCAGCGAGTAATCACTAGAGTGACTAGTTTTATCGGTCTGTCAGTTGTTGGTTCAACTAGCCTCCCAAAACCAAACAGCTAGCGATTGTAATCGTGTACTTTATATTTTGCATGACACTTAAGTTTGTGTCTATTTGTCCGAATAATATAATACAGCCCAGGTACCGTAAATTTAAGCTGCCTTTTTACATTTGATTTCTGGAGCTGTTGATTAAGTCAAGTCTTTACAGTCTAGTTCAATTTTAAACTGAAATTGGAGTTTTTAATCTAAAAACAGAAGTCAAGATGACAGAAATGTTGTTGATAGGAATTATAGGCCTACTCCAGTTACCAAGTGTATTTGCGTTAGTACCGTACGTTAGTTAATTAGTCTCTGAGGCGTGAACGACTTCTGTGCAGCGATTAAATAAAGAATTACGAAGCCATGAATGGTGAAAACAAAAACGAAACAGATGGCTCACCTACTAACTTAAGTGGTATTTAAAAGCGTTTTTATTTTCTCTCCAGATAGCCGTGTTAGCCAGAATTCAAACTACAGGTATGACTACAAATTAAACACAATTTGTTGATGGTGCAGTTGTCTAAAGAATAAACATCGCGATTTCTGACCGTTAAAACTCGGAGTATTGACCATGAGTAGACAATCCGTAAGTTCGCAAAATTCCAACCCATCCAGCAGTGATGGGCCCGGGGACAGTAAGATTGTCCTAAAACAAAGAATTACTTTGGTAAATGGCTGTGCCTTAATCGTCGGTACAATTATCGGCTCTGGAATTTTTATCTCACCTGTTGGTGTGTTTGTTCAATGTGGCTCAGTTGGACTTAGTCTTATAGTTTGGTCCCTCGGCGGTTTCTTTTCCACAATCGGAGCTTTGTGTTATGCTGAATTGGGGACGACTATTGTCAAATCTGGAGGTGATTATGCGTACATCAGAGAATTTTATGGCCCCTTGCCAGCCTTCCTAAGACTGTGGATTGCCTTGCTCATTATAAGGCCCACCTCGCAAGCTGCTATTGCTTTGACGTTTTCAAACTATCTGGTGCAACCTTTCTTTCCAAACTGTCCCGAGTTGCTTCCAGATTCTTCAATACGACTGTTTGCTGCTGTTTGCATAAGTGAGTTTTAAACATTTCGTATGCTTCACAAATCTACTTATTGTTTTCATGTATAACACTGTTGTTTGGTTTGTGCCCTTCTATTATTTTTATTTTCATACAATATAACTGATACGTGTTTAATGCTTTAAGTTCATTGTAAGCAAATTTTTTTCTTATGTATTTTTGTCATTGTTAAGTCATTTTATTTTTTGCTCGTAAGAATTGCTCGGCGTATGTACAAAAACATAGGTATCTATAGTTTAAAAGATATGAAGCTGTTTGGATTTGTCAATCAGATTATATGTATAATATGTTTATTTCTGCTGCACTCATTGTGTTGATTGCAACATTTTGTTATAACTAAGCAGTTTCATCTTGTCTAAGAGTAAATACAACGCTGGTAATTTTGCAAATCAAAACAATTACTACGGCACTGCAAGTGAACATGTAAACTTGCATAAATCGCTGTAAATTTTCAAGTAAATTACTGTTTAACTTATATACTTTAATGTTTGTTGCTTATTTGTTACAGTTATTCTTTCTCTGGTCAACTGCGCCAGCGTAAGATGGGCAACTCGTGTCCAAGATGTTTTCACTGCTGCAAAGTTGTTAGCCCTTTGCCTTATCGTAATTATTGGAGTTGTAAGAATTTGCCAAGGTAATATGTTTCTCAGTAACTTGACGACAGATCTCCTTCTGTCAACATAACACTCATTTAATCTATCCAAACATGTCATAAACGTAACATACAGACCTTCAGCCTGTCCCTCAGTCTGGTTGGTTAAAATTAAAGGTGTGTGTCAAGTCATATTAACCCACATAATACAATGTGTAAATTGCTTTGCGATGATTGATAACTATACATTGATTGTAGAACTTCATTAAAAACATGACTCTTGGATAGTTCCATGTGTGTTGTAAAAATATTAATTTTATTTTAAAGTCTTTGCTATGAGAATATTTCATGATAAGACTCTATGTGTTAACCTTTGCAATATTTTGCGTTGTTTAATTTATTCTCATAGGTAATATACATTAAGCTAAATTTGAAGTACTTTTACTGAATTTGTGTCGTATAACGTATGCAGCTTAACTTAACTTCTTTCAGGGCACTTCTTGTACTTGACACCGGTGGAAGCATTTCGAAACACCACGAGTGACATCGGGCGTATTGTCCTGGCATTTTACAGCAGTCTCTATGCATATGGAGGATGGTAAGCATTCAATAAGTACTCTGAAGTGTACTTTATGCCACTAAATAAAATGGCTTGAATGTGTAGTTTGAAGTCGGAACAGTTTTTCTATTGGTCTACGTGGTATCTATTTTGTTTGTTCAATTTTTCTGACGAGTGGTTTGTTGAAACCTACTCAGACAAGGCTTTTAAAGTGTTAGCGTGACTCATGCTCTGTACACATTACTGAACTGGTTGCATTATATTTACATACAACAACATTGCTAAGATGTAAATTTTTTGTTGTGGCTAACGTCTGTCTTTATTTCTTGTGTAGGAATTACCTAAACTTTGTGACTGAAGAAATGAAAGAACCACACAAGTAAGTTGAATTGAAATCTTAAAATATGCTAAAAATCAGTTTAAACTTTTGAAATAAAATCCTGACTTGAGGTTAAAACCAAGTATTCTTCTCTTACACTCTGGATTTTTTTTTAGGAACTTGCCAAGAGCGATCATGATTTCCCTTCCATTGGTCTCCTTTATTTATGTCACAGCTAACATTGCATATTTCACCGTCCTCACACCACGAGAATTTGGAATTTCGAACGCCGTAGCAGTGGTGAGTTATTGTGGTTAGAACGCTTAACGTGACATTTGTTGTTTAACTTTAATCTACTCCAAGTTTGCCCTTCATCTGCACTCAGTGTGGTTTTTTATTTGATTTTGATTACATGGTCAATATTTGAAGTGTTATTTTATACAAGTCTTCATATTCAACAAGTACATAATGATTTTGAATCTGTTATTTACCATGTGTTTGTTTCTAAATTCTGCTGATGCGGCGAAAAGTGTGTTTTAATTTGCGATAAGAAGATTAAAAGCACACATTCAACAAATGCTATTGTTGCCTCAAGTAGTTAAAGTCAACAGCAATAATTGCACACGTTAACGACCGTGTAATATTTACAGCTTTTTGGCGATAAAACCTTGGGTGTGATGACTTGGATTATTCCAGTTTTTGTTTCACTTTCCTGCTTCGGTTCTGTCAACGGATCAATTTTCACATCATCCAGGTAAATTTGAAATGAAAATTTTAACTCACTATGATACTTATCTGTCATGCCAGTTAATGTTTAGAAGAAGTTGGGTTCAATCTGTTCAATGTTATTTTGCAAACAGATTGTTCTTTGTCGGTGCAAGGGAAGGGCAACTACCAAACATTTTATCCATGATTCACACCAAGAAATTCACACCAGTTCCGGCAATTATTTTCAATGTACGTGTTGTAAATTATTTTTCTGTTCACTTGGCCAAAAGGCGGCATCTAATAGAAAATGGGACCTTCTAATGACAATTCGCATTAAGTTGCGTATTTATTGCTGTACTTGCATTCTGCAGTGTCTCTTGTCTCTACTCTACCTGGTAGCAGGAGATATTTGGAGTTTAATCAATTACTTCAGCTTCTTCAATTGGTTGTGCATTGGCATGGCCATCTTGGGCCTTCTACATTGGCGCTATAAGTACCCTGATCTTGAAAGGCCAGTTAAGGTTGGTAGAGAAAATTTACAAAAAAAATAATGCAATTACGTCTGTCAATAGTAATAGTTTTATACCACCCGGTGTTATATAATAATATGTCACATAATTAAACTTGTTTAATAATGTTGTACTATCTTTTGTAGTAAAAATTATATAACATTTAAATTTGATTGCAAAAGATAGGCCAGCGATTTTCAAATTCCGTTTCTATGTAACTCTTTCAGATGCACATTGCTCTTCCTATTACTTTCTTCGTGGCTGCGGCTTTTCTGGTCATTATGGCCGTCTACGCAGCCCCGAAAGAGTGTGGCATCGGCATGCTAATCGTGCTCACTGGCATCCCAGTTTATTTGATTGGAGTCCGTTACCAGCACGTACAACCTAAGTGGTTGGACAAGGGCTTAAGTAAGCGTTTTATGTTGATTCTAGTTTAGTGTTTTATTGTGCTTTGTCAACTAGTTATGTGTGGTATTAATTCTACTGTAGCTTAATGAAATTAAACTCATATAATCGCTTAACATAGGTCGCGTACCAGGCTAAGTAAAGTAGATATATTGCTAGATTTTATGAATAAGCATTATGCAGTACTACTACTAGGGAATTTATTATAATCCGTGATGTCCATTTATACTGTCTACGCTGTTTGTACATCACTTTCAATCCACACCAATTTCGTAATCCACAGTGTGTTGTGCTACTTAGCCCCATATCTCATTTATGAAGTCTCGTAAAAATTACTGTAATTTTGTGTAAAAACAGACAGGATCACAATCTTTCTTCAAAAAGTATTACGCGTTGTTTTTCAAGAAGCCAACTAAATGGTATATTGGTAAACTGTGTTGTAACACTCTACGTTTTTGTGGCAACTTAGTTGTTAGTCAAGCAAGGTTTCAAGAACTTTTATTCAAAGTTGGTTTTGGTTTTAACGCGTGTTAGTGTTGCATGATAATTAGTTAAAAGGTTGTTGGGTTTCTCTTTGTCTGTACTGTAGTTGTGGGAAGTTTTAGGTTTTAAACCAAAATGTGTTTTTGCTACTTACTGGTTTAATCTTTGCGAAATAAGACAAAATTGTTCATTATCTGCACAACTTTTTTAATTCAAATTAAGACCAAGATCAAAGATTATAGCTTTGACCAATGAACCACTGTCTACAAAATCCTCCAAAGTGTTTTCTTTAGTTATGGGAAAAAAGACTTAAATAATATGAGAAAAGGATTAACCCAATTTCACATACAAACTATGTCAGGAAGCCTCTAAGGCCACCGGATTCTCATGAGAAATGAAAGCTATTTAGTTCCGCTTCGAAGGGCAATAATTCATGCATGATTCATGAAACCACGTGAGCGTCTTCCTGAGTTTCTATTATTCAAATGAACTGATGAATAATCTTGAAATCTGTTGCTGTACGCCCAACATTTTTCAAAGAAACCAAACACTCGATTGTCAAATATCCAGGAGATAAAATCACACAAATAACCATGTCGTAGTAATTTAATTTGTTGGGTTTTTCTTTCACCAGTTGTGACGCACTTTCCTCAAACTATTCACTTTTCTTGTAATTAACCATCCCAGTCAGATCCTTGATATACTGCCGTGTTAGCGTCCGGGTATATTATTAAGTATTTAAGTAGAAAATGTACTAACTACTAGCACAAAGATGCCATTGTGTAAAGTTTCCCAAACATTATTTAAACGTCCTGTATGACGCCGTGTATCGACCAATTCGCGAAGCATTCTTTCAAACGCCAGCAAAGCCAAAGGTGCCACTCCAGCGACTTACAATGGCAGTGTAATTATTTATATACAAAATGGTGCACGGTGTAATCGTAATAAGAACAGTGGTACACGATAGCTGTTTTCATGATTTTAGTGATTATGCTCCAATTTGTGGTTGGATTCGGATGATATGACGAAATAATATCTTGTTTTCGCTACAAGACATTTCTGTTTTTCTCTTGCATCATCTTGTCTTAAGGAAATTGGTCATAGGAGAAAAAATTTGACAAAACCCGTCAAAGATAAATGACTTTGTGCCCCATTGTAGTAAGTCATGAATGGAATCTCCATTCTTTGTATGTAAACACTCAACCAGTAAGCCCACTGCTAGTCTGATAAATTGTTGCATCAGCGACGTATATGACGTAATTCCGAAACAAGCGTCTACTCTAGATTCTAGATCGTTGGCCGTTTATAGACCGTAGCTATTAGTATTGGACAGGTAGCGTCGTAGCGTCGTAACCCGCGATTGTTGGCCAGTTAAGCTTCCTCTATTACGACACAATGTCTATTTCTAGGTATTGGGAGTTCCACGCTATTCATTGTGGCCTGGTTTGCCTCAGGATAAGCTGTTTTAATAATTTTGTGTTTTTATACTTAACCACTTAAATACGTGTATCGCTCGCCTTGAGACCCGTTTGTGTTTGGTGTAATGATGATTCATTAATTAAGACGAATTTATCTTCATTCAACTAATCGAAATAAGCTGAAAAGAATAATTATAATTGACGCGATGTCAGACCGTCATATTCTCCATCAGCGCATAGACTTGAAGTTTTAAGTAGTTACAAAAATTCGGAATGCTTTCTCTGATTGGTTGAAAGGTCAGTCGTTAAACTTTGAATTTACTCGCGGGTTTGTTCACCCCCGTTTCCTCAACCGATCTCAGCAAGGTCGTTCCCGCTGTAACGAAGTACATGACCTCACCTAAGTTCAAGCTATTCTTGAACAAATTTAGAAACGAATACTCAATTTATACTGTACAAAGGTTAGCAATACCTTCCCGCGCCATTTGACCCCATCAAAGTATACCTGACCCAACCATCAGACACCTGCAGACAATGGAACCGTCTGGTCACGTGGTAGCGAGTGATTTTTGTGTTGACCACGTGCTTTAGCGGTTAATTTGTGTAAAGTTGTCGGGAGTTATCCATCAAAATTTAACATTTCTTGGTGCAAGGCTGTCCGATCAGTGATTAATGATTTATATTTTGGAATTTGGTTGTTGGTATAAAGCTCCTGGGTTTGCAGCATGGCTCGGTGAAACGGGAAATTGGTGGTAGTTGGAGAGGAAGGAAAATGCGCGCACACCGAGTGCATTACGCAGCATATGCGATGCGTCATTACCATATTGTTCCTTAATAAATTTCTTTTGCCTCAAAATTTCGTGGTACTTGTCACTTATCTCTTGGCCATAACATAATCGTGGAGCAATAAAATAAAAAAAATTTCTTTTCGTAGATTCCTTCACCATTGGACTTCAGAAACTGCTCCAAGTCGTCTTTCAAGAAACACAGCTCTCTTAAAAAAACAACATGCATTCATTCATTGGGATTTGGGGGTTTATTGTTTAGTACGTACTTGGGTAACTGTCACTTCTGGGCAAGTGGGGCCCGGAATACCCCCTGTTAAATATCTTAACCCTTGTCATAGCCTCAAATTCATCGCTTCACATTCCATGGCGTGCTGAGTAACTTTCGCCTTTAGATGAATGGCTTGAAATGCATTGAGAGCTTTTTACTGAATTGTTAGCTTCAACGTTATTAAGCTGAAAAGTTTTTGCAAATGGTGTGGTCTGTTTTATTTTGTGGGATCATAGAGTTTATCGATTGTAGAACGGGAAATTTCTTTGGTTCTCATTTTTCACCCTGCTGTTATTATGTCATTGTTTTTGTAATAATTTTGTATTTACAAATTTCAAGCTTTGCTGGGGAACAAAACGTAAATTAGCAAAAATGATTTTTCTCTCCTTTTGCCGTTGCTTGCATCTTGTACGTGTAGTTAAGTGATCCCTAAACCTACTATAAAGCAATTTTAAAAATTGATTTTTTTTACAAAGAAAAGCATTTTGGGTGTGCATTGGTCGCCCTGACGAGTTTTAAAATCCATGACGTTTTAAGATTTGAATGCTGGACAAACTTCCTGATGCTTGATTAGGTTTTTCTCTTGATCAAAAAGTCGTAAAAACTAAAAGAAACTTTGAAGATTTTTTCAGCCTCGCTTACTGGTTTTTAAAAAATTCAAAATATAGAAAAAAAGATGTAAAATTAACTTAAGTTTAATTAACTTAAAATTAACTGCCTCCAATAAGCATTTTCCTAAGTATTTATATCTACGCACAATCCTTAAATTCAATCATTCTACTTCAAGATTTGAATTACATAAGTTATGAAAATACAAAATAACTTTGGTGTATCGTATAAACGCCTTAGCCAATGCCGTTTTTTATCTGTGGAACTGTGCAAACCCATTGCATTCTTTTACATGGATTCTTCAAGAATTTTGCTTCTTTATGTCTTTGTACACGTCACCGAAAGAAATATGTAAAGAAAATTTTGAAACATGATATTCGGGGCGTTGCATTTTTTTTTCGATGAATCTTGTACTTTGTAGTTTAGGCTGGCTGCGTGAAAACCGTCGTGTCCCCTTTCTCACACGTCTGACCGATCAGGGGGCTTCGTTTTTACGCTTGCAGCTTTTTCTAACTTCATTTAAACACTAATCTTAATTTATTGAGGTCATACTTGCCCATACACTGAATTCTTAAGTAATTTGTATGATACTGTTTTTGTGTCTGTTTTCGTTATCGTTGATTGCCGCTTTTTAGCGCATTATTATTATCACAAAATCTTTGAGAACAGAATTCTCCCACGTACAATTGGTGTCCAGATATGTGAGCTGTACGTTTTAATAAAAACGTATATTTCACACCCCTCCTCCCATGCCTAATCCTACCGTTTTCAGATCTATTTTTTACCTTACGTATTTCACTCAGATAAAACTTTCTTTTATATTATATATATAGTTATACACTGTATATGAATATATATAGAATTTGCCTATGTCATGCCTAAGCTTGGAAAGGAATTACCAAGACTTATTTTGTAATTTTGCTCCTCAAAACCAAAGTCGCCGACTAAAGTATATTTTCGTGCCCTTGTTCTTACTTTTCCCCTAAGTAGTGCTTGTGACGTAATAATTTATTATTGCTGCATAGTGTTGTAGAGTGATGTTCTCGGTGTGTTTGTGTGTAGAATAAATTCTTTGGTGCGCTATTGGACTTCCCGTACTTTTGTTGATATGCGCAGTTACAGCATCGTTTGTTACCCGGTTACAATTCTATTCAAAAGCGTAGTTACATACTTACAATTCTTTAAATTGGAGGAATTAAATTATATTATGGGTATGTTTTAAGCCTAGGTGCCGGTAACTTGGTTTGTGTAATTCCGCTTCAATCAAGAATTATCTCAATGCGTGAAGTGATCCTCCGCATGTCAACAGCGTGGTCAAATGTTTACCAACAAAACTGCAAGCTTGCTGGTTTGGGACGCTTCCTGCCATCGAAATCTTAATTGCCGCTCCGATCACCTCGGCAAACAAAGGCCATGGTAGGCTTGCAACCAGCGTAGTCAGCACATGACGCTGCGTACACACAAAATTCGGTTTACGCCGAATAAACCAAAAACAGGTAGCTCTTGTAGTTAGCAGATGGAAAAATGCGATTAAATCGGTCCTCGCCTTTACTGATGGTAGGAAATTTTCAATAATTATTGCGCACTCTATAACTGTTGCTTTCTCATCTTTCTATGACGAAATAATGAGTTTCTTGTTTTTCCTTTACGAAGTTTCGCCTAAATACGTCATAGGAAATCTTGCTGCAATTAGAATTTAAGGGGTTATTTTTACTTCAATGCTTTTTGTTAACAAAATAACAGCTTAATTTCATCACTGGAATAAGCTCAAAATGGCTTCCAGGACTTCTTACAACAAAAGAATACCTTTACGCGTATGACTGCAATTCTTAACTGAATGCTTTGTTGATGTTATTTCCTTCGAGGAAGGTTTTGTTCCAATTTTTACAATTTTATTTCGATTGTGGAGCAATAATACGTCATATAAGCTTTCGTAATTACAAAACCCGCCATGAAATTCCAGCATATTCGTTTTGAACTGGTTGCAGAAATTGGTAAACAAGTGAGGAGTCATTTTCCGCAGTCAGTTTGGTCAAGAAATCATTTTTTGACGCAATGCAGTGGACTTTGACACCGCTGTGGGCTAACGCACGTGCACTGCTACATGAAAGAACCTTAGCAATTACAGCGGTGAGAATTGCCGGCAATCAGCGCATAGAAATAATGACAAAATTTATCTAATTTAATAACGTTTTCGCAAGTCTCAGACTCTCAACATATGGAAAAAATTCAAGGGTTGTAGGACGCAAGCACCATCTTATTTGCAACCGAACGAAGCGGGATAATTATAGTCTCACGACACCCGAATTACTTGTGGTTATTCGCTCCAGGACTACGCGCCTTCGCTTAAGTTAATTACGATACTTGAAGAGGGTGCTCATATTTTCCTCAGAGATAATGCAAGATTAGCATGTAGCGCTAGACATATGCCTCCAGCTATTATCACGTACTCAAGTGAAGGACGTTATCTTCCGATTGTGGTTTTATTTGATTTCTATTGTCAGTAATAACTAACAACATGCGCATATGAGTTATTTTTAAAAGGAATAGTTCGATTTGGTTCGGGAACGACAATTTCGATTAGGATATTTTTTGCCTTTGATTCAAATGAAAGTCAATTCGATATGCGGTGTACCACAATAGCCAACAACTACATTTGCCCCAGCCAGATCGATGTCACACCCTTTAAAATATCAGGAGAGTGGCTATTACTGTATCTTCAATACAATCAACATTAAGCCAAGACATTTCGCTTTCAATTTTCTATCTCTGAACGCCTAAACGCTAATTCAGTTGTTTTATAAACAATTTTAACACGACACAAGAAACTCCATACACGGTTACAATGAAAAATGTGTCTTGCTTCTCACATCGGTTCGTTTTGCGCTAGCTGTAATAAGTCACCAACGTGTGTGACGCAACATGCCGGCAAAAATGTAATAAACAATACATTTAGGCATATTTTCGATTTAACATCCTTTATGATTCTTGGAAGTATCTCTCACGGAAAAGGTTGAAGTAAATTTTAATTTGCCAGCAAGTTGAGATACTAAAAACCTGCTTGAAAATTTGCTACAGCCCATCTAAACATTTACATTGCCGTTGTAGGCTGCTGTAGAAATTTTACTTTATCGGTTATCGAGGGAGTTCGAATATGAATGCAGCAGATGAAAATATGAATGAACAAGAAGGTAACTTTTAATACTGATTGCTTTGATGTACAGTAGGCTATATAATACTACATAGTGACTATAAGCAAAGGTAAATATATTGTGTCTTTCTAATGCAGGCAACCTGTATCATAGAACCAGAACTAGTACGAGATTGCCTACTAAACTTATATGGTTACCCCCCTCAGCCTTAAAATACCAAAAAGTGTAGTAGACTTCAGAAAATAATTTTTTACTATTTCTCCCCGAAAAACTTTTCGTTTAAACTTTGTAGCAACTGACGTTATATTGGTTCTTTTTCAAACTTAAAAGTAACGGTATACAAGTAGTAACCTAAGCTTAGCCTAAATCAACCTTTCAATCTCAATGTAACTTTATATTAATCCTACATAACCAAAATGTACACTAAGCACACCCTAACTTATAAGTTATAACCTTTGTTCTAAATCACTTATTACTTCTTCTAAAGCACTAATCAACTGATGTAGCCTACTTACTGACAACTCTTATATATATTAGTAATCAAAACTTTTCAAAAAATATACAGTATATGTTTATTCAAACATGTTACAAAATCATGACATTTCAGATCATCAACGACATCGAACATCGGAGAAAACACCACGTAAAATTAGTAAGTTGTGTAGCTTAAGTTTACAGAAGTCCAGGATATTATAGCCTGACCTAGCCACAACAGATTAAAATGTGAAAAGTTACGCGCAATTTCCAGTTAATTTCTACTTACCACATTACTTAAAATACCCCTTTCGTATAACTGCTGGCATTACTACGGTATACTTATATTTTCACTCATCATTGTACTTAACTTCAAACTTTGCAGGCATTGTGCTACCACGCTCAACAACAAGAAGTTTTCAGTCCACCAGGAACACCACTTCATTATTACGTCATAATGCTTCCATTCCGGAAACGAATAAGATTATACCAAAACCTCACAAAATGAGTGTGACGTCCTATGTGGTCCTGCATTCCCCGCGAAAAAGGTTTTGTTGTCAGTTTTAAAGTAGTTTTATCATTTTCAACCATGAATCAAGCTTTTAAGAGTATGACCGTTTGTGTTGGTGCGTTGGTTAGGATTATAATCCTTGAAAAGTCCACACAAAACCACTTGAAATTAGATTCATTGTTTGGTTTTCTTGTTGCTTTAATACAAATTTGTATTAATTGTTTGCAGCCGCGGAAATTTCGTTCCTCATTTGTGGAACGACCTCGCACCATCGCTGAGTTTAAACACCATCAAAGACTTGCGCATGGCACCTAGCGGATGGTGCATCGGAGGAGGTAGCCAGAAGATGGCGAACGTGATTACAGAACAGTTAGACGCAGTGCGTGAGGATCATGACGTGGCCTTCCCTCGTATACACGTTGACGAAGATATTGACGACACAAGAAGCAATGCGTCGACTCCGAGTTGCTCATCCACGATCACGTGAGTGTTGCTATGGCAGCTGGCGAACATTTCTGTTAAAATATTCGTCTTTAAACTGTTAAATCAATCAGCAATAATAACAAACAATTTTATCAAAAAGATGAAATAACAACAACATCAAAACATCAGAAATAATAAATCATGCGCCGTTCTTAAACGGCATTGAACCATAGATATCTTATATATAACTACTAGATATCCAACTCTCGCTAAAACGTGAAGCAAACCTGCGATTTAATTATAAAAAGATATCTATGCATTGAACACGTCGTCTGTCAATAAACATACATCATGACTAAGTCATCACCTGATCCAAAGCATGACTTGCAATCTAAACAACTCGTCTGTGTACCTGTTGCTTCATTTATCAATTTATTTGATTCAATTTATCCCATTGCACTTTAAAATTTTTGCTCCTGTCTTTCAGCCAGCTAAGTTCGCCTTCTTTCAGTTCGGGCACCCCGAAGCAGATGGGTAGTACTATGCTCACACCGTTTCCGATCGTCAAGTTTCAAAGACCACCAGTCGCTGTGAAGAAAGGTCTCATCTACTATTCAGATCTTCCCTTGTTGAGGTAACGCGTTTCGTTAGAATGAATGACGTAACGAAGTGGGGTTTGTAAAGTACTGTGCAATAAATGCTGTTATATTTTGAGACAGGAAACAGATGGGGTTGATATACTCCGCACGAGAAAAAGAAAAGTTCAGGCGAGATTTTGTGCGCACCACTAATGACATCTACCGGCTAAAATTAAATCGACCGGAATCCGCAAGGGGTGGTTTTAGAGAAATGTGTGCCACCTATCTATCCACGTCACCAGGGGCAACCAGAGCCATTGCAGGGCAGTTATGTTGAACGAAAGCCTATGACACGATATATTTTTAAGTTTTCACACGAATAAGTGTTTATATGCATAATACTGATAACTTTTTAACATTGTCCAAGTCACAACTAACCAGCTGACACTTCCATAGTATAAGTGGATACTCATTCGTTGAACCTTTGTAATAAACATATGCTTTATGTCAACTTTTCTACTAATGTTTCATTGTTGTACTGTTGACGAAAAATGACACCCAACTGGCTGTGTTATCTTTAATTGGGCGGCGGGTTGTTCGCCTCAAATCAGAAACAAATCAGACGATAAATAGACAAAAGCAAACAAAAGCTGCTAATGCCGGTCAGAAATCACGTGATTTTGGCGTAAGTTATTATAACAATACATCAAAGACTAAAAAACACAAAAATATTTACAAAAAATTGAAGTGCTCGATCCTAAACTATGATGCAACTGTGACTGGTTGTGGTTACTTTACAGCGGGTTGGTAGGACGATGATAAGGGCGATAAACGATAGAATACAAAACCGCAAGTATCAAAAATCCAAAGCAGGTATTTTGAAAGAGTTTCTATTATAGGGTTAGGTAATAGAAACCACGTTACATTATGCTAAGCCAAATATTATGAATGGCGAAAGCGTGTTAATATTTTAGTAACATTCTGCCCATTTTGGTAACTGGTTTACCGATTGGATTGGACTGGATTCAAAGTGAGCGTGAAAAATCTCGCAGAACACCGCCTAAACCGCGCAAAAATACATCTTTCATTACGTAATAATTAAACTTTAAACACAATCAAAACCCGCCTTTTAAATCCAGGTAATAAGACCACAACAAACATATAAACATGAGCAAGAAACGTTCCCTAATTTTAGGGCAAAGCCGAAAAAATCCGTGGTCATACCACATAGTTTGGCAAATGCAACAAGTGACAACAAGTCTCAATTTATCTGCATTTCCTTCAAGGCTCGTGCCAATGACCGTGCAGTCTCGTCTAGTGACGTGGCGTTAGATATCTTGACGTCAGCCGAGTTGTCCACACCGATTTGGACCAGTTGGTGGGCTCGTTGAATGGTGACTGTAACAGACACCAAAATTTGAGGACTCTGAGTATCGGTCACGCGCTGCCCCAAAGATAAAGTGAAAGAGGGTCTTGGATACTTCGGGCAAGGGTTACAGGGATTTTCCGTTAGCGCCAACTGGCGGCAAAACATTTCAGCGTCAAATATCTTGGTCCACTGAAACGAAGGCAAAAAGTTCATAATACAGTAAAGTGCATTTACAACTTCAATTTGCAGATTGTGACAAACAAAAATTACAAAATTGAAGTAGGTGTTTGTATTAGGACTGTTACTAGTATACCATAGTAACTACCAATAATACATGACAATCTCGAGCGTATTAAATCCAAATTTTAACAGTTTTCCCGCTCAAAAACAATTCACCTGTTGTCTGGCAAGAGGTTCTACCGGATTCTCATCTTCAGTAACTGGAAAAATCTATAAAATCAAGGAAACGTTTTTGCTGGATTCAAATCCCGACTTGACTCAAAGCAACTGACTTCGTTCAACTCTACCTACCCGAGTCTGACAAAGACGCATGGCATAAACATCGGGGACTCCCCGTCTGTCCATGGATAGATTATGGTCGAGCCAGAGGATCAAGCCGCGGTCCATATTGTTCAGGATGGCGTCAGTTTTGTTCTTCTGGAGCGCCGACTTCATGAACTGATCCGGATTTGGAAGCTGTAGTACAACAAAGACGAAGAATGACATTTGAGCAAATTGCTCCATCTAGTGTCGGTAATCGTTAAGTTTGGCGAAAGTTGAGTACAGGTAACTGACGTTTTTAGCATTGCTAGCTAGTGGTTGGTTAAAAACAATCTTAGTCAACTTGATCTTTTATTTTATTAACTATTTTTTCTTATATTGGATACTTATTAACTTATTAGTAACTGGACTTAATTACTTACTTGTGTTAGCATCAGTAAAACTTAAGCACAGGTAAAAATTTTACGGTATCATAATCTTTATTTCCGGACTGAGGAAAGTCAGTGCATGGTTTAAACTCGGTAATGGTTTCTCATCGCTCGAACTCCGGTTACCGAGCTCATGATTGCGCAAGTTCCGATGTAAACACATTTTTTTATTTGTTTTTTTTTTTTTTTGATTTTCGTACTGTATTGCAAACTAAAAACCGAAAAACTAATTCCCGTTAAAAACCTTTATCTGCTGCAGCATCTCCGGACCGAAGAGTGTGTCCTTGTCGTATTTGAGTGGACGGACTTGGTTGAAGAGGTTGCCCTTCTCCAGAAGCCAGGAGATATTCTCCGTATTGTGTCCGTAGTAGAGCCTGCATCCGTATAAATTAGTGACGTGGGAGCGGAAAACCTCCTCCTGCCGGAACCTGAGCTTGACAGTAAAATGGACGGCCTCATCCGAGGAAGCGATGGGACAGATGGAAGCACCGTACGTCTGCTGATTGATTGACGGAGCCGTGACGTCAGGCACCATGTCATCGAGCAAGCGTTCCAAGTCGTCTTGTTCTGACTGTCAAGCAGTTAAGTCAATCATTATATTGCTGTATTGAAGTTTTAACGCTTTCATTCTTAACGCGACGCGATTCTTAACGTGGTTATCCAAGACTCTAAGATAAAGAGTCATCTACGACTAACTTAGAGTAAGCATTACTGGAGTAAGGTTTTAGCATGCTGCTTCATCGTGTGACAATATCTCTTAATATGCGATGTGATTGTTTGGGGCTGCAGCTGACAGTTAAAATAAACGATTTTGCGTATCTCTCAATGAGACAGAGAAATTTTCGGTATACTGCCAAGTACCGTTTGGGCTGCGTAATCCTGGAAAAATTGGGGCATGTCCTGCGGAAGATATTCGCTTCCCAATCCGTTTCCTTCACACGGACGCGGACTAAATTCCACCTGGCGATAATCCATGTCCATCTCCGAGAGAAAGCTTCCAGCATCACATCTATCTAGATCAGAATGAAGCAAAAAATGAAAAATGACGTCGCTTTAAAACCAAACGTTCACTGCTTTCACACAGAAACCAATGATAGCGTCCACATTGCACCATATGTATAAGCTAATGCTAGTTGAACGTGTACAGCAGCCTTACCTTGGCTCACCTCACAGGCGGGTTTGAGGGTCCGCTGTTCTGAAGGTCGTCTTGACGGAACTGCAAGTGAAACAAGGCTGTTTATTCTTCAGTTAAGTGGCTGTACGTGGCCTCCATAACCTTTTATTACAATTTCCTGAACGTTTTGAGAAAACGTGAGTGCAAAACGTGTGCATAATGCATGTGGAGTTGCTGTGTATGATTTCGTACATGTGCCATGGGAAGAACGTGCATCTGCGAGCCGGTGATTCTCAACCTATTGTGGTAAGCGTGGCACTCAGGGGGAGAGAGGCATTGGGCAAATGAGGGGAGTTTTGAACGATGTTTTATAAACAAATCGTCTCATGATAATGCATTCAGACAAACTGCTAAACCGTAAATGCAAATCATTTAGTTACATTCAAATAAATCAGCTTACACAAACGCAAATAACTCCATTCTACAACAAGAAAAAGCCGGGTGCAGCACATGCGTGTAAAACAAAAACTCATTCTTCGAAATCGATTGGCATTATGCGGCGTAAAATAGGAAGTTAATGCGGTCGTTGTGTAGAAGGAGTTTTGCATGTTGTATAGAACCATTCACCAGAAGGTGGTTTTTGTGTCTGGCTTGCTCGAAAGGAATTGGCGACACGAGAAACTCGCTTATATCGCTTACTACACAAATACAGCACTTGGCTTTCGTTCATGCAAAATCAACTTTGTTTCATTTTATTTTGAGTTGTTCTACTTTAGTTAGTACGCGGCGCGATATGCGTTTAGCTTTGAAGCTTAAGAGTAACTTTAACAATAGTTAAAATAAGCTACCAACGTCACTGTCTTACAAAAAAGGGGCTCGCTTTAAGTACTGCCGTCCTTGTGGCAAGTTACTTGTATGCAAATAGCCCGTGATGCCTACTGCTACATTTTTACGTAATAAACTGTGTTACTGTCGCGTCATTTTGTTTCCGCATTCAGAATTTCATGTTTCGCTTCTTTTAGTTTTTGTTATCCGTCTGTCACGTTTCACTTTTCGGAGGCAAAAAATGCTGCGTCATGCCCGATTAAACGTTTGAAAAGCGCAAAATTTTGCTGGCACGCAAAGCGAACGAACGAGAGATACAAGTGAACCAAACAAGCAAACCTTGGCTGACTCGGCTTACCGAATTCACAAACCCGACCACCGTCAATCGCGATGTCCTGACGAACTTTGATACCGTTTGCCCTGGAAAGTGCATTCCGGAATCTATGTTTTTGCAGAGTTGGCGCCTCGTTTATTTCAGCCATTTCTCCATTGTGACGTCTTTGATGGGAAAGCACGGCCCATTCCTGGAAGTGAAAGTTGAAGATTCTTTAATTCAAAAAATAAACGATTTCAAATAGTTACGTTCTCACCCCAGAAACGCCAACCACACGTGACGTGGTGTGACTAATTTTCTATCGATTCCTTAAGTTTTTGGCATAAACGTTTCAGCAAAAAATATTCTCTAGTTCCTTGGAGACCTACATGTCAACAACCGCATGTGCAGCCGAAAGAGCTTTTAAACCGGACGAAATTGGCCGTTAAATGAGACCATGAGCCTTATGGTTATAGCCTTATGGCATAGGGTTGAAGTGGGGATGATAGGTAAAAAGGTCAACGACACTACTTTGCCTGGCGCAGTATTTCAATTTCTTCGGCGGGATATTGTTTGCACTTCTATGATTCATTTTTACGACCGGACTTTAAACAAATTCCTAATATCCAAGACCAACAGTTAAGTTAACCGTGATAAAGCAAAGTTGATGGTGGCTAAACCGCGTTAACCCAGTATAACCAGTAGGCTATATAGTAAAATAAAAAAGCAAGATATAGGATGGCACTCCAGGGCGAGCTTTTGTTTTTAATTCCTTTACTTACAGTCTACACAAGCATTCGGAAGCATAAGCTTGCTTCATCAAGTGTACTAAGAGATGTACATCAGTTCATCCTACAGTGCCATCTTATATCGTGACAGAGCATATAGATAGGGCATGTCAGGCGAAATATGAACGGCATTAAAAGGACGAGAACAAGCGCCCATACAACATCACGCAACTAGCATGACAATGGCTACCACACTTGTGCCGCAACTTGCTTGTTTATTCTGGCGTTCGTTGGAGCTTTATCATGAAATGTGTCCATGTTGCATCAACGTAAAGTAAACAGATGTTACTTTGTGCGCAATTTGTAAACGAAACAGCGATTATAAGAGCTTCAAGTTTGCAGAAGAATTATTGTAACCACCCCCACAAATTACACGGAGAACGTTGATCTTTAAAGCTTTTATGACGTCATCATAAGTAAACGTTTAGCTCATATACTGTACATTGAGGCTTTTTGCAAAGTTTGTCGGAGAATCTTTTGTTTTTATTTTGCGCTAATCAGTAGTTGTAGAATTAATCTGACACGCTGTAATGGCTCGTTTGTTGGCAAAACAGTCTGCGTTAGATTAAGGGCAATCAAAGCTGCAAACGAAGCTTTCAAAGCAATCAAAGCTTTAGAAATGAACGAAAGTGAAACCGAAAATCGCCAAAAACCGAAGTTGCATTTTTGTGGAATAAAATTTTACGACAATCGTCGATACAAAGCCTTGATCGTCGACATGAAAAATCAATAATTTCTTTGTAACCGTTTCAGATTGTGCACCCTTGAAGAGCGTCGTGTTTATTTTAGTCATCTGATAAAATGTCGCCTTTTATATCTGGATCTTTATCCCCGATTTAGAAGCAAAATCTTTCCGTGATAAAATGAAACAATAGAAACTCAACCGATCCATGAAGCCCCGCAAGGCTAAAGATAGACGATGTATGGTGTCATTATGCAGCGTTGCGTTCATTCCACGTCGAGCATGCTTGGTTGTAACGTCCATGTACAAGAAAACATGACGTCATAACCATTCAAGCGACACAAGGCGAGAAAACAACTTATGTGACGTCATAATTGACTGCGGAACTGAAACTACAATAGATCAAAAAGGCACATGCACACAGTTTGATCTAACAAAAAACTTCGTGACTAAACTTTGAAGCGTATTTCCATTGTTAATAATAATTACAACATTAAGCAATTAAAAGTGACCATTTCACCTTGTCCGAAAGTATGTCACGCAGCACGTTGTTAAAGACAGGCGGTTAGGTTCTACAAACCGGCATATTTCAAGCCAATTCAGACGCCAACCAGGCGCGAGCAAAAAATACTTTCAAATACCACATGCCTAAGTAAAAGAACTTGCTTAGTTTTGAACAAAATTAATTTAGTTAGATTCCACGTCTATGGCAACGCGGATCAAGTTAGTCAAAGTCACGTCATGTGATCTTAGCAAAGTTTGGTTTAGGAAAAACAGCCGCTTTTCTCGTGTTGATTTCGAAAAAAAAACAATTGTGAAATTTACTACAGCACTTGGAGCTATTCCTTAGTCAATGCGGAAACGGATGCAGGCTTAAATAGCCTCACCGTACGTCATCTTACAGTCGTCTGTTTGTCTTCATGCAAATGCTTTCAACTGTTCAAGCATACGGGTTGGTTAGTGTTATTTTAAAGAAAGTCGAACAATGGTTTTATACAATGAGCAACGCGTAATAATAGTACAGAACAAAAACAGCTTCATTTACACTGGATATGACAATGATAATGTAGCAAAGCATACGTATGACGTCGGGGTTTTGTTCCTTTGGCTAAATTGGGCGCTGCCCTAACTAAATATTCCATGCACACGTCAGCATGGAAAACTTGTCAATTCCTTGCAGACCCATTGTATTCAAAGTGCACGAAGTGTTAAGCATGCGAGAAAGTAAATGAATTCCCCGCCTTTTATAGTTTATGCCATATTCGGTGGGCATATTTCAAAACCTATTGTTGTACCGGTCAATTCAGATAAGAACTCACCCGAAATAACTGAAATTCGTTTGGTAACTCTTCAGTCTGCTTCGGAGCTACAGTCCATGGTATGCAAATCAATGTGCACTCGCGGTTCAGATATTTGAGACCGTATTCGCCTCTTGCACACCTTTCACGCAAAAACTCAGCCAGACGAATATTGCCCTCAGTCATTACTTGTATCAATGTTACAGTTCCTACCTTCAGCACTTACCTAAAACAGAGACTGTGTACAACAGAGTGGTTACTTATTAATTGTAATCGGTTCATGCGGTTTGTAAACACTACTGCTTTCGTTTATGGTACCAGTCGTGGCACCAGTCAGTTATTATCCTACCCACTTGAAACAAAACGAAACGACCTTTAAAGAAAAATATAAAAGCTAACATTACGAGCCGAACAGTCTACACTACGGCCTCGACGCTGCCAACCATGCTTTTCATATTTTTGATCGCAAACGCTTACTGCTACCTGAAAAGCACACCACAACCAACCCTTTCAAATAACCTGGTCAATGTTACTGTAACATCTTTGAACTAGGCTAGCAAGAAATGGACGTTCAAGCTAAAAACAAACCTGTCTGTTCTTGAACGTCACGGCTCGTTGGCCATTAACATTTTTCAGCATCTACATCGTACGCAATGGGCCTTGATAGTACCCAAGGCTAAAATCCGTACGCCACGTAATGGAGTTTAAATGTTTTTATTTCTGGCATGGGGCTTTCCATTTTTGACATAAATAAATTTCTCATCAATTCTCTATCGGATTTCTTACATTGCACAGGCCTAATAGTTCTGCATTCGTAATCATACTTCAACCTTGAATCGGTTTGGTCAGGACAATTCTGTGCTGCTGCCAATAACCTAGGTCTACCTGCCGCAATCTCTGTTCATTTTGCGCTACACCAACAAACTGATCGGTACCCTAGCACACAGCACTGGTCATAAATGCCCTGGCAAACAACGTCGATTTGAACACAGCCAAACAAATACGGTACCAGCAAAACAACATGATTGATCCATCACGCAAGTTAAAATGCGGTTTGAGTTGGAAATATGCCTTCTAATACCGCAAAAAGTCATTTAAAGGGACTGTCTTGTAGTTACAGCAAATTGTTACAACGATTAATTGCGTAGGCTTGTTTCGGCTGCGGCTGTTATGAATGATAGATTTCAGCTACGTCACAAACGTGATATTATGACCGATACCATAAATAACCTGATATCATTCACGGGAAATGATAGCTTTCTAGACGGCTACTAAACAAATCGCAGTCCATATTTAACCCAACGCTTGCAAGCTACTAGTAGGTTATCTAGAAGTCAAGGCGTTAGCAATGAAGTTAACTATCTGAATATGAGCGTCATAAAAGCTAGAACCACACAGTGCGCAAACACTTCAAACTACGTTTTTACGATATCCGTTTCATAGCAACGTGACACTAAAAGCTGAGAAAGTTTTCAGCGGAAACTTTTAATGATAAATTCAACTAATAGCTTCAGTTGGATCGGTGCTTGTCTGACTCCAGCCCTTGACCATTTTCTAGTTCCGTAACGTAACCTTTGGCTTCGACCTAACTAAACGTGCTTTTAAAAACGTTCCCGGGACTTTTTTCCTTTTTTCTCAAAACGAGAGAGCAGTTTTTACACGAATTACGTCACGTCACTTGTCAGCAACTCGCTATCGCTTACTGGCTAATCTTGGAAGTATTGGAGGTACTTAGAGTACTTGTACTTGAGAAAAACTCAAGTTTAAAGACATTTCAAGTGTGTTTAAAAAGTAATTGGTCACAATTACGAGCAAAACACGACTTAAAAATGAATTAGATTCTAATATCAGAAAAGAAATAATGTAAGGAAACGAGACATGTGAAGTAGCAATATGGCGTAGAAATGCGAATGCTGCACTAGTTTTAGACCTTGCCTTTGTAAAAACTGTTACTAAAGCCATCTCATAATAGGTCTGATGAAGCAAGCTGATGCTTTAGTGAGCTTGTGTCGAGTAAATAAAAATTTACCCCTGGAGTGCTGCCATAAACCTCTGCTTTTATATTTTATCATGTACTGGGCTAACACGGTTCAACCACCCTTAACTATAAAGAAGTTTGTTAGTAAATGTTCATGTTTTCACGTTCATGTAAAACGCTCACGTATTTGTTAATCTACCGTCGGGTTTTCACATTTATCTTTTCTATTGACACAGTCGAAAAGTATGTTTTAGTTGTACGACATGACTGCATGTACGACTACATTGAAGTTAGAACTTTATTTTGTAGTTGACAGTCTCAAGCCAAACGACATTAAGAGAAGGCATTAGAATAAATACTCACTTAATCTCTTACATTTTAAACGAAATCTTTTTCTGTAAACAACATTCTTCTAACGTAGTAAGCATAGTTGGACTATAGGTGCTAATATTATCACTTTCGTGAAGCAATAAACAAGACAACAAAGTTAAAACCACTGGATGGATTATAGGCCTTTTGCTCATTTCTCTTCCTTCACGACGCTCTAATCCTGTTCTCTATCAGTACATCCATCGATTCTGTTTATATGTTTATCAGAAAATGTAGGTGCCGGTCTCTTGCGATCGGTTGACCAACAACAAAACAGGCACAACATTAACTACACGCCGATGCGAAAAACACAGCATACTTGCCAATGTTCCCAGTAGAGCAATAACGTGTTAGCAGAACACGGTATACTAATATAGAAAATGACAGCAATGCATTAAAAAAGTCTTTTTGAGTTTTGTGACAATTGGAGGGGGCCATTGTGATAACCATATAGGCATATACAGTAGCATAATAAAGGAGAAAAAGGAATAGGCGACTTGTTTGTAGAGTGCGTTTATTAGGTTTCTCGAAGTTGTTAAAGTTCTGCTCTTTCTGATAAAAACCACAATTGTTCTCCTGTCCCATACAGTAGTTTCGGTTTACTTTCAGATATAACAATGTTGACTGGAAAACTCCGCCACAAAAAAACAGGAAGTATATGGGGATATATGCGGGGGCGTTAAATATTTTGGAATGAAAAATGATCTACAAGCTCGGTTCTTTTTCAGTTATTAGGATGCAATTTCTCCTATTTATCTCACTTTCTGTTGAGTGAGAAAGTTACATGATGAGCAAAGCGCAAACCTGAAAGAAAACAAATTGGAATTCTTACTACAAGTAATAAATGCTTCCTTTAATAACCCCCAATTTAGTTAAAAGTTTAAAACAAGTGCAATTCATTATTTCTCTTGCACATCAGCGTTGAAGACAGCGGTCCTCTTACAAAACAAACAAGTCTCTTGTTAACTACAAGAAATAAGGGTTTGGCGATAGCACCGAAAGATAGATGCGGAACATTGGAATGAAATAAAAACCATCAATTGATTGAATTAAAATCTCACTTCGACGTGGGATCAAATTTCAGTTTGTGCCGGTACAACGTTACTCAAACTACGCTCAACTCGAATCAACTTTACAATCGCGGGATTAGAGACTCATGAGTGCAAACGTCAATCAACGTAACAGGAATTAGGTTTAAGACAAAAGATATTCTCTTTTGTGTTGAAGAGGTTTCCGTATTTCAAATTCAACCCATTGCAGGCAACTTGTGAAGTGCATACACTGACGAGATAAAACAGGGTAATCGCCAAAGACAAAAGCAAAACAAAAACCTAAATCTTCACATTGATAGCGGGCAGGGTCTTTGCAGCAGAACTGGTTGGGAATACAATGACGCGTATTTTATGTAAAATTTAGGTTAAACAGTTCCATAGAAATCGGCAGTTTTCTGTTTTTGCAAAACCGTAGAAGGTTTTTTTCCATTATAACGCCTGCACTACGTGTTGTGCACCTGTGAACGAATAATGCCACCATTCTGCACACAATGAAACGGGTGCCGATCGATAAATAATTCCCCCTGACGTAAATTTAAGCAAATATATTGATAAACGACAAACAACTTCCACCTTGAACTAATATACAAACGAGATAGTGTTTTTATGTTTTCTTTAAGTATTTAATATTTGATATATATTTTGATCTTGAATAGATATTAACTTGAAACATTGTGGCCGATGTTATTGACATAACGGACAAGCACATGGTCAATGACCAGTTTCGAAACTACGTCACGCTTATCGATTTCAGCAGTTCCCTATTATGTCGTCATCTTTTGTTAATGGGTTTAATGTATAACCGTGCCATGAAAAATTAGTTTCAGATTAGAATCGCCGGTTAAATGTGTCCATTACGTCTTTTCCAATTTTAGTTAAAGCATTCTGTCATAGTCAAGTTCTGACGTTGTAGTTTCTTATTTGTTCTCGCCTTGCACCATCTTGCTTGTAGCCGGGTTATTTATTAACGGGGGCTTTCCTTCTCGTTGGTTGTTTGTCAAATGCTTGTAAAGCTTAAATGGTATTATCGACTTAAGAATGCTTCGTTAAACATCTCGTTAAACTACAGACTATGTTTGTCGCAATAGAGAACTGATAAGTGTATTGCGCAAGGCTAAAAAGCCGGATGTGCGCTAACAAACTTGAAACTTTTGTGTATTTGCTTCGATGTGAGAAACTGCAGCAAGCGTATTATTTACGGTCTTTTTATATTTTATTAAATACCTTATATACAATTACTTATACTGGCTTAATTTTATGCTACTTCACACTGTGCTTAACAGGATTATAAATATTACGGCACAAATAACACCATTACTACACCACAATAATAGCATCCATTACAAAAACGTCAACTGCTGTACAACAATGGATGCAAATTTACAGGTTGTTGTTCAATTTGCTCAGCCTTCGCTCCTTCCTGGCAACAGCCTTTGCGATTTGCACCTTTATTTCCTGCAAAAGTAAAAAGTCTAGTAGAGCTACAACCCATTCCATTTGTTACAATAAACATAACAGGCTCTATTTCATACTTGAAGTATCGGTATATGCACGTTTACACCAACAAATGCTCAAAGTTGCATGTGACGTCATGCGTGTTTATACCTCTATATTGGATGAGACGTTGTAATACATGAGAGAATGGAGTCGGTCAAACTGGTACTTGTTGTAATGCAAATGGAAGGTCTTGTAGGCGCTGCCTTTGTCGAAAACGGAAAAATCGTTGAAAGCTTTGTGTTTTCTGACGTCTGTTATATATATTCGCGAGAAGAACAAAATTGAGTTCAAAATCGCAGCAACTGAGTTCAAAATCGTTGTTTTCGTGCAGCTAATAGTCAATAGTTTACCATGAGTAGTTAGTTACCTTTAAAAAGTCTTTTTAATGCAAACAAACTTAATTTGTTTAAACTTATTACTAAATTTAAGCAGCACTTGGACAGCTCATTTTAACTACTTGAAAGGAAGGCATTAAGGACTCAATAGCACCTCCACGTGGCGGTTTGTAATCTTTAAGGCTCCTGAACTTCTTGTTGCAGAGAGTAAACCACATCACGGTAGGACATTCATCGTCTGTGCTTTCAAACACGAGAAGTTCTTTAGGAGGAAGATTTACGACTGTCTTGAAGTCCACAGGAGGAAAGCGGATGCCTTGTTGCCAGGACTGCTTTGCAGCTTCCAGGAGCGGCTAAAAATGTGAAAAAATTATCGATAACAATAAAAAATTGTTCAATTAAAAATTCCGGGAAACTCAAAAAATTTAACGAATCAAGGCAAAATGGCAATATGATTAAAATTTTATATGGGTTGATGCATTTTAATTGAAAAGCTTTGAGTTGAAAAGCTTAAACTGAAGGTCTTCCAATGGTTCCAAACAAGTGGTTCAACTGGTTGTTATGCTGCAAGGGTAAGTGTATTCAACCTTTGCAAGGAAAATTTATCTCGACAATTCAAACCCGATTATTCTAAGAATTAGAATAAGGGTTAGGTTTCAATTGTTAGAAGGGAGAGGGTTACAATATGTACCTTGTTTGCCTTGACGGATAACCTAAGAAAAAAAGTATTTGCCAACACTTTACTTTGTGGAGGGTGGTAGGATTTGGTAAAAAATCGTTTTGAAATACAAGTAATTTGGTATTGAAACTGTAGTCAAAATGTTACCATGTAGTCAAAGAAATTGTCGGAGTCATATTCGTTGAAATCCATCACCAGAACCAGATCAGATGTCCGCTGTGGTCTCATCACCGCTTCCACGCAGACATTTTTCAAAACACCTGTTTTTATTTTATCGCAATTAGTTAGCAATTCATCATTCTACTAGTTAGCTATTTCCAATAAGATTCAGCTTTCCAGAGAAACTGATCCAAAATCAGTTGAGTTATAAATAGTCGCGTCCAGTGTTTTTTAAGGTAATTTCGGGGGCCTAAACGGCCTGTAAAAATTGGTCCAACGGTTCAATCTTTATACTTTTACATCGACAATAATTTGAGGTTCAATCAATCCAAATTGTGGTCTCCAAACATTTCTTGGCGGTCGCCAAAGTCAAGCGTTAAAAAGAAAGAAGAATCGTGTCATACATCGCTAGTTTATGTCTTAAGCACAAACCTGCATCCACAATTGATATTATCTCGTCTTCAGTAGACATTGGTTTCGCTTTTCGAATTCCGAATTCTTCCAACACCGACCGCTCTTCCTCTTAAAAATCGTGAATGCTTTTATTTACTTGGATGTTTATATTTATTTCATTATTATTTATCTATTTATTCATTCATTCATGCTATGCTGTGTAATAGTTAACAAAGTTAGCGCGATCGTTCTGTTTATTCGTTTACCTGAATGCGGTTCAGCAACTGGAAAGGGGTTTAGCTGAAATGCTTTGATCGAAGCGTAATTTCGAGAGATGTTAAAGATTTCAGCCGTGCGTTTTAACCAACCATTTCTACTGCCAGCTATTCCCAGTTTCCTGTAAAAATATAAGTCGAATATTGAGTTTGTGGCTTAACGTTGTAGGCCTATAATGTTGTCCAAAAATATTTCGTTTCGAAAAAGACGTTGTTTTACACCAAACTAGGCTAATTAGTTTTAGGGTTTGCAGTATCTAGTTAAATTAAGACACTTTAACAAAATTTGTAAAACTTACTCCAGAAATGCATCGAAGGTTTTTCGAAACAAATCTCCAAAACCATTGCCGCATGAAGTCGGTTTCTATACAAAAATGTAAAAGTTTTTACGTTTTTCTCTCAAACCTAATTTCCCCAGAAATAGCGTTAACTGTGCGTTAACTTCACCTCCATTTTTTCATGATGACTCCGATCTCTGAGTTCATCTTCAAAAGAAAAAATAAATTAATGAATAAATTAATAATAAAATAAAACCTAAAAATTTGAAAAGTTTAAACCTTCATCTTTAAATCTAGTGAGTGCAATTATTAAGGAATACAGTAAATAGTAAAAGCTAGAGCAATGGCAAACCAGATATTTTCTCAAACCAAACGTTTTGAGCTTTCAAGCTACTTTGACGGCAATTGAAGTTGATCGACAGATACAGAAGCGCTTGTATCAAATACTAATTCTATCCATAGGTTTTTACCTGCTCAGTTTGTTTTAAACAAAAAATATTCAACGAGTTTGACTTACCAAACTGTAACTAATGTGACCACACTTCACCAGAATTGAACATGTTTCAGCACTTTCGAGTTATTATATTTTAATTTACTGTTTTATATGTTTCTTTGATATATCAAGAGTTTTTCATTACACTTTACTTATTCTTTGTGTGTTTCGTTTGTGCAGCATAAGTTTGGTTTGTTTGCATGCTTTGTGGCTTATATATTTTTTTGCTGTAGGCCTACCTTTTTTTCTGTGATTTGTAGCGTTTCTTACAGTATATATAGTATGGTATTGTATTTTTTTTGGTCGCATTTTGTTCCCCGCACCTCCCCATTATGCTGCTAGCTTCTCTTGTTCTTACTGATTATATTGATATCTTGTCGCTTTCCTGATCTAGACATTTAGCTATGTCAAGGTAGTTCGGTTAGCGTGTGTTGGCGACAGGTCGTTTTCTCTGCTCTATGCTTTTATAGTGATCGTTCCTCTTCTAAATTTCAACTTTAAGTCGACGACTATATTGTGTTCAGTTTTTAAATATAAGTTCTCAGCAGCACTCAGGTGTGACTCTGGTGTGGCGGTTCGCTGTGAAAGGAGCTACAGACCTGGCTTAAAAATCTGCGTTTTGCGTGACAAAACATATAATAACACAATAGAACGTCTTGCTTGTTCGACAAATAAACGAAAAATTGATTTTAAATAAATATCGAAAGAAGGTTTATGATGTTTACTATTTACGATGTTTACGATGATGTTTACGTGTTTATGATGATGAGTTTATGATATGCAACTTTGAGATTGACATATTGCATAGGCACTTCTGAGCTAAATATTGTTTGAACACTTATAGGACTACACTTAAGCAGGAATGAAACCTCACCGATATCATGAAGGAACTGTTCCTGATCTTCACTACCTCTCAACAACACATCTTTGAGGAGCACAGCAAAGGCGCTTCCACACATTCCCTAATAGTAGTGAAGCGGGCTCTCGGGAGTCTGCCGGACTTCAAACCCTTCGTTCCAAACGGAACCGAACTTGGATGGTTCGAAACCAATTCCATAATGAGGAAGACCAACTTCAAACGGGCAGTTTTCAACGTAAGCTAAACCAAAGGTAGAAAAAACTTTAAATTACATGTTCAATTAAAAGTTGATACAGAACATTTGTTGCTTATAGTCTATATAGTAAATGCTTATATTCTGGTTTTGTTTTGATTTCTATGGCGTCCTCTTTGTGGCCTAGCGATGGCAACATTATATTTTCACGTTTTGCTCATGGTTTGTCTCAAGTTGGTTTTATTTGTAAAGTTCTGTAAAACTGTTCTGTAAATAGTTTTTGTAAAACTCACCGTGAAAATCGCTGGATGCGACCGTGTCCTTCACGTGCAGCGCTACAACCGTAAGAAACGGTACATCTCCACTCTTAACGTAATCAGCCAACTCGGAAAGAGTAGAACCCCATTTCTACAAACCGATATTTTAAAGAAATGTCGTTAAAAATGGTTTTAAAACTGTTCCAATATAATCGTAAAGGACTTATCTTGTAATGTAAGCTACAAGAATTAACAGCGCGTTAACATTTCAAACGTTCACACTTCTAGACATTGATTTTGTTATTTACATTCGATTTAGGTGTTTAAATTTATAATATGCTTTCACCTTTTCTCCAAGCAGCCTGTGGCCAACAGCGTAGCCATAAAAATCGACGAAGGTTGTTGGTTGTCCAAACAAACTCTTTAAATAGTGGTAGGTTACCCTATGAAAGAAGTAATTCGTTTTGGTCTCAAACTAACGCAATAGTTAATTCATCGATCTATATCTAATGTGCTGTTTCCGTAAAAGGTGGAAGGAAATGTGTCTGAATGTGCAAAAAGTTAGATGAAACACTACATTGGGTTATATGAATCGTTAAAGATTTCCATCAACTCTATGTTGTCTATGTGTTATAGACATCTTACAGAGGCTTACAAATATTTTTCATCTAATCCAAAGTCCAGCAAAGAGTCGTAGAGGTTGTAGTCAACAGACTTTTGTAGTTCATGATGAAATTCATCCAGCTCGTCCGCCTCCACGCCACGACGAGCGTACGCAGTGGTCAAATACCTGGAATTTAAGCGCATAAGAAATAGAAGTTATTTTTCGCGAAGTTGCAAGAGCACTTCATTGGATTAAAAGCGTTACCATGACGATCCGGATAGACCGGATACGTAAGTGAGTGCGTCGAGAAGTCCGGCATCTTTTATCGCGGACATCGCGCCGGACATCCCGACACAAGCCCTATATCCTCCTCCGGAACCAACGACTGATATGATCGGCGTCTAGAAGGTTAATATTAAAAAAATTTATAAAGAATGAAACTTAATTGTTTCATTAGTTAATTATTAGTTACTTAAAAATAAAGGTTAATATGAAAAAGGTTAATAAAGGCATTTATGGACAGAAAACGTTAAAATTTTACCCTGAAATAATAATTATTGTAATAAAACTAATAAATAAATTAAATATAATTAACTAAATTATTATTAGTTATTAAATAATTGACTTTAAACATTGGTTTATTGGTTTTGCTAGATACGTCTGCCTGAAATCTGCGCAGGGCAGAGTCCAGTACGTTTTGTAAAGTAATTGAATGTTTGTGAGGTTTTTTGGAGAAAACCGAAGCAAACAAAACAGGGTAATTCCCTTTAGCCCCCAGCATCAAATCTTATCGAAAGAGCTTTCTCTGTAGCCTCGTCACTTAGTGTTTTTAACACGGCCAATGCTGATACTAATGGTTGGTTGTGGTTGCACTTCTTTGTTCTTTCTACCTGAGTTGGTTCCTTCGGAGCCTGGTCCTTCATAATCCCTTGCAAGGCATCATACACTTTTGGGATCCTCTTCAACCTAAACGCTTTCTCTTCCTCAATTAAGCCAAGCCCGAGCCGGAAGTCGGGATTTTCCCTTCGAATGCACAACATCATTATGACGTGAAATTGTTTGCAAATTGATCCATGAGAATTGACAAAAATTAGTTAATTAAAAACAACACCACAACGAAAGTACTCATAACATCAATAGAAATTCGAGAATGTTTCGCTTTTTAAAAGAAAACCGCGTACATGCTTATCAGAATAATCTGGTCCTTTTATCTTCTATTTATTACTCCGGAATGTCCTAAACCACGTGTAAAGCATCCCACAACTGAGGCAATTTCTTGATTATTATTTGTTATTACTTCCAAAAGTACCAAAATTTTTAAATTGAACCAACAATGTTCGAAGTTTCAAAAGTTTTATTTTTTTTTCTCAAATTTTTTCATAATGATTTTATTTAAATAAACGAGGTCTCAAACTAAAGCGTTACGTTAAATTTTGTTCATACTTTCTAGGATAATTTAAGAGTTTGTGTAATGGATTGTGTTTAGTTAAGTCCAAGATATTTCTGGGTTGTGAAATTATGATTCTTCTTACATGATTTGATGAATGCCATTTGATGATGTATTATTATTTCACAAATTACGCTAACGATGATAGTGACGAAACGAATAGTGTCTGTTTTTGTCAGAATGGCAGTTACGACGCAGTACAATCGTTTGTTGTCAATGCGTCAATAGCCCTTATTAATTCATTGGGGTGTATTGACAGTTACGTATATTGTACGTTTCTGGCCGCTTACCTCAATTGTTTCTTATAAGAAATTTCAACGTCACCGTGGTACTAAAGAAAAAACAACAGTTAAAGATACGTCATTATTAGCTACGTCATTAGATTTGTCATTAAAAACCACTTGGCCAACTTGGGCTACTATTGCACAAGGTACAAGAGTGTTTACAAATGCAAGTGTAGGGTAATTATCGGCAATGTAATTTTCGGGGACAATTTGTACAAAATGGGCAAACGAAAGTTATCCCGTAACAATATGCTTACATCCCGTATATTTTTCGGGAAATTAGCACATTACACAGTGTAAACATGGCCTTTATAAGGTGACTAAGATAATGAAAATAGAGTACAATCATTAGATGGGGTTATTAAAGACCCAGCTAACCTTGTCGTACTGTATTGTTAAGTTTTCCTTTTTTCCTAGAGCGGTTTGAGATACATCAATCCTTGCTAATCCATCCTTTACATCTTCTAGTTTAACCAAATGAATCTATGATAAAAACCTTATGGAAATATTGTTCCTTTTACTCGACTCCAAAAGAACGTCGATGTTAGTACCTCTAAAGGGAAATCCCCGTTCCCAATATCATCCGGTATGACAAAATGAAAGGTTTCGTTGACATCGCAAGTATCCTGGTTTTCCGAACTGTGAGTGTGAGTGGTTGTAACAAATTCTTTCAAATGCTCTAGTTTTGGGCATGATACGTGAAAACGAGGCTTGAAACTGCGGAAAACTAAACAAAATTTTAGGCTGGTAAACCTTGTATCGATTGTAAATTATTACACTATTAATTGGGCTATAGGTTAGCCTACATAGCTAGAAAAATGAGCTCTGAAAAGAGTTTATGAAAGATTTCAAGCAAACTATTTAAGCTGCATTGTTTTATGTTTCACAAACTTGTTTTTGGCATAATATAGTCCGGAAAAACAAGATCTAATTTTATTACACTGTCTTAAGCAATTTTATGTAAAACATACCAGTAATTAAATGCTAAAACAAAGACACAGGAAAACGGTACAGGCTACGGTTGCTGCACAAGTTGCTTTAGAAAATACCGGTATTTACTTGTTGTAAGTTACTCACTTTTTTGGAAGAAAGACCTCGGTTTCAATCCTTTGTAACGTATAATGGTGACGCTTAACACAACTTTTGGTTTGAAAGGCATCTACAACAGCAGCACAAGGAAAAACGTGTATGACAGAAATCACATGTAGATAGTTTACGTTTGAATTTACACGTAGCTTATGCAGCTTTCACTTTTATATGGAATTTATAGTCATAGGCTATCATGCCTAGCGTTACATGTTATAAACATGACGCTTATAACATGCATATCCAGGCTGAATTTTGTGAAAATATAAGCATACGTCATAATTATGTATGAAAGTCAGACAAGATTATATCTACATTCGCACTAATGAGTGTCATATACATATATGCGAATACAAATATCTGCTTTCCAATTATTTTCATATCGTTTTCGGAAGTGATGTAATTTTGACAGTGTCAATAAATCAACAGTTTTAATGCTTCCGGCAATTTTGACATTTTGGCAATACAGTGCTGTAGTATTGAATACAAGTCAAAGCACTTGGCCTACCGGCCAAGTCATCTGCATTTCTATCACGCGATTTGCATTATACTCCAGCGTTGGAATTACGGTAACAACTAAAAAATCTACAAAAAAGTTGTGCTTGTTATCACGCGAAAGCGCGTCACAGAGTTTCAGAGAAACGTAATTATGCAAATGATTATGACAAATTGTCAAACAAGCATAAAAGTTCGATGGTGCTGGTATGGTGGGTCCATAAATTACTTGAAAAAAATAAACCAATCACCGGCTGATGTTTTCCACGTGACTCAGACTTGCAATTTTCCAAATGGCAGCGTGTTGTATATAAGCCTGTAATGAAATGGGGTTTATCGTTCCTTAACCTATAAGGACGACCACTTCAATTACAATGTTTGTTTGTTGAATTGTAGTCCTCGATAATAAATGAGTCTCAGGTCGTTGTTTCGCTTCTCTTAATCTTAGAATCAATTGTACACCTCGACAACTGTATAATCTGATTATATTTGAAGCTTCTTTGAACGAATATATCAAGATAGAACATTGTGACAGCAACAGCATAAAGACATGTTGCGGCGTTGAACGTAGAAACCAAAAAGGGACTGAATAAATCAAAATGCACGCACAGGGGAAGCATCGATTACGTCACAAAGTGTTATGCTTTGCTGATTCGATAGACGAGAATTCTATGTCGTACACAATTTTATGTTACATTAATTGATATATTTATCACAAGCCTATATACCAACGCAATGTTGTTTTGTACACCTCTCTTTATAGCAAACGGATGTAATACAATAATGTGGTAAGTTGTTGAAATACGCCTACCTCAGTTGCACCCCGAGTTAAAATAATGTTACTTTGCGTTCTGTTGTTGGCACTATGCCACTAGGCCTATATATATTTGTATGACGCTGTTTAATGTTAATGTAATAACCTCTATTGTCTTGTCAAGCGCAGAATCAAATATATATTCAGTGTTTTCAAGTTGTTTTATTCCTGGTTTTCTGTTTAATGGAAAAGTCGTAGGCTACAGTAATAATCAAGTGTTCCATTATCCGTATTAACACCCTGACCCTAACGTTTACATTATCTTTGATTTTATATTGCATCCGCATTCATATAGATGATTAATTTCAATGAGTGCCATCTAGTTATATAAACCATACGCGGCATAGCAGTTTAATAATAAAAAATTTCAAAAAACGTTGCCTAAGTATCAACCAATTTTTGAAAACTGTATCAGCAAAACATCTCACCTGTATTTCGTCAAAAGATTTATGGATGCTATTTTCCAGGTTTTCAAGATTCTCCATGATTTTAATCTCTCTCTGAAAACCTGTCTGGTAAAATGCTTGTTAACCAAATGCACAGCAAAGCTACGAAATGACTCTTTTAAAAGAAACCGTAACCACGTAATTAATAAAGGGTATCATAGCTGTGTGGTTTATTTGTCCAAGTCATTTATGAGTATGACTAAACAATACACACCCACGCAAATTTGACGTAAACACATATCTTGCAAAGTGTTGCACTAATGTACGCAGCATAAGCACTCATAACACGTCCTGCGTATGACTAAACTGAAAGTGATTTAATCGAAGTATCGGAATCATTTTTCCATTTTTATCATCCTGAGCGCCATAGTTTTTACGATAGAGTTAGCTTACTATACTGCCAGAGGCGAAATGATTCAAATGCTTGGGTTCAAATGACCAACCAAGTGAATCTGAAGCTTTGAAAATGTTACACGTGCTATATCAACATGTTGATTTCGGATTGTTATGTGGTAACCGGTAGGGAATTACCGTTGGTATTGTTCTCATCTGTGGTATACATATCACTGAAACTCTCATGTAACAAGAGCTCGGGTACGAAGGCTTAACTTTAGAGGCTTCACAAAGTTTTAAATAAACTCTATTATTGCCAAATCGTTGGGGTTGTTTTCGGCTGGACTTAAGTAGGCATAAAATTCCTCTGCATACTACAATTAGATCTTTTCAAACGAAATAAGTAAATAACAGTAAATAGTAAATAACAAACTTTACAGTAACTTTTACGGTAAATACTAGGATGAAATTCTTTATGGTTAAGAGCCTAAGCTCGACCGTTCGCATGTGCATGCGCTTAGCCCACTCGTCAAATTGTCCATACGGGTTGTAGCTACATCTTGCTGCGTAGATAAGTTAAAAATTTTTGAGTTGATGTCAAAATTAAATCATAAAAAATAGTTGAACTACTGCATATTAATTATAATTAAAATTACTCAGATTGAAAATATTCTTGAAGTTATGTTTTATTTATTGCGGTTTTATGATAGTTGATGCTTGCACTTAAAATGACCGGTGATATACGAGCTGTTGATGTTGCTTAAGTGATTAACTTACAGTTTACAAAGTAATACTGCAAGAGAACGTGTAAATGCTATAACACAGAAACTTATTCGATATCAGTTTGACCTTTTGTAACTTAGTGCAACGCGACGGAAGACATTACTATATGTATGTGTTGTTGAGCTGTTCCTGGTCCACCACCTACTGATCCACCACTTGAAATGCAAACAGGGACTAAAGAGAAAAACACACATCTTTTGGGCAAATAATCGTGGTGTCCTGCCGCTTTCTAGCGGACGAAGTGTTGAATGGGACAGTAATTTTTTTATTCAGGAATATAATAGTAATTTCGCACTTTAGGTAAATATAACCATAACATAACATACACCTTAATTTTGGTTTAAAAAGTATCGCTTAAAATTTTTCCGAATGGCCAGTTAAAGAATTTTTTGGCTCTTTTAAAAAAATTCACTCAGACTTTTCAGAATTTATTATAATGTTAATTAGCTCACTAGTTGGTCCAAACGAGTCCAGTAATTTGCGTTAAGAAGACACTGTCAAGTCAAGACAAGTTTATACAAATGTAATTCTATACTGACGTTTTCCGATTTTGTTACTGTTCATTTACGTACTTCTACTGATTGCTAATTTTCAGTGGAAGTCTGATCAAACAAACTGCTCTCTCTCAATCAGATGGAGTGAAGAGCCGATCATTGATGCTAACCCTGAACATCAGCGCCTTCATTATATTGGGCTCCAGACTCCTAGCGGGCTGATATTCAATTGTCTTCATTGTATATCAGGAATGAGCCAGATCAATGTAGCCTTTCACTTGAATGCATCTTTCGCGATAATCAAATACGTTTTGATATGATAATTAATTATAATTGCATGGTTACAAAAATATTAGCAACCATCGTTAAGAATGCTTTTTTGCCCCACTTTTTCTGAGTTTTATGTTTGAGGAACGCAAAAGGTTAGCAATTGACTTACAATTGCTTACTTCACTACTCCCACTTATAGATATCCTATAAATCACTCCTATAAAGTCATTTATAGGATATCCATGCTTGCACTCTGTTTTTTAATAACAGATTATTTCAACAACCGTTCAATAGATTATTCCAACAATTTTAAAAATATTTGTTTCGAAACGATAAATTTCCGTTGTGTTTAGATAATCTCCTATTCTAAAATAAAATAAAATTGAGTAAAAATTTCCTTTGGAATGTTTTACTTTAACGAAATAACGGACACTTAACCTTTGACCTCACACGCGCGACCAAAACAAAAATTAAAATTGAAGATTTTGTGGTTTAGCCCAGCCTATGTTTACAAAGGGGAAGAAACTTGTTTAAATAGGGTAAAATTGATTTTACATAAAGTGAATGATTGTCACAAGGATTATTGTGAAAATTGTAGGAATGTTTGCATAATAAAACCGTTATCAGATAAGGAAAGTTACGGCATGGGAATCGCTGTAAGTCGTTGTGTTGTCTAACATCAGGACGTTGGACCCTGAACGTACCGGTACTGTACAATCAGAGCTCTGGAGCAGGGGCTTAGATCACCAGAGTCAATTTTTTGTATGCTGCGTGGATAGCTTTTTTAAAAATTTATACTAGACAATCTGAAAGCGGCAATTTCACTTGTAGGTGTAGGGCCTAATCTATCACATGCTTTATCTATTATTGTATAGGCCTATTAGTGCGTTGAGAATTATAATTGTCAATGCACTAGAATTGTAGAAAATTTGGGTCTAGTATAAAAGTGAACAACCATATGAGGTCACAATTTGAGCAGCTGCAATCTAGTATACAAAGGCATCCTGTGGTTGTGTACTTGTATAGCCAACTAGACCCGAAAGTTTAAGCGGTTGATATGAATTTTTTCCTGCTTTTAAAACAGTATAAGATAAATTTTAAAGTAAACATGCCGTGATATGAATGATGTCTGTTATTCATCCGGGATCAAGCATTAATTTTGATGGAGCTGATTTACAAAGAAGTGAAGAGGAGGAATTTCAAAGAGAAGACATAAAACAACAGCAGGAGGTAGATATATATATAATGCATACCTATAATATATACATATAGGAAGTATGTCCATTTATACACATATTAAAATAAACCCTTTCTGAATTACGGTTGCCGTATTGTTTTGGGTGGTAAGATTTTTTTGATCGCCTGCACTTAATAATGGAAATTGCCGACTTACTTCGATTTTGTTGAAAATGCAAGTGTTGACCTATTTTTTGTTGAACTGTATCCCGGATCTACGTGTTGACCTATTCATCTGCTTGATGGACTCATGTTTGATGATTGAGCATTAGTTTTTATGATATGTTACCTAGCAGATAATAGCTCTGTAGACATGTAAATGCAATACAGTAGGCAATAGATTATGCAAAACAAAATTTCAATTATGTACTGAAATGGTATTACGATGTTATTACAGTACGATAACAGAAGGAAGAATGGTTAATAATAGAAACTATTTTGTTCGAATAAAGTATTGTCGAAAATTTGTATCGATATTTGACCAGACCAATTGTGAAAGGAGTAACCTATAATAGGAAAGACATAAGTTTCAAAAAATGGAGCATTAGCATTTTTAACACATAATAAAATCTTTTGTTTATGTTTTTCAATGGGAACAACACAGTAGCGATATTACTTAATCATTGTAACTTTGCAAAGGAATTTTGCATTACAATGGGTGATGTCAAAGTTAATGTTAAAAGGGTTATTCCATGTCAAGTGGCTCACCACATTCAGTTCTCTCTTCAAATTTGCTTAAAATCTGGTGAAGTTTTAGAAATATGTTGCTTACTTTTGGGTCATGTTTAAACACTTGCAGCTTTTGACTGAAAGTAGACAGTATATGTCATAATTTTTATTCTGAATATTCCTTGCTGATTTGAAAACTTTATCAAGTTTGGTGTAACATTTATGTGAAACTGATCTTATGATAAACCAAAATATGGGCCAAACGCAAAACACCAAAAATAGCTAATTTCTGGTAACATCAAAATACTCCCATGGACATAAATTTACAGAAAACGTTTTTTTATCCGTGAAAGAACTTTAATCCAAGTGCTTATACATTGAGTTTCAAGTTTGTGAGAGAACTGTTAAAAAGTAATAGAGTTTGCTCTTGCCCCTTTAATTTCATTCTCACTTGCAAATATTTATTGTTTTTTTTTTGTTGATTTTCAACAGTCAAAAAATGGGAATAAAAAACAAAGCTGTTTAACAGCTTCAAAAGGTCACTTCATAAAAACATATGAACAGCGGTATATACATGACTATATACATATATATAGAACAAGACTTGGTTGCTAAATCACAATGATGGAGGGAACAACACCAATTAGGATTAATAATGTAATTATTAATTATTATTGCTCCAATAGATACCTCAAGGGAATGATTTTTTTTCAGCAAATTTTTAGATGATGCCGATCCCTTGGGGACAGGTGAAAATACATAAAATTACCCTTCCAGTTAATAAGGAATGGAGATGTGAGTTAAATATAATCGTTTACGTTTGTTACTACACTGGTGTTTTCATTTGATCAGTTACGGCAAATACTTTGAGTTTATAACATTTAGATTGAAAAATTCCTCTTATAATGTTGTAATATTTGTAACATACCACAATATATTTGGTTTGGCATGTATATGTTGCTACGATTTAGCAGAAATACTTTTTATGTTTTCTTTGGCTACCGACATGTATTTAAGTACATACGTATAAGTACTATTATTACCAAATATTGATTATCACAAAGGCTCTTTACTTTGAGCTGTTACAGGTAGCCTACATATACTATTAAATATGACATAAGTAGCATACAATTTATACATGTATCCATAATCATTAAAGACATCTTTTTTTAAAATTTTTTTGTATATTTTCATTCTTTTTTTTTATCACATATATAGTATGTTTCCTGTACGTTTTGTGTGATTAACATGTCAATTGTACTTAAGTACCTTTAATAGGCCTCTTATTAGCTTACTATTTTATGTCATAAGGCTTTTTAGTTACACAGTGTTCCCTTTACGGAAGCTTTCATTCATGTATATGAATTACAAATTGAATGAACCTTTTGTCTGCATTGTATGGGTTTGCAAACTTGTTGATTTGTGTGTGTGTGGGGGCTCTTTCGACAATGACTTAGCACCTAATGTTCTTTGAAGAGGCAATGAGGAGATTAACGACTATTATTATCAGCTTGTATATGGTGTAAGTGGGTGAGTGAAAACTGTCCAGGTTTGATTCAATATCTTTATGGAATATTTTCATGAAGACTTAATTGCAATTAAAGATCAGCTGATAAATGTGAGTTAAGATTAAGGATGTATTTAAAAATGTTTGAGTTTATCGTAAAGTTTTAAATTGGTAGTGTTGCACTGTTGGGTATAGTTTGAAAAATACGTAGGAGCCTATAGTAGGTACTTCTGTGAAACTGTGTTGCTAATATATTGAGATATTTATTAGAAAGTCTTTAAAATGTGTTTAGCCATGACTCATGGTGGCATTAGATTTGAGTGTTGTAAATATAATATATAAATACTTTGTTTGGCCATGTCAGATATATATTTATATATATATATATACGTAAATTTAACTGACTTCTTTATAAACAAACTTAATTGTCATGTTGTGTTTTTACCAAGTAAGACCATATTTATTATTAAATGGTATTATAATATACATGTAGGTTACGTAAGTTATGTAAGTTCACAACGTTGTGTTTTCACAACATATAATTTTACACTTACGGGTATATTTATTGTAATATTTATGTGAAATTTATTATTACGTACATTATTATTATCTAGTACGTATTATGTTGTTTTCCTGGTAGGCTAATGTATTTGCAGCAGAAGTTTGGTAACTTTGATGCTAATTAGCATGCCACAAAATATTGATAGGTATCAGTAACTCAAAGTGTTTTCGTTTACCCCAGGGCATTAGCAGCACTCGTTATCTCAAAATTGCCAGAGCTTGAAAAAAAAAACTCAGTAGTATTTGTCTCCTCTTGGGCATAAACAACCCTCTCGCTATCTTGAAACTAGTTAAAAAACTCATCTTATCAGAGCAAATTGTTAGCACTAGGTGCCCATGCTGGTGTTATTTAACTTTCATTTGAAATGAAGTTTTGGAGAGAAATCCACAAAGAATTTAACGGGATTACTCTAACTTTAGACTACATCCACACGATTGTTCATATAACTTATAAGTTGTTTGCATTTAAATGGTAGGATTGTTTTTATGAATGCTGAGGTAGTTACAGTCCTGTATTTCATGACGTTTGACATTAACTACAGTTAACAAAGTCTCAATATGAAGTTAGTATGCTGTAAGGTCTTTAAAAGATTAGTTCAATGCAGTTCTGTTTTAAAATGGATAATATTTAAACCAAACAAATCTTTATCTTTCTTTGCTGTATCACAGTATTCAAGTCTGTATTAAACAGGCATGCAATAACACAGTGAGAATTGCATTGCATATTTCCGCTATTGGTGTCTATAAATCCCACTCTATATTTGATCGGCCCGATTCAAAATGGTAAATGAGTAAAAAGAAAACTTACCTCACTCACAATAAAGACCAAGCACCAAGCTTTGTTGGAGGTGGACCAAGGTGTCAAAAGTAAAACGGATATTGCAAGTCAGTACGGCATTGCCATCAGCACACTGTCAACCTGGATTAAACCTGTTGATAAAATCAAAAAATCGCATTTAAGCAATGGGCCTGATAATGATGATCATCATCCAGATGCCTCAACCACAGCGTCAGCCGCACTTGACCAATGCATGGAGATGGAGATAAGAAAGTTTTTACGAAAGCAAAGCGATTCCTTAGATGCATTTGCTTACTTAACTAAACTTGAGCACTTTATTGTTTTGAAGAGAGCCACAGCATTGAGACAAACTACCGTTGGTGACTTTTAGCTGATGAAAAGTTGCTGCATTTGTTGGGAGCGTATTATATTACGACATTAATGATAGGTAGCCCGCCATAATGATAGGTAGCCCCATTATGGTACTAATCTAATGATCATGACTAATGATAGGTACTAATCATTAATGATAGGTAGCCCCAAAATGCCACAAATGTTTTTCTATTTTTATCCAAAGTTTTTAAAGGTAGTCTATCTAAATGTAGCAGAAAGATGAACAGAAATACAAACTTTTTTTAACAAAACACAAAGTTTTAATGGCATTTTATTTGCTGAGAGGAATCTGCAACAATGTTTCAATAGTGCTGTTTGCAGTGGATACAAGAAATGTACAACACATCACAGCACAGTTACTAACTAACTTCCAGTAGAAATTACAGGGTGAAGTTGTATAGTTAATCATATGAACAAATGTATCATAATTTTGGGGATAGAAAATGCCATTGATGTAAGTGAAACTTTGGTAAACAAGCTTACAACTCTATTTTGTTAATCTGAATTGCCAAATTCAACAAAACCGATATTGGAAAGTTGGACAACATTAAGCTATACTAATTGCAACGAAGAATGCAGGCTTGTGATTGATTGCTAAAATGCATTTACTATTACATTGCCCAGTCTTACTTGGCAAATTTTAGCCAATCTTTTTTGGATGATACTTTGGATAAATCGAAGTAGTTAGCAAGTTTTCACTTAGAAATAATTGCTCTGCTTTATAAAACATTGTTTATGAAATTATGACATGTTAACACATGTGTTTTTTGTAATCAAGCTTCATGAGCTGCTATCCGCCGAACTTCCGGATGATTTATTAGACGACGATCCCTGCAACGGGAGTCACACTTTTTCAGGTCCTCACGATCAGAGATCATATGAAAACTCATGCGATGGAAGTCGTGAGTTTTCCAGTCAGCGTGATCAACAATCATATGAATCATCTCCAGGTGACTGAAAGTAATTTTGAACTAAGTACATCTGCCGTGTACAACATCATTAATAACAATAATTCCTGAAGTTGCCTATAACTTATAGTTCTTGTTAGAATTTGTTTGTTATTTGACCAAAGGTTGGCGGCAACAGAATAACATTGATGAGGGTGGTTCCCCAGCTGTGCACAGCAACCATCAACTGAATGGTTCTGCACCATACTACGCTCATTCAAACGCACCAGTCCAATACATGGTAACTTTTAAGTGGGCCTAGATGGCTTATCAAGTTTATTTGAACTACGAAGTAGCATTTTTTGCATTAATTTGAATGTTTATTTCCAAAGAATGGACCAAACACTTACGCAAACAGCTACAGCCAGGGCTTTACCGATGCAGAAAAGTGGCAAATGCAGCAGCGGCAGCAGCAGTTTGATCACAACCCAAGATTTTTTCATAACATACCAATGGTATGTTGTGTTAGTGTCTGTGATAAAGCTTAAAAGTAAATGTTAAATTTATAAACAGCTTTATACAAAGTTTTACAAACAATATGTCACAAAAAAGTTATTGAAAACACTTTAGATATATATATATACAAAATATTTAACATAGCCTACTCTGAAACTTCTTAGATGAGAGACATTCTGTTAGTCTAAGATGCCAATTTTTAACATAGCTAATTGCAAAGTGCTTTAGTTGGGAAATTTCGATTTATTTATTATTGATGCCAAGTATAGATTATACTGACATGAAAACTAGTAAAAAATGAATTAATTTTGTACAAACGAGTATAAGCTTTCTATGGATTTTGTTTGGTTTTTAGAGAAACGAAGGAGTTGGAGAATATGGTTACCATGACAACAACCCCACTCCAGAGCCTGATGTCTATGGATTTTCGGAACGTCGAGAAGCGGAAGGAAGTGAAGATTTTGACGCTGTCCGTGAAAACCATTATCAGCACTATGACAATAAGATGTCTATGACTTTACCATCGTACTCGCCGGGGCCAAACCCAATGTCTAATACACCAGGGAAAAATGTCCGTTTAGACGCGTTCTCCGCGCCAACGTCTCCATACAACAACCACTATCCAATGAATTATAAACCCATCAATCGACATCAATACATTGCGGAATCTGTGAGTCGTAGAGACTATGGTTCATTTTCCAGCAGAGGTTTTTCCATAAAATTTTCATATGACCTTTGAACATTGATATGACCTTTTTCCAGGCCAACACGACGCAGACTTCAAGCCAAAGCAAATCAGACGCAAGTATCGGTTCCGATTATGTCGATGCCACAGACCGACCGACACTGGGTAAGAGCTGTTTGTACTTTGTTTAACACGAATATAATGTTGGAAAAACTGACATAGTTCAGTCTTATGCTTAGTACATGCTTCATTGGTGGATTTGCTTTTATGCGTACTTGTAAAACTTAATGATCTAGTTTTAAAGAAGATTCTTAGAAATAAGTTCCAAAATAAGAATATGCCATTGTCTTGGTCTTATCTTACTTAACTTAGAAGTCAGAAGTACATCAGCCAAAAATCATTAAATTTGTAAAAGAAACTTTTAAATCACAACAAGAATGTTGTAAATATGATAACAAGTAAACAGTACGATAAAGAGCAAATCCGAAGCAGGAAAATAATCTTCCTCCTCCTAATGATAATCTCCTCCTCTTCTACTCTTCATCTTCCTCCTCCTCAGACGAACGTGGAGATGCGGGGAGGGAGGTCACCCAGCTGCGGATCCTCTACGAAGCTCGTGGAAAGAAAATCGATAAACTGACTCGAGAAATCTCTGCTCTTCAAGAGGAAACCGATCGTGAGAAACGAATTCTCAACCATCAGCTCGCCATGGAGAAAGGTGTTGACATCATTTTTGGCTGTAACATGTTCTTAATTTTAAGACAACTTGGGCACAGAAATTGTGCTCAAAATTTAAAAAAGTTTTGGCCACTTAATGTTATTACTAGTCATTCTTTTTGCTTAATAATTGGTTGAAAATCTTTTACACCAGATCAAAGGGTTGGAATGTCCGGAAGTTTAGAAGAGTGCCAGCGACTGCTTGTGGAGAAAGATCGTTTTATGAATGATGAGGAAGGAAGGGTGAAGTCCCTTCAAATTGAATTGGAAACTCTAAAATCTGCGAAAGTAGAAGTGAGACTACAAACTCTTAGCGACATTTTCTCAATAAACAGCAATCTTACCAGTTTATAAAATTAAACTGTAAATTTTTTGTGATTCACAGAGCGGTATGATATGATTGATATGATAATGATATGATATGATAGATATGATATCCTGATACAGTGTACAAATACTTACATCAGGACAGTGTGCTATTGCACTTCACATTGTTTCATCACATACTTGAATTAATTTTTTTTTTTTTGTTCTTGTAAAATTAATTAATATTATTAACAACCACCAGCTCGTCAAAAAGCTTGAAGTTAGCGAAAGGACGATCGAGAACTTGCAACAGGAGATGGCCGTGCTTCAGCGATCGGATGCGCTTGAACGAGCAAGGCAACAACACGAAGCTGTCCTGGCCACATCAAATGAGAGACATGAACAGGAAATGCTGGAAGTTACTTCGATGCTGGATGAAGTGCGGAGAGTGGCAGATGAAAAGGTGAGAAATCCAGGATAAAATCTGTTTTTTATGGGGTTTTTAGGTCGTTCTTTCTCTTGTTTGTAACTGATGGTAAACATACTTCCTTGATAATTTCAATTGTTTACAATTTGTGGTGTGGTTGTTGTTACCAAGATTATCGTTTATCTTAAACCCTTACCTTATCATGTATGCTTTTAAAATACCGTGGTGTTTGTGTGTACTACTCTAGACTGAGGAATCGGAAGAGCTTCGTAGAAGACTCAAAACAGCCTTGAAAGACTCGGAAGAAACTCTTCTTGAAAAAACAGAAACAATAAATCGACTCTCAAGGAATTTAGAAGAAGCCCAGAACCACTGCCAGGTATGATATGACCGAACGCATGAGCATTTTACTCTTGAGTCTTACTAGAGAGGATACCAACTTAACTTATTATCTGCTTTTAAAATACTTGCTAATTGCTTTAACGTTGATGTTGATTTTTTCTTTTCCAACTATATCTATTTCCTTTCATCTTGCGTACATTTTTTAAACCTCATTCTTATTAAACCAATAGAGTTTTTCAATTAATTTGTCAACAATTTAAATCTTTTTTGAGTTAAAGTTCACAAGTTAAGTTCAAGAAGTTAATTGTCTTTCTAATTTTCCTGTAGACTTTATTGGCTGGTTCGGGTGAAAATGTCTTCCTCCAACGCCAACTCAGTGATGTCTCAAATGAGAAGACTTCACTGGATGAAAGAAACAAAGTGTTGCAGGTGCGACCGAAGAACATAGCAAGTTTTTGTAAATTTTAATAGTTATGTAATCAATTCTTTGTCCAATATCTTTTCAGCTTTGAAATAAAGTTTCCACGACTTTATTTAACTGTTCGTTGGCTAACACTGCTTATTTTGCTAACTACTACGTATACAATTTGAGTAAATATGCAACCATTAGACTTATTACAGAAAAACGTACGTTTCCAGGTCGAACTTGATGAATTGAGGGAGCAGATTTCTATGTACGAGAGCGCGTACCAACTAGGTGTCACTCCAAGACCGCAATCCACGGAAGGTTTGACTGACTCTTACGCTGAGTTGATGGGAGTAAAGAAAAAGATTGACTGGAAAACTCCAAAGGTACCGAGAAAACGTTTGAAACGATAACTGTGTTTTGTCGTTATTACCTGTGTTACATTTCATTATGTAATCATGATATTAACAATCAATCAACTTGATAACTAATCATAGTTAAATCGATTAACTGTTTACTGATTGAAAAACATCTGAGGCATCAACTATCTAGTTTTAAAGTTTGCCAAGTTAAGTTAAGATAAAATTAACATTATTGCATGAAATTAAAATGTAAGCACAGCAGCAAGGAGTCCAAAGTCATCATTTAAACGTAATTATTAAATTTGGTGTTTAATTTTTCAACTAATAACTGACTGTGAATTGATCTGAAATAATCGAAAATTATCAATTAGGCTGGTGTAAAGTTCAAAGGTCAAACTGAAGACCTGGTTGAGAGCTTACGTCACGAATTGGAACGTGCGCTCGCCAACAACAAAACAAAACGTGATCAGGTGAGTACAAGATAGTTGAAAGAGTTGTGACTTGTAACATAAGTATGATTGCACTGACATTATTATACTGCTGATCAGTGTTTTTTGAGGTTTGACTCTAGTGGCCACTAAGAAAGTTTGAAAAACCGAAATATCGAAATATTGTTAATATCGTTAGCAGAAGCATATTTGAGAGAGCATTGGAAAATTTGAGGGGCCGTATTGGTTTCTCCAAACACCTTAAAAAACACTGCTACTGATAATAAAACTTCAAATTAATATTGCAACAAAACTTCTTACATAAGTATTGAGACGGTGACTAGATAAGCTCTGACGTGTCTGGCAGGTTTCCGAATTACAGGATCAAGTGCGTGAGCTTAACGAAGAATCTCGCCACTGGAGGGGGCGTGTTGATGATGCAGAAAAGCAGGTTTGATCTTTATTGTACGAAGCTTGTCCCGTATCGAAATAAGATTTGTCCAGGCATCATCTGAATGAGAATTTCTTAAAAATATTGGCTGGTGTTATGCTGGAGAATAATTTTTGGCTTGATCTGACAAACTTATTAGATCTGTTGTATTAATTATGTGATAAAAATAAGTTGTTTTTGTGCTTCAAATTCGGAATCCCTGGATGATGATTGGTTATGCAAATGCAAGCATGTATAATAATTTGAGTCTTTTACGCACCTTGCGCAGGCGAAATTAGCTCTGGTGAAAACATCTGTGACGAGTTCAACCAACAGAGGTCAAATCGATGACCTTCAGCGTGAGTTCGAAGAATCACTGGAGCGTGTCGATGTTGCAGAGGAACGATCGATGCGATTGGAAGAGACGTGTCGTGACTTGAAACAGCAGATGTGTGAACTCATTGAACAACATGACGCCAACAAACAGGAGGCTGTTGATAGGTTGGTGTGAGTTTGATTTCATTATAAATAACTGTTTGGAGATTATCATTTTATGCTTTATATCTTTTTGGCTTAATTGTTACTGGATAATTAAGATTATGTTATTGTTACAATTGTCAGCTTTCGGTTTAAGTAGTAAATTTTTGAACCGTTTGATATTTTGACACTTAATCATTCGCATGAAAATAACTTTTGCAGTTAACTTGTATTGTTTGTCACTGTAACTATACAATATTTACTAATCACGTTGCTATTGTTAACTAGATTTTATTATTTTCTTGGTAATTTAAAATTGACCATTTATTTTAATACATGTAACTAATGGGACTCTCCCTCCTACAGGTGTGAGAGAGCATGCATGCAACTTCACGAAGATTCGAAGAGAGCAATCAGGGAGGAGATGTTGGCCGAATGCGAACAGAAGATGTACGAAGCATCAGTTGATCATGAAGGACAAATTCTAGATTTGAAGTAATTTGTTTGTTTATTTGCTCCAAATCCGTTTTTTTACATAAAAAATAAATTAAATTATGTTATCATTAAAATCCCTGTTTTTCTTTAATTTCAAATGATTTTTTTTTATCATTCCACAGAAAAGAGAGCGATGAATTAAGCAGCGAACTTTCTGAAGTCAAACAAAGCTATGTCCAGGTCTGTTCAGAAAAAGACAACATCGAAGGGACGTTAAGAGATAAATTTGAAAAGGTCGGATTGTTAATTTCATATCTAGTAGACGTTTCATAGTAAATGAAAACAACATCAGCACAGTTTTATTGTGTAATTTGGAGATAGAAATAGCAACAAGAATAAATAAAACACATAAAAACACAGCATGTTGGGCACATTGTAATGATTTAGAACCGCCATCAGCAAACTTTTTTCACAAAGGTCATGTGAGCATGATAACTAATGAACGTAGGTCAGACAAATTAATCTTGTGGGGCGGATTCGTCGTTCAAGCCATAGTTTGGTGACCCGTGATTTAAAACACTGCATTGTTCTGTTCGATCACGTTATTCTAATTGCACAGGAGAAAGAGGAACTTCTCAATAAATTTGCCAAAGATAGAGAAGGAATAAAAGCGAGCATGGAAAAGGAGTGGGACGAAATAAAGAAACAAAAAGAGAAGGAGCAAGAGCAATTAAAGGAGGATGACGTGAACACTAGAGTGAGAACATTTTCAAAAAGTCTCAATCGCAACCAGTGTGAAACTGGTTACTGGTTCTCTGGTTACTTATTCAAAACATATGGTTGTTAACAAATTTGGTCACCAGTCATGTGATATTCAGTTACTTATCTGCAAGGTTACATGCTTCATAGTTAGTTATTCATCTAATTATTCGTAAATAAAAATATTTACCAATGTTGAATAAGTAACCAACTTCACGTCTGTTCAATCACAACGTGTCATTATTTAAATTGTATTTGTATTTCGCAGTAATATCTTGTGATAACAACAGGGTATAGCATGGGTAATAACACCCATGTAATACTATTTATTACATGATGAGTTTTGTTGCGTGGGAATTTACTAATTTAATTGAAACGAGAAATTAAGTATCTCAGTGTAGGCCAAATGCCAAGCCAAATATTCAATATATATACTATGCTAAACATTTGCTATAGTGAGCAACATATACTGCGCTATAATCAATACTTCAAGTACTTCTGCCTTTCACTTTATATCAATTTCATGTCGTAGATCGCTCTTGCCAAAGTCTCTTGGATGGAGGAGCATGCCTCTTTGAGAGAGGAAAGCATTCGGGACGTGGTGAAGGCAAAAGAAGAGGAACTCTCTAAAAAGTAAGAGGATAAAATTCTACGCACAATCACCCACATCGCGTTATGTAAACATTTTGTTGGGAAGATAAAATTGTTGTGTCCCACTTTCATGAAAAAATGAATCTATAATGGAATCCTATACTGGCAGTTGCACGTTGCATTTGGTTAAGTATTTTTCTCATATCATTTCAATGGAATAGGATTGAGAGTCTTCGAAAACAGTTTGAAGCCGATAAGGAAAAGGAATTTGACCAAGTTGTGAAACAGAAGAAATTGCAATGGGAGAAGGCAAAGGTAAACGCCTCCATTTTATAACGAGGCATCCTACTTAAATTATCTACAAAGTTCATTGTGGATGAACTGTGTTAACTCAGGATGTAGTAAAATCAAAAACAAGATATAAGTTGGCACTCTGAGGTTAACTTTATTTATGATTTTTCCGCACGAGCTTTCGCAAGCACGATTCTTCAGGTGTACCAAGATGTGCATCTCTTAATACATTTGAAGAAACGTGCTTGCAAAATCTCGTGTAGAAGAATCATAAATAAAGTTAATCTCAGAACGCCAACCTATGTCTTGTTTTTTATTTTACTTATATGTTACAATAAGTCCAATTTCCGGTTTTTCTGTAATTTGTTATTTTTTTAAAAAATTTATAAAGAAAATAGCTCTTTCTCCCAATTATTATTTCAAATTTTGTTGTGAATCACAACTTGCAGTAGAGAGCTGTAATCCTAATAAGTTATCACACACTAGTCATGTGGCTGAAGATAAAGAGTTTCTTTTCAGGATAAAGAGATCCAGGCTCGCTTGAACGAACTCTACAAAGAGTTGAAGGAAGAAAAACAAACTGCAGTTACCGCTGCCACGTCCATCGCTCAACTCAATTGGATGACTGAACATGTTAGCAATTATAATCGATGTTTGATATAATGATACTAACCGGTATAATGTACTAATGTAACAATATTATTTATATATTTAATGATAGATAAAATTTATACATGTTATTAATTGGATTAATAATAAATCGATTAATTAGTTATATGTAAGCGATTTCAGGAATTACTAACAACTAATCCATTATCCGACACCTTCATAGCTAATAAAGCCTTAATAACTAGACATGACACAGTTAACGATGATAACTGGCTTATTGGATTTTATTGATCAATGACAGTCAATTAATTAAACCAAGTGAATTATTTTGACCACTTTGAAATAACGCCTTATTCTATGATATAACAGCAAAATAACATCGAAGAAGAATGTAAACGAAGAATGGAAGAGGCACAGAAGCTGTGGCAAGAAGAGCACGATCAGATTATTGATGAAAAAGTGAAAGATGCGTTACAGAAAATGCAAAATAAAATCGAGGTAACCTTAGGCCTGTCAACTATTCATTAGCGCAACATATAGTATAATACTACAGTAGAGTACATTGCCGTTGTACCTTCAATTTAAGAAACAAATTCTTCAACTTCTTGTTTCATTTCTACCAATCAGTTTATAAATTTATGAATAAAAGTTTGACAGACTTTGATAATAATTAATCGGACAATTTTTATGATTCTGAAATTTTAATTTTTGAAATTATTTATATTTTATAACGTTTCAGGTCTTAAATGAAGAGAGAGACAGCATAGTGAAAGAGGAGCTTGCAAGAGCAGAAAGAGAATGGAAGAGAAAGAAAGAAGATGCTCTCAAGAGGAAAGAAGAGGAAATGAAAAACGAACTTAAACGGTCGGTTCGAAGTTTTCATTTTTGAACTAATTCACATTGATATTTATGACTACAAAAAGCATAGTAAATACATTTCTGGGTAAAACTGGTTTTTAAAGCTATCTTTCTTCGATTTAAATAAATTCTATGTGATCAAGTGAACGTATCAAATAAATATGAAAGAAACAATATACTACATTAAAATACAAAGATATCTTTCAAAGTAACCTAAAGAAAAATTTATCTTAGATGTAAATATTGTCTTCTAAAGCTGATTGTTATGATTTATTATCACAATCAAAAGCTTATCAAGCTCAAAAGTATGCAAAGAAATTTCAAATTTCCGTTTAATGTGTTCAAATTGCAAACATTCTTCGCACTTCAGTTTACAAGAATTTCATCAGAAAGATTACGAAGCGTTCACCGCTCAACACAAGATGTCACTAGAAAAGTTCTTGGAAGGTGAAAGGTCAAAGCAAACGATAGATGTGAGTAAAATTTTACTGAAATGCATATGCCCGAATGATGTCAAGAATTTAGAAACAAAGTGTTATTAAAAACTGGTAACGGTTTATCTGTTTGCCCTCTCATATGTACGCCATTTGCACTGAACAGTTTGCTTGGTGGGTTCAAACCGGTTAGAAAATTGCACAACAATGAATTAGTGGTTTATTTGTGCTTACAGAAATATTAATTATTTGTGAAAGTTAAGCGATTTTTTACATTTTAGTCTCACGGCAGAGAATGTTCATTGGAGCGTGACCAGCTACTACACAATCACAAGATGGAGTTAGAGAGGTTGCAGAGAGTGCACGATGAACGGTGGGTTAAGTCAGGAATTTTCTTCGGAAGATAATTTTGTAATTTGCACTCTTGTTATTTCATTCCAGGATTTTGGTTTTTTCTTCTAAATTTGAAGCATTTTCAAGTTATTTAAACCTGTTCTTTTGTTTTGCCAATTTTTTTTTGTCGTTAAGTTGCTGGATTTGTAACAATAACTCATCAAATTTCTGAATCACGGCAGATTTTTATTTCAAAATTTTCTTATTATGACATCATAGATGTGAGGAATACCGGCAGGAGATCAAAAAGCTGACGTCATCGTGCGATGCTCTGACGAAAGAGCAAATGACCGGCGCGTGCGGTGATGACGTCAAAGATGCGATCGCTCGACTGGAGGAAAAGCACACGGAAGACACGGAGAAGCTGAAGAACAGGATGAAAGGTTGGTCTTGGTTGATTGAGGATTTTGATGATCATGTATTTGTTCATCGGCGATACTTGTACAATCAAATCAGTTTTCTCTGAAATGTTGACAAAGTTATTATGTGCAGATGTTCAAAAAGATCAACATGTTAACCATGTTCATAATTCATGTACTAAGTCAAACTCTACGTCCAAACCTAGCTATCATAGAAGCATGGCGTTATGAGTTTCCTTACGTAACTATCTATCTTGAACAATCAGTTTTATCAAGCAATTTGCCTGTACAGTAGTTCCTTAGTTATGTACCAAATAACATGGCAGATTTAATGCTAAACTTGAAAAAAATCTGAAATTTCGAATGAAACTTTTGTGCTTTCGACCGTGCTAATGTGTCTTGGAATTTTTCATTTTACTCCATCCACAGATGAATATCGTCGTTGGAAGCGAGAGAGATCGAATTTGCGCTCACAACTCGATCAGGTGAAAGGTCAAATCGCGTCTAAACCACCAAAAACTGTGCCAACTGGCGGCGGCATGGATCCAGCGGTGTTCCTGGAACTTCGACAAATATACGTCGGGACGCTGGGTTCCATTAAAAGTAAATGAATAAATGCGTTTTCAGAAATAACACGGTTTTACTTAATTGTTGGATGTCATTTATTACGCAATAGACACGTCACAAACGACACTACTTTACTTTATCAGTTTAAAAGGAGTTTATTTTAAAAGCACTAACAATAGAATTTAGAAAAAGTGCGTTCAATTTCCCCCAAAAAAATGAAAAAACGTGATTTCTCTCACAGGCGAGATGTTAGACTTCGTGCGAGAGAGCCGCCTCCACAGTATGAACGCGCTCAAGCGTGAAGGAGAACGCGAACGCCATCGGGTCCTGGAACGGTTGAAGCATCGGCGTCGGAAAGTCAATGACTCGGTCTTGCCTTCGTTTCTTGTCGATGCTCAGAGCTTTTATAACACCGACAGGTAGGGACGATAGTTGATTTTTCTAGCGAGATGCCACAGGTTTCAAATTATAGTTCTTCCGCAAGATTGTTGATTTTTAGTGAACTTTCTGGATAAAGCACCAACTTTTTTAGGGAAATATCTTTGTATTTGCATTTTCTTTAATAAAAATGTTTAAGGACATGAACAAAATGATGAGGAATTTCCACCAGTGAGCAAATAGATAACATCGTCTTTTGCAGCTTTTCAAATAAAAATAATTTTAAAAAGAACATTTTTTTAGCGAATTAAGATAAAATTGAAAAAAATAATTTTGTCAGAATATCATAGCAACAAAATTAAGCATTTTAAGCAACAAATTAATTATTTTTAACTCTTTAAAACATTCAAAATTATTTTTCTTAAAGTAAATTACAAACTTTGTTAGATTCCCCTCCAAGCTTCTGCCCGATCAACCAATCACAGCCTTTCCAGAAGGCTTCCAACCAATCAGATTCCAGAGCGGTGCGTTTCGTCCGACGAGTAGCCAATCATCATCATCCGCTGTCGATCCAGACCAATCAAAGCGAGGAAGGTCGCGAGATAAAAAATTTCGGACTAATCACTGACTGACAGATCAATACGTAATAGACAAAATTTGCATCTTTTCATATCAGTAATTTAACTGCGGAATAAACCCAACCGGACATTATTCACTGTGCTGGCTGCAGGTTATTACTTAATCTCTGTCAACTGAACTTGTCATAAATGCTGCTTCCGTCTTCAACACCTCATTTGAGTCGTGCGTCTGATTCTGTTTTGCACCCACTGGTATTTCCTTAGGCTACATATTTGTGATTTTTTTACACTTATATTGCATTTTATTTTTATAACTCTTTCATATATCAGAATTTGACCATCCATATAATCATACGTTGTAGTTGTTTTGTGCTTTCTTACGAAAGATCCCTTTGTGACATAACAATCCATATTTATGTGCGCCGTGGTTTTTGGTCGCTGAAATGTTTCTTGTGTTTGCTACGAAAAGAATTCGCGTTTTGATCAAAATACAAATTGAAACACAACTCTGCAAAGTTGCTGCTTGTTAAAAGCGAAGGAATATTGCACCAGTGTCGCGGCCTGTGTTTGAACAACTACCAATGAGAAGCGTATAAGCCTATGACGTTTGATATAAGGCTTCGTTCGTGCTTACTATAAGACTTATGCATGATTGTATCATGCACACCCATGTAACTATTCACTAACACTACACGCTCACTAATTAATCACAAAGGTTAGTAAAGATCAACCAATGCCATCGCAAGTACAAGTGATTCGGTTTTGCACTTAGATCATTTACGTGTTGAATGAGTGCTTATTGTCGTTATGAGCATAACGTAACGTAACCTATAACCAGGGTTGCCATACCGTCCTTATTTATAAGATTTGTCCTTATTTTAAAGGTCCGTGTCTTAGAAAATATGTTTGTCCTTATTTCTAAGAAATGTCCTTATTTTCACTTTCGTCCTTATTTTTAGGGCGAAGGTGGGCACTTTTGTCCTTATTTTGGGCATTTTGTCACCTTACGATACCATTTTGTACCAAAGAGATACCAAAATTATGAACATGCAGATAGTGTCTTGTTTTTTTTTTTTTTTTTTTAGGAACATTGGTTGCTTTCTCTTGTTGTAAACTGTTTAAGGTGGTATTCCTCGTTCGTTTTCTAGTCGTCCTTATTTTTGAGTTGAGACTGATGGCAACCCTGCCTATAACCCACCAATGCTAGTGGCGTCTTATCATAATGGTGTGTTTGTTTCATGATAATTCCTGGTTTCGAATGAGCAACAAATGACGTGAATCACTGCAAGCTGCTTTGCATTTTAGAATGCCCGTTTCCTTGAAATTCTTATCTGATTATCGCTGAAACACATCCGACATCGGAAAATAAATCGAACTAGGAAGGTGTTGCTTCATCATAATGTAAATATTTAGAGCGAAAAATTACGCATGAACCCACTTTCCGTACATAAGTCGATTAAGACTAGGAGGATATTTTTTCAAAAGCTAATTTTAGCGATTTAATATGACGCAAACACATCCCAGAAATTTTACGATATTTGTCATGATCTATCCGCTTGACTTAAGATATTAACCGCATTTGTTTTGCTGGATTTAAATCGCTGGAACAGACCATAAAAGTAGTTACTTTCTGGTCCTTGTAGATCTAAACAATAAAAGTTGTTTCATCTAAAAATAACTTGTTTTGGCAAGTCTTAAGCAACATAATCCGATCTGCTTATATAGAGTAGGTTTTTCATTTAATATGCATTTCTCATTTCCTCCGCGTTTCTCACACAACACTAGCAGTGACTAATGTCTGTTCTTAATGAATAACAACCAGACTCAACAATGTAAACTAAACTCAGACTGCGTTAACGTTTGTTGGAAAAACCACTGCTTGTCTAACGTTAATGTAATCAACAAGACATCTCTTATCAATTCTTCCTTCAGTGATTAGAAAATTAATCTAAGTGTAATGCTTGTAAGTGCGGATGCAATGATTATTGAACACAATGGCGTTGAATGATGCTTTGAAATTTACAATTGGAATGTCGAAACTTTTATTGCACAATTAGAAATGAAACAACCTCAATTTTAAATTTCTTCTTTGAATTCCGCTAAACAACACACCTTTGAAGTAATTGTACAATACACCAATCAAAACACAACACTGAAAGTTAAAAAGATAAACATTATGGTAAAATTATATGGCGTTTATGCGCAATGGGTGGAAGTGTCTTTAATTATGTGCAGTTGTAGGCTAAATACGTCAACCTGAAACTAATGTGTACAATAAAAAAGATAAGATGATTCACAGTGATGTAGGACAAATTACCAAATTATTTTGTAATTACAAGAAATCGAGAATTTTTACTACGGTAAAATCAATAAAAAGGCAAATAAGCTCAAAAAATTGTTCTTTCGAATTAAGCTGCTTCCGTAATTGAAACGTTGTCAATCAAGAAATAGAAAATAGTACAAAACACACATGAAACAGGACAATTACAATGAAATCTTTAAAAACAAAATGACAGATACAGCTTGCATTCGGTTTTGCACATATTATGTTTTAATTCAGAAAATTAAAAAAAAAACAACAACACAAAAACACCGATTAGAAATGACAATTAGAGTCAAAAAAAGTTTCAAAAAAATCTATAACTTCATTCTAAGAAAAAACCAACCAAAAGTTGACAAAATTTTCACCGAGTTTAACTTGTTCCACATTGTCTTCTTGAAAGAAGCACTAATTGCCAGGTACTCGATAGTTAGTCAAATGGTCGTGATTCCATTCATCGTACCATCTACAACTTCCGGAGTCAAATCTGTCGCACATAACCCTGGGCGTCAATCCGAATGTTCTTGTCGGTATTTCTGGTTCCCACGTTCGCTTCCCAAGCGTGGGAAAATTTTCGTAGTAGTACCTGAGGGATAAAAATCAAATAATTTTCGAATGATTTTTTCGTGAAAATGCGAAATTTAGGAAAAACAGTAATTAAAAAATCGTTGCTTCTAATTTCAAACTTGTTACCAAAAAAAAATCAAAATTATTGCGAGTTCACGAACTTGTGAATCAAGAATTTCTATTTCAAAGCCAAAATGCAACCAACCTCAGACAACTCACCATCGTTGTAAAATATATTTCTTTCCCTTTTGGACCGTAGCAGCTTGGTGATATGACGTCAGATCACAATTGCCATTTGCGTCCATATTATTCCACACGAGAGCGCGCCCTTTCTTTGGTTTAACTTTGATGTCGAGTTCTGCAAGAAATTAATAGAAGTTAAGTTAACTTGTTAACAAAATTTACGTTAACTAGTTAATAGAAGTTAAGTTAACTTGTTAACAAAATTTACGTTAACTAGTTAATAGAAGTTAAGTTAACTTGTGAATAAAAAGAAAAAAGGGTTTTCCAATTTTAGTTCGATCGAAATGGAATGAATTTTAAATTGGTTTCCGCTTAACGTTGTTTTATTGAATAAAATTTAAACAAAATTGTTTCGTTTTTATTAAAACCCATGGTTCGTTCGTCACAGTGCTTGAGTGTTCTGTTGTTCGCGTTGGGTTGTTAGAAAGAAGTCAATTTACGTGAGCGGTTACAACCAATCAACTATTACACTGGTCAACACGATTTTTGTTGCAGATTGTGTTTGGGTCTTTTTTACCTAATTTGGGAGCGCTGAATCCGAATCTGGCGTTATTTTGTTTCTATCACATCACGTTTTTGAGATAATATATAATTTATATATGTTCATTATAAAATAATACTGCAAATCAGAGACCGCCTTGAAATGTAGAGGTTGTTTTAATCAGAACTGCTGGAACGTTTAATCATGCAAAACACGAACACAAAGCCTCGTGTTCAGTTAAAAAACATCACTAGAAATTGACCGTTGAACATTCAATGTAATGCCACAATCTTTAAGAACTCGAAAATTTTCGTTTTAATGGCTTTCGTTTGTGGGTAGTAGTGTAAATTTCTCTCTTCAAATTCCAGCAGTAATCTGCCATCATGTGGCAATCCCATCGGCCCTGGTAGCGCTCTTCCATAACTCTAATATCTTGGTGGAAGCGCTCACCTTGTTCTTCACTGACGTCCCCAAGGTTTTCAGGAAAGTAATCTAAATGATTTTTCAGAAAATGGAGCTTTATGCTCATATTGCATTTCATCTCTTGCATGCTGGACAACATTTCTTTTACGAGGTCTCGATAGTTCTCTGCCTTTCTGTTGCCAAAGAAGTTACTAACAACTAAAGAAAAAGCATTCCATGCCCTTGCTTCTAATGTGTTCATTGATGCTGCAAAATTTGGATCTCTGAGCAACTGCCTTATTTGTGGGCCGTTAAAAACTCCAGCCTTTTTTTTTTCTTCACTAAGACTTGGGAAGGCTTGGCATATGTACTTAAAGCAATCTCCATTGTGATCAAGGGCTTTAACATAGTGTTTCATTGCGCCTAGTTTGATGTGAAGTGGCGGCAGGATGATCTTCTTGGTATCCACTAACGGGTTATGAATGATATTTTTTTTCCAGGTGTTAAACTGCTCCTTTCTGGCCACTTATCTTTTATCCAATGCTCATCTTTGGCTCTGCTATCCCAGTAGCAGAGAAAACAAGGGTATTTGGTGTAACCACCTTGCTGTCCTAACAGAAAGTTCATCATTTTTATGTCTACACATAATCTCCAGCCATGATCACTGTACTTCAGTGTTTCCAGCACATTCTTAATGTTTTCATACGTCTCTTTGAGTGTCACAGAATGTCCTACTGGAATCGATGCATATTTATTTCCATTGTGAAGTAACACGCACTTCAGGCTTCGTTTTGAGCTGTCAATAAACAGTCTCCACTCATCTGGTTGATATTTGGCTATTCCTAATTGCAAAAGAAGACCTTCAATATCATGGCAATAAACCAAAGATCTTTTAGAAGAAAAATAGTTCAGAAATAGCTTTTCTCGATTCCGATAAAACGTGACAGAACATCCAAGCTGGAGAAGGTTTTTTTCCTGGAGCCGTGAAGCTAGCAGTTCTGAGGCCTGTTTGGAAAGATTTAAATCACGGATTAAATCGTTCAGTTCCGACTGATTGAACAATAAGGGTTGCTCAGAAAAGGAGCTCAAGGGTTGAAAATCTAAATCTGAAACTTCTTTATCAGTTTGTGAAGAATCAGAGGATAACCTAAGCTCTTCTTCACTACTTTCGGGCAGATGAGTAAAGGTAGGCACAGGTATTTCGTCACTGTGTGCAATAGGACGCAAAGCAGAGGCAAGATTTGGATATTGCAGCTTGTGCTTGTTCCTCTTGTTGTAACCTTTCACACTGACACGACAAAAGTAGCAATCATCGAGATGATTTTTTTGTTCTCGCCAGATCATTGGTATACCAAACTTCAGATGTTTGTCCTTGCCCTGAGACCAAGATCTCAAACTCTCCACGCAACTTCTGCATACTTTATGAGGGGCCCAACGTTTATCTTGGTCCCCTAACTTCACCTTAAAGTAAGCGAAATAAGACCTTTTCACAAAATCGGTAATTTCATGTCTTTGAGAAGAGACAGTGAAGCAACCACAAATGTAGCAAAAAATATTGGGGTCATTGGCGCATGTACGCTTTTTGACAGCTGACATAGTATTTAATACAATCCAAAATTACAGCTCAATAACACAAACTGACTCCATAAAGTCAATGAAAGTATACTGCGAAAATTACACCCTGTCTTTCGTTTGGTTTCAAGTTAGCAGAATTAGCACGATAAGCACATTAAGCATGATAAGCAGATTAAGCATGATAAGCACGATAAGCAGTTTGGTTCTTTGGATAAGCAGACATCCTGTGTCTTTTAATGTTTCAAAACAAGCTTATATGACCACACATTTGGGTTATTTGCCAAAGCGCATAATTTTATTTTACCTTGTACGAACAATGTTATGTTTATCGTTTACAATGTTTATGTTTTACTAAAGAGCAAGGTGCTGTCATAAAAAGCATTTATAAAGCTGATTAAGTCTGCAGGGCAGATGTATAAAGATAAAGATGGTAACTAAGTAATGAACTACCAAAAAAAAATGAATGCGTCCACATATATTTTCGAAATTCGAAAAGAGGTCCGTGATTGAAAAAGATTGAGAACCATTGGATTAAAGTTAACCGAAATCTCTGTCATTCAGTACTACAACAAAACTTCCAGCCGAGGTTTCATCATAGGTGATTTCAATAACAATATTTGATCTGTTGCTGTTATACGCTCACCGTACCGTCGCTAATGAAAGTCAAAATTTGATCTATTTATGAAATTGGGGGAAATGCGCAGCGAAAAAACCTGACGTGATAGAGCAATTCTGAGCTCAGAATTGGATTCAGCAACCAAAACTTATCCTAAATCAATCATCAAAGTTCATGCAACTAAAAATTGTTTTGTTTTTGTAGACCAGTGTTATCGTTTGACAATGACTTGACAATATCAATTGTGACGGAAGCATTTCTCCTTGTCTCGATGATAATCCGCGTCTTAACACACTTCGTCAATAACTCAACACCTGTCAATCAAAGCTCTGATAATCGGACGAAAACAAAATTATTTTGGAATTTCCATCCAAAGACGACATACGCGTAATGCACGAAGCAATTGACTTCTTCGTTACTTCACGTTTGTTCTAATACACTTAAAATATTTGTCCTATTAATCTTACAACGTAATCAAAGACGTAACAAAGTTTCGTCATTAAAGTGGAGCCGTTAGTAACGAACCGATTTTCCGGAGATTATGAACAAGATTTCAAGTTCGATTTATCAAAACAACGATCAACAGATCTAATACGCGATCGATGTTAGACTTCATTTCGTCATTTTGGGGACGAATACGGAAGTATAACTTGGGGGGAGGGAGGATTGGAATGACTTTCATCCACTAAATTGTTGCATTAATGACAACAACTGGAGATATCTTCGTATTGTACTGATTAAGTGACCAATTGGCGCGACTACAGCACAAATTGATGGTTTTTGCATTTCTTGTCATCGTTGCAATCATTTGGTAGAATAAGAACGTTTCTAGAAAAAAGTTAAATCTCGGGGTGTTCAAGCAACGCATGAAACAGAGAATTTTTGATTTGTGGTTAATTCTGGCAAACTTAAAATATCTCGACGGAATAGCATTTTCTGTTTCTGTGCAAGTCCATCAGTTTCGCAGAACAGCCTGAAGCCAAGATGAGGTGATTACCGACTTCTTAAAATAGAAGATAAAGTGTAGAGGTTTCAAACCCATTGACACACTTGCCATCTAATAGGCGGGATAATACAGCCGCTGGGAATGAATTATTCTTGCAAGTACATTAATAGGCTTCAAAAAAGCTAATCTAAACAACTTACACCTTTGACAAAACGAAATCCGGCAAACCGAACATTACACGTCCTACAGACGTCATTGAAAATTACTAAATTGTGAAAAAATTTTATCGTCGAAAATGTGAGAGTACATCAAGAAAAAAAGTTACCGATCATCATTATCAGTGATATTTACAGTAATTGGACCTTGACTTCCCAAAAATAAAGAGTTCATATTCGATCGCTTCTAACTAAAGTGACCGCAAGTTTCTCGGATCCAGTGTGTTTTCTTCGGATATCTATTATTTCGTGGGTTTAGTGGCCATATGCTGACCTACCATCGCATAGAAAATTTTTATTATTGCTATCTTGCATGTTTTCAGATCTTGGGCTTTGCAACTTTTTCCTGCTCGTTAATTGTTCGTGAGCACGTTCTTTTTATGGTGCTACAACTAAAATGGTATTATTATAACTTCCACTTCGCACAGTTAAGGGCGCAAAATAAACGATACAATACAGAAAAGTAAATTTTACCTGTAAATTCTGTCTCTCCGCCGCTCTGCACATCTTGCAAGTAGACAAGAATGGTTGCAAAACGGTCACGGCGGTCGGTGTTGTGTTCCTTGCAGTCTGTGTGCAATTTGTAACCTACGCCTTGTCCGTATGACGTCACCTGCACGAAAAATGGCATACGTCAGCAATGACGAAATAAATACCCAAGAAAAATCGGGAAGATTTAGATTGGTCTTATCGATAAACATAGGTCAGGAGTGGCGCCATGGGTTGTCTGAGTTGCGGTGTGGTTAAAATTTTTAGTGCCCTGGCGCTCGTGGCAAAGTCTCTACACACACGTTGACAAATCGATAGAAAAACAGCGGCAGGTTTACAGCAAAGACATGCTTTTGACATAACTGTGAAGTCATTTCAAGATAAAGATTCAAAACGATAGAGTTACCCACCTGGAATTTACCCCCGTTTTGGGGCTTGAGACCAGCATAGTGACCGACCCTCTCTTCGTACTGGGATGAGAATTTACTCTCGCCAGGATAAAATGACGTGCTCCTGCTCCAAACGAGTCTACCGTTCAACTGGGAGGAGAGGGATTGATTCAAACACCGCGTGCCTGCGAGAGAGAACGATTCATCTTGAAAAGTTTGCATTTATTTTGAGTGTGTCTGTCGCCTACGTGATTCGTATAGGATCAAGCCTTCGCGAGATTAGCGTGGGCGGCGTGAAAAAACTTTCAGGCTAAAATATTTTCTAAGCGCTTGTTGTTCTCTGCAATGAATGAAATGTTTTCTAGCTCGTGCCGGATTTCGTGCAAAAACTGTCATAAATATTCAGCAAGTTTACAACAACAAGGCAAATATTTGTGTGTGGTTAGTCTTTTCATTAGGCCTAAGCTAATTAACTGAAGCTTTGCTGATAAACACAACCTATGTAGGTTGAAGAAAAAATCGGCTTAAATAAGTTTTTAATCAAGTCAAGAAACAAAGAAAACCCTGCACAAAAAGTAACATAGGAATTAACGAACCTGGTGTAAAGTCACTTTCTGACACCTTGTCAGCCCAACTGACTTTCGCCTGTTTAAGATAGAGTCTCATAGTCACTAGTCCGCTGAAGCATATGATCGGCGCTTGCTTGTTGTGCTCTCTCACGTGATTTTCGTGAGCTCTCATGAGGCCATCACATTCACGCGATGACAGGAAATTGTCCATAATGTAAACTCTGAAATGGCACAAGCCGTTTCAAAACACTTAATTTGGCTTAATTTATCAAAAATGCAGCAGCGAAAGTGACACAATAACGCACAAAACAATGTTACAATGTGTAAACACGTCACCTGACACTTGCTGTGTTTTTGTGTTTCTTGTACTTTATCTCTTTCCATTTCCGCGCAGGATTTCCTGGTTCAGCTGGATATGGAAGAAATTTGAAATCTTTCTGAATGGTCGGAATAAAATCGAGAATTGCGTTTTCATCCTCTGTTGTTTCTAGAATAGAAATCAGTTTGTGATAAACGTGAAAAAATATAATAATAAATTGTAGAAGTTGGTAAATTTCTAGACCTTTCTTTATAGTTTATCGTGCGATCAGTTCATGAAATATGATAAACAGCTACCAATCTACCAACTATGATCAGGCCAAAAATTGTATCAATCTTGCAAGAATGTAAAAAACACCTTCAATATGACGATTGCTTTCATTCTCAGGTTGATTTGTAATATTCTCTGTATTCTGAAGATAGAAAACAACATATTTTTAAAATAAAGGCAACCTGAAAACACTGATGAATCATATGCAAATGTCTGCATAAATTTTTGCCCTTTCTACAAATTCTTCACAACGTCATAACAATCAGCTCCAAACTAACAATAAACAGTTTTGATAAACAAACCCCATTTTGGGTCATTGACCCCACCTGGCTTGAATCATTGTTGTATTTTTGAGACAGATTGACCTTTTCGTTATCTTGTCCGTAACTTTGACTCATTTTGCTTTGTAAATCTTGTGGTATCTGAGGGCATAACAGATTTTTTAAAAGAATTATTAACTCTGAATATTTTTAATAACATTAAATAACCCACGCATGGGTTATTAATTTAATAACTTCTAGTATTTTTACCGTGACAACTTAAAGTCATGTTTTGCAATTACAACACTACAATTAATTTTTACTCCGAGAAGTTAAACAGGAAGCTACAGCATTGTGCTCAAGTGATTAATGTTACATTTGTCACAATCAACGCTTGCGAAATTTCACAAAAGTTGGCAAATTAATTACAAGCTGCTTAAAAAAAAGCAAAAGCACTTCATAAGGTGGCAATTAACTCATTCTAATTTTGTCAGCAACTGGTAATTAGATCAGGAAAGGATGAAAACTGTATTGCCATTTGCAACATAAACACTGTTTGGAAAAGTTTTCTACACATGTGTATGTAATCTCAAGCACAAATGTACAATATTTATAATTGCTTTAACTTGTAAGTGTATGTTTAATGTTGCAACGTTCATATAATTAAAACAGTGCTAGCTGTATTTCATATTTACATTAGAATTATTAATTAATTATCAAAACAAATATCAAAAAAGCTTAAAATGGTGCAGTTTTGCAATGCGACGACTCTTAAAAGTTACTTTTATAGCAGTTCAGCCAGCTTAATGGATGAGGCATGACTAATTTCTGTGCACATTAACTTTGCGTAAACGTATTTACAACCACTGTCAATCATTAATTTGGCGTAAAGGCATTACCACTAACCTCAGGCAATTGGGTGGTACCACGCCAGTACAAAACGGCAATTCCGACTGTGAGGTAAAACATGACCCCCATCACAAGCTTCTGTCGAATGTTATTTTGTCTTTGTGCCTAAAGCAAATTTTATGGTTTTAAGATAAGGCTAGGCTGCTGTTGATTTACATGATAAAGCTATACCTGTATATTTTCACAAACATACACCATAATAGCCTGAATGTTTAGATAAAAGAAGCTACGAACATGGCTTTGAAAAGGTTATCAATTTGTGAATAATATGAAATCTTTCATTTTCAATTTAATTAATTTACTGGAAAGCAGCAAATAATTCTTAGAAATGTGCATTTTTTTCATTACAGCATTTTTAAAAAATGCTTAAAACTTGGTAAATAAAAATGTGACAAACTGATGTTTTTGCTTACAATTAAATCAACACAATATTTAATGTTTGACATCAGTGCTACCTAAAATTTATAAACGCTTCGATTTATTCTACGTTTATCTCAACTAAATATATTTTGAAACTTTCTCTTATTTGTATATTTTTCAGAAGTGTTTATTAAAATTCTTTAAAAATTTAGCACACAATATTTTCTGCATTTAGGAAAATTCAGAATTATAAAACCTTAAAACGTACAAAGTATTTGCACACAGAAGTGTAATAAACAACATACTTGATCTAATTTTGGAACATCGGAAATTGTTTTAATTTTCTTTCTTGATTTAGGTGATGTCACTTCCTGTTTCTTTTGCTTCACAGGGTTGTGTCCATGAGAAGATTTCTTTGCACTTGCTGTTTTTCTTTTCGATACAACAGCCATTGTTACAAATTACAAGATGTTGTTGTTTCTGCGTTACAAACTAGAAAGTGAAATAAATCACGCTTTTTTCCGACGGTAATAATCTGAATTTCTTTAGAGAAAAAAAAGGAGATGTCTAATCTGAAGCGAATGACATCAGGCCTGAAACTAGGACAAGAAAAAAAGGCAAAGCAAAAATGAGTGACAGACTATTTGTAGCAGACGAAGAAGTATTCATGTGAAACAAAACCTGTTGTTTGCCACATTTTGAAACACACACAAACAATAACACACTTTATATACGACGGAAGTTTCATCAAAGTTTCTTGTGAAAAAAGTAACAATTCATTGCTTATTTTGTTGCAAAATATTCATGCCATAACTAATAAATTTGGAGCAGTTTATTTTGTTGTTTTCTTCGATCAACCTACCCAACTTTTCTGCCTTGGAAATCCCATTTTTTTCTTTTCTCTGAACTGCCTCCAGGTCGTTGCTGATATCTCGATAAAGTTTTGTGCAACGACCGCATTGACCTTTCACTGAAATGCCTCCACAAGATGGCGACCTGTATACAGATTTATATCTTGGACCGGAAAGAGGGACTTTAAAAATGTTAGAGTTCTCTCGTCGATGATAAACATCAAACGATTGAGGATCCGGAACCGTTTCAAACCCGGAGCAAATGTTCTTTTGAGTTTTTCGTGCAAAGTTAAGAACTGTTTGAAGATTGTTTCGATGCAACAAAGGAACCCTCGCATCAATACACATCCCTTCGATGACGACTTTGTACTCAAGATCATCTTTTATAAGAATTTTGACGTCTGGATCTTCGTACGTTTCACTGTGCACAGCGATGCAGACTCCTCCAATGTATTCATGTAAAGTCCATCCTTCGTCATCCTCGAGTTGATTGTAAGCATTTACGACATCGTCAAGCGATTTATAAGCACCTGCCTTTCTAGACATTACTTCCAATTTCATAAGTTAAGTCAATACCAGTAGGTTAACCTGAAAATATATTTTACATATGAAAAATAGATTTTAAAAGTGTATTAATTATCTTTTTAAACTAGTATGCCAATATGTAGGCACACACAAATGGTAGCAAAAAATGTGTCACAGGCATACAGGAATCTAATCAATGTCCATACCAAAGTTTTACATGTTCACACTAATTTACAATAAACGAAGCAGGCAAAGGCAGTTGCTTGAATGTAGATCTATGATAAATAAACAAAAAAATAAGGCTTCAGTGCACTTTATCACACGAAAATTAGCGCACCACTGCATTTAAGCAGGGTTAAAGCAGACTTCTGACGGAGAAATGTTTACTACTCCATTTCTAGCACACCTACATACTTTACTGGAGATTAGTTTTAGCGTCTTATACATGAGGTCATTGCCCTTGCTAACAGTCACGAACTAAAGGAGAAAGGCGAATATAAATCTGTTTCGGTCAAAGCAGAAAAAAACTAGAAACGTTTTCCGTGTTTCGTAATTACCTTCACTCAAGCCAAGCTTATAGGCTACAACAACATTAAAAATGCTTTAAACAACATCAAATTCCTTAAATTAAATTAAACACCATTTCCAAGCTAGTTAACGATGTGATCGGTTATTTCTGTCTTTCTTGGAGATGCTTTTGTAATGTTTTTGTACGTGATCTTTTTCATACAATGTTTCGGTTTATCAGAAGATTGGCTCCAGGCTATGTTGGACAAAACGTCATTTTAATCTTTTACTGGTTTTCATTCACCGAGAAGTTAATCTGTTTATTTCACAACTTATTAGGCAAAAATTAAGTTCACAACCATACGACGCGTCAACGTTGCGAGTTAAATCAAGATTTTCAAGACTTTTCTTTGCTGAAGTTCTCGTTTATGGGACTTTCCCCTTGTAAAACTAAACTCGCTTTATATTGAGGACTAAGCTATAAAAGTTTAGTGAAATAATAACATTTTAAGCAATTATCAAAACAGCATTTTATAAAATAGCTTAAAAAAATAAATCTGTTTCCTTTTTCTGTCTATCTGTTTTGTGTAAATATATTTTCTATCCTGATTTAAATGTGGCCAAATCGTGTAAACTGAAGTACTCTTGTCACTGCTAACTATTCTTACAACAACAAAAAACAGAATGTAGGCTATAGCATCCTTAAGGTTAACTGCCATTTCAATTTCATTTTAATTTCTTTTTCAGGTGTAAAAATCATGCGTTTTTTCCGCCACACTTCGAATATTTTAACGCTGTCCATTTGAAATTTATCGATTAGGCTACATTGCCCATATAGTCCTCAAATGCGTGGCAATTGTTGACAGCAACCGCCTCAAGTTAACTATTTTTCCGCGGCTAACCTCATTTTATGAGTCTAGAGTAGATCACAAGAGGCATTTAGGCCTGCAAATTACAGCCCGATCGAAACCGTCAGTGGGTTTTCGGTTGCATGTTTTTTTAAGGTGGTGCCAGGCTTGCTTTTTGGCAGAACTCATTCTGTTTTTGTAGACGTCACATCCGGCCCGGTGACAAAAATAAACAAATTGCCTTCATTGCTATTTTAGTTCTATTGTGCAGCCGACCGCATCACCATTATAGCCGTCTACAAAGCCCTAAACCTTATACGGGCAATAGCTCTAGACGTGTCGTTGGTCAAAAAGTTATTGATTGAGGCGCCAGGACTAAAATAATTTCTAAGAAAGCTTGGAAAAGAATTTTTAATTTAGTCGAATGCAGCGGAAATGCGATAACAATCATTGTGCAACATGTTCGTTTGTCTTAACAAACGTTAGTCACTATCAAAATAATAACGACGGCGCCGTCTGAGAAAACGTGCCGGCTGTTACCGCCTGACATTTTCAGCTGCCATTTGTCAAAAGGTACACTCGCGCTAAGGCCCCCGAAATAAACACTTTAGCTACTCTTGCAGTGTAGTTTTCTTGGCCGCAATGTCACGATATCGTGTAAATTATTCTCTTTCAACATTTTTCTTTCTTTTCTTTTCAAACAGTTTCTTGTTCTGTTTCAACATTTTCAAGCAGTTTCGTCGTGTAAAGCAGCAAATCATTTACGAAACCTTGTTTTGCTGTAAAACTCACTCTGCAGACTAAATCATGCAGGTTTTCTGCATAGGCCAACTTTGTAGGCTATTGTTAACATTCGAAGTAAAAATTTAAACATGAATGTCATAACACAAAGCACATTCATAGAACGAATACAAAAACCAACAGAATTCAAAACTTCAGTCTATTTTGAGAACGATTTTAATATCGACCGAAACCTCTGGTTTATAAAATGTTTTCAACTCTTGTCTACGTTCTAAATATAACTCGTAACTCTCAATACTTTGCTTTACAAAGTTCATTGCGGCCGTAAATCGAACATAATAGGGTACTGGCATAATAACACAATCACACAATTATTGTCTGCCGCTTAAAGGATTTAGCACACGTGACGAAATTATGGAGCTAATCAATGTGCTGTTTTAAGCCTATCATCGAACCACTAATTACGAACTTTCTACGAAGTGCATTTGCAGTGATAAATGTGACCTCACTCACGTAATTGACATTTCCGATCTTCTACCGCTGTGAAAATTCATTGCTTCATTGGGTGACTCATTGTCATCTGCAGGATAACTTGCTCAAATTACTCCCGATTTTGCTCAGAAAAGATCAAATCTCGCATTTAAAACGACTACATACCAATAGAATTAGACTGCACTGAAATGACAGTTTAAAGCTATTTGCAAACTGTCTGTTGTAAGATGTTGACACCTCAAAGGTCACAGTGAAATCTTACAAACTGATACTCTTATCATTTAAGTCTTGAGTTGTTAGTGAGAGAAATTTCTTTATTTGCGTGGCACAACGTAACGACAAAGTCACCTACTTCGATTCAATTTTATCTGCCCACTTACACTCATTTTAAAGGTCATGTTTATGTTTTCAAATCACCGTAACGCTTTAACCGCATCATAAACGGCTTTGCGTCATAACGATTACTGACAACTTACATCACGTCTATTTTGACCCCTGACGTAAGAAAGTTGCACAATGTTTAATTCTCCTTACAGTTACGCCAATGCACGTTTCGAGTTGCAACAAAAACAAAATGACTCGACTCACGGTGGTGGCCTTATACGATATGTGAGCCATGTATCCACATGATGATGTAAGTCATGTTTTATTGACGGTTGTCGTCAGATAATGCCGTGGTAAGGCACGACTGATAACCATTGTCAGGATTATACGCTTTGAAACGATATCAGCAAAGTCATACACAGTTAAAACACAAAAAATACCTCTCTAAAATTTCTAAATTCTCGCGCGTAAACCAGGCTGCTACAATCAACACGAGATAATTAAAATAGCTTTGAAATGAGCGAAAAGTTGTATATTTCTAAGGTAAACTCTAAAATGATTGATGTGACGTCAATATCACGTTTATCTTTAGTAAATCCCTCTGAGGTCGCCTTCAAGGTGATAGAGTTTCGTTTTTAATGTTTTCAACTCGTTCTGTATTGCTCTCGAGCGCCCAGCGGTGGCGTGGACAGTCTGAAGTATATGAGTGTCTGACACCGGCCCACCGACCGTTACCTGAAGACATTAAAAATAGTTGTTGTTTAAACACGTTTTCAAAGTTTTAATTCTCTAACTTAAGCTGTTTAAAGGAGTATCAACATTATTGAAATCTCCAGTCAGAAATGTCAGTTATTGGTGAATATGCTGATTTTGTATAAGAATTCCATATAACACAGTAGCCTTTAATAAATATTAACCTTGGAAATTTACATATTTTCGTTTCTAAACCTGATACTTGATCACTTGTGTTCAGTTGAGAAAATACAATAATTTTTTTAATTTTAAGACAACTATATTTCAAACTTATAGTTATATATAAAATATGATGACAAGTAGCATTTTTACACTAAAATGCATGCCTCAGTGTGCTTTTAGTTAAGAAATACTTCCTAACCAATCACCACTTAAGCATAAGTGAAGCACTTAGTGTGGTATGATACCACTGGTATCTGAGTACACACTAGAGTTTCAAGTCGATCTCGAAACTTTACCTTATAAAGTTGTTTCTCCACATCTTTAAGTCTCTTCCTGAGATTCTTAACATCGGTTTTAAACCCTTCCACTTCAGAAACTCTTCTCTTCTCCAGAGCTGCATATCGTACCGTCATCAGTTCCAACCTCTTTGCAATCTTCTCTGATCTCTCCTTGAAAATGTCCCTAAGCACAAATAGATAACTGTGAGATCAGTGCAGTCATATGATGAAGGCATTTAAGTGGAAGTCCGTTAACTCGAAGTTGAAAGGACCGATTAAATCGCAGATCTTTGCAACAAAACATGCATTGACTGCTGCAAAATTGAAAATGAAAGCCATGTCCACATAAAACAGGCTAAATAATTAATTTCAAGCTCAAATAGAGCAACTCACCTGTGGACTTCCGTCTCCTCCCTCACTCTTCCCAGTTCATCCTCCGCCTGGATGCATTGCTCCCTGTACATGTCCGCTAACTTCCCCGCTTGCTCCAGTTGTTGTTCCAGCGTTTTTATCTCTGCTTCTAGTTGCTGCCTGGACTCGTAATCTGTCACGCAAGCTTGTGCGATGGAAAACGCTGACAGTTGAGGACGCTTTGGATCATCTGAGCGCCTCTGTGCCAAGTCGGCCTGATCACGTAAAACATCCATGTCTAAAAATAAAAATCAAATAAACAATTAGCATGGTCAATTTACATTTGTCTGACAAGTACGTGTATGGTGATTACGGACTCATAAATCATGAAGAAAACGCAGAAACCTTGTAAGAGTTTGTCCTTTTCAGCCATCCAACGTTTCTCTTCATTTCGGTGGACTTGCTTCAGACTTAGGATGTCCTGTGTGCTCTCGTAGAGAAGATTCTGGAAAGTAAAGGTTGGATTGCTTCAGTAACATAAGATCATAGAGGATTACTTCAGCATATAACTAAGCTGTATGGCAGATTCTGGGGACTTGCAAATAAAACTACCAGTAGAAAAGGCATGTAATAATTCTTTTGTCTCACGTAGAGTGTAATACTACTAATGGAGTAACCAATATTACAGAAATAAAATTATCGCCTGTTGAGTTATTATGTGTATACACAGCGTACATATCAAAAATTAACCCACGTAATCACTGCCAAGTTTCACTACCTGGGTGTCACGTAATCTGGCTGCGTATCTTTCACATCGATCGTGATCACGTTCTCGCTGCAGATCAGCCTCCTCCTGTTGAATGCGTCGTTCCTCGAGCAACGAATTGACCTGATCAAGATCACTCATAAAAAATTGTACGATTTTCACAGAATAAAAAACGACTTGTTTTTAATATACATAAAAGCATAAAATCTTTATGCAGGTTACTCTTACCTGGTCTCTTGCAAGTCGAGTCTGTTCTTCAAGTTGGGCTTGCAGGGCTTCTACCTGAAGTGCTAGTGTTTGGTTGTCGTCTGAAGCCGGTCTCGGTGATTTTTTTTCATTGATTGTTACACGCTTGGCTGCTCTTGACGACTAATTAAAGAAAAATTATTTTACATAAGCGTGGCGTCATTTATATTAACATAGAGTAGTATCATATAGTATTTTCTTACGTGAAAATTTACATTTTACAAGATCCATTTGCTGGACACAATGACAAGGTCAGACAAGTAAAAGCATGCAAACCATGCAACAGCTAAGCAATGAATAAATAAGCGCAGAATGACCTTATGTTTAACTGGTTGGTCTTCTTCATGTGGGTGTCGAGATTTTGGTTCCTTTTGTGGAATATTAATCTTTGCAGGTGGCTCTTTGTGAAAATAGGACACCTAAAAGTTTCTTGTATAAAAATTCATATAATATATTAAATAAATTGGGAAGGAAAGTTATTGTTATTGGAAGCTATTGTTGTTTTAAAGAAACCTCCGCTGCTGCAGGTCCTGCAATTGCAATTAACTGTTGGATCCGTTTTCTATCACCGACTTCACGAATTTTGAGACGATCATTTTCAGAATAGAGGCGTAAAACCTGCTCCCGTTCTTGCAACACACAAACCTGTTAAAAAAACGATTTTCCTTGATTGACAATAATCACAATTGCAAAAATGAGTTCAGGACAAAGTGGTAATTAAAATAAACTTTATATTCAAAAATGTTTGCTAGTATGTGTGAATTGTAAGCACACACATACCTGTAAATCACTTATCGCTTTCTGAAGATCTGCAATCTCTTGCTCTCTTTGTGATAACTCGCATTCCATACGATGTTGGTCTTCGTAACCGCCTTTGTACTTGTCCAGTTTCTTTGACATTTCTTCATGTTCATTGTCGAATTCGGCTACTTTTTTCCTATAATATTCCAGCAATTCTCGCGATGGCCTCAATTGCCCAAGTCTTTCATTAACAGAAGGGATGGGTGAGTCTTTGTCATGCACTGACATTTTGAGGTATGTTTAATAACAAAACAAGATGAGCTTCAAATGCAAATGCTACACAGTTAGACTTATACTTTAGGCTATAACCCAATATAGCAATATTATTGAGGTTAATAAGTTGGTTGGTTATTTACCACTACGGGTCTTTTATACTTTTGTACTCCGACTTCGAGGCCTGATTGAAAAGGAGTTATGTGGAAATAGAAAAGAAATTACAAGGTAATAATTCCTCAATACTTGATCCTGATATCGGAGTGCAAAAGTAAAAGTTACCCTACCATTAATGCATGACAAAGCATTCAAAATATAGCCTAGCTATGGGTCCGGCTTGAAAGTACGGCAGTTTTTGCCAAAAAATCGTGCATGGAAAGACGTCAATTTTGGCGTGATGGTGTGCACCTCTACAGAAAAGAACACATGATGATAGAAAGTTGGCTTCTGCACCGCTTTTCCGGCATAGAATTACTGTTTTGCCCTATACTATAAGCCTTACACTGGTGTGGTGCAATTTTTCGCATTACATTTCTTGTCGCATTTATCTGGTGCTCTGAAAGCAAACTTTCCAAAAGGAGTGTAGCGGCCTGGGTGGCATTTTTAATACCATTACATAATTTCTTGGAAAAGTGTTTTCTAGTTATTGATTGAAGTTTATGAACTTGTTTTTTGATAACACCAAAGCCTCAATTCTTTGTTTATTTTTATTAAATCGGAGTTTAAACGATCACCTTTTCTTTGTTTTTTTATTATATATACATCAGCTTGAATGTAAAAGTTCGGCGTGCACATTAAAGAACTTAATGCATGAAGTTGCCACACTTTCCACCATGGGCTAGCCCTAGCCTAGCGTATGATCTTTTTTATAGGTCTAGGCTAGACTAAGTGTTTTAGGTGCGTATGTTTAAACCGATGAGTTAAGCATTAAAAATAGGCCTATACCGGTATGTTATTTAGAACTGAATTTATAAAACCCAAGCCTATTACCTATTAACCTACCTATTAAATCTACGCCCTTCGGTATACATCATCCACAAACAACGACCTAAATATAATTTTGGCTTTATTTTTGAATGATTTGCTGGTATGAACGCTTTGCTAGAAATAGCCTACTAGGTGAGAAAGTTGAAAAACTACTGTCGCTTAATATTTCACCACAGAAAAAGAGCTTAGTAACGTGGTCACCCATGCTCGGTAGGCGAGTCTTTACCATCCACTGATATTTCAGCATTTTCACAAAGCTTGTAAGTTTAATAGCCTACATTCTGACAATATAATAACCAAACAGGATTGCTTATTTCCTAAACTTAAACTGTTACACAGTTACAGTAAAGCCTAGTTACTATAGGCTTGCCCAACACAACCATACATCAATATCATTACAATAATGTACATGACAAAGAATACTTAACGTTAGAAACAACGATCAAAATACAACTTCGACTTCGACTTCGACTTTATATTTTTGAACGATTCGCGGTGAACGGTCAGCTGAGATAGGAAAACGTTGAAAATTACTTTCGTTGAGCCAAATCACACAATTTTTACACAGTAAAAAGGAACCGATTTTAGAAATGAAGGGTTTGGAAATTTTGGTGGTTGTTACTTATTAAAATATTGCAAGACTAGTGAATGATAAAAATAAAATTCTCAAGGTTTGATTTTGTATGATTTAATCAATCAATTAAAATGAATATATCACTGATTACATTCGTAACCAACACCTATACTTGATACTTTTTTGTTGTTCGTTTGGCCAAAAATGTATGTATTTGTAATTTGTATATAATGATTGTTTCTAAATACAAAATACATCTATTTTGTGGTTGATCTTTCTGAGTTTTTGTAAAACATTTAACAAATACTGCAAGTAGATTTGTTTGAGCAAACCTGATTTGTCCAGTCATAGACTTTTTTTATTCTGTTTCATCTTACATAAATAAAGCTAAGGTCTTGTTACAATAAAAAATAAGTAAAACTATCATGATGCAAATTAGAAATAACGGATCCAAATCATAATTTTTTAGGTTATTTTTTATAGCAAAGGTTATAATGTGACGATTACGTCACGAGTCACGAGTTGTTTTCGAGATGTTTGGAATTTAATGTGGGGTCTTGTAATTCAGTTGTTTACCAGACTTGAGTTTTCCTTAATGACGTCAGATAAATTACCTCGCTTGAACTGGTGTGCCATATATATATCGATGCAATGTTTATAATCTTCCCTTTTTACGTGATCGATTTCACTGGTTACTACAGCGCTATGTAACATTCAGCAAGATTTGCCCGAAGGCAAAAGCCTTTGTGTTATAATAAATAAAATGGGAACTTTATAATTTAGTAATATGCATAGACAGAATTCAAGCAACTAACAGCATAGTCACGCAATTTGAGAAATGAAAACTCATAACATCGAAGCAGAAGTAAAACAAGTTATCAACCATCAATCATCCTCGCTCATATTCAAACAATTACCGCCAACATATGCGGTCTTTATGACAGATGAGTTTATTGTGTAATACTTCACACAAGTAGTGCACAAGCAAACGAATTTCTTTGTCATAATAATATGTCATTGGTCAGATTTTCAAAATTTTCATACCAGTCCACAGAACAAGCATAATCGGCAAAATATCGTTAATAATTTTCCAAGTAGCGTTACAACGAAAGTCTAGCGCGGCCAGATATTGAACTAAATTGCTAGCCGGATATTCAAACCTCTGCGCTACCCAACTGAAATAAAGCGTTCTCCAGCTTCCAAAATTTCCCAAATTAATTGACTCGATAGCCGAGTAGTTAAAAGCTTAAAATGCGAGGCTTGTAATAATTCATGCCGTGTTTTGTGTTTTATTCAAAGTGGCGCTCCCGTTGTAATGACCTTGGCAAGGCATTAACGACGTTTGCTCCGGTTCAGTGAACCTGGTGGACAATTCTAAACTCAGATAATGCGATATAAAATATAAAATATGACGAACTCGGTATCTCGAGCAATGAAGAATCATGGCTGGGTTAAGTCGTACAAAAACTTTCCTCAGTCCAAGCGAAAAGATTATCGTACCATACCACACGACCATATCATTTATTAGACATTTACACAAACGTATCAAATTGAGATAAATAAGTTAATTTATTACCAATATGGTGTGATATGTAATGGTTTAGGTATAACTCTAAAGATTTGCAGTAATTAGATTGTTAGCTTCATGGTTGTATCGTTTATTCCGTATATAATTTTCACCCGTACCATACACGGAACTATTACACAAATAATAGTTCGGTGTATTTGTATTATTTGCATGGGGAAACTCTAGAAAAAATGGTGAAGAAAAAAAGGCAGCTACGTAGTAGATCGAGCTGCCAAATCGCATCCTAAATTGCGTTATCGGTCGTGGGCGTTTTATAAGAAATAAACAAGGAGCAAATTGAGCTGTTTTCAATTTATAACGTGATATAAAAGCCACTGTGGCTGGCAGTAACCTTTCAGTCTGTTATGGCAAGTAACACCGCGGCTATGGCGAAAGACGTCAACCAGCTTAAACTCAAGTCGAGGAAGAAACATTTTAAAAAACAGAAGCAGAAACTGTTCCGTGCCAGCGAACCATTTATCAGCGTTTTTATGTGGGCAGTTAATCACACGGTGAGTGAATGACTAATTGTTGTTTTCGTTGTATAATTTTTGGCTTGGTAAAATAAGTTTTAGTTTTTCAGTTACACTCATTGTTAAGTTCATGAAAAGTTAATATCTTATGCTCTGTTAATTAATTCTTAGTTAATGTTTTACTTTCTGCAATTAAGGGCCAAACTGGAAAGTACGGCAGTTTTCGATAAAAAATCATGCTTGCAAAGATGCAAGTTTTGGGTTAATGGCGTGCATCAAAGCCTTAGTTACTTGTTTATTTGTTATTAACGTTCAAACAACTCGACAACTCAACTTCTTTGTTGGTTTATTATAAGCATAGCCACACTTGACAGTCTAGCTAGCCAATATGAAGGCCTGAATGTGAAGAAGTTGTAAGCTAATAGTAAAAAGATTATGGAATAACTTATTTCCTCAATACTCGATCGGTGCATAAGTATAGCTTCTTTAGTTGTTATTAGGGCAAGTTTTTGTTGCATTAAAGTCGTGAGAAATTTGCATGTATTTTAAAAAAAAGTTGCAGTAAAAAGTTGCATTTATGCACAAGCATTTTAAAAGACAGTGATTTACTCAAACGATCTATTTATATATAATGCTAAATATTTCCAAACATTATCTGGGGAGAAATGGCGATCCTTTGCCAACAGTTTGCATAGCATGCTAAAACTTCATTCCACAGTGCATGAAGTTGCTTGGCAATTTAACAATTTGGCAACAGTTTTGGATGTCTGGCCGGGTCTTTTCTACAATTGCTTTTAGGTCACTATTCAATTCGAATCGATGATCCAAATAAAATTTTGTGCAATACGTGATAAAAGTTGCATGTAAAAACGAAGTAAGTTGCAAAAAGTTGCACTATAAAATTCTTGAGAACGACCTGAAACATCGTACTACATAAATGAGTATTTAAGCAGCTGTCGGAAGCTGTAAAAAAAGTTGCAAAAACTTGCTCTAGTAATTATATATATACTGGTAGTATGTTAAACAAAGTTATGTTGAACATTGATATTTATATCAACTACATTTTAAAGTTATAAAGATTTATTTATATATTATGCACCGTACCAGATTTCTTCTACATTTTTTCGTCCCCATTTTAAAAACTTTTTTGTTGTCATTGTGACAGCACTATGTGTGATAGTAATATTCCTGTACTATTTATTAACACTGATTCTGATAGGCCTAGTTCAACTCATAGGCTACTTTGTAAACATTTCTATTATTGCGTGTCATATTCAGAAATGTACTTTTATTGTTGTTATAAAGATATCTTATGTGAAGCACAGGTTTATAGGTGATTTTTATGCTTATTAGCACGGTAACGAAATCTAAAACCACCGGTTGTTGTTTTGTTGTTTAAAGATTAAATAGGTTTCAAAAGGCTTAATTGTTAACTTTAGTCAGTTGCATTGATTGTTACGTTAATGTATGTGCTATAAATTTAAACTGTGTGGGCAGTAATACTGTTAGGTAAGGTCGCGACATTAGTTACATTTTACGTACTTATTTGTCGCTAATCTGGTGCTGAGCTTAGGCTTTGTGGGATGCAAACTTTACCTCAACGTTATCATGTCATGACTTCATAACTTTCCATGACTCAAGCAGACGCATGGGTCTTATTTACTCTCTGTTATGCCTATATTTTAGTGAAAAAATGCTACTCTGGTTGATATTGCAAATCCAGCAGTTGAAATACAAGCATATGTTGATAGGTTTTTATAAAACTACTGAATAATGTCAGTATGTTCATGTTTAGACAAAAGAACTGTCCAATATGAGGATGCCGCTCATGCTTATGCCTGATGATTTCAAAGCATTTTCAAAAATAAAAATTGACAACCACATTTTCAATAAGTAAGCAAGCTATCTAGAAATCATATAGTTTTGTAATTATGCTTGTGTAATCGTAGATATTTGCAGGAATTGTATGTGGTATTTAGTTAAAATGATTTTTGTAAAAATATGTCTGTAATAATTTTGTAGAGAAAATCTTCCCAGTCATTTCAAAGTCAAGGAGTATTGTCCACTTGTATTCAAAAAGTTAAGAGAAATATTTGGAATCGATGACAAAGATTACGTCGTAAGTTTAAATTTGCTCAGTTTGGGATTAATTTATGCATAGACATCAAAGTTGATAATTTACAATAGCAAAGTTTAGTGCTTAGTTTATGGTTATGGTTGTCCGTTAAAATTAATAGCCTATTGTCTATTATATAATTTAAACTTAATGTCGTGTGTTTAAATTGCAAGTATTTTGCCAAAGGAAGTCTTTAAATAAACATTTTCTTAAATTTAAAATGTTTAAGCATAATTTACTTCAAAACTTTCACTATTTGGAGAAAAACATGAACTTTGTCTGGTTTCATTTTGACATGTCTTAAAATAAATAGATGTATATAACTTCGTGACCCGACACCTAATCGAAAGACACTTTATCGAACGACACTTAATCGAATGACAGTTTATCGAACGACACTTACTCGAACAACAGATGATCGAAACGACAGATGATCGAACCGACAGTTGATCGAACGACACTTTATCGAACCAACAGTTGATCGAACGACACTTTATCGAACCGACAGTTGATCAAAGCGACAGTTGATCGAATCGACTGTTGCTTCTCCCGCACACAGTCATAGCAAAACGTGGCGTACAGTTGCATTGTTTGCTGTAGAAAATTGAAATTTGGTGACTTTTCATAAAAAATGTTCAGCTATCTGTCCATGTTTGTTTGATAAAGTTGGATTTTGTAATTTTTGAGATATTGTGATATTTATATAATTTTGCTCTCTTTCCGCATTGAAGCGTAACGTTTTCGTTAACTCATTTACGCACCAATAACTCGACTAACTATTCTCTTTCGTTCTCTTCTCACAGCGGGGGCACGGTGTAACAAGAAGAATTTCTAGAAATGTGTCACTTTTAGAAATACCTAATTTACACTAAATTCACTTTCTTTAGTTTTACAATTATGATGTATACAGGAAGCCAGTTGATGTTTCTACTAACCTGTAAAAATCTCATCAGTCTACGACGCATAGTTTTCTAGTAATTAACGATTGCAAATGTGTGTGCGGGGTCGGTACTCTTTGTATCTATAATGACTAGTCTAGTCTACTGTACAGACAATCTCGTACTTAGTGATTCTCGTGCGTATTCTTGTGATATCTTATTAATATGTGGGCGGGCCGGCCGGCCGCCATGCAAAATCGTACACTTTATGATACAAATATAAAATATAGATATAAAATATAAATCGTCAACTTTACGATGGAAATATAAAATATAGATATAAAATATAAATCGTCAACTTTATGATGGAAATATAAAATATAGATATAAAATATAAATCGTCAACTTTATGATATATACATCACAATTCATTAATGTACACCATTACAAAGACCGCACATCACAATGGCTTATTGTCTCAATGTTTGAGAAGCACGCAAAAATCTTGCTTGAACTGTCGGTTCGATAAAGTGTCGTTCGATCAACTGTCGGTTCGATAAAATGTCGTTCGATCGGCTGTCGGTTCGATAAAGTGTCGTTCGATCAACTGTCGGTTCGATTAACTGTCGTTCGATAAAGTGTCTTTCGATAAAGTGTCATAGTACCATATAACTTGCAAGGCTGTAGTTAAAATATTCAACCATGTTTTTGACAAGGTACGAATGCTAGATATGACGTTTAGAGAAATGTCCGGAAATCATGTAATAACTATCCAACCTATTTAAAAAAAATGGTTTCTAGCTCTAGCACTGGATATATCTAGTATAGCCTAATATTTTATATACATAGTCTATTCCTCTCTATGGAAGCAAGAATAAGTATCAAGTAGCAATGGTAGCACATTAAAGCTATGTATATAGCTACTGGCAAGCTTCGATGTTCATTACGACAAGCGCGAGGAGAATAATAAGGTTTGATCGTCAACAGAACTCCTTGTGCGTGAGCCAACCAGTGAGAGTCGAAGACAAGGGAAGGTCGGGGTCAAAATTCCTTCATTCTTGCGATCGGAAATTCATCATCAAGACCTTATCCAGTGAAGACATCGCAGAAATGCACGGTCTGCTACCAAAATACCACCAGGTTTGTGAGAAGTCACCAACAGATATCTTGTTATCGAGTCGCATGGTTTTACTTCTTAGTCTTTTGATGTATCTGTTTAAATTTTGGCAATTTATTTTTTAAATGTTATGTGTGGTGTGTGTACAGTTGGCTTGGTTAACAGCCCTTGTCGTTTACAATGTATGTTGCTTTCATGGCTGAGGCAGTTGATATGTCATATATCACAAAATTTCATCATTTGATATTATAATTCCAGTAGTAAGATTGCTGTGTTGTTGATTTGTATATTTCTTGAATCATGATATTTTTACGGGACATTTTTGTTAGTGTCCAACTTGTCATTATGGCATGTGTTGTATGATAAGTCTCTATGATAAATTACAGGTATTAGGCATAATACCTAGCACTAACAATACATCTATTTATATTTAAAATTATTGAAAAGGCCTTTAGTACTGGGTGAGGCACACATTGTGTACAAGGTGAGGAACCTTTTCTAAGAGCGTGGTAAAAACTTTTATTACATTTCAAATTCAAAGCTTAATCTCTATACAGACCTTTGTGAAATCGTGACCGAATAGAATTTAAAATATATAATTATTTATGATAATACACTCTGTCCTTAGCCATTAGTCGATTTAGTGTTTTTTTTGTATCACAAACAGTTGTCCTGGTTTCACTGTTGTTTGCCTATGATTAATAGTTTTTAAAAACGACCCAAAATTAAGATGGCCATGGAAGTAATTGTGTGATGTATGTACTGGTGCTCAGGAAGCTGCTTATTACATTGACTGAGGAAAAAGCGCCTTCTGGCACAATACGTTTAAAGTTTGGAAATTATCAAAATAACAATAATGCTTTAAATGCCTTGTACAAAACCCCATAGAAAGTTTATTATTTTAGGCCATGAGAAGACAAAATTGCTAGATCCCCTTATGCTGCTTACACTGAAAGTTTTTTTGGTGTGCAATGCTTGTTGGTTTTTAACAGTGGTATGGTGCGCTGTGTTGTTTGAGGACTTTGGTCACTTTAAATTTTAAGACAAGTCCAAGCCCAGCAGGCTTATCATACAACCATGTGCAATGCCTGCCATCTGGCTTAATTGTGCTAATTGAAATGCAACGCAATTTCCTGTAAATATTTACGATTGCCTGCTTCAGCTGTATGAGTTTTAATATCTATATGACTGGCATATGCAAGCGTGCTAATTTGTCTTCGTATTTAAAAATAGAACTGGCAAATGCAACCCAGAGTGTATGTCTTACTGGTATAGATCTGAGAATAACCGTAACGGTTATTAAACTTTCTTAATGCCTTTTTTGTTATAGTTCTGCTGGTTATTTAGCCTTATGTTACACTATTAACATCTCAAAATGCTTTATTGGTTATTTTAATGTATCATGTTGATTGTTGCATCACAGTTAATTTTATTAATCTGCTGCACAGCTTCTAAAATGTAATTCTGTTTAATTTTAAACCTTCAGTTTCCGGTGAATCTTAAAATTGCAGAGTAATATGTTCTCCGAGTCCCTGTACATTGCTTTTTGAAAGTTACATGCACTCATGTATAAGTATAAGGATGGAAATGATAGAAATGTAATAGTAAAGTATTGGCAGTGCACAAGTATATATCTCTGTTTATTCTGCTCCTGGTTTGAAATACTTGGTATGAAATTCTGCTGAAAAACTAAATGTGAATTGGGCAATTTATTGTTCGATACCCCTTTCCGGTTGTTACAGCAGCTCACAACCTGGAAAATTGTGCAGAAATAACTTTATTGCATTTGAAGTGACTTTAGCTTTGTTGCTCCTTTCTCTTTGCTCTGCGACGAGTAGTACTAAAGAGAGTCATAGTTTTCACGCAAGTTTCCAAACTTTTCCTTTTTTAACTGTTATCAAACCAATTTATTTGAACCATTATGCTCAGCAGCTGGTTCTATGCCAGTGGTTTTAACACTTTTTCCTTCAGGGTTCTCTTTAAATTCTCTTGTGACTTAAGAAACTTTAACTGATGAAAATGAATATATCAACTATATAAACATGCCGGCAACAGAAATGAGTTAGCGGCACAAAAGAATGTTAAAAAAGTATGGCTGGTAGAACGAAGCATGAAATAAAACAAAGAAAACTTGATAGAAACCTAGCTCTCTCTGTCTCTTATATAAAGCAAAATTGTGTTTGTTGTTTGTTTGTTTGTTGTTTATCCTCAAACTTCTTCGCGTTTAATTTGATCTTAATTTTTGCTAGAATTTAAAAAAATTATTAAAGCTCATTAGCAGTGTAAGTTGCATTAATCTATTCCCTAATCACCAAAAACATCTGTACCACGAATTTGGAAGAGAAAAAATTGATTATATATGTATCTAAAGTTATACCAGACGTAAATAACTGTAACAGTTGCAGTAAATGCAAAACTATACATAAATACAACGAATATATATAAAGCAAAAAAATTCTAGAAACTGTATTCGTAAGTTTTGTTTCCAGTGAAAATATGCACTACAAGAATATTTTGTGTGCTCATAAATATGCATGTTGAATTGCCAGTTGCTTTCATATCCGATGAAACGGATTTGAATTGTGGGGCAAAGTTTTCTTGAAATAGTTATTCAGAATTGGAGGGGTTTTGGTTTTGTGCCATTCAACTTCTGAGGTTTTACTGTATGTTAAAAATGAGTTTATTAGTTTTAGTGGAAACAAGGAAAGTCTGAGAAGTCTCAGGAGTCGGAGAATGAACTAAATGCTTTCCCAGACACTTTCATTCTGTATTTTTGCAAATTGACAAAGATTTATTAGTTTACTTTAATCCTAACATCAGTAGCAAAATAATACAAACTTTTTTATGGTTATAATTGCGTTTTCCCATTGAGTTTGTGGTCCGCTCAGTCAGGAAGTGTTGTAAATGGAAGCGAAACGCTGTTTGTTTATTGTTCATTTTGTTGCACAAAATATGTCATAAGTATCAAAACATTTCTAATTAGTCATCTGTGTCACAAACTGTGTTTAAAGAGCTATAAAAAGCTGCCAGCTTTACTTTGTTTCAGTTTGTGGCTTTAATGCTGCCTCAGTGTTGTATTTGATGATTTCAGTTTCATATTTAAGATCGCACTGCTTTTAATTTTAATTAAATGTCATATTTTATTAACCAGCTGACAAGTATGAATTGGTCGCTGACAATAAACTTTTAAATATTTCACTTTCAGTTTGTTGTGGAGCGCAACCGAAAAACCTTATTGCCGCAATATCTCGGCATGTACCGACTCACATTGAATGGGGCTGAGCATTACATGATGGTCACACGGAACGTGCTCAGTTCACATTTCAAGGCTCACAAGAAATATGACTTGAAGGTAGTGATATGCTTGTCAACCATTTTCTTGTACTAGCACCTGTTAAACCTATTTTGCTAAAATTGTTTACGCTATCTGATAAAGGTGGCTTTATGTTGTAAACCTGCTCAAAATTAAAATGATTTCTGCATATTGGTGCCATTGCGTCATGCAACAATGTACAAAAATTAACCAAACATGGTTGACTTAAACAGTAATGGTGTTTATTGGTCTTAAACCAAAGAAACCTGTTCATATTATAATCTACGTAGTGGTTGCCTTTGTCACTTTACAGTTGATATCGTTTGGGTTGTCATCTGATTTCTATGAACTTCTTTCTCATCAGGGTTCGACTGTTCAGAGAGAAGCAAGCAACAAAGAAAAGAAGAAGGAATTTCCAACTTTCAAGGATAACGATTTTGTCAAAGACAACGTGAAGATTTACCTCGATGGAGAAAGCCGGGAGGATTTTCTCTCAAAATTGAAAAGTGACATTGAGGTAACATATATACTTTGATAATTTTGTGTTTATAGCAAAATTGTTTTTCGTTGCTCATCATGCTGTGCATGTGCTGATTAAGTCAACAGAATTCTGGTACATGCTTTGCTTCTTGCAGCCCTAGGCAATTCTAGAAATTGTAGAGGGAATTGTTAAAGTATTAATTAGCAAATGCTTTCCACCATGTTTAGAATACATTTCCATGTACTGCTGAATAACTTTCCCTTTATATCCAAGTCTAACATAGCCTAAGCATTATTATGCAAAAGGCGAGTTGAAAATTTGAATTTCATGATGCTCACATTCTAAATATAACTTGCTTTTTGATTCAGTTTCTTGCATCATTAAAATTAATGGACTACAGCCTGTTAGTTGGCATCCACGATTGCGAGCGGACAGATCGCCATGCCGACCACATCGCCTCATCAATAGATGGCGAACAGAATGGGAATATGGATGTTAGCCCTGCCGAAGAGGAAAATGGTGTGATATGTTACTTCTAGTCATGTTAATCGGTATCGTTCAAGAAATCAAGTTAGGGTTTGAATTTTTAGAAGGTAGAGGGCTAGAATTGTTGGGTTTGAATTGTATCATAACCATGTTAATGTATGTTAACATTGATCTGCTTATGTAGTCAGGTTTGCTATAAAAGAAATAAAAATAGCACTTTACGATGAAGCAGCTTTCGCATATATTTCCCGGATTATATTTAACAGTCCAGTTTATGTCATGTTTGTTTCTCCCAAGTGTGAGTCATTACATCTCTTCAACCCTACTCTTGACATGCCTGAACGAACAAACCTGAGTGTTACACATTCACGTGTAATAATACTTACTGTCTATTTTATGTAATATTATTAATAAGTGAAAACTTGTTCAGTGTTTTTTCTTTGTTTGTTGTTTAGCTTTGCCTAATACACCCCCTGACTCCCCCAGTGGTGAATTGTTAAGACAAGACTCTCGGTGTCTCGATGATGAAGATGTTGTTGACAGCTTTTATGCGGTTAAGAGTGCACAGAGTAAGTTTACGGTTAAAGTGACCTATTTTTCAAGGAAAACGGTGGCTAAAAAGAAGGATTTGACTTACGAACAAAATACGAAAGTAACTAAATTAAAGCCCAAATTTTCAGATGCCCCAAAGTCAGAAGTATATTACATGGGTTTGATCGACATCCTGACTCATTACGACACCAAGAAAAAAGCCGCACATGCCGTGAAGACTGCAAAGCATGGGGTATGTAGATTGTAGCTACTGTCCTAACTTAACGAAACCTAAGTTTACCATGGTCGCCACCAGTCTTAATAATCATCAAATATAAGGCACAACTGGTGAAAACAGAACTTCATTTTCTGTCGATGTTTAACGAAATGTAGTTTGTGAATGTCTGTTTGTCGTAATAATTTGTATTTGAATGGAAAGTCAAGAATGTGTAATTTCCTTTGTGGCTTTCGTACCTGAAGGATATAAGAGTTCGCTATTCTGCTGTTAATTGGCCATGTTCTTTTAGTGATTTATTGATTTTCATTCCCCTTATCTCGTAAGCGAAGTACCAATATCCCTAAAAGCAAGGAGTTGTCCTTACACTTACTTATCTAACCACTCCTATTGATTTTATCCTCTTCTAAGTGGCTCCAGTATGTCAGTACTCCACAGTTTACCACATTGTAGCACCCCTTTACACACTTTGTATCTTATGATATGGAAAGGGTATGGTAGCTACCAAAAGCCAATGTATGTGTGTTTGTTTGTGTGTATGTGTGTGTGTGTGATGTGCACTCATTTGTTGTTATTTGACAGTATTTGCTTTGTTACTTCTGTATATACACGTCAAACTTATCAAGACCCAAGTGCTGTTGTTTTGCATAAAAGTTCAGCTAATGAGGTAGTTTGACTTAGTTGTAATTTTGAGTTATTTGTTTAAGTAAAATTTATAATATTATGAAAGCAAGCTCCATGATACTGTAGTAGAGAGTAAAGCAATTTAGGTTAACTGCTGTTAGCATTTCAATTCTGAGTAACATATGTGCCGCCAGTGCTAGTGATAATGCAGATTACAGACCTACAGCGCGGTTAGTTAGTTAAACACATACTTGCAAGCCACCAGATATTTCCATCTAATGCTTCACGTTGAACTGCAGTCACTGATACATCAGCATGTAAATTTACAGATCGGCGCAGACTTTTCCGTTAAGAGTCCAAGGGTGTACGCACATCGCCTTCTACGATTTCTAATCAGCCAATCAGAATGGGAAGCCGACAGTAGTGCAGGATTGTCCGGGCAGGAAGCCAAAGCAATAGAGCCTTCAACCGGCACCAGAAACACTCGTGTAGGATTCCAGCCTAAGAGTAATAGATTGGCGACCAGATTTTGTTACAGTTACGAAGATTTGAGCAAGCCTTGTTTCCAAGTCAATTTGTCACGGTCAAACAGCGCCAGTCTATTGCAAAGCCAAGCAAAACTGAACAGGATTTTCAGTACAATAAGGATGACGTATGTGTGATGTAATATAACAATGCAATAAAGTTAATTGAGGTCGAACAATGTTGAAACCCTCAATATTGGCAATATTGACCCTCGCCTATTCGATCAATCCATTGTTTTTAACATAATCGCATCGTTTTCATTAGCTTCATTTCAGCATTGCTATGGATGGTATTGATCAACATAATGTTTAGCTTCCTAGTTAATGTACGTAAGGTGTATTTACATATATTCCATATATGTCGTGTATACAATGTTTTCCGTTAGTCACAGCCGGTGTATAATTAACTGTAATGTATCTGGTAATTTGTTTTACCGATCGCTCGTGTTTGCATTAAATTATTAGCCGAGCTGATATTGAAATTTTTAAACTCTTGTGTGGTTAAAGGTGTAAATGCATCTTCATTCTATTTAATACAAAATAAATGACATTTGCTTTATACATATAGGCGGGCGCGGAAATCTCAAGCATTCAACCTACTCTATACAGCAAAAGGTTTTACGAGTTTATTTGCGACCGGCTGGTGACCCCAGACCCGTGAAAGCACTGCCAACCATTATAACTTAGCAAAGAACTGCCTGCCTATACCCCAGTAACAGTTAAGAAAAATGTGCAAACCTTAAGGTCCGAATTTATCCTATCACATCCTGTTGCCCAGGCTTGGAACCGACGCAATGCAATCGATATTCGTTGAATAAGGCCGGCAGTAGGAAATGCAACGATTCCACTTCTACTGCTGTAGCCCTTTACTCTTTATAGTGCAATGCCGCTTTTAAAAACCCGTTTTACGATATTGCATCAGCGCTGCGTTAGTTATGTTTTGCGTAAACAACTCTGTAAACCTTTTCTCCTGTCACAAAAAGACTTCGTCGATATGCTACGACGATGGCACGGTTTCAAATTATGTTGTTCGTATTTCTTTTTGCCTTGCGGCGTTTGACGACCGTCTAGTTTTCAAGCAAAATCGATGTTTGTATTTTGAATCACGTCACAATCATTGATTACGGTCGTCAGTGAAGCGTCAACTGATCAAACCTCATTGCAATATGACACTGACGTGACATTGGCATACATAGCGGTAAAAAATAAGCCGATTTTTCCTTTAATTAACTATCGATGGTTTACAAGTCCAGCAAACAGAATACAATATTACTTCCATGTAGGCTGCTTACGACGTCAAGTAATCTTTCATGTCATAAAAACACTTAAAGATTCTCTTTGCGGCCAAGCGCGTAATTGTTAACCTGTACGTTTAATTCGTGAAGATCGAATTTATTGGACACAATTGGTATCTGACAATATGAGGTATACAGTCGTCGTATGTTGTCATGTTACCAATGTTATGATTTTGCGACATATGACAATCGAATTGCACCGCTTTATGACGTCACTTTTCCATTACGTTCCAGAGAGCGCATGACGTAATTTCAGCAGTATTAAGCGAAGTATAGATGTGTGGGCATTTTGTTTCAACTTTTCATCTAACGTACTTCTACGTACAAAATATATCTTGAATAATTCATTACCTTGCTCAATACATTGCGCTTAAGACAGCTTTGTCAGAAGGGGTCGTTTTAATAACCCGCGCTTATTGATCAAATTTCGTATTTAATTTCTTTCTTGTGTGTGGTAAAATGCGTTTTTGTTTTCGATAAGATAACATTTAATATCTGTCCTATTCCCAAATCTGAGATTTTGTTAGAAAGTTTTGATTATTAGTACAACACTGCTTTAAAGCGACGACTTTGAAAACGCCATTTGTAGTTTTCTTATTACGTCACTCATAAGTAAGTATGCCGTTTGTTGTATTTAAAGTTACTTTTTCATCTGAAATCTGCGTCATGTTACTGCTTCTTTTATTATATCACAATAGGGTAGTTATTTCGTCATTAGTTCGATGATTGCGTAACCTTCGTTGTACTTCGTTAATACCTGTTTATTCAAGATGGCGTTTTTGAAAGTTTATCGAAAGAAACGCCTGTATCAATGTTATCAAAAAAGAATTGTATCTTTAGAAAAAAAAAAGTTATCTAAAGAAGTTGTTATAAAAAGCAGTTTTTTGTGTAAGTTGCTCGCATGTGTAATTAATTGAAATCAAATGGAGTCGTTTGCTACTTTTTCTTTCCATCTTTGTGGTCGAATCATCTCGTTTGGAATTAATGGTTTTTCACTGTGTGGTAAGCGTCATATTCATTGCCCGTTATAATAAATGCAATTCTAAACAAATTCGCGCTTTTTCCATCTTTTTGTAGGTGAGGAGTGTAGAGGTTGTGTGTGTTTTAGAAACTTTCAGTGTTAGCGCAGTATTTTCACTTGATTGTTTCCATGGCTTGGAAAAATCTTTTCATGGCTTTCAATTCTCGAACGAAAGAGTGATTTATTTTTTAAGTGGTTACCGTTGTTAATATTTCGAGAATCAGCTCCCTGACTGGTAATAGGTCCGCTTGTTCATGCAGCTTGTCGGCAAACAGAGCTTCATGCTGACCATCCGTCACGGCCAGCGAAGCAGGCTACGACGCCTCTTGAACGCCTACTCATGAGCATTAGTGCTTGTTGCCAACTTTTCAACATCTACAGCGGCCTATCAGTGTGGTGCGAAGAAGAAAAACGTAGGCCATGTCATATTCGCGTACGTCATCTGTTTTTGGAGTTGTAGATGATAGCACAAATTAGTAGCTGCTTGTCCTGCGACCCTACATCTAGTCCGATGAGCAAAAAATAGCTCATATTTATGTTTAGGTGTTAAAATATAGCTCATATTCAACCCAGTAGCTGATACGACGATGAAAATTTATCACCCAGGGGTTATCGCATGGTTTTTCAAAAAAACAATATCAATATCTTTACAACATTTTCCGTGTTGATTCAGGAAACTTTTATTTATTCAGTGAAATGTTTGTTTGGTCAATAACTTTTGTAATTTTAAAGTCCATTTTGTGGAGCTTTTAAGTCGATAGAAACCTTCCCTTAAGGTGTTAAGTCAGCAGACACCGGCAAACATGACTTCAAGCTGTGATGTTTGCATTTATTCGTAGCTATTGGAAATTGTTTGCACTTTTGACAACCTCAATTGTACTGGATTGGGATAGTCTACGATTATGCCTTTTGTCGTCGAGTAGCAGAGACAACGTGTCAGCTGTAGGAAGCGGATTTAGTTCTTGTAACTTTTCCAGTAAAATGAATAGGCCTAAATTCAGTGTTATGACTGAAATTCAGTTAAGAGCAAATATGATCAACGACGTTTGAACAATTTTGTTAAATTTACAAGCATGGCAGTGTTAAAATTTTACAAATTTTCGAAAACAGTTTTAAGCAACGAGGAAAACTTGGTTCGACGTAAGACAAAAAGAAATTCAAAATGTCAGTGTGCTACAGGCAGGGCTAGTCTGCGAAAAAAATACAATTTGCCGTTTACCTAAACGGCAAGATATTTTCTACGTGCAGTGTAGAGCCAGTTTTATATATGCAATGAAATCTTTAGTTCTGCTGATGACTTTCTACGGTGATACGTAGATACTGAAAACCATGTTTGAAAACTTAGTTTTTAAAATTGCCTTAACCAGGAAAAAATAGCCTACTTTTTGGTGCAAAGGTAGTCTACCGGTATACTTTATGATAATAGCCTACTGACGTACACTCGTACAGCCTAGCGGAGCATTGACAGCTGTTGTTGTGTCAGCGTTAAATAAAAATTATTTTGTTAAAAATTGCTGCAGGTATAGACATATGTACGCAAGCAAACACGTTCTTTTATCAAGGACAATTTTTTACGAAATAAAGTTTATTTTTTGCTTTTAGTACCGCAATTGTTTTGTTGATGTCTATGGTTGCAGGTAAAACGATTGGATACTTTCGTGGCAAATCCTAAATACCGAACAGAAAAAATAGTAAATGTAACAAAACCCTGGCAGTAAACTTTCGTATGTATCCATGACCCGTAGCCCGTTCGCCAAACAAGTATTACAATTGTTATTTTTGCCAAATACTTTTTAAATCTTAGAAGTCAGTAAAACAATGAGGTCGTTGCCTACAATATCTAACGATAAATGACGTGACGTGACAAAGAACACTGGGCAGAACCAAGTCAGAAATCAAGATACCTACTCGTTAACATGTGACTTCGCCTGTCTGTTGCCAAGGAGTTATTACAACAGAAATTTGTAAAAGTCAATCAAATAGTTTGATTGCTGCCATTAACATATAAGAATGAGTGATAAAGTCGCAAAGAACACTGTCCTATCTTCATCAAAAGCACTTTAGAAATCAAAATACCGACGCTTATTGTTAGCCTCCCTATTGTTAACATGTTTTGAAAAGAACATTGGAAACGCGCTTCCTATACAACCGTACAGTGTTAGATAAACTCTGTTTTGAGCAAGCAACTTTATTCTTTAGTGTTTTCTAGGTTATACTTATTTATTCATTCTGTGACAAACTGTGCGCAAGTTGTTTAGTTTCATTACTCTCATAACTTACTGTTAATTTAACTTTCCGCTTTGCATTGAAGTTTCTAGTTGCGTAAACGAGAGTAAGTTTAAGATGAGACGATGTGGAAGTACATGGTGAAACAGCGACAACTAGCTTGACAAACTAACCACACCCAAAACGTATAGATTTATGTAATGATGGAAAGATTGGCTTTAAAAAAACGACGGGAAATGACAGCAATACTTCAACTGACAAACCAAGTTCTAGCAGCCTTTTGTCGTTTAGTGTCAGTAGGCCCACTACAGATTATCTTCAAGACCGGCATAGACATGGTCAACACATAACTATAAAAATTGTTAATACTTGAGATGTCAGAACATGAACAACTGATAATAATATTGTGAAATTATCACGTTTGTATCAAAAGTATCATGAGAACTTATTGAACTCAAGAGCAAAAACGTGTTGTATTAGTAGAAATCTCGACCAGGATTACTAACTTCATGGTCAGCTGAGCACCAATGAAATATTTATTTAAATACTGGAAATATCTGGCATGTTCGTCACGTGATTCCTTAATCGGAACATCACGAAATGATAGCCTACACTCGTCCGGACACTTACACAAAAACTAGGCTTTCGTTTCGGTAAATGTGTAATGTGATTATATCTAACTTTGGTAAATTGAATACGAATGTTGCATATCTTTTAGGTCAAACATTTAAGTTTGAAACGGTTTAATTCTAAATAAATACACAAATGACAATTTCATTTCTCAACTATTGAGTTTAGTTATAGTTTCCTGTTCAAAATTAAGGTGACCATTTCAGCAATTGCAAATACTCGCTGGCATAACTTGAAATAACTTAAACCGGAAAGAAGATCTGAATATGACCAAGAAGGTTTTGAGATACAATGTCACAGGTCTAAGCAGAGCATAGCGTTACGGCTAAGTTTTCATTCATTGAGTTTAGGATATAAAAAAAATGTTAATATTTTAGGAAAATCAAACTAAGTTATAATAATAAAAAAGATTGTAAACTTTGAAACTCAAACTGATATGTCTAACCCAAACCAATGGGAAACATAATTTCACCTTGTTGCAAAGTCTCTCCGCTGAATAATGTTGCCGTCTCGCCTGAAACTCACCAGGTAAGAATAAACTATGTTTAAGTAATCTGGTTGATTTTATTGGCAATTTCTACAGCGTTAAAAATTTATAACTTACCCAAAACAGTTTTAAAACTTACCCATAACAGCTTTGAACTGTGTATTCCTGGAAATCTAAATAACTAACCATACTAAACTAACTTTGGTGAACATAGATCAGATAAAACATGTGCTTACATTAAATAAGCAGCCAAGTAGGGCAAACTAAGGTACCTGTACCGAATAAGGCCCATTGCTCATATTTCGCAAACCCGTGCAAATAAATAAAAGATTTTGTCCCTACATAAAAACTAATATAAATTCATGATGGTTTACCAGATTTCATCCTTGTCACGTGATCAACCGCTTCGCTAGAGCACAACAAAAATTTGATATTTGCAGTTAAGGTGGTTTTGTTAATTTAGAAAAAAAGTAAGTGAGAATTTGGCCGGTTAAATGAACTGTTGTCAGCCGGCTGAAGTTTTCATGTAACAACCAACTTAGTATTGAAAAGGATAATGCACTTTTTTTTGCTAAAATTTGTCTGATGACAAAAATGTGACATTTTTTTCGTGGATGCCACATGCGCCTAATAAGGCCCATACAAGATGCTTGGCTAATTGATGTCCAGACTTCAAGAGTGGTTCCAGTCATCAGTTGGCAAATTGTTGCAGTTACTTTGATGCGCCTAGTGGAATCTTTTTAAATGTTTGTACAACTTAAAATGTGAAATTTCTAATAATGTTATATGTTGTCTATTACTATGTTTTGAATCAAAATACTCACAAAATTGGTGGGCCTTATTAGGAACCTCTGCTCCTAATAAGGCCCATTTTTTGGAATTTTTAATTTCTTTATAAAATTGTTTTGGGGGGTTGTCAGGTATTGTGGTTTTAATATGTTGTAGTCATATACCCTCACTAATAGAATACGATTTTTCAGTCTATTCTCATTTATGGTTCTTGAGTTATTTTCAAAAAAGTGTTAGGTGGGCCTTATTCGGTACAGGTACCTTATACACTGTGTACAGTAGCTTACGCGAATGAATGTTGACCACTGAATGCTTCTACATGCAGATCAAGTTTTATAAAAGCAAAGAGATTCTTTGCATTACTGATGACGATGAAGGATACCTTGGAGCAGGATCATGCGGAAAGGTTCGTCTCGGATTCCATGAAAAGTTTGGAGCAGTTGCTAGAAAGTGTATTGAAATGCAAGCTGGGAGGCTAAAACGATATTTTTTTGAAAAAAAGTAAGTTTTACTTTTGGTTCAAGGAAAATTTGGCACAACTGACAACAATTAAAAATGAGTGTTTATTATAAGCTTTGTTTTCTTGTGTTGTGTTGTATCTTGGAAAAATGAAGACGCTTAGGCTTGGGAGATCGAGCTTTTGACTTTATTGTTTGTGAGAACCCTTAACCCTTATTTTCGCAAAAAGTTTACCTATGGGTAAATTCGGGAGACAAACTTGAGCTCGTTTCGACACATCTTTAGACTTATCGATCAATTTTAACAGGATAAAACAGGAAATTGGACATCTTCAGAAAGCCAACCACGAAAACATAGTTCGTGTTTACGGTTGGACACACTGGCCTGGTGCAGTTGCAATTATCATGGAATATCTTCCTGCTGGTAATCTGAAAGCAATTCTTATGGATGAAAACGTTGTCTTAGGTCCTCTACTTAGAGCGAGATTTGGTGAAGAGATTGCCAACGGACTTGCTTTCATCCATAATGTCTTTGATAACAAACGACTGTTGCATGGAGATATAAAACCAGAAAACATTCTCATGACCGAGGATTTACACTGCAAGATTGGAGACTTTGGAATTGCACAGTTGTCCAATTATACTGGATCTACGGCATCAGCTGATGATGTGGATTCCGAGTTTAACCTGCAAACTGTTCTGTACGCTGCTCCTGAACGCCTGCAAGATAGCAGCACGAAGCTCACTCCCAAGTACGACACCTACAGTTATGGAATGACTTTGTACATAATCTTAGCGAGGGAAATTCCGATTGATACTGGAACACCAGTGCAAACTATAATTGATATGATCATTGAGGGCAAACGACCAGGTCTCCATAGTATTGAAAACCACATAAAAAAGCTGGAAACGGACGGACAAAGCGATGATGCAGCAATCATTCGATTTCTGAAAGATGAAATGAATCTGTGTTTGCACCAAGATCCTTCTAATCGACCAACCATGACAGAAGTTAGGGACCGCCTGGGGAGTCAGCTACAAAATCGTGATCTTAGCGTTTTGCAAAAGCAAGTTGATGATGCTTTGGAGGATCTAAGTTTTAAATATGCGTCTTTTGACGAAGAGAAATGTGTTTCTATTGATCAATTTCTTCCACCAACTTTTCAATTTAATGGTAATCATTTTTAGGAGAATTATTTATCGGTTTATTTATTTTTTTTTCAAAGACTCTTTAAAAAATTTGTTCAAAAATCTTGGTTAAAAGCTGTTTAAATCCTCGTACGGTAATTATATCAGGTGTATTGGTTGCTGGGGATATGATTGTACAATTTTGATTAAAAAGTTTAAGCATTTGAATTTTCAACAGCGTGGATTGCAAGTTTTGGCAATAATATTTCTGCTCTATCAGTCCTCAAATTTTTTATTGAAGGTACGTAAAAATATCACTTTGTTGTACATTTTTTGGAAAAACAAACGGTTTTTCATAGACTGGAAGTACAACAGTAAAACCAAACAAACAAATTCCTTACAGGAAATGTTGTCGGCGCATCTCATACCAGCTTACCCGATGAGGACAAGGGTGAAGAAGTTGAAGAAGGTTTGTCTATAGCCTACGTATTCGACGATTTCATAAAATATCGCCTTAATCTATGTCAAAATTTATAGTTAATATACAGTGAGAATTACAATCTTTTTGCTTTTAATTTTAGAACCTCAACCTGATGAGACAAATCGAGAAGAATCTGATGAAGATACTAATCAAGGTTCTTAAATTTTTGTGTTTTTTACCGAAGAGTGTAAACCACGTACTGGCAAATAGTAGGCTAGTCATCAATTTATCTAAACATTAAAATTAATAAACTGTAACATAACGAAAATTTTTGTATTATATTATACACATATACAGATGGTTAGTAGTTATATTACATTAAGCCAAATTCAAAGCTTTAATTACATTATTTTCTAATGTTTAATTATAACGTGTTTGGTATATTAATTATATAGTAGACAGATCACTTATTGAAGATGGTCTTCGATATTTGAGAACCTGTGGCTTGTTGGAGGACAACTGGAAACCAGATGTTGCAGAAAGGGCTAAAAAAATCTTTAAAAAATTTGCTCGTAACTTTTCTTCATATTTCATTGAGGTTTTTCGTTTTTTTTTTTTTTTAAATACTTTGCTGTAAACTGTATCTTTGCGTTGCCACTTGTGTACATATATTTGTATATATAGATTTTTTTTAAAAGAAATTTGCTGTTTACAAGCCTAGCGTCCTACAACCCTTTCTTTTTGCAGGAATTCCGGAAAGAAGCCGAAGGCTATAAATTGTTATGTGATAATTTTGTCCCATTGTTTGCTCAGTATTTCAAGCTGTTAACCGATGATGGTAACGGTTATCCGAGAGACAGGTCAAAAACTACTTAAAAATACACCTGTTCCACATGGCGCAATAAATAACGCCAGCCGTAGTGATAAAAAGCATTCGATACACAGTTTCGCTGATGTGTAAATAGTCAAATGCCTGTTAAAAGTTACAGCACTGTGAAGCATATTTATTCGTTTCTAACAAGTCGTGTTTTAATTTAGCGTGCCAAAGCTTAAACTTTTGAAGAGTGTTAAATTAGCAATATGGAACATCACTGATTACAGCCTAGAATTTTGCATCGAGTCGGGAAAGCAAGGGTTGCTTACGTTGATAGTGGCCCATTTACAACATGTCCAGAGTTTACTTGGTCTTGCAAGCGAGGTAAAAAACGTCACCACGTTTATACATTTTTATCGTATGCAATTTTTATTTAAGGTGCAACATGTAGATTGACTGGAAACAAATCTCCATCATTGTATATTTTATTTTATTTTAACATTTTTTATTGCACACGCAGGAAAAATTGTACGCTGAAGAAAGTTGTGTCAACATTCTCCACAATTGTGCCAGAAAACCAGAGTGTCTGGAGTATGTGAAAAACACAAATGTTGTTGGAATGATGTCTTCATACAAAAATGAATTGTTCAAAAAAGCAACAATTCAACTCGTAGGTTATTCCTGTAACTTTAAACAAAGTAGTTTTGATAATTGACTATATATGCACAGCTGCCTGATATAAAACTCTCTGGTGTTTAATGATCTTTCGTCTTGTGTATCTTGTATCTTGTGCTGCGTTTGCATTAGAATTAAGTATAGTTTTAAAGAAATAACGTTTTATCAAATACTATACTTGTTTACTCTCTGGGCAGCAAATCATAAAAGAAACGTAACTTAATTCCGTTGAAGTGCAAGTAGGACAATTGACAAATAACTGCTGTTTATAATCGCGTTAATATGAGTTAGTAAGGTATTTATTTTGTTCAGGATTCAAGCAGAGTGGAATTCTTAACCTACTGTGCGTTTTTAATGGCCTACGTTTTAGATGAGTCTGAAGTACAGTTGCTGAAAATTCATGAAACCCTGATCAGTTATATCGTGACGGTAAGCTTATGCAGTTATTTTACCACTAAATCTGTTTCCATAGGTATGATATCTATTAAAACCACGACAAAATAATTGCAATTATGCATTATAATTTTCTATTTTTAATTAATTTATGTTTTCGTTGATCCAGTCTTTAAAGGAAGCTTTGCAACAAAATGATCATATCTGCTCCGGCGGAGGTTCACTGGAAGAATTGTGTAGTGGTTTGGCTCAACTTGCCCGCTCACGGGACATTTCCTCCGACATTCTTAAAACTTCTAAATCCATGAAATTCATCGTTTCTACTTTAGAATCAGGTGATTTGTGGCTTATTGTTGCATTGTGAAAATATTTTGTTAAAAATTTATTCAACTATTTCAGAATTCCAGATATATTTACACTTTTTTAGAAAACATTTTTAGTTTTTGTAATCGAAACTGCTTTACATTTTAACAACTGCATGTGCTGCATATACACTTTTAGAGAATGCTTCAGAAAGAGAAGCTGGTTTGCACCTTCTCCATAATCTATGTCTGTCAAAACAAAACAAGAAAAAACTTAAACAGCAAAAACATTTTATTGATTGTTTAGACAAAATGCGAACCAGCGAACCGATTGAGTAAGTTTTGTTAATCAAACCAAAGCAAAAAATATTATCGGGAGTAAAGAAAATTAAATGAATAGGGCAAAGAAAACTACAAGTTAAATAAAGTTTTTATAAATCTTCCTTATTGAGCAAGTTAAAATATGTTTTTTTGCAGAACTTTGATGAAATTGGCAGATGAGATTCATCAAAAGTTCTCTTCCTGAAAACCCGTTTCAGAAAATTGGTTTTTGCAAAAGTAGAAAATTAACAAAAGCACTTAAAATTATTTTTTAGGGTCTTTGCGTGTAAATATAACAAAAGATTATAGAATCTTACATTTGACTAATTTTGCTTAATGTTTTTCCTAAATGTCTATTGATATAGCACAATTTATGATCTTACAAGTTTACAACAGCAATTTTGTGAATAAAATTAATATTTTGTCTTCAGTTGTTAGTTTTGATTTGCGTAAATATAAACTTGAAAGTCAAAAATACCAGCGTGTATGTTACACACGAATCAACTACAGCAAATTGCGTAAAAATATGAAAATCAGTTTACAGACATTATAATTATAATGGACGTTTTTGTGTAAACGTTTGCTGGTAAACAAAATTATTTATCAGCAACTACCGATATAATTAATATAGTAAGTGTGTTATAAAACTTGATTAAAATAGATCTGTTAAGCCCATTACATTGGCTTAATTTGTGTATGCTGCAAAGGTCATTGGGCTTGTGATTGCATTCGGCTAAATCTAATACTTAATTTTGCTTTGTGTACAAATTGTGATAGATTTTGGCTCAGTCATCATGAGCAGAATAAAAGAAAGCATAATAGTTAAGTATAAGTTATTATAAGTAAGTATACGTATACTTTATAGTATATATATCCTTGTAAAACTCTAACTGGAAATCTTTATCAAGTAAAAAAGTAAAAAAAGTAAAAATGTAACGCAATGACATTCGACAATACGAAAGCAGGAAAGTTACTTTGATAAAAAGTTTGCAACAATACATCAAGCAGTTCAGGTGACCTGCTTAATGAAACCAGCACCAACCTAAAACAGTTGGTTTCTAATTAAAATATGTTCTTTGGAGGTTCTTGCAAATATGTTCTGCCTGGATAAACTCTTTTAAGCGGAGCATTCAAAACCTTTTTTTGTAATTCCTTCAGTTTACAGTGCTGACGCAGCCTCTGAGACATTTATGTTTAGATTGCAGCTCTTGAAACAATTTTTCCGTTATTTCACCCATTGTTGTTTTGTTATGTTCGCTATGTGTTGGTTCTGTGTCAGAATACTGCACTATCATAAAAACGTTTTATGAAGAGAAAAACGTTCTAAGCTATAAAAAGGGCTGGTGTATTGCTTGAGTGACACGGGCATTTTTACGTAACATACATTTACTTATTACTTTAATGTGATGGCTATAACCGCCTAAAATGACTTTGACAACCATTAAGACTTTTATTTTTCAAGTGGTCTTCCAGCCTTTATAGAAATTAAACTATAGCTTACCTGAATACAACGTAAGCAAAACGACAAGTTTCAGTCTACATATATGTACGTCATTTATTATTACAAACGCAAGTCAAGGAATTAATCGTATAATAACGGTTTAACTTTTATATATTTTTTATTGTCGTTTTAATACATCCAAAAGTGACGTCTTTGGAAGAGAAATCAAGTCTTGATGAAGTCTCTCCGCTATTTTTCTAAAATCCCTACAAAATGACAACATTTCATTAACCTAATATATTCAAATTCATGTCTTAAAGATGTAACATGATGTGATGGATGATTGATGATTGATGTGATGTGACATTCATGATGTAACAATGTCTTAAAGCAGCTGCATTTCAATTTCCAGTACAAGCCATGAAGATATATGTCATGACTCATGAGTCTTGGCGTCATCGATCAAAGCTATTCTTGTGTTCTGTTTTTGTACAAAGCTTGATTAATCGTAAGTTAAGGTCAAGTAAAATTACCTGATTGGGTCTGAAAGTCGCATGTTGTCTAAACGATCCAATAACTTTTTGTGTGTCTTGATTTTCTCTTTATTTTGTTTCGACTGACACAATCTGTGGATGAGATGCAAAGCGGCTTTTCTCTCAATTTCATCATCTGCAAAAGAAATCAAATATTATCAGAATGTGACAACGTAAAGATTATTTGAATTATCCACCTTGTGTCTATTGCACCTGACTCTAAAACAGAAGTGACGTGTTTTACAGATTTGGGAATTTTTAAAATGGCTGCCGAAGTGTCCCAGTATCGCGCAAGTTGAGCCAAACCATCACACAATTCCGACAATGACGCAAGTTCGTGGGCACAGTAGTGATTTTTATCTTCAAGAGCTTCATTTATGCACTGGATTGTGTAAAAAATAATTGAAAAGAACAAAAAAGGTTAAAATAAATATGAAAATAAATTAATAAATATTCATAAAAAATAGTAATAAAAAATATGCAAATGATAATTCTTATTTATAAAAGTAACAATTCACAAACAGGTTTAAGCTTATGCACGTTATAAAGGTTTTATGGTTTTTTATGCAAACCTTAACAAGGTATGAGATAAGATTTCGGTGGACTTCTAGCATGTGCAATTGAAACTCATCCACAATGTACGCCAGTAAGAACGCGTAATATGATAGGAATTCTATTCTGTCAGGGTTCTAAAGTAAATGAATGATAAACCTTTAGTATTCTTATAACAAAGTTAAGATTATATAAATGCAGTCAGCAGGATTCCATATACACAAAAAACTATTCATTTTCGAGTCGTTTTCGAATTGTGCAATTAAATTTCAATGTTATTTTTTAGGTTCTATCAATAAAAGTTACAACTGTAAACATTTTCAAACTATGCAACATGTTTGAACACTTTAGTCTTTTAAAATGCGCAGTTTATAATTTTTAAATTTTCTTTTGAATTTTAAATATTTAACAAAAAATACGCAGTTTATAAATTAAGAACAAAAATATGCATATTTAAAGTTTCCTTGATTACTTCCGTAATAAAACATATATGCATATGTGTATATTGTATTTACAAAGCAGAAAATTGCAGTTAAAATTTAATATAGCGGGTTTACTTACGGGTTCTCCAATCATTTGGTTTTTGTAGGTGGCCATTATTTGAATAATTTCCGTATCTCTTACATAGGCCAAAGACTCTCGATTTTTTGCACAGTTGAGCAAAAAAACCACACAAAGATCTTCCGACCATTGTTTAATCTAATGTTTGCGAACAAACGGAATTAAAGAACTAAAAAATCGTTTTGTTTGCGGTAATAAGTTTATGTGTTACAAAGTATAACATTTGAAAGAGCTTATGTGCTCCCAAAAATGCCTAAGGGCAAGACACAATGGAACCGCCTAGCTGTATTGTAGTAAATTATAAATTTTACAATAAAAACATTTCTTGTGCTAAAAGTGCTGTATCACAAACCATTACAAGCACATAGAGGAGTTTCTACACTATACCTCTGTTTCAATTCAAAGACAATCTTGGACATATTGTAAATGAGTCACCATTAACAAAACCGATCCTTATTTACCACATTCCACGCAAAAGTCAACACTACAGTAAGCGATTTTCCCGATAAGTAATTTAATGTTTTCCAGAATTGTCCAAAAAATGCTAAGAAACAATAATAAAACTCAGCTGGGATTAATTTTTTCCGTTGCTGTAATTTCTAATAATAACTCTTTATAGTAATTAGCATATTTTAAATATACTGATAGGGTATGATATTACTAGCAGCTATATACGGTTTTTCGCTCGGTTCTGTAAAATAGACATGAAATTTCAAATCATCCAAAAATTATTATGATTGTCACAACCTTTCTCTCGGATACACCTTTCCATCAACGATCAGCAACTTCAAATACTGAAGAAACAGTGTTATCGCATCCTGACGCAACATTCCAAGGACAATGTTTTTTTTAAACAACTGTAATGCAATCGAAAAATATGCTTTAAATTTTTGTGAAAACCTAAAGAATGTGAATTCCTTTCCGACGTTTCTAGTTGGCGAACGCAAGGACAAGGTCCAGTAGATGACATATTAATACATCTATCCATATCAATATGTATTCAGTATATATGCACATTCGGTATTTATTGTATACTGAAACTTGCTGTAACGTATAGCGCAATGTTCTTTATATATTATTAACAATCGACATTTTTTGCTGGACATTATAACAAGAAAACCAAGATGCATGAAACAAATTTGCTTAAGGACATGTAAAAGTTTCTAATAAGTTTACTACAGCATAGTTGACAGAAAATTATTTAATTTTAAAACCTTGGATTGATATCTCGGATCAAAGAACTCATTCATGATTTGTAGCTTTTCTTTGGCGACTTCCACCACTTCTTCGTTCCACGTGTTGTCCAGTAAACCACAAGTTTTTAAATACTTAAGGCACTCTTCAAGATCAGATTTTTCTTTCAACAAAACAAAAATAAGCGCTTGCCTAAAAACTTAATAAAGCAATGACAGTAAGTGTATTTAAAAGGCACGTAAAGTTGTTTTCATAAAGGAAACCTATGACCCAAGTTGATGTGTTATACATGACTAATATACAGAAGTTCTGTATTGTATGTCATCGTCGTACCTTGCTTTTTCTGAAGAATATTTACACATGCCCTGGAAAACTTGCAAAGCTATATGTATAATGTATATAGTACACATTTTGAAAAAGGTTAATAAAACAATCTGATATACATAGTTATACTGCTCTATACGTCCAGCAATAATTAATAGGATAAATTAACTATAACGTTGTTTAAAAATTGTTATTTAACCAAAGAATAAAAGACAATTGAAAAAAAAAACAAATTGAAAGTCATTTCAATGCTGTTTATCACCTTTTTGTGACAAAGAGAAAGTTTCCTCATCTTGCTCGAACCTTTCTCCCAAATGCAATTTTCCGAGATTTGCCGATGTTCCTATTTAAAATAGTTTCCTCTTCATACAAAAAAATGAAAATTGAAACTGTATTAATTTAGGGATAATATTGTTTTTCAGTTAAATATCGTAACTCAGATTCGTAATGAATCGTGTCAGTAACTTGACTTAGGGCAATTTTTGCAAAAAACTTGACTCGATTTAAGTCTCTTGAAAACACACAATGACTATTGATTTAACTCGATTGGCTTCCTGCATTTCTGAAGTGAATTTCTCATTTTTTAGTCAAATCACATTAAAGTGTAATTTAAAAATATTTTTATCTATACGAACGCGTGCGAAGCAAAACAAGCAAATTTTTAAACGTTCGAAATTTCGTTTGATTTTGTTGAAAAAAGATGTGTTTTTCTATTTCTGTGACTTGGCTTTAGTCTTAACTGGCACCTCATTTGCCAAACGGCTTGAACTGATTCGGATTACAATTTTCAAAGCAGGACTTGACTGCGAACTCGAATTGGTTTCGAATCTGTCGAATATTTGAAATACAAACAAAATACAAAGTTATAGAGTCATTCTGATTACCTGTTATAATTTGGTTGTTGGTTGACGTATTTGCATGAGATGACTGAAAACTAGTAGGAGACACTTGACGAGAAAAATATAAATGAATTCAATTGCAATAACAAGTCTGCTAATAAGCCATGGACAGTTTGTTATTGGCGTTATCAGTAGAACTCATAATAAACATTTTAGTGAAGTTTGCTATAATCTATAACCGCAATATTTCATGACAAACAAGGCGAAACCTTAAATAATTTAATATGATTATAGATTCATATCTAGGCGTTAAGATATTTTAACTTTTATGTTCTACCAGTTATGGTGTCTTTAATTTCAGGTTCAGCATCAATCAACTCCATTGAAGGTTCCAAAGCTATAGAGAAGAAATTTAAAAAGAAATTTGAGGAAAAAACAAAGGCCATGTACTCTATCTTGTTACGTTACTATTAAATTGTAAAATTTGTTGTAGAAATATATAAAAATTACGAGAAGTTTTACGTATTTAGTTATTCTAAATTCTCTGTGTTTTTATGTCTTTATAGTTATTTTTATGTATTTGCGGTAAGTTTTGTTAAAAAACACAGATAGTAAAAATTCAAAGTTTGCTTTATGAGTTTTCGTATAATTTTCCTCAAATTACATCTGTAAGCAAATCAAATCTGTAAGTAAATCAAATCTGTAAGTAAATCAAATCTGTAAGTAAATCAAATCTGTAAGTAAATCAAATCTGTAAGTAAATCAAATCTGTAAGTAAATCAAATCTGTAAATCTGTAAGAAGACAAAACATTATTGGTTTTCCGTAAACACTTTTTTCAATAATAAATAATGATAGTATATTCTCTTTTTATAAAACTTATGTATATTTTAAAATTTATAAACTATATTATTATAATTACATATTACATATATAATTTTAAGTGTACTAATTATAATTTATTTATAAACATAAGACATAAATTATAATTAAACTATTAATTATTAATTAATTAAATTATTTAAAAATATATGAAATATAATTTATGGTCTTAAAATTGCAATTTATAAAAATGAACAAAAAGGGTAGACTATTTCTTTCTTTTACATCATATATATTAGAACTTAACTACGTTCAATTCACAAACTCAATGAACATAAAAGGATATTTAGTGTAAAATAAACCGTCAAGAAACCTTGTGGATTTAAGAAACAACAAGAGGTGGGCAGTACAGTGGTACTACGGTATATTGTATTACCGAGTTACTGATATACCTAGTATTTTTTCATTCATGCCAGAATCGTTTGGTAAAGTACCCAAAGCTTGCACAAAAATACGGTTTGCCTGATTTTTGGTCGCCACTGGCATATTCGGTATGCTTGTAAAAGAAATAAAACTTTGACCACATTTAAGACAATTAGCTTTATATTGCAAACTTCATCGAAAGATTATATTGCAGTCGACAGGCAAAAATAGTGGCAGGCAAAAACTTTAGTTTGGGGGATGTACATTATGAACCCGCGGACAAAAGATGATTTTGAGTAAATACACGTGCTTTGTGCACAATATACCTTCAGCAGAAGCTGATTCATAAATTTGATCAAGTGATTTGCTGGATCTAGATTGGTTGCGATGTGACTCTGCAAAATGAATCTTGTAGTAGTACCACAAAAATAACCCTATGTACGCATGCCATCAATGACACGTAATGTCTACAATCTAGATACTTAAATTTGCTTAATCAAAATATTAAAATGAAATATATATACCTTCTTACCTCCTGACGAATCAGTTATTTCTGATACGAAAGTAGAATAGTTGATCGAAATTGCATTTTTGGTTGAGGACATTCCAGGTGCTTAAAAAGTCAACAGAAATAAAAGTGGTAACCTACTTCGACGGACAACATTGACAATAACGTTTGTAACATGCTTATTATTTTATTCCTATATGGATTTTACTTCATCTAATTTTCGCTTTGACGAATCAAATTACCGTCAACTAAAAATCTTGGTGGACAAAACCGACTAATAGGAAGATTTTCATCTTGGACGAAAGATGGCTTTTTCAGACACAGAGTCTTTGAAGCATCGTAGACTAACTTATGGAAGACGTTAAGATCACGATTTCGCAGTTGACTCTGCAAATGCTCATTAACTTCTGTCATGGTCAGTCGATCAGCAGAATTTTTTTCCCAGCATCGGATCATTTCCTCTTTCAGAAATTGAATCATTGCTGCATCATCGCTTTGTCCTTTTGCTTCCAGCTCCCTTATGTAGGTTTGGATACTTTCTAGACTTGGTCGTTGGCCCTCAATGATCCTATCAATAAAGGTCTGCACTGGTATCCCAAAATCAATCGGAGGTTCTCTCGCTAAAATCATGTGCAAAGTCATTCCAAAACTGTAAGTGTCGCATTTGGGTGTCAGCTTCATGCTAATATTCTGCAAACGTTCAGGAGCAGCGTACAGTTTTGTCAACTGAACAGATTTTAAATCTTTGTAACCAGCTGTTGTTGTAGACCCAGTATAATTGGACAACTGTGCAGCACCAAAGTCTCCAATCTTACAATGCAAATCTTCGGTCATGAGAATGTTTTCTGGTTTTATATCTCCATGCAACAGTCGTTTGTCATCAAAGAGATTATGGATGAAAGCAAGTCCGTTGGCAATCTCTTCAGCAAATCTCGCTCTAAGTAGAGGACCTAAGACGACGTCTTCATCCAGAAGAATTGCTTTCAGATTTCCAGCAGGAAGATATTCCATGATAATTGCAATTGCTCCAGACCAATGCGTCCATCCGTAAACACGAACTATGTTTTCGTGGTTGGCTTGCTGGAGGTGGCCAATTTCTTTTTTGATCCTGTTATATTTTATTGATTACACAAAAAACAAGTTTTTTTTATGAGTATTTCTAATCGTAGACATTTTCGTCTATAAACTTAGCAAGTTTCATTAAATACCTTTTACCTTTTTTCTAGCAAAATCCTCTCCCTCTTTCCACCTTTCATCTCGGAACACTTTACAGCAATTGCACCATAATTTTGATGAAATCCGAGACGAACTCTTCCGTATGATCCCTCTCCGAGGTTTCCCTCCTCGTCATCAGCAATGCAAAAGATTTCATCGCATCTATAAAGCTTGATCTGCATGTAACAAAGTTCAATCGCGTAATCTGCAAAGTGTAATGTGTTGTAAATGCTTTGCTGTTTATCTGAAGTAAGCACAAATGTTCTATATTTGATTTATAGATCAAATCAAATAGATACGATCTATTGATCTATATAGGTACTTGATCTTGATCTGTATGTGAGAGCCTCAACCGCCTAAATTTCAAAATGTAAACTTTTGGCTGCTGGACTGATTTCCTAAAGTAATGGCAGATTTTCTAATCGATATAAGTCTGATCAAGTTTCTAATGATGCAAGAAATACACATTTCCAAGCTATTTTATAAAGTTGTAAAATTTTAACATTGTTTAAACCAAATTGTTTAAAAATAGTTTGCTCTTACCTGAGTTTCAGTCATGATGTTAAAATTAAGTTATTATCCTGAACAACTTCCCCAATTTACTGCAGATGACGCTTTATGCAGATTTGAAAATAAAACTATACACATCAGATTCTATTTGAGTTTGCCTAAAAGTTAACAATTTTTAACAAAAATACGTTGTAATTCAAACCCTCCGTGATATTTCTTTATGTTTGCTGACCTGATTATTTACATGAGCAAGGTTAGTTACAATAGTAACGATTTATTCAATTGCTTTAGTATTACACTTATTATGCAATACGATTGAATAGTAATTAGTTTTTTGTCAAAATTGTCATAAAAGTACCAATCACATCTGATGAAATTATTAAATTCTTACAATTAACCCAAAAAATATTTGTAATAAAACCAACTTTGTTGTCTACTTCCTTGCCTTTATATAACTGCGGAGTATTTATATTTTAGATAGTTGTCCTATTCTATTACCCTAATCGTCCCACACTGAAACATACACAGCTAAGGCAAAACAAAGAGCAACTATGACGTGTTTCGAGCGCCTTTTGTTTCACGTCAGTTTCCTTTGTTATGAACAACGTAACAAATTGGTTAATCACTTCTTGTGACGTGAAGCTTGGTTCACTTCACTACAGGTCTCTACTCCGTTCGCTTGACTACAGGTTTAAACGTCCTTGGTGTATGCACACATCTATATTTAAGAAAATGTATGAAAAAAAGCGTTTTACAAAAACATATCAGGCGATAGATTTTTCAGTTACAAGATCTGGTATAGCGCATATACAGTAAATATGCCCGATTACAGGCCGTTAATATTTCAAAAAAACAAGCAAAAAATAGTTTGTCTTACGCCTGGCATACTGTATGCTACTTCTATAGAAAACATTGTATGGAGAGCGAAATATCAGCGCGATATAAGGGAGTGTTTATAGTGCCTATAGCTTACAATGATGTAAACCCTTTTCGAAATGTTCTTGTGCAAGACATGAACGACCTATTCCTGTTCAGTGATTCCGGTCTACAACTCCATGGAAGCCGTCAGTTCGTCGTTCGTCACAAATATTTCAAGAATTACCTGATTGTTGGATTGCCTTGCACGAGTCACCGAGTGTGTTAACCAACCCGCAAAATGTTTCTGCTTCGGAAACCATGCATGGGTCATTGCATCTGCCTCAGTGGCAACTTCTTCTCTGAAATATTATAAACCCAAACCCTCAGTCTCACTTGAAAACTTCAACTTAGTGCGAGATAATACCGGATTTCAAGGCAAAGCTGTTGCCGACAACATAATTCCTTCAGCGGTTCTTATTGGTTTTTTAAGTTATTAAAGTGAGGGGCAAGCCCAAAGACAAGTTTGTTTTAAATTAAAGAGTAGTTGCCAGTAAAGATACCGGAGCTGCAGAAAGGGTTTTTAATATGTAGTTGTTAAACACTTGTTGTTACAATTAATGCCTGGGTTTTTATATAAGGTATGGTAGTGGTAGTAGGCTAGCTAAAGCGTTTTGGTTGGAATACGTCTCCATAGGTAGGTGATCAGTAGTAGGTAATGTTTATTTTCAGCATAGGAATGCTTTCAGTTATACTGTTCTTTATTTATAGTTCTCATTCGCTTAAAATGTTGTGTCGATTGTCGATTAACGTCACATGTGGGCTCGTTTTGACCTGCCGCATGGTGGGCGAAAGGTGTCACCCAAGTTTTTGGTTAACCCTATTTAATTTACTCATTTTCAGTACCTACCTTCCAACCCCAGTGTCGAATCGGCACTGAAATTTTAAACGATTGTTAAACAAAAATGACTTGCCCTACAGAAACAGGCTTTTTACAGATAGAAAGATAAATCCATTTGCTTTCAATTTATAGCATTAGTTCTTCATAGTAATAACGATAATCGCTTAAAAATTATTATTCTTGCAATTGGCTCATTTTTCATGCTTTGCCTTGGATATCCTTTGATTTGCCGCGATTGTATTGTGTGCTAATGACCCTACTCTATCATGTGTCGGTCGCCGTCAACGCAAGGTTCGAGTATAGCTGTCTCGCTGAGCGTGAAAAATAAGACATGCTCCATTGATCTCACAAAACTAAGAGTACAAGAGAAGTTAGTTTACCTGTCGTATAGTTAAATATATTTACTACTTTGCAGTTTAACCGTTACGTGATACATGAGTGTCTTAGCCAGGTCTGTAGCTCCTTTCACGGCGAACCGCAACAACAAAGTTACAGAGTTAAGTTAAGTTAAAGAGTGCTGGTGAAAACTTGTATTTAAAAACTGAGTAGAGAAAACACCCTGCCACCAACACTAACTAACCGAACTGCCTGATTTTTTCAAAACAACACTGCAGAGAGAAGCCATAAAAATTCTATACGGTGAGTAGGTGAGGCCGACCACGTAACATTTGCGACAAAACTAATCACAATAAGGCAAAGGTGCAAAACACAAAACTTTGGAATGATTAATGAAATAAACTATTTGAGTATACAAGAAAAAATACAAAAACAAACAGAACAGACCAATTAACGAAAGACACAAACTAAATGCGTAAACACTAAAACAAAAAGTTTCAAACAAGTGCACGCACACACAAATTAAATAAAGTGTAAGAACAAATATAGTGAAGTCACATTAGTTACATCTGCGTCGCGTGTTTAACGCTAGAGCGTCGTTGTTATCACAGGCATTTGTAACAGAACCACCTTTTTAATCGGTCCCCCGCCAATAATAATCCGAGCCATGAAAATAAGCGTCACAATGGCAATGGCACTTCTCCAACCAATGACCTGCGGTGGACATGTGGATGGCAAAGTTGTCGTGCGCAGTCACAACCGCACGAATGAATATGTCAGAACGCACGATATGAATTTACCAGCAACTGGTTTTCGTTTGAGAATTGGCCTGGAAGCCCCTTTATGTGGTAGCCCCGATTGAAACCCATAGAGACAACTCTTGGTATAAACGGAAGGCCCTACAGCCCACGGTCACATATTCGCGCGAAGAACACTTTATGGGAAAGAACCCTAAAGAAAATTTTATTTAAATATTGACACCGCAAACATTTCTCGCCGGTCCTAAATATCAACGACGATCATTTTATTTACCATTACAGGCAAAGTCGCGGCAAATTAGCAAGTTACAGGCAAGGTCGCGGTGTTCAAATACAGATCCGGTGTCATATTGCATTTGAACCAAATTCGTTCATTGATTTTTGAGCCACTAGAATGACCTGGTCTAGGGTCCGACACAGAAATCTTTTTCATAGAAACCTTTCTTACAATAACCACAGTCACTGATTTTTGTCCGAGGAATTATTACGTATTAACAGGATTGGCCTTAGGGTAATTCGAGCGATGCGATTGCGTTTTGCCCCACGCTGCTTAGCACCAAACTAAAATAACAATTTAGCTTTTATTTCGCTCAAATCGAATTGTTACTTCTCAATTTGATCTTGAAAAAACAGGATCTATTGAAATCTATCTATCTGTCTATTCTAAATCTAAATCTATTCTATCTCAAAGCAAAGTTTTGAAGGGAGCTAATTGGCAAAGAATTGACATTTTATTTACGTAATTATTATTACTATTATTATTATTACAATAAGTTATTTAAAATCGGCAAGGGGCCGCCATTAGCTCTTGCATTGAGCCTCGCACTTGCTTAGGTCGGCTCTGCGTAATTACATTAACTTTTTATTTTGAATTCAATCTAGAATATTCCGTGATGATTGCAAGACTTAATCTAAGCAATAGATTGGCCAACAGTCACTTTATAATCCGCAAAGCACAACACGCTACAATCTAGCAACAACGACACTGCACTGAAACACCGACCGGCATTTCACAATATAGCAAAATAGACCACTTGGTGTTGACAAAGCGCTGTTCAGATTGCATTCAATCTATCCTCAATGAACCAACGCTCGTCACACTTCTCCGCGGCCGTGGGAAAAAGCGACAGCTTTATGTATACTAAACCTACGACGGCAACGCTGAGTGTGGAAGCCTGTACTACACAAGCGATAAAGTAACTTTTACAACTGAAATCAGTAACAATACAGTAATTGGTTCCGATGAAGTGTTTTTTGTGTTGTTTGTCGTGATTTTAGATTCCTAAGTTTCTTTTTGTCTCAACCCGTATACAAGAAGATTTTATGAATGATATAAAACATAGTCGTATCAAGTCGTATGTCACAAGTAATAAAAGGTTACGTTATTTCTTAATATTTTCCGGGTCAGTATCTTTCACTGTGACCTTTTCCGTCTTAAAAGTGGGTCTCGGTGGACGTATGACGGTTGTACCCGGCAACTAAAGTTTAGGGCAGGTCAGCAGGAAACCCGTATACAGCTCGCAGCGTTTTTGAGGTAGACCCTGAATCCTCTTTGTAGTAGCATCTGTGACGTTACGGCTAACAGGGTGAACTGTTGTGTTGGACGCACCTCAACTGGGAATGAAGCAACTCTTAAGAGTGTTCAGATTTGGTCTAAAAAAAAGTAATTTTGAAAAAACTAGATTCACAGCCAACACGAGAAGTTTGCTGAAAATTATGTGTTGTCTTAGAATCAGCCACCTAAGCTGTGTTCATGCCTCATAGTGTTTCATAGTCTGTTGAGTTTGTGGTTAATTATTACCACGCAGTTATAATATATTGAACAACACGGAGAATGACAAAGTTAAATCCAGACATTCAGCATTTGAATTGTTATGACTATCTTCTTCAAAATAATTAGTTTCACTGTAAAATTGTAAGATATGATGGTGTAATAATTGAATACTAAAAAGTGACTGAAGTTAGTTATTTATTAAAAATCTTGGCAGGAAACACAGAGCAAACTTGATGGAATAGAGTTTATAATACGACGTATTCGTATCAGAGTTTGTATACATTTCAGTTAAACATGTAGTTAAACAGTACTCAAACATGTTCTGTTACAATGAAGCTGTGTAGTTTCAACGTTGACGTAGCATAAAGCGTCAGCTGCTGCAAGCCTGTGTAGTTATTGTCAGGTTTCCAGGTAAATCAGTGAAGTTTGTCATCATGACTGAAACTCAAGTAAGACCAAATTACTGTATGTTTAAAAAATGAGGTAGATTTTAAAACCAAGGAAAATTTTGCATTGTAAAAATTTTACAATTTACACTTAAAATAGTTTTGAGCTAAGTATATTATTGGAAATTTATACTTAAGTAGGGTGAACCTATAGATCATATATAGAACACGTGTATTTACTTCAGATATGCAGCAAAGCAGCGACCAAATATAACACTTTGCAGTTTACGCGATTAAACTTTGTTATATGCAGATCAAGCTTTATAGATGCGACGAAATCCTTTGCATTGCTGATGACGATGAAGGAGATCTTGGGGAAGGTGCATACGGAAAAGTTCGTCTCGGATTTCATAAAAAGTTTGGAGCAGTTGCTGTGAAATGTTCTGAGATGAAGGGCGGGAAAAGAGAGAAGATTTTGCTGGAAAAAAAGTAACTCGTTTTATTTTAAAGAAAAGTTGCCAACAACTGAAAAAGCACATTGGAAATGGCTGATGTTTTATGAAGTTAATACAATGTTATAGGATAAAAAAAGAAATTGGCCACCTCCAGCAAGCCAACCACGACAACATAGTTCGTGTTTACGGTTGGACGCAATGGCCTAAAGCAGTTGCAATTATTATGGAGTATCTTCCTGCTGGCAATCTAAAAGCAATTCTTATGGATGAAGACGTCGTTTTGGGCCCTCTGCTTAGAGCGAGATTTGGTGCAGAGATTTCCAACGGACTTGCTTTCATCCATAATCTCTTTGACAACAAACGACTGTTGCATGGGGATATAAAACCAGAAAACATTCTCATGACCGAGGATTTGCATTGTAAGATTGGAGACTTTGGTGCTGCACAGTTGTCCAGTTATACCGGATCTACAACAACAGCTGGATACAAAGCTAAAGATTCTGTTCAGATGACGCTTCTCTACGCTGCTCCTGAACGTCTGCAAGATATCAGTACCAAGCTGACACCCAAATACGACACCTACAGCTATGGAATGACTCTGCACATGATTTTAGCGAGAGAAATGCCGATTGATGTTGGGACACCGTTAGAAACCTTTACCGACCGAGTTATCGAAGGTCAACGACCAAGCGTTCAAAGCATCCATGAGTATATACAAGGATTAGGGGATGAAGGTACAGGCGAAGATGCAGCAATGATTCGTGTTCTGAATGAGGAAATGATCCGGTGCTGGCAACAAGATCCTGCTGATCGACCAACCATGACAGAAGTAAAAGACCGTTTACAGAGCCAACTGCAAAATCGCGATCTTAGCTTGTTTCATAAGCTTGTCCACGATGCTTCGCAAGAGTTGTGCCTTAAAAAGCCGTCTTTCATTCAAAAGGAATGCGCCCCGGTTAGTCGTTTTGTTCCACCAAGTTTTATGTTGGGAGGTAAGTTATACAATTTAACGCAATTCTACCAATTTTAGTTGAACGCCATACTAGTTAAATATTTCGAGTAATTTGCAATTGTTCACCTGCTCCAACTCAACGATATATTTAACCTGTATTTTCTTTCAACTATACTGCCATTTAGTATAAATTCTCCTTCCGCTTTCTGTATAAAATCCTTGCGGTCGTTGCTTACGTAATCATGTCTTTGAAATATATTGATGTTAAAGAAGCTATTATTGTACCTTGATACAAAACATAACAAAACACCAAACAGTCATCGGTAACGATGTTTTAAGGAATTGGATCAACATCAGGAAGCGAAGGAACCTCTAGCAATGAATCATATTCGATATCAGAGCTTCGTGCACCTGCAGAAGGTACGTAGATAAGTTGAAGAACCAGATATATTTGCTGCAGCAACTGCAAGACGTGTACTTTAATACGTAAAAATTGACAGAACTTTGATACTCAAACCCAGTCTTTAACACTTTTGGTGCAAAGTTAACTACTTCTGGTTGATAAAACAAACCAATCCTTACGGGTAATTCTCCTAATTCATAATAGACAATATCGCTCGTTATGATTTGACTAATCAAACATGTGTGTTGAAATGTGCAATAATGAAATATTTTGGAAGTAAGAAAACGATTTTCAATGAATGTCATAAATATATATAGCGTCCAAACCTTCTTTTAACGATCAGGAGGCAAATATTAGAAGACCACTTAAACAAGGTACTGCCTACTGTGAATCATTAATTCGTTGTGCGTTGTTTACATAGCGCAAATGATATAACATAAGAAAATAGTCGACTTGTCTTTGCTCAAAAACGTCCGAATGTTGTTGTTGTTGGTTTGAGCCAAAAAACATTAATCAATTTTTGATCATTGGTCACAAATTAACAAATAGCCAACACTATTGATCAACAGTATAACTCATTTATCTTTGGTTTCTAATAATTTTTTACATTATGTATGTTCACATTTAATTTTAATTTTTATACTGACTTCACATTTATACTGTTAATTAAACTTCCAAGTTCCAGTGTTACATGCTCCGGTGGAAACAACTTTGGCAAAAACCCAAGATGGTTCCCGTCCAGTTTTTACAACGCCAGGTACTTGAGTAAAAACAATATCAGCCAAGAAAATGTGAAGATAAAACTTCATATTTTGGCATGTCTTTGCAGCAGTAGCTCAATAAACTAAAAAACGTTGGAGATTTTCAAACAAAACTGAAATACTTAAACTTTCTTATGATTGACACGACTTGACTCATCCTTTACATGAATTTGTTGCTAGACGAAATCTCTTCCAATCTCCATGTCTTGTCTTTGGAAGACAGTACGTTGGATAGCCAGAACGAAAGTAATACAAGTGCAAGTTTATCGTCAAGTAGGTCATTTGGACATGTTTATTTTACAGCTTCATATCTTTATAATGATGTCGTTTACATTTGCCCGTATATACTGAAGCTAACTAACTGTAGCAAACGTTAAGCTATATGAATATACGAACTATCCCATTAAGTTGTTTGTGTTTCTTTTTAGGCGGTGACGTTGCAGACATGAAATCTCCGTCTCCAGATAGCGAGGTCACAATCGAACAAGGTAAATAAATATTTATTCTACCCATTTAGCAACACGAGATGAAAACGCACGTTTATTAAACATTTATTTATGGTTGTATGCATGTTTTTATGGTTTGCAATAAATTTTACTCAACAAATAGCAAACTTTTTAAGCAACATAAACCTGTCAGCGTTGTCACAAGATACATAAATAAATAATTTTGGTTTACAAGGTTTTGTTTACAACGATGTTGTGACATTATTTGCATTGAGACAAAGTACAGTATATTCTTTTAGTCTTTAACAGAATTTTCGAAAGCTTTTATGTTTTATTTCTAGCAAAAAGTTATGTTCGAGCCAGCCTTGTTTATTTAAGAACTTGTAATTTGTTGAACGAATGGAATGAGGAAGAGGCGAAAACTGCCACAGAAAAACTTGACTTTTTATCTCGTCTCACATCTTCAGGATTGGTGATGTTTTTTTCTTTGATTGTATGCCTATAATTCTGTATAAAAATATCTATTGCTTATGTGTTGTTTGGTATTTTATTTTATGGCACTTTTGAGAGTGAATATTGGGTTTGGTTTCCGGTCAATATACTTAAGTTCGTCATCATTTATAGCAATTTTTGGCAAATTCGCCGATTCATAAAGCATCTTGGTTTTGTGGTATTTGACAACTTTTAGTTCGAAAAGACAGACGCTATACTGAAGATTTATAGCATTTGTTATAGATTACAAAATTCTGTTAAATATAATTTTAAAAGAATTAATTAGTTTAAAAAGAATCAATTTTTTTGCACCGTTAAAGATGATTTGAAGCTTGAGTGAGATTTGAATCTTAAATAACTTACAATATGTAATACAATGCGTACTTATGGAGTTTAAATAACTTTGCCGTGACGTTGTGTTTCCAATTGCTTTTTTCCAGGAAGTTCGAAAGGACGTGGCAGATGAAATGTTGTGTAACAATGCTATCCCATTGTTTCTCCAATATTTCAAGATGCTAATTGATGACGGGAAACTGTATCCAGATCAAAGGTTATATTAGCTAGATCTTTCTTTATTAGGATACTTCATAGGATATAAACTAATTTTTATTACCGGTTTTCCTCTGTTGTTATAGTTGTGGTTTATATTTATTTAGTACCTGGCAGTGGTAATTTTCAATTGTCATCTCTTCTATCGTTTCGTTCTCTTTTTTATCATTTTAACAAGCTAAAACTTATTTGAAATCTTTCCTTCATTATTACTGCGTATGTTTTTTGTGTGTAACTTTCGCTCAACAAACACATTGAAATACAGAAGACAAGTGAAACGTTTACTTTGCTCGCTCCTATGCGATATTTTACATAATCACATACTATATGAATATGTTAACTAAAATAGCTATGGAGCAATTAAAAGATAAAGTTAGGCATGTGATATATGCTAATGAGTTGTAATATGCTTTTCCAAGATCGTGATGCTTATTAATTATCGATTTATTGAGACAAAATCTACAAAACGACAAAGCAAAAATGTCTCGCATAATTGTTGAATTTTCTTTAAAACTGTAATAAAACTTTTGTCAAATGTCAAAAAATATAAATGCTTACAAAACTATTTCTAAAAGTCTTCGCAAAATCAAATTAAAGTTTTTTTTACAGAACCCTTGATAAAGCTTTATTTTGTACTTAGGACAAAAGTTTTGCTTTTGGAAACTCTGAAAATGGCAATCTGGAATTTAACTGATCCAAGTGCTGCATTTTGTGTTGAATGCGGCAAGCAAGGATTGATTGCATTGATTGCAATTCACTTGCAACATGTATATACGTGCTCTTGGCTTTCTACAAAGGTTTGTCTGCATTGCTTTCTTCTTATTTCCTACTTGTACAGGACAACTCAAATCATTTCTTAGGAGTTTGATCGCCTTGTGCTAGTTTTTGAAGCAAAGTGACATTTTAATTTGATTGAAAGCGTCATCGCAATGTATAAATTCTTAAAACCATACGAAATCGTATAATTCTAACCTGAAATCAGTTTAATACGTGCATGAGAAACAATTCAATTTCGAACGTAATAGTCTTGCTATAGAATGTATGAAGTTAAATAAATGCTATAACAATAATGCAGTATAGGAGTTTGCCGACGCATGGAAAAACAAAATAAAACACTTTTGTTAGCATGCCAGAAATAATTCTATCAATGTACGTGTGGGTACAAATTCTGTTTTACAGATAATACAATTCTCCGATAACACAAGTGTTCACATTTTACACAACTGTGCAACAAGAATGGAATCTTGTATGCACGTAAAACTGTTAAATCTATATGAAATTATGCCTAATATCAAAAACGAATTGGTCAAACAAGCGGTAAGTCTTTTACAATCACCTTAATTTTTAAGTTATTTACAGTAAACAGAAAAGTATAACCAGAATCAACAAATAACGCGTGTTAGCATCGGTAACATCAAATCAAGTGATATAGGTTAAGCAGTGCATAAGTCATGATAGTTTTAGTTCGACATAATGGTATGTAGAGTGTGTGAATTTTGTTAATTACTGTTTCTCTGCAAAGTACTGTGGTTTGTAATTAAGTTTGGTGTCGAGTAACATCTAAAACTTTGCCAAGCGTTTCCACGAATGATCATAGTATGATAAATGTAACGTATTCATCACAAGCATTCAAGACTGATATTTGGCTTATGCGTGATAAAAACGTTCGGAGGCCAATTAAATTTAAAGTCAATCAAGCAAGCAAGGTTCGGCAATTCCAATACGCGACTTTTAGTTACGTTTTTTGCTAAATTCAATGAAGATTATATGCTCATCATATGCTTTGTAAACACAGAGTCCTTACTTATGCAAACCTTCGCTATTATTTGCTTACGTCTTTCCCAAAATTGTATAATTTCATATGTTAATAACCATGAAATGCCAATGCAAAGAAATAAACAATTTTAAAATTGGTTTGTTGTAATTTTGACTAACTGTATATTTATGGAAATGAATAACACCTTGTTAAATTTTATTTCATGCAGGAGTCCACAAAAAAGGAATTCTTATGCGTTTCCGCTTTTTTGCTAGCTTATGTAGCAGAAGAAGATCAAATGCATTCGCTGATAGTACACCAGACATTGATACAATATATTGTTCAGGTCCTATATTTTAAAGTTTAGGGGTGTACCGAATTGTGTATTTTGGATTCGGTCGGAATTTTCGAAAAATGCAACCAAATTATTTCGACCGAAGCATTCAATCTATTATTGCAAGTATCTATATCGTAAAAGTGAAGAAAACAGTGCCTATATATTGCGGCTTTTACAATCAAGAAAATACGAGAGTTGAACTATCGTATACTTACATATATACATATGTGCTTACTTATGTGTACTGAACTAAATAGTTCTATTCCGCAAAAGAAAGGCATACATAATTGACATGCTTAGATTTCTTGTTACGTACAACAACAATCATATTTGCTGTTGTTATAGTTTCATTACAAGAAAAGAATTTTCAAGCCGGTTTCGGCCGAAAACCAAAATTAGACATTTTTACCACATTTCGCCTGCGGAAATTTCGATACACCTCTAAAAAGTTAACATACGCTTTTTGCTAATTACTGTATGTTATAATTTGTTTTACATTAAAATTCAACTTTACTTGGTTTTTGCTAATTTGTTTTGACAAAAAGTACGTCAGTGAGTTTAAGCAATAGAACGTCAGAAATTTTTGATATTCAACCAAGTTCGTAATTCTACTAAAATTTTCCCTTTTTTAAATATATACTTTGCACTGAATGCACTAAACTGCACACTGAAACTTTTGCACTAAACAACGTCGTCAGTTTCCTATTTTTGATAACTAATTTGACATAGTCATATTTTAAGGAAATCTAAAATTTATTAATAAAATCACTTATTTCAATTTATGTTAATTTAAAGCGCTCATTATGATATATAATATAAACAATTATCTCCAGACCATATTATCGATAATATGGTTTTTTATTGTTTTCCGTAAAACTTTCAGTATACTCTATAAATTGCAAAGTTGTAAGAAAACTTTCGAAACAAAACTGGTTTCAGCGTTTCCCTTCTGTTATTATAATGTTTAAATTTTGAAGATTTTTCTGATTTCGCAGGTAATTTATTAATGTTTCGTTTTGCTTATTTTTATTGCTGTAATTTTATTGCTGTTAGAATGTCATTATTACTTGAATAACTACATAGGTTATCGGACGAGGAATCGAAAATAAACGATCATACACTGAGACTGAGGGTCAGTGTTATTCGAAAGAAACACGCATTCATCTTGAAACCAGTAAAGTTTCCTTGTTGGAAATGTGTGAAGGCTTGGCCAAGCTTGCCCGCAATAAAGAAAATTCAGCAGCATTATTTAATGCTCCTGAATTCCCCAAGTATATTATCGCCATTTTAGAATCAGGTGTGTAATTTACTTTTAAATATCTCCGTGGAGATAATAATCATTATTTTCTTGCATGATACTTCACAATTCGTACAGTTTGAGAAAAATCTTCTACTAAAACTGCAGAAAACGGTTTTACTCAATTAACGTTTCTGGAAAATTGTTGACTGCATGATCTATGTAACGTTCCCAAAATTTTCTTTGATGGTTTTCAACGATATTGTTTTATCGAATTACAAAATGTATTTTGTCATGAGAATTTAGTTTAAAGGTTTAATTCACTTATGCACGATCACATGTGCCTAAATGTCCATGTGTTATGGCGTCATAATCTCACAGTCACAATACGTGATCCTACTAAGGGCATTTAGTAGTTAAAATGAACCGATAAAAATTAAAAAATATGCATCAAATACGACATATAGTTTAATTTTCTGAAGAAAAGATCATGGTCACTTGGACAATTTTTCATATGGAACAATTTTATTCGTTTTTGAACCGGTTAAATTTATATACAAAAGTTTTAACACAGTTTTAAGCAGTTTTATAAAATGCAATTTTCAGTTTTAGACTTTTTCATTATGTTGATTATGTTGGCTTATTTCATTATTTATTAAATAGAAAGTTGTAATAAATGTAAGGAGTTGTTGTTGTTACAAATTGTTACGCTTCATATTTTAATTTTTACAGAAGATGAAATGGAGAGAAAATGTGCTTTACAGCTGATCAGGAATATGTGTTTGTCAAAGAAAACTCAGGAAAAATTCAAAAAACAAACAACTTTGGTTTTGTTTTTTCAAAAAATGAGAATAAATGACCCTGACAAGTAAGTTCAGAATGATTCATTTTAACACAACGTTTAAAATAACTATTCTTTTTTAATATACTGTAATCACAGGAGCAATTTTCTATGGATTACTAATAACGTTACTGTGGAGTACCTCGTTTTTTAAATCAGCAACAACTCGAAAAAGTGTTGTTCTATTGATCATAAAATAACCAAAAATAAAATTTAACTTTAAATATAAGCGCTTTTATTACAAAAATTCCGATTATTATGCTTTTATTGGTAACAAATTTTGTAATTTGCAGGAACTTGCGACAAATGGCAGATGATATTTATCAAGTCCTAATCACCGAAGAATCATTCTTCAGTATTTTTAAATCGAAGAAATAGACTGTACTGTTGTGCTTTATGTAAAAGTTTAAGTATAAGCTTATTAAAGGAACGTTTTTAAATGTAATTGCTTGATTGCTTGCAGAATCGGCTGCATTATTTTTATTACAATTAACTTGTAAATATCATACGTCATAAGTCATACGTTGTCATACGTTGTCACCTTGGCAGTTGTTACGATATTCACTAGAAAATGAAGGGTTATTTTTGTTATTTACTTATGTTACTCCAGAATGTTTATCGCTTGTGTTGTACTGGCTTCTACATTCAGCGTTGCCGTCGTAGGTTTAGTGTACATAAAGCCGTCGCTTTTTCCCACGGTCCAGGGGAATTTTGGCAAGCGCTGATTCATTGGGTACAGATTCAATGCAGTCTAAATAGCGCTTTGTCAACACCAAGTGGTCAACTGTGCTATATTGTGAAATGCCGGTCGGTGTTTCAGTGCAGTGTCGTTGTTGCTAGATTGTAGCGTGTTGTGCTTTGCTGATTATAATGTGACTGTTGGCCAATCTATAGCTTAAATTAAGTATTGCAATCATCACGGAATATTCTAGAATCTAGATTGACTTTGTAGAAAAAACCTAATGTATAATTACTTAATAACTCATCGGCTATGAATTAGTAAATTTGAGTTTGTTATTGGCTATTTTCTGATCTTGTCTTGTCCCTGACCTGATGTATAAATTTGGTGTTATCTTTCAAGTTCAAGTTGTGCCGTCTGTGAATACAATATTGTATACTCTCTATGTTGAATCTATAACGTTTACCCCACCTAACATCAGATGGGGAGTTGTGGACATTTTAATGTGGACCCATATTTTTGCTCTATGCTGAATTTTAGGCTATATCAGTCAAGCCGAAGTCTAAAATTGGATTGTAAAGAAAGCGACAAGATTTACAAATAGGTACAAACGTCCTTTTGTTAACATTTTGTCCTTTTTCATTGCTAATGAATGAGCGTCAACTTGTGAACAAAGAAAATCAACAGAGTTCTTCAGAGTCAAGAGAGTTCTTCTCTCCAACTGCCCTTTACAGTAAATATAAATTTGATGGGATAAATTTGTTTATGATTTTCAACGGTTTAAAATTGTGATGCAAAAAAGGGATGTAAGAGAAAAGCCCGGTAGTGATCTAGAATTGTTACAATAGACAGTATGATCTGTGAAAGGTATAACCTGATGACAAAAACATCCTTGGAGATTTCCCCCAGAAGATTTAACCGTAGCCCGCCACCATACAAAGCCCGAAATCATCTGTATTTGGAACTTATCTTCCATGCTGGTTCGGTGCTGAAGTCTTGGTATCTCTTCATCTTTTTTCTTCATTGCGACAAAAATTTTTCGAGAAGAACCATTATTGTGGCAATCCTACAGCCTCAGCAAACGCCAAGGGCCCAAAGGGTTGACGACCTAAAATTGTTTGTATTTTTCCTTCAAAAGCCTTGAAAGCCAAACCACCGAAACACCATCATTGTGAGAAAGGTTTCTATAAAAACGATTTCTGTATGAAATGACAACCGTGGGCCAGATCATTCTTGCCAGGACCAGGACCCAAAACTTGAATAATGAGCATTGGTTCGAATGCAATAATGACTGGCTCTGTATTTTAACACCGCGGCCTTGCCTGTAAGTCGCTTCGTTTGCTCACGGACAGGTCAGTTAGGTCCAGATCTTATGGTCTACGTAACAGTGGTGCATTTCTACACCTGGTGCTTTGTGTGTTGCGGCCGGTTGTCGGTGTCCACACAATTTGGCAACCTCAACTCCTTCTGACATCCAACCTGCCGGATTTAATAAAAAAAAATTTATGTTTGTTTCGCTCGCCGGGAAATGGATCCATACATTGTGATTCTAGAAACATTTCTCCCAAAACGTTTCCGCCAACTTTTTGGGCCGACTAAGTATGTAAGAATTTCAGGCGAAAGTGCGTTGCAAGATTTTGCAAATTTATTCTCGGTGCCAACACCAATTTCACTACATTTTGGTTATCAAGATTGACTGGATACTGCGTATAACCACGTATACCTACATTACTGGTGTGACGGGGTTCTCCTCAACTCACCACAAAAGGAGGTGGACAACTCTGCGGCTTGTGACTGAAGCAAGAACGAGCACAGACAGAACGTATCCGACTGTCACATCTACCAAATGCTTTGCCAATTATACATGACAGCACCACCCAGTCTCTGCTTGAATCTTGCTCCTACTTCTAGTCCGAGTAGACGAATAACACCGGGTTAACATGGTAACGACTTCAACACTCATTTGGCTATTTCACTATTGAATATTTCACTAGTTCATTATTGTTCAAATAAACAACCCTTATAGAGTCGCTTTATTTTGAAGTTTTATTATTTATCATTAAATTTCATGGTATGTATTATACTGCATATCTTAGATTATATCCTGGATATGGTTGTGAGCTCTATACACTTCTATTGTATCGCACTTTAAAAATTTTAACGCATCCGGTTTAGTTCCTGTACAATTCCGTTGTAGTGTGTAAGCAAAAAATGTAATTTAAACTGCGTACTGTTAATATTTTACCAATGTTTACTTTTCATTGCAATAATTTAGGTTCAGTACTTATCGCTTTTAACTGAAAGTATTTTATTAATTTATAAGTGATCGAGTGAACGGAGACCGAGCAAACATCATAAAGAGCGACGATGTTTGCTTTTATTTGAACCTTTTTACCTTAGGCAACCTCATATATTCCGGGTTAGAATTTAAGAGAGATTCGGCCAAAGTTGCTTGACAGTTCTTGTTGTGAAAAAAACCTATAGAATTTGTTACAAATAAAACGCATTGTGGTATCTAAATCGTTTAGTTAAATTCGGGAAATATTTTGTAATCGTTCCATTACTCTACAGCATGCTCTGGTAGTAATAATAATGTGATGTATTATTTTCCTTCAAATGAATCAAAATAATCAATATCATTAAATATTCAAACTTATTGCGTAAAATTGAATATCAAAATTAACTGAACAACTTGTTACGAGCACCTGGAGTTATAACTACTTCTAAAAAACCTTGTCAGCAGACGCAAAGCAAACATGATGGAGGTTAATGATGTTTGAATCGTGATGTATTCGTATCAGAATATGTTTACATTTCTAGCAAGCTCAAACATGTTCTCTTTCAAGCCCTTTCAAGCTTTCCAGCTAAACGAAGCTGTGTAGTTTCAACGTTGACATAGCATAAAGCGTCAGCTGCTGCAAGCCTGTGTAGTTATTGTCAGTTATTGTCAGGTAAATCTGTGAAGTTCGTCATCATGACTGAAACTCAAGTAAGACCAAATTACTGTATGTTTAAAAAATGTGGTAAATTTTATAAGCATTAAAATTTCACAGCTTTTACTTAAAACTGTTTTGTACTATGTATTATTAAACAATTTAAATTATACCATAAACTCTGGTAAAATTAGATAAACTGGAAACTATATGAAGTTAATGCGATGAACTATTTTCTAATTGCAGATAAAACTCTACAAATGCAATGAAATTCTTTGCATTGCTGATGACGATAAGGGATGTATCGGAGAAGGATCTTTCGGGAAAGTTCGCCTTGGATTTCATGAAAAATATGGAGCAATTGCTGTAAAGTGTTCTGAAATGAAAGGAGGAAGACAAGAAAAAAAATTATTGGAAAAGAAGTAATTCACAAGAAAATGCTAATTACTTTAAAATTACTAAAAGTAAAACATTAGGTTGTACAAAAAAAATATTGACCGAGATAAAATTTAAAGTGAGCAATATTCAAAAATAAAATTGTGGATATGCTTTATATCCATTATAAAAATTTAATAGGCTCAAAAACGAAATTGGCCACCTCCAAAAAGCCAAACATGAAAACATAGTTCGTGTTTACGGTTGGACGCACTGGACTGGTGCAGTGGCAATTATCATGGAATATCTTCCTGCTGGTAATCTGAAAGTAATTCTTTTAGATGAAGAAATCGTTTTAGGACCTTTACTTAAAGCAAGATTTGGTGCAGAGATTGCCAACGGACTTGCTTTCATCCACAATCTTTTTGATGACAAACGATTGTTGCATGGAGATATAAAACCAGAAAACATTCTCATGACCGAAGATTTACATTGCAAGATTGGAGACTTTGGTACTGCCCAACTGTGAAGTTACACCTGTACTGCAGCACCAGCTGATCGCCAAAATGCGGGATATGTTCAGTTTACTTCTCAGTTCGCTGCTCCTGAACGATTACAGGATATCAGCACCAAGCTAACATCTAAATGCGACACCTACAGTTATGGAATGACTTTGTACATGATTTTATCGGGAGTAATGCCGCTTGATATTGGGGTTCCAGAAGAAGTATTTACTGACGGGATCATCAAAGGTCAACGACCAAGTGTTCAAAACATCCAGGATTATAAAAGCAGACTAACCTCAGAAGGCGAATGTGGCTATGCGTCAATCATTGGCTTTCTCGAAGACAAAATGACCCGATGCTGGCAACAGAATCCTGCTGATCGACCGACCATGACTGAAGTAAAAAATCAGCTGCAAACTGAACTGGCCGATCATCGTTCTAGTGAAGTTCACCAACAAGTTTTGGATGCTTTAAAAAGTTTGTCTGTGGGGAAACCGCCTTATGTTCAAAATGACTGCGTTCCAGCAAGTTCTTTGTGCCCACCAGGCTTTACAGGTAGTTTGCTGTTATTAATTTTATTGTTGATAAGATCATCAACGTCATACTCAGTATATTATTTCTATTTATTTTTGGTTTAATTGAAATATCTGGAGTATAATCCAATGGCGATGCAGGATTTCGTAGAAGAAAAACAACTTATTTTGCGTACGGCATTTAAAAACGAAAATATACCAACTTTTGGGCAAAAATATTATAACGAAGATGGTTTGGTCGCGTTGTGGTCAAAGTTACAATGTATTAAAAAATTTTACGTATAAATACAGTATTGTTTGTTAAAGCAGTAAGAAACTGCTGGTAATTTATTTAGTCAAAGCATTTTAGTGAAGAAATGTATGGCGTTTTATGCATAGAGAACACAACCTTTGCAATACTCGTACATAAAGTTTCTGTTTGCCTGTTTTAGAGCTGACTTTATTCAGTAAACCAGTTAATTCAGTTAATTTTAAATATTTATCCAGCAACGCTATCTGTATTTTAGAAGCAGTCACTGTATTGATTCTGATAAAGCCGCTTTACGAAAGGACAACGATTCAACAACGATTCTTTGTCAATATATTTCAGCGTCCTTTGCAGCATATGATAAACAAATATTTAGACACCAATTAAAAACATATTGCGTGCACGCCTGTAGCTGACCCAGTGAGCAAAAGCAATTAAGTTTTATCAATGCTAATAATCTGACATGATCTTCATTAACAGGGACAAAAACTGAAAGGAGTGATGCAGAACAAATTTATGAAAATGACCGAGGACGAAACGGTATATACGATATTGTGAAGTATTTTTTGAATGTCTATGTGTTATCTGTGGCAATAATTCATTTAATCTTTACGCTTAAGGCTCAAATTCGTGAAGTGTTACAGACCTTTAAGCCAAAATCCTAAAACTTGTACCGATCTTCGATATGATAAAGTTTATATTATGAATTGTAATTTATAAGTTTACAAATTTATAAATTTGTGATCAACATATAAACAGAATATTTGAATATTTTTCTAAGTCTTACTTGAGATATTAGGCTATAAACACAAACTATAACTGCAAAAGTTGATAATAATTTTGACAGTGACTAAATGGTGGAAAATAATCTCCTTGGTTTTATTGATATTTTTTTGCTCTGCTTTTTTCTTCAAGGAGCCAGTGGACTGTAAGGTAAATATTTAAGCATTAAACAACTTTGTGATGATTAAATGATATTTCTGTCTTGGCGTTTGCTGCCTGTAAATATAATGTTTAAAAACAATGTTTACAAAATAATCAGTACACTGTCACAAACGATACAAGGTCACAACGGCATTAAAAAAATTAAATTAGTAAAAACATAAATGCGGTGACCACCAAGGCATTATTGTTAGGTTTCTAAATGGTCAGGCTGGTCCAAGTGCAGCCATAGTTGTGGTGCAGGAAACCAACAAAGGCAAAGATACGTTATTAACGAAGCTCAACACGGTGGTTTACCATGTCCAGAAAAAGATGCAATGAGGGAAACGCAAATCTGCAAACTGAAGGACTGCCCAGTTGATTGCCAAGTAAGTAAGACTTAAGTACGTTGCGTTTTCGAATCTTTTTGCAATAAAAATATCTGTCCATTATTTGTTTGCGTAAATTCAAGCGGTTTTCAAATCCATTGATAAAATTTGTGAATTTGAAAGTTCTGTTAAATTTTAAAATGATTGAATCAAAGGAGATTAAACGTTACAACTAAGCCAAACTGCATGACTTGTATTTGATAAACAAAACCTGCACTGAAAATTCCTGTAGCATAAAAGCTTGCTCTTGTGTTCTAGGTGTCCGAGTGGTCAAGTTGGTCAAAGTGCAGCCAGAGTTGTGATATTGGAAACCAAAAAAGGCAAAGATACGTTCTTAAAAAAGCCCAGCATGGTGGTTTGCCATGTCCAGAGGAACAATCTATGAAAGAAATGAGAACCTGCACAATGATGGACTGTCCAATGGATTGTGAGGTATCTGTGACTTAACACGTGGCAGTACACTCATCTGGGATAAACTGCATATACAGTCGACTACAGTTGACTACTACAGTCGACTACTATAAAAGCTAGCAGATTTTTAAGTTTAAGTTTTGTAACACTAAATAACTACTCAGAAAACCAAAAGCAAACTTTAAGGTTAATACTAGTATTTATTCCCGATATTATAAGGTCAGTAGTTTGCAATATAATGCTTATAGCAATCAACATCCATAAGTAGATAAGGTAGCGTTACATGAATTGTGTACAAAATTCATCAGATTTCGGAGTGGTCAAGCTGGTCCGCTTGCAGCCAAAGCTGTGGAGATGGTACGCAGGAAAGGCGCAGACACATCTCTCGCCCATTACAATACGGGGATGTACCCTGCCCAGATGTTAAAAAGTTGAAAGAAAGTAGAATTTGTAAACTGAGTAAATGTTGGTCAAATTATGGACGTATGGAAGCGTTTAATTATTATGTATCATTTATTTTATTACATGGTTACTATTTATTTAAATATGCATTTGTATGTTTTTTGTTAGTGGAGTCAATAAAAGATAAAGAGAAGGAGTTTGCATTGTTTATGTTGTTATTTTTGTTGTTGTTTATTCTTTGCTTCATTTATTCTTCTTTAATTGGTGATCTTTTGTTTGTGTTTTTGCTTTTAATTTTGTTGCTAGGTTTTATTATAGATAAATTCAAATCCTAATCTAAGGCGCAAAAACAAGTTTCTAGAAGTAAACAACAAACATTTAGTTAATGCAAGGATACGCGGTTCACCCAAACCAGCTGCTATACATATATAAATCTGAAACCTGAATTATTTTCACCCCGATTTCTAAGATTTGTTTCATCTCATCATAAACCGTTAATAACTTTAACACTCTTACATCGCTTCAGTAAGAATTACTTATTAGTTATTACTTTTATGACTGCTGGGAGCAATATTTCATACGTTGATAATTTAAATGTTCTGCTATTTTTGCATTTTATTCAACGTTTGTTTTCGTCATTATATATACAAGTGTAAATAAAATAATCTGTTCGATAAATAAAATTTTTATTTTTCTTCTTGCTGTAAAACACATCACTTCTTTGTCGACTCCAGATTTATTCCAGCGTCTAACGTCAGGTCGTTAATATTTGCGGTTGACTACATGTTGCGGTTGTTAGTGGTGTCTGACGTTTACATAAAAAGTTTGCGGTATCAATGTTCCAGGTTTACAGTGATCCGCCATATAGGTTTGGTTGTGCGAATATCTGTGAGTTGACTTGTGACCATAGACATCGGAAGTTGAATATTTAATTTTATAATATAATGTTTGGATAATAAAACAAGTAATAAATTATTGCTGGCAACGAAACACAGAACTGCATTGCAAAATATAACACAACAGACCACTTGGTGTTGACAAAGCGCTATTTAGACTGCATTCGACATACATCCAATTAATGAACGCTCGTCAAAATTCCTCACGGCCGTGGGAAAAAGCGACAGCTTTATGTACACTAAACCTACGACGGCAGTGCTGAGTGAGTCTGTACAACACAAGCGATAGAAATTGTCGAGTAACATAAGTATAAATACCAAATGTAACCTTAATTTGCACGTAAATAGCGTAACAACTGCAGAGATAACATTTACGATTGGAATCAGTAACAGTAAAGTAATTGGCTTCAATCATGTGTGTTTTATTTGTAATTTCAGTTTACTAAGCATTCTTTAGTTCTCTCCGTATAGAAAGAGTTTGTGGATGTTGAAATAAACATGTTGTTCATACGTACAGCAAATAACCCGTAATAAATTTTTCTGTCTTTTCCCAGAGATTCACGTCAGTGTTCAGTGCTAATTCACAGTCATACTCGACTAAAATACCATACGTCTCAACGGACGTATGACGGTTATCCCACCAGTTATAGAGTTTAAGGTAGATCTAAAGAAAAACCGTGTACAACACCCAGCGTTTTTCAAGTAGACACTAAATGTTTCGAAAACATTTTCATTTATTTCATAAAACATATTTATTTTTGTAAATCCGCCCTTTTCATTCGGCGGCTGTTATGCTCCGGGAGGATTTTATAAATTACCTTGCGATCGAAATAATTTTAAACTTGCTGTTGCACAACTTCAAACACATGGTGACTATTAATACAAAAAGTAGAATGCAAAAGTCTTCCTACAAATAATTGACAGCTTCACAAGCGATAATGTGTCAGCTGGCATAGACCACGTGACAATTCAAACAACTCGGACCAATTACACACGTCAAAAGATTTGCCTCAAATAAATATAAAACAAAATAAAAAATACAAATACAGTTAGTACTCGCATGTAAATAATGTGTATTGGATGGGGGAGGTTTAAATGCTGATAGAATTATACATGTTCTCATAAATTAAACCAGGATGGTCTAAACCCTGGCACGTGAGCTGCATGTGTCCCGCAAAAGATTTTATGCAACCCGCAAATATTTGCGGAGTTTTAATGGAGCATCAGGAGCTGTATTTCCAGTGCAAAAACCGCAGTTGTTGAAATACATCGGCGTTTTATTAAGGATAATACAATATGACCATTACATTCTATTTAAGGTTGCATTAGCCACAGCCTGAGACAAGTCGCACATCATTGAGTCGCAAGTCAATATCTGATTATTATGGGGTGATAATACCTTTTTACGGCTAACAGAATATTGTGTGGCGATACATACACGCGAAGATTTTAACCTTTTGTTGCAAGCACAGTCGCAAGCCAGTAAAAAGTATCAAGATGTGCGTTATTAGTCGCGCAGCAAAGCATCAAATCGATTAGAACAGCAACCTTAATCCTTTGCTGATAGTGGAGTTTCTCCATTCGTTGCCCGCAAAGTTCTCCTCAAACCATAATGTGGCCCATTATGCTCGCCATCGTGGACCACCTTGAATTAAACTACAGCTGCGCTGGCTATGACTATGATTCATAGTTCTAGCTGACTACGACTTAATTTAATGATTTACTAATAATCACATTATCCGAAGCACAGCATAGCAAGCTGCAATCTAGCTAAAATGACCTTGTAATAAATACAAAACCGCATTTCTCGTTATAACATAGTTGACCACTTGGTGTTGACAAAGCGCTATTGAGATTGCATTTTACGCTCGCAACACTTCCCAGCCGCGGTCGAGAAAAATTGACAGTTGTAAATGATGTCCACTTAATCTTTGCGACGGCAGCGTTGTGCTTAAAAGTATGTGCAACACGAAGGATAAAAATTCTGGAGTAACAAAATTAAGTAACAAAAAAACGTATCATTTACTCGTAAATATCGTAACAATTTCCAAAATAACATTTGCAACTAGAAATAATAACAGAAATTGCTAATGGTTCCAATCAAGTTTTTTGTGCTTTTTTCTGTTTTTTCTTGTTGTTTGTTGTTTGTTGTATTCATTTTTCTTTACTTGTTTTGTATTTCATCGTTATTTTTATTATTACCTGTATTATTATTCTTATTAGCGGTATTACATGAAGGTTTTATGGATGCTTTAATTCATATATTGTCTATACAGTAGTAGCAAAATAATAAGTGATAAGTATGTCTGTCTACAACAGGGATCTACCATTAACAAGTTAGGTTTGGGCAACCAGACAATAAGGCAGCAAAGATCAAAATAGCACCGTAATCAAAAAATGTACTGAACCATGATTTATAACATTGTAAAATCCGTGCCTTTAACGACGACTGTGCGCGCTGGGCAAGCTTTATCACACTTTGGCTGGAAAAACGAACACAATAAGCTTCCGTTACAAATCAGGGACTGTTTCACATTCAGTAATGTGCTAAAAATGGTAAAGTAAATTAGAAAACTGAAGTAACTTGGTCAAATTGCACGTCAAAATCGAAACACGCGTCACAATTAATAGTAAATAAATAAATCACAACACAATAAATCGCCCCATAAAGCTAGTTGAATGAATGACAAACCACAAAAAATTAGGCATACTCACGAAAGAGTCTTCACAGCGGATATAATTTTACGTAGTCCTGCAGAAAGGCAACGGGTGCAGAATTGAAAACTCGCAAAATGGCAACGGCATTTTTCTCAGATCATAGTTTAGTAACTTTGTTTTCCGTTCCCGTTACTACTGTTGCTTCTGATTCGCTTTTCCAAAAATGGACATATAAAAATTTTCCGTTTTTTTGTTTGAAATGTTTTGTTTTTGGAGAAAACTTTTAGTTTATGGATTTCGAGATGCATACTTATGGGTTCAATGAACTTCTAGACCCGGACTTGGTTTATTAAAAATCAATTTCTGACACAGTTTAAGTCTTGCTTAACATTCCTAAAGAAGTATGCAAAATTCATCGTTTCCTGGCGCTGACTGTACATTTTACAGACGTTTTGGCGGAGAAAATATATATTCAAAAAGTTCCTAAATGTTCTTGGTTTTCGCAAAATCTCAAAACGGTGTTAATCGCGGCGTTTGAAAAAGTCAAAGTCTGAAAAACCAGCAAACAAAATAAAGCCTGTATAGAATCCTTGACGTCTTGACAGCCAGTATGTTATAATGTGTCAACTGACATGGAAAAGATATTTTAAGTTGTGGCTTTAGTAGCCGAGTAGTTAGAGCTCTGGGATTGCAATAATACGATCCGTGTTCTGGCTTCTACCCACGGTCACACTTTATATGGATTTTATTTGAATGCAGTAAAACAAAAACAAAGAATCTCTATGCATTATTTCTCTATCCATGACTATACAGCATATTCGTTTACATCAGTTTTGTGCAAAGAAAAAACCACAAACGAAACAGACAAAAAATGGACCGCGCGCTTAGTGTCATACAAAGTTCAATGAAGAACGTCGCTCACGTGACAATCTTTATATAATGAGTGCATTCAAGAAGAAGCGATAATAAAAAAATGAAAATATTTCGCCGGCGTGGCTTAAATTCGTTCCTGAATTTTAGTAAGAAAATGTCAAAAACGATTCAATGAAACCTCGCACGGAATCGTTGGCACCTGCTGTACATGGTACATGGCTGTACCTGGTGTACATGTTACCGGCCTTTTTCTATGCTGGTTCGAAGAGACCTGCAGTTAAACTAAAGAACTGTATTTGATAAAAATGATAAAAACAGGGCACGTCTGCACACAGTTCAGGCATCGGTAAAACCTGGTTCGCCAACTAGCAAGGCGCAATTACAACCATCAGCGCCTCCGGCCGAAGGCAGAAACACAAAGGCACGTCAAACGAGCACAAAACACGTAACACTCCTCCCCCTCCAATAAATTTCTCTTCGACATGAACATAACTGGCTATAAGCTAAATATATGGAAAATAAAACGACAAATGACAATATAATCACGAAGCAACCGCTAGTACTTCTGTTACCCAGATGAATGTGTTAATCTTGAAGAAAATTGTCGACCACGCATGCCACAGTGGGCCACAAAAAAACGGTTTACAAAAACGATTCCTCAAACACAGCAAAACGGTGCAGTAGCGAAAAAATTATGATTATCACACCAATAAAAACAAACGGAAATCAAGGTAAAGCATTTCTATGTAAATAATATAAATACAAACATTACATTGAAAACCACAGCAAAATTTTAAATAACTTGTTATAAAAGAAATTCAAACATTTGTTGACTATACCAAAACAATAGTACAAACACAATAAAGATGGGTTACAAATAATGCTTCATGCCAATAACACAACAAAAGGTATAAAAACGTGAGATTGATAGCTAAAATAGACGATATATAAGCGGATCCGAAATAAAATACCATCATACTTGGTATATGTGAAACTGTGGTATATAAAACACAAATCATAGGAAAGTAGTCAACAACATAACATCAAGCATCACACAAATAAACAATTAATACGTTTCGACGTCTGGGTAACGAATAGTGCGACGTGGGCTTCGGCGAAGTCGACCGTTATTTCGAGAGTTACAAGCGTTATTAAAATTGTTACTCTGGTGACGATTTGCATTTGATCGGTTAGGCCTATTAAAAAAGTAAGCTCCAGTCAAGGGCATGTCTAATTGCTGGGGGACATCTTCTGGGCAACTAGCTTGACTATAGGAAGGCATCCCTGTATGATGGTCTCCTCTGCTTAGCTTTAGCTTGTTAAAATGTACTCTTAACGTCCGTTCGTGATTGCGAATCAGATAATTTACCGGCGGAAAAGTCTCAACAACTTTGTAGGGGCCTGAATAAGGGAGGTGAAACTTTCGCTTTTCATCTTTTGATATGACAGTGTTTCGCAGCATGACCTTATCTCCTACTTGAAACTCCGCTTGTCTCGATACCGACTTGTCGTAACGTTCTTTCATGGATTGCCGACGTTGGTCGAGTCTCGTTTTCACGACTTCGTGGACAAGCCGCATACGGTCTTGTAAATCGAACATTGCCGACGATGATGGACGACTTGAAGGCTGTCCAGTCATCAAATCTGCTGGTAATCTCAATTCTCGTCCAGTCAGAAGGAAATGTGGAGAAACACCTGTCTCTTCGTGTCGACTGGCGTTATAGGTCGCACAAATTGAGGAGAGAGACTTATCCCAGGATAGTGGATCGCGCTGGACATAATTCTTCATGATGGAAAGGATGGTTCTGTTGGCCCTTTCAACTGCTCCGTTCCCAGAAGGGTGGTATGCTGTGGTTCTTGATTTCTTGCAGCCGAGAAGATCAATAAGCTCTTTAAACAACTGGCTCTCAAAGTTTCCTCCTCGGTCGCTGTGAATCCGCTCCGGAACACCATGAATCGTCATCCAGTTATGATAAAGAACAAATGCTGTTTCTTGGGCTGTCTGTGATGGCATTGACCAAGCCTGCATATATTTAGTGTACATATCAGTGGCTACCAGTATGTAACGGTTTCCTGAATGTGTCACAGGAAGTCCTCTAAGGACGTCAATCTCTATTCTTTGCATTGGCTCCAACTCATCGGAAGGTACCAAGGGCGCTCTTGGTGTTCTAGAAGGAGCTTTACGTAATTCACAGAGTGTGCAACGCTCACAATACTCACGGACATCCGTTTTCCAGCGTGGCCAGTAAAATCGTCTTGAAACTCTTTCAGCTGTTCTATCAACACCCATGTGTCCTCCTCCATGTGATGCGTCATGTAACTCTTTCAGGACTCTCGGACGCATTTCTTTAGGAACCAGTAACTGAAGACGTTTTCCTTCCAGTGTGTCTTCCAGACTGCGGTACAAGCACTGGTGTACTAAAAAAAACTCTCCAAACAAAGACCAGTAATGTCGAATCTCACTGCTCAACTTCTTAATTTTCTTAAAAGGGGGTCTTGCGCTGGCTCTAATCCAACCTAGTACTACGAAAAGATGTTCGTCGGACATTTGAGCTTGTGAAATTTGATCAAGAGTCCAACCGAAACCCTCACGAAGATCAATACTTAAAACACTTTCCGTCAAGGTCTTACAGGTTTTAAAGTTTTCTTCAACTTCAAACGGATACCTCTCTGGATTCACTTCGACGCTATTAGAATCACTTGTTTTGCTGCTCTGTGGCCTTCTACTAAGTGCGTCTGCATTGGAGTGCTTTGATCCAGAGCGATGTATTAATTTAAAATCAAAATTAGCCAATATTTCAAACCAGCGCGCCCATTGACCGTATGTCTATTTAGCTGTCCACAGCCACCGTAACGAAGCGTGGTCCGTGCGAAGAAGAAAATGTGTGCCAAGATAACAACGAAATTTCTGCACCCCATAAACAATTGCCAGGAGTTCCTTCCTCGTGGTGGAATAATTTCTTTCTGCTTTCGTTAAAGACCTACTTGCGTATGAAACTGGGTGTTCTTCACCATCTACAATCTGTGACAAAACACAGCCGAGCGAAGAATTTGAAGCATCTGTATCGAGGATGAACTGCTGCGTAAAGTCCGGGTATCTCAATACCGGGTTTGTCACGAGTGCGTCTTTCAACAAGTTGAATGAGTGTAAACATTTATCATTCCTGTTACAAATTACAACTTACAACCATCAGCGCCTCCGGCCGAAGGCAGAAACACAAAGGCACGTCAAACGAGCACAAAACACGTAACATACATACACCATGCACTTCAAACAGTTCCCGATGATTGATTTATTTATTTAGTGGTTTAAAATTAGTTACCCACCCTAGCACACATAGTGTGCAGACCCTTAAGCCTGTATGGTTAATCATTACCAGTGTTATTGCGTTGATGAACAACTTGGAGAACGAGCGAAAAAATCTTAGATCATTCAAAGTTTGTCATATGTTGCTTACTGTAGATAGCTAACTTAACTTATTGCCCAAATATAGCAATCGTTTTCGCAACAACCATTGTGTTTTTTGCAAATTTTATATATTTATTTTGTGCTAGTCAGCAATCATAGCCCAACTATTAGTTGGTTTAATAAGATTTCTATTCAAAATATAATTAATGTCATTAAATATTTAATTCTATAATATAAGGTTTGGATAATAAAACAACTAAATAACTTTTTGTTGGCAACTGAAATTAGTTATCAAGTAAGACGTTCCACGCGACGCAATCATGTCACATGGCGCTCTGGTTCTAAAGTTTTGTAGCTCTAGGCGGATTCCTCGCAAGTGATTAATACTGTCTATATAAATGGGTTATGCTTTACTGCACGAATGAACGAATTATGTTTCGATAGTTCCAATCGGCGTTTTAGTTGGGTTTTTATTCTGCGGGGGATATTTGTGATTTGTACTGGCATAAAAGGATACGCATGAAACCGGGTCACTACACACCAGACACGTAATCTACCAACCAGAGATCGCTGAAAACTGCAAATATAATCACGGATTAAAACAAACTTGATGAAAAGTATAAAAATGTTGGCGTTCCAAAGAGCTCATGTTTACCTTCTGGCGGGCTCAAACGAAACCTGCTGGGAAGAAGCAGAAAGGGCGGAGCATCTTTATTCGACAAAGCAGAATATCAGCATCGTGTCAAGTCGTAGAAGTTACTGTAAAGTTCTCCAGTTATATCGGTGAAGTTGGTCATCATGAATGAAGCACAGCAGGTAAGGCAAAAATTGTTAAAAACACTGATTAATTTAAAACATCTATGTTATATGTATGCTTTTCGAAATCTTATAACTTATTTGAAACAGTTTTAAGTTATGTATGTCGTCGTTAACTTGTGTGAACTTAGAACGACTACCACGAGTAGAACGTGTGCTTATTTCAAAAATGCCACCAAACGGCAAAACATTTTTCTATATGTAGTTAACGGTGAAATCTTTTCGACAGATTAAGTTTTATAGATGCGATGAAATCTTTTGCATTGTTGATGAGAATGATGAAAACCTCGGTGAGGGATCATACGGAAAAGTTCGTCTCGGAATTCATCAAAAGTATAAACACATTGCTGTGAAATTTTGCACGACTTGAACTATTGTTTACTAAAACTAATACTAAATATTAATATAATTGTCAAAGACCGTGATTTGTTATTATTTATTTATTCTGTTAATTTCTACTCTTTGAAATAAAACTGCGCAAGCATCAGCATTTTTGCAAAACATTGCAATGAGTTTGTGTGTAAGCATAGAGCTATGAACTTAATCTATGATCTAAAAAAATATAATTCTGTGTATGGCTCTGTTAATAGAATGCTGGCCCAATACAAACGATGTAACGAGACACGTTAAACGAAATTTAGTCAGGCTACACATGGTTACAGCCAAATGTGAACCCTTAGCGCGGCTTGTAAAGCTGGTTGGAAACTCCGCAATTACGTTTACTAATTTCACACACGCTTTTACTGGTTGGTCTATGTTTGTCTGTCGTGAATTGTACCATTAACGCTTCTGCTCATAACCAGAAGCCAACCAGTGGTTACTATAAACGTAAATACACTGCTACGGTAGATGGATATCAATCGTTGGCCGCTTAAAAAGAACGCGGGATATATTCGTATTGAACTGTCATTCATATTAAATGATATTTTCAGCAACGCAATAAGAAAGAACAAAAAAAAAACGCAATGATCGATGCCCAGCAATGTTTCGACAAAACAGTGTATAATTGAAAATAACGTCGCCAGCAGCCAGCGCTATATTCGTCATAATAATCCATGTTAAGATATATCTACGTCACTGCATACAATTGTTTACTTAAAGGTCAATTGTTGCATCGTACAGTGGTTGTTTGTTTTGTTTGTTTGTTTATGTTTGTGTAGCAATGGTTGCAACGCTGTTGCAATGCTGCTCTGGTGTAATGCTGCTCTGGTGCAACTTTTATCACACGATTTTTAACCAGCGAAATTAACTAGGAAATCCTTATAAAACTATGAGGTTTCACCGGTAAAATTTTGGAGTTTGAAAACGCATTCTGTTTCCTCATATTAAATTCAAAAAATTTTACTTATCGCAAATCTTAGAAACCTAATTACTGAAAAAGTAAGTTACTGTGCAACTATTCCAAAAGTAAAAATTGCGATAGAAATACAGTCATGATGAAACATGTTGCATGTTACACCATCCTATTTTGCAAACTGATAAAGCAATCAATTTATTCATTCAATTTTCAACTGGGATAATGTAATGAAAACATGACTTGTGTTAGACAACATGCGGGGAAACATGCGTGAATTACCTAGCCGCAAGGTGGTGTTAAAACCCGATATAAGCTATGTCGATACTTGCTAGATTTCGTTAAACAAACACGCAGACCTATAACGACCACAGGTGGTTGTTAGTGTAAAAGTTAAATTTTGCAGTAGGTAACAGTCTTTGAATGCACACTTGTTCATAATTTTACTTCTTGTTTATAACACTGTTCAATTTTTTTCTCGTACAACCAACATACGACCAGTTAGTCTACTTTTATTAGTTTTCTTTGAATAGATATAATTGAATCGTACAATATAGTAACATCTGATCTGCATGGCTAGCTAAGATTATGTAAGTTCGTAGGTCTTTGTATATATTCTATATCATCACTTTTATGTATACAACACTAGTAAGGTCATATTTGCAATACCATTCAGTGAATTACTTTTGGACTAAACGTTTATTATTGCAATGAGCTGCGTAGAAGTTTACGCTTCAAGTTTACGGTTGATTTGGTTTTAATATTTTTACTTCGCTTGTACGGTAGTTATGAAACATCTGAGCTAAGAAAAGTAAAGTTAATGCCTGGTAAGCCGCCCGTTAAACCGCAAAACCGATAACCCTTAGCTATAACCCTAACCCTTAACCGAAGTGAATGTTTTTGAGTCGTGCTGACGCATGGAGTTAGTTGCAGTTTCAAAGAAAAGTGCAGCCTACTGTTATCTAACATTATTATCTTACGATTTGCAAAGTTTGCTTAGTAAGCGCGAATCTCAGCAAAAAAGTGTAAACTGTTTATCTCGTTCCTCAGTTTTATTTATCGCGTTTTTTTTATTTAGCAAAAGTTGAAATTGCCCTATTCTAGTTAGTTTGATTAATTATGTGCGGTAAATTTGATGATAAACACAGGTGTAAAATCATTGAAAAAAAAGCTTTTTAAAGTAAGATCATTTGGAATAGAACTTAACTTTTATTGAAAATGTTCCCAGTTTTTGACAAATATTTTTAAAAAACAAATATTTGGGTATGGAAACTTAACACCACACAAGTCAATGACATCAATCATCAAAAAGTTTACCCTTACTCAACTTGTTTTCAAGCTCATGGTTTTCAGTTACGCGTGACGAAAAAATATTTATAGCTACTGTAAGCGATAATTGTGCGAACCGAGAAGCATATTGTTGTGTCAGTGTGCGTAACAGTTCTTGTGAACGGCGTCAGCCAGTTCCTGTTCATAACCATAAAATGGAGGTAAGTTAATGTTTTTTATTTGAAAATAGGTTAGATTATATTTAACAAACAAACTAGGTATTCATAATAAAGTTTATTTGGAAAAATCTTTGATAAGTCGCAGTCGGAATTAATAGTAATCTTAAAGTTAAGTAATGCATACCCGAATTACGTTTCGTAATGCATTTTATTTCAAAATGATTTTAAATAAAGTATAATTTATGTAATGAAGTATAAACGACGTATAAATTAGTATATAGGACTATTGTCCTACATCATCAAAACAGCAAAATATAAGCAAATGTGGAATAAAATAGACTATTTTTTCTTGATGAGTGCATTGTTAGAACTGAAACCTTAAAATTGACTTTTTGTTTTAGATTAAATTATTCAGAGCTGATGAAATCCTTTGCCTTGCCAATGATGATGATGAAGGCAACCTCGGAGCAGGATCATACGGAAAGGTTCGTCTCGGATTTCATGAAAAGTTTGGAGCAATTGCTGTGAAATGTTCTGAAATGAAAGGTGGAGCGAGGGAAAAAAATTTACTGGAAAAGAAGTAAGTTTTGAATTTTCTTTTTGTTTATTGGTGTGTTTGTTAACATTATTGGTTTAGCAGATTTAAAATGTAATTGCGTACGTGCTTATATGTATAGGCCTGAAGGTTTGTTCAAAATTGATGTGCCTTTGCGTCAACATATTTTGCGTTTTTTTTGCGTTTACTGACTTCGAAGAGAAAAATCGCTGTTATATCAACAGACCGTGTATGTGTGGTTCGTATGCAGCTAGGTGTTGCTGTGCTACAGCTACTGTGCGTTTCAGTAGGTGTCGATTTAGTTTGCCTAAAAAAAGTTTGTTTTGAATATTCTTTTGTAGCTTTTCTCAAAACGTTAAAGCAAATTGCAATCTATTATGATTATTCACGGCTTAACGTAGATTTTTTTCAAATGAGAAAAAATATTAATTGTAATAATTCTTTTTACGTAGCTATGACATCAATGGTACGATTCGAGAGCAAATGATGCGTAACAAGCTTGCCAGTCATGTTGTTGCAAATTGTTTGCTATACGTACTAATATATCAATACAATGTTAATCGGCCCAAACTTGAAGCAGAATTTGTCTGAAAAAAGAGAAAACTTTTTGTGCAAAAAAACAAAAATAAATTACCGAAAAAAAAAACATTAATTACAACTGATTTCTGCCAAATTTCATGGTTTCAAGTAAATTAAAATGATACGTAAACTTAAGAAAACTGCAAAAGCACTCATTGTTTTTTATTTTTTTGGACCTGCATAAAAATGTTATAACTACAGTATGTATTTACAGAATTAAGAAACAAATTGGTCACCTCCAGCAAGCCAACCACGAAAACATAGTTCGTGTTTACGGATGGACGCAATGGTCTGGAGCAATTGCAATTATCATGGAATATCTTCCTGCTGGTAATCTGAAAGCAGTTCTTTTGGATGAAGACGTCGTCTTGGGTCCTCTGCTTAGAGCGAGATTTGGTGCAGAGATTGCCAACGGACTTGCTTTCATCCATAATCTCTTTGATGACAAACGACTGTTGCATGGAGATATAAAACCAGAAAACATTCTCATGACCGAGGATTTACATTGCAAGATTGGAGACTTTGGCGCGGCACAGCTGTCCAGTTATACTGGCTCTACCACATCAACCAGTTACAGAGATTTAAATTCTATTCAACTGACCAAATTATACTCTGCTCCTGAACGATTGCGAAGTATTGGCACAAGGTTGACTCCAAAGCATGACACGTATAGTTATGGAATGACCTTGCATATGATTTTGACAAGAGAACCGCTACTTGACGCGAGTGTACCACCAGAAACATTCATTGAGAAAATTATTGAAGGCCAACGACCAAGTCTAGAAAGCATCGAAGAACAGATACGGGAGCAAGAGGAAACATTTCCAGATGGTGATGCTGATGTGCTTCGTTTTCTTAAAGAGGAAATGATCTCTTGTTGGCAACAAGACCCTGCTGATCGGCCTTTTATGATGAAAATAAAGAACGATCTGTACAGTATTCTGGGGAACTACAGCATCCAGGCTGTTCATGAACAAGTTGGTGAAGCGCTTAGAAACGTGGACGTTCGCCTTTCATCTTTGGACAGAGAAAAATATGTTTTTGTCAGCGAATTCCGTCCACCTGACTTCGATTTGAATGGTAAAATAAGTATGATTTTTTTCCTATACTAGGTTTTTCTTTTATTCTAATTTGGGAAACTAGCACTCATAAATTAGCAAATGTGTGTCCCGCATGGAATTCATGCTCAACATATTTAGGTGAATACATAAAGTAAGTTACTGCAACTGATAATCTTGAATAAATAAAAACTTTTGCTCCCTTGCATTAGAAATGAAAATATGTTTCGTTCTCTAAATTGAATTTAGATTTCTCAGAGACATATCAGAGGATTGCCCGGTCAGTTCAACATGTAGAGCCTAATGGAAATTCTACAGCAGGTACTGCGTAATCCTCAATGATTTAAGCAGCAATAAAACTGAAAAATTGACTCATTTTTTAGAATAATTGAATTGTATTTACCGTAAAAAATGTGTTTAAAAAAGTTATTGTGTTGAACGTCACATATCAAAATTTGCCCAGATTTTTTGAACAAGAGCAAGACTTGTATCTTTTCTCAAAGTACGGTTGATTTTTTAATCATATTTTTTCAGAATTTGGTTCTTTAACTTCATCACCACACTTTCCACCAGGTCCATCCAATTTGACATCAGGTGAAACTTAATATAGTATCTGTAGAGGGCCAACATTATGTTCTTAACTTGACTAATATTGGATTCATTGAATGCACAATGTTTATAGAACATGTTTTAATGTCATTGATTCCAACCACCCAAAACAATGCAAGTATAGAAGTAACACCATCAGCTTCAGCGAAAGAAGAAAAAGAACCGACTGAAGGAGTTTCTTTTGAAAGTAAAACCTAAAAATAAGGATTATGCCGATAAAGCTGCATATTTTGCAGTTGGCTTTTTACCTTTGGTAGCATTTTATGACACTACGGTACATATATTGTTTGAGTAGTAAAAAAGATAAACCAGGAAAATGGCGATGTTACCTAACAAAAATAGTTTCCAATGTTTTTTTAGCTGCAAATTTTTTAAAATTTAAAAATTTGAAGCATTCGAACCACTGATTAAAAGTGTCCAAAAATAATTTGTAATAGTTAATCAAGGTAACACATTCCCGTTATTAAGCTTTACAGCAAAATTACTGCAAATGCAAATCACATAAGAAGTGTAAAATGTTTTGCTGTTCATACTTCTTTAAAAAACCTTATTTGTGTTTGAAATGAAATGATCTGTCTTTTTTTTTAATAAATTTTCTAAAAATCACCGTGGCCATTAAAGATCCCATGTTACGCTCACACATATCCTGGGATTGTCGGACCCATGGTCACATTTCCAAGAATCAGCAACATTTAGCTTCAAACAGCATATATGCATGAGTCAGTCATTTAAATTTTATAAGAAATCTGTACATGTTTTGTATTCTAAGATTTTATAAAGTTAATTATTTTGCTACATTTATTACATGTAGATTCCCAAAAAAACCATCAAATTTGTTATGGCTCCAATTATTATCGGGTAAAACTTGGAGACAATTCTAAAGCAGATACTACAGGTCTGTAACGTTAAAATTTTAAAAGATTATTCCGACAAATTTGGCATAATTCTAAACAATGGTGGTGAATTTTTGAAATATTAAAACTGAAAGATGATGGAAAAAATTTGAAAAACTACAAAAATATAAAAAGGGTCATTAGGTTACAAGAAAAAATTGTTCAATGTTTTCTTCATTAAACGTAAAAAAAGAGCTTTGTTTTTTTTCTATTTAGATCTTTAACCCCATTACTTTTAGTGTTGGAACCCTCAACAACAGGACCGCATGAGCAACCAAATCCATCCGATTCGACACCAGGTGACATTCACTTATATTGTAGAAAACTCCATTTAATATCTGTTATAATATTGCTTGTATAGTGTTTTAAGGCGAAAATATATCAATCTAATTGAATTTTTGTTTGGCTGGATCAAAGCCACAAAAATGGTAGCAGCTGAGTTAACATAGCTAGTGTGCTTATAATTGGAACATGAGACTTATATAGATTGTTCTTATATTGAGTTAATCTTGTATTTTGAACTGATTTCCTTGCAAAACATAAAACTGCTGCAGATTTGATTTTTTTCTCATATTTATGAACAACTTTTTATTATCAAATTAAAAGGTAGAAAACAGATAAAGATTTATAAATGGTTGCAGCTGATGATAAATCAAATAGTTCAACAACGTCGTCCCATTACGTCTTTACTGTTGATGAAGGTAGTAAAAAAGATACACAGTAGCTGCTTTAAGCTTACTAATTGTCGTTTTGCAAAACCATTAGATTTTAAAGAATGTGTTAAAACCGTTAAATATTAGCATTTACCAACTTAAACGTTGAACAAATAACTGTTCAATAATTTTTTATTGTTTTAAAAGTGAAAGCTGATGTTAAAACTTCTCTTGACTATTTAAGTCGTTGTGGTTTGCTGGAGACAGTATGGAGTACGGAAGTGGTGAATAATGCAAAATTAAAATTGAAACAATTAAGTACTTATACGAGCCTTTGTTATTCCAAGGTATTGCTTGTCTTACGTTTGTATGTTTGATTTAATTTTGCTACAAATAAGTAATGCAGTAGCAGAGGTCTTATCATCCTAAAAAATTGACACAACTAACGTTTAATTTGTAATTCGAATTTAATTAATTTAATTTAAGTCGAAATCTTTTGAAAGCTGTTCCGGCAAGAAATTGCCGATGAAGTTTTACATCAAAATGCAATCTCGTTGTTTCTTCAACATTTGAAGATTTTGATCAATGATGGATATGTCTATCCAAAGGACAGGTTATTCATTTTCAGCTTTTTGTTTTGTTGCATGACTAACACGTTACGTTTTACGCTGTTGATGGAGGTTGCATGGTTTTGCAAAAATGTTAAGATTAACTGATTCGAATAACCATTAGGTAACCTTAAAAGTATCAACGTATTGGTGGTATTACAAATACTTTACTATAACAACCTAAATCTGTGCAATAACTTTTCCATGAGTTATTTGCACATTGACAATGTACTAAACTAGTTTTTTTTTGTTTTTTGTTTTAAGCGTAAAATGTCTTTTCTTGGATCATTTTAAAAGAATTATTTGGAATCTTTCTGATGCCAGTGATGCATTTTGCGTTGAATCTTGCAAGAGCGGCTTGATCGCATTGATGGCTGTTCACTTTCGTTATATCCAGGGTGTGACATGGCTGACAACAAAGGTTTAACTGCTCACTTTACGTAATGCAATTTTGAAAGAGTTTTTTGTTGCAACAACACACCTTTCGACAGATCCACGCTATTTTTGTGATGTTAAAAAACATTATTTTGTTATTTTTGTTTCTAACAGACAAAGGAAAACGCCTCGAGAAGCTGCTTGGGCATTTTGTATAACTGTTCAAGAAGATTGTGGTGTTTAAAGCACACACAAATCTTGAGTATTGCAAACATACCATCCCAATTCAGAAAAGAAATGGTGACAAAAATGGTACATCGTTGTATTAAGCAGAATAGCAGAATGTTAACTCAGAAAAAAACTTGAATATACTTGAGTGTAAAAATCCGTTTTATGTTCTCCTAATTTCTAGTTTTAATACCTTAGCGGCACGAGGTATAAGCCTTAACAAATATCTTAATAAATTTTTTGAAATGCGTTAATAGTGCAAAACCTAAGCAAGGCTTAACTTTGCAGTTAACTTGTAAAAAATGTAAGTTGTACAATACAGATCTATAGCTTTGTTTAACCTATGCACTCTGCTAAAGTTATAGTATACTATAGACTAGAGCAACCATTTGTTTTGCTCTTTTTACTGTATCTACTATGTGTTTTGCAAATTGAATATGAATTGTAACAACATGATTCAAAAAAATAGACAATTACCAATTTTTGATTCTTAAAAGTTATTGATGCTTATCTTGTGTGAACAAATTTATTTTGCAAAATGGTACAGTTTTTCTGTAGGTATAATTTTTCCAGAACACAGCTAACGAGAATAAAAACAGAACAAAACAAAAAAACATTTTTAATTCATTTGTTTGAAAACACACGATCGGTATTTTAAGAAAACTAAAATCAGCTTATTTAAACCACTTAGAAAAAGCAATGTTTCAAATTGTACGTACACACATATTTTTTTACAACAATGGAAAGCTTGGAAATTTAATAAAATTGTTACGAAAAAGTTTGTGTTTGATAAATTATGTTTGCACAGACAAGGGAACGAATGGAATTTTTAACCTTTTTTGCTTTGTTACTGGCTTATCTGGCTGAAGATCACCAAATGCATTTGTTTGCAGTCCACCAGTCTCTAATAAATTACATTGTCGAGGTAAGTTATAAAAAGTTAATATTTGATCAAACACATGAGTCGTGACAGCTTAAAGTATACTAAAGACTGTATAGCCCACTGACAAATTTGATTTTTTTAAACTTTTTAAAATTAAGGCTTTTCTTAACGTAATAAAATTATATTATACTATAAATTTTACAAAATCAACTACTTTCAGGCTATCAATAAAGGTCTTCATGGTAATCAACATATTGAGTTTGATAGTGGAATCGTATTTTCGATTAACGAAATCTGTGATGGCTTACTTCAACTTTCTCGCAACAAAGAAAATGCAAGAACCATACTTAATGCATCTGAATCAATTAAATGTGTAACGTCGATGCTAAATTCAGGTTGTTTAAAATGGTGCAATATTTTTTTACCTTTTTTATCTTCTTTTTTAAGTATTTCAGAAGAATGTATATATATTACTTTATAATAATTAGGCTTTTTTTATCAACCATATATATTTTATGTAAGTCAAAATGTTTTCTGGATTTTATTTTTTTTTAAATGCGAAATAATAACTTTTCCTAGTGCATTTATTCATTCACACGCATCAGTTACAGAAAACAAGTCTTCGTTGAAATTATTGTACCACCTGTGCTTGCCGAAAGAAAACAGAGAACAAATCAACAAAGCAACAAAAATAATGGATTTCTTGCGAAAGTCTCAGAAACAAGATCACGATAAGTAAGATATAACTTCAAATTATTATACCAAAATACAAGAACTGTATTACAGTATACTTACATCTATTTCTTACTACATTTAAATTTCATATTAGATTTAATTTTTTGCAATTTTCTACTTAACCCTATCCTAACCAGGCTCGCGAATTTACTAAAAAACTAGGTATGGCCGACCCCGCACACACATTTTCAATCGTTAATTACTAGAAAACTATACGTCGTAAACTGATCGGATTTTTACAGGTTTGTAGAAAAATCATCTGGCTTCCTGTATACATCATAAATGTAAAACTAAAGAAAGTGAATTTAGTGTAAATTAAGTATTTCTAAAAGTGACACATTTCTAGAAATTCTTCTTGTTACGTCGCGCCCCCGCTGTGCGGAAAACCAGCTGACCGCGAGAAGAGAACGAAAGAGAATAGTTAGTCGAGTTAGTGGTGCGTAAATGAGTAATACGCTTCAATGCGGAGAGCAGAGCAAAGCAGAGGAAAATTATGAAAATATCGCAATATCTTAAAAATTACAAAATCCAACTTTATCAAACAAACATGGACAGATAGCTGAACATTTTTTAGGAAAAGTCACGAAATTTCAAGTTTCTACAGCAAACAATGCAACTGTACGCCACGTTTTGCTATGACAGTGTGCGGGAGAAGCCAAGCCTAGTTAGAATAGGGTTAAGTTGATCAATTAATTCTATGAAAACCTCTTGACTTAGTAACGCAAAGAAACACGCACTCATTTCATATTTGTTTTTTTTACATCTCACTACGATTGAAAATATGTTTACGTTGTCCTAACTGCTACAATACTGCATTTTCTTATTAAGTCAGTAAATAGACATTACAAAAGCAAAATAGTTTATCGGAATTCTTTGACCAACACTGATCACTTTAACGAAACCAAATTTATTTAAATCAGAAACCACACAGTAATCTAATTTAGTGAGACGATGTAAGATTAACAAATGTATTTCGTTCACAGAAACCTGAAAGAAATATCCAGCAAAATTTATCAACTCATTTCAGCTACAGAAATAGTGTCTTCAAAAAGTAAAGATGAAAGAAGGGGTAAAAACTTTACAATTATTTGTATTGTTTTAGCCCAAGTTTATCTCACATACAGTTGATTATGTATTTGTGACTTTTCTATTTATTTGATACTAATTTGAATGATAGAGTTGGTTTCTTTTCCTTCTTAATTTTTCATATCATGTACCTCAAAAATTCTTTGTATCCAGCGTTTGGGCTCATATACTAGTTATATTATAGTTATTTGCAGAGTAAATGTTTTGCTCAGTCACATTTAGAAATAAGTTTTATACAACCTCAATACAATAGTCCTGCGCACTAAAAAAATAGCACTAAATTATAAATATTAACCATATAAACCAAGTAAGTCTTCCTTTTATTCCAAGAAAGTTATTCAAATATGTAAACATGTAAATAAAACTTTAAAAATTTTGTCAAGCTTTAATGTCTATACTCAGTTATTTTGTAATATAATAGCTTTAAATTTGATAAATACTGCTTTACCAGTATTGAAACATTGTTTTTATGCAAAACGTAATTCACAAGCTTAAGCTAAAAGTTGCTAAAAAATATTTCTGGTAAAGTTACATATTTTATACGGAGAAAAAAACGATGCTAATTTTCTACAAAAAACTTCCAGGGTCTTAAGTTTAACGCGTTTTTTTCAGAAGTAACATTGCAGAGAGTGCTGTCAACAAAAGAAGTAAACGACGAAAAAGGTAAAATAAATTCAAATTAAGTTTTGAGCTGCCTAATTTATATACACTTTCTGATTTGAGGTGACAAGCTTCATGACAAAACAAAGTTACAAAATGAAATTTTTCATCAAACCTTACTTAAGGTCCCTGCCTTCTATATTGCTTTCTGTAGAGCAAGTTTGTGATTTTCTGTGGTTTTATGTTGTCATGCGGGAGATTGATTGATTATAAATGTTGATCTTTCAATAAGGACGTACAAAACAGAATAATTGACCATTCTAGAATTACTTAAGATAATTTATTCCGGATCAAGAATTTCGGATCCTATTCTAGAATAACATAAAAGTGGACAAAATTAAGCACCTGTATTTTCTTTGCAATAGTCCAAAAAAATTATTATGGTTCAAACAAGTTAACAATTGAAATGACACACGATTTAATTCATGAAAGATTAACGCACTAAGCGAATAGTATTGGAATATAAAAAATAAAAAATCGGCACCAGTATCTCCTGAACGTGCCAATGAAAATTTTCAATCATAAAAAAACGATTGCTTAGATTCGGAAAAAATACGAAAATTTTATTCGAATCTTTTGAGATTCGGTTCTTTAGGATTCGTCATTCTAGGATGTGCATCAAGATAATTTTAGTTTAAAACTTAACTTTAAAAGAATATATTCGAAAAATAAAATGACAAACAAACAACTCACGTTTCAACAAAATCAGGTTTCACTGACTTCTTAACAATTGATATATTTTAATTAAGAATCTTTGAAAAGCGCAAGGTTAATGGTAAAAACTATATCATCGCAGTATTTTTAATTACCGTGGAAAAACGTTCAAATTTTTCCTTTTCAGCCAAAAGTGACGTTCGTAATTGCTTGCAATACTTGAAAAACTGTGGTTTGCTGGATAATGAATGGAATGAAGATTTGGTTGAAGTTCCCCAAAAACAAATAATGAAAATTAAAACCTATACCACATCTAATTACTCCAAGGTTATTTATTGTTGTTAACCAACAAATGCAAAAGCCTGTAAAATATTAGTACATGTCTTGAAAAAGAAAAAATATGTGGAATTATGATATTGTTCTGAACATTATTATAATATATTTAAATCCATATGCAGGAGTTTCAACTTGAACTTGTAAATGACATGTTACGCCAAGATGTCGTTTCACTTTTTGTTCAGTACTTCAAGATTTTAATCGATGAAGGAAATGAATATCCAATTGACAGGTTTGCCATAGCCAGCAAGGTTTTCAAATTGTTTTTGAAAATTTGATGTAAATTTTAAGAGCTGGTTAGTTTATTTAAAATTAAATCTCAAACTATAAAAAGTAGGTTGGTTTCAAAAACTTAATAGAAATTTCATGCATTAATGTTTAACATTTTAATGTTTTTAGAACGTGAAAATCCTGTACAAATCTAATATCAAAATATTTACAATTGTAATAACACAAACAGTACGTTTGCAATCGATGTAGACCAATGTAATAAAGTAGTTATGCATAATAGCGATGTTTTTATAGTAATGGTTAAGTCGAAGCAATAGTCACAACCAAAATCTCAAGTTCTCCACTCTGAACATCAACAAGTTTACCTTTCTAAAATACTTATAAAAGTACGACTTACACAAGTATTACTTAACTTTTGTTTATAGTGTAAGGTATGGATTTTTGGAAATATTAAAAGGATTACTGGGGAATCTCACTAAAGCTAGTGCTAGATTCTGCTGTGAAATTGGCAAACAAGGTTTAATTGCATTGATGGCTGTTCACCTACTACATTTACAGGGGTTATTTTGGCTTCCGACAGAGGTTTGGTTAACTAACACCTAACGTGTTATATTTCTTATTTGGACTGGATACTATAGTGATCACGTTTGGAAATAAACTTTATTTGCAAACAAATGTTTAGGTGAAAGAGCACGCGGAACACAGAACTGTAGGAATTTTATACAACTGTGCCAGGAGACAAGAGTCTTCAAAATCTACTAATAAACTGAACTTATTTGAATTGTTTTTTAAATTCAGATGTGAAATGTCCAGAGAGGTGGTAAGTTATGTATTTAATCACGGTTAAACTAAAATAAAAATACAGAGTTTTAGAATTGAGTTAAATGAAACAAAATATAGTGAAAACTTTTTAAACTAAATATTACAACATATTTTTGTAACAAAAGCACTTCTTTGATTAAAGGAAACGTATACGAGTATAAGAGAACTAACTAGCAGTGACAAAGTTTTTCATAAACAATTGTTGAAACACAAATGTCAAAAATTATTTAAGAATACACTTTATGTTTTATAATTGCGTTAAAACGTTTTTATATAGAAAATACTGACTATTTTATTTTCTTTGTTTATCTTTTTTAATTTACTGCATTTAAGTTTGAATTTACTTGAACTAATAATGTTGTGTTATGTATAACAGAAACCTGAGAGAAAGGAGTTTTTAACCTTCATCGCTTTTTGTATGACTTACATGGTAGAAGAACAGCAGCTGCCTTTTCTGGGAGTGCATCCGTCTTTGATCGAGTACATTGTTTCGGTGAGTATTCCAAAGATTGATTTAAAACAACATAAAGGTATATAATTTATTAGAAAACAGAACTTATGTTTTTTACTTACTGAAAATGTCTAGGTTCTTAGCAGAGGTATTCAAAACAACAAACGCATTAGGCTTAAAAGAGGAAGTTATTCCCTTTCGGAAATTTGCGATGATTTAGCTCAGCTTGCTTACAATGAAGAAAATGCATCTGCTGTTCTAAAATGTCCTGATTCCTTCCAACATTTTATGAGAATTTTAAAATCAGGTGTGCTTTCAGAAATGATTTACTATCTAATATATATTTGTGCAATACGTCGCATCGTATTGAAGCAATATTTTTTTCTATTGAAATATTATCTGGTGGTTTATTGCTTTTAGTATAAGAAAGTATATTATATTGTAATATATTAAAAATAAATTGTGAAATGCCACTTACAACTTACTTCTTTATTCGGTTTTAACAGAGAATGAACCAAATAGAAAAGCTGCAATGGACCTGGTCTATAACCTCTGCCTATTGAAGAAAAACAGAGATAAAATCAGGAAGCAAGTAGACGTTATTGATATTCTGAAAAGCATACGAATAAAAGACCCAGCTCAGTGAGTAAAGTAATTAAGTTGGGAAAATAATGAGAGCTTTTCTTAACCACCTGTCGCAATCACCCTAACTTACATAGTGCTCTTAAAATCAACCTTGTTAGCAACATACAACTTAAAATGTGACATCGGTAAGTCGACTTTATTATAAAATACCAATTAAATTAAATAAAATAAAAACAAATGTGAAAAACCTAATGTTTTTTATTTAAATTTTAGACTTTTGAGACTCAAGGCCGATGAGATTTATGAGAGTTTGACTTTTCAACATAAAGGCAAAAGAACTTAAATCGTTTTTCTTACTAAGACTTTAAGAACTTGGAGGCTAAAGGCTAAAGGCTATTTATCAGAAAAATGTAAGTTAATTATTGTTTCATATAAACGCCTTTTCCAGGATATTGCCTAAATTAATGAATTACACGTAGTTCACGTTTGAAAGATTTTAGAAATGCAAAACAAAAATTACACGAAAACTTTGGTTTTCAAATCAATATCGGAGAATCAGTAAGATTCGATATTTACGTCACAGTGTAATGCGTCCGTAACATTTGAATAATTATTTTTACGTATGCCTTATGTTGTTGTATAGGTGCTTTATATTCCACCTTATTAGCGAATGTAAGCTTTCGTATGTACAGTATATTGATACAAGTGTAAAACAGCTTATTTAACCCCAGCAAATATTTAAATTATTAACCCAGAAAAGTTTAAAGCTTCAAACATATGTTAAAGTACTGCGTCATGAATGTTTTCGAAAATTATTACTTTCTTTATTACTACAAAAAGTAAATCATAGGCTCAGCAATTTTGCCGTTTTTCGGCGGATCTATTTCTCTGCAACCACATGGCGATAAAGCCACTTCTTATATTTGTTTAATGACAAATTGCTGTGAAATTTAGCAACTCATTACATTCGAGCATATTCACAAGGACTAACAAACAGTTGTTGTTTTTGTTCTGATGTTATTTGTGCCTGAGACTTTTGGAGGAAACTGTTTATTGAGTCATACTCTACCATAAATTCACTCAAACTTAACATGTTGATTGCTTTACTAACCAATATTGCTACATGTAGCTATTGCTTTAGTTATCGTGCTTTTGTTCAATCGTGTGTAAATAAACGTAGCGCTTGAAATTTTACTAATAAATAAACATCAAAAAGCTGTTGGTCTCGTTCATGATGGGCTTTAATACGAGCGAATATTACAATAGGCCTAATAATAGATTTTGGACCATACCACATTTTGAATAAGCCACTTTTGATTTGAAAAAATTTACTTTTGCAAAGATCAAAGCTCGCCGAAAAACGTAATGTGCTATAGCTGTAAGCAATTAGCTATGATTAGTAAGGACGTTGTCTTATACTGATAGATTTGGGTTAGATGAAAATAAATTATCTTAGTTTTTTTTATTGCAATTAGCGCTTAAATTTAACAAAAACTATGAGTAACTTTGTAAACGCAGTATATAGTTGATGGAGACTATTTGTCTCACCATGTCCATCCTCATTTATCGACCGGTCCGCAATTGTTTACTGAGTTGTGCTCAATCCAATCGAATGCATGTAGAAAACTATTTGACTTTCGCGGTTAGCGCCGATAAGGCCACATGCACTTTTTAACTGATGAATTTTTTTGCTTTGTTCAGTCATTAATTATTAACAGATTATTTTAAGTAAATGATTGCCTTGTTTTTGCTTGTTCTTGGTTGTTTCCGAGAACACACTGTAAAGTTTTGCTCCAAACAGTGTGCAGAAACCGACGTATAGTTGCAGCAGTAGCAGTGGTTTCATAAGTTTGGATAAAGCTAGATTGGCTTTGTTCATGAAAAAAGCGTTTTGCCGTTAATTGATAACTTTGTAGGAAAAATGTCAGAATTAAAGGTATATATGTTTACTTACATGTGAAAAAAAAATTTGTAATGATATATACGCTCGTGTTTTTATTGCCTTCAGTGCGTTGTGATACAAGATGTATGCTTAAAAGAATTAGGTGGTCAATTAAACTTAAAATCTGTTACACTGTGTACTTTTTTTGTGAAAATATACGGTAGCGTACAACTTGCGTTTACTTTCATTCAACAAAAAATGTTTGTGTTTAATTTCTGTCAAATCCCTTGCGATATAATTTAATAGACTTTTGTTTCTGTGATGGTGGTAGGTTTGATAGATCAAAATCAATAATCACTATAATTCAATCAAACGCAAATGAAATAGACGACTATAAAATCAAAATAAACTGAACTTCGTAAATATTTTTGTTTTGACATAAATTTACAAATTGTTTTCAGATCCAGCTGCCAGCCAATACAACCCCAGACCAAGATTCGGCAGTAAAATAGAAAAAAATGCATACGTTTTAATTTAGAGTCAGTGACACTGCGTATTGACTTTTTCACGCTAAATTCTCAACGCTTAACACCAAGCAATTGAGCCGCAAATACTCGTTCTGGAAAGTCTAGAATTCTCGTTCGACTCGAGTCTCCAGCAGAGAAAGCGAACGCTTTAACCATTAGGCCATATCTCACTTTTCGCAAAATTGTTCGACATTTAAAAACTACATATATATAAGACATCTATGCTGTGTAGCTATATGCAAGATATGCTATATGCTATTGCCTCTCGCTACACAGTTTTACAGTACACCCCGAATTTGGTGGTAAGGAAAAAAACATTGAAGTCGAGTGAAGCCATGTGAAAGATCTTAAGATTTGCAGCGACCAGTGGCAAAAATCGCTACGATTATAAATATTTGACATTTTTCGATACTTCGCCAAGTGATTGTATTGTTCAAACTTACGCACTTTTTGTATCCAAAGTCGATTTGTCTCAGTTGTGAAAGACCGCGTTTCGTACCAGTCTCCCATCCCACCAGATAATAATTAGTTAATGATATAATTAGTTAATATTTAATATTTGGACTACGGTATCATTAGAGTGCGCAGTGGCAGAGGCAAATTGCAAAATACTCCGATGATCGGTTGGTTTTGAAATGGCGATATTTTTCTCAAACGTTGTTATTATAGTTTGTAGTAAACGTTGTTATAAAATATTGCCAATATTTTGTTAAATTTAAGCTTAATACATAATTTTAAAATTAATGAAAGTAAAGCTGCTGTGACTAGATTTTCTTCAGTCACCTACACCGCCAGGTACTTTTCCTTGAATAACGACTATAGACCGCTTGGTCAAATCTTTTACACTTCTACCTTTGTCGATGGTTATGAAGCAGTTAAAAACATTACATTAAACTCAAAATGAAGAACACACTTTAAGTAAAACGTCAAAGCCAGAAACCGCAAATAGCTCAGTCTTGGAATGACCTTTCTGCTTTGTTTGTGTTATCAAATTATAAGTAATATTACCCTGGGTTATAATAGAAATCGATGTTCATCGCGGTAGTGATAGTGACAAAAATGTTGTCACACTACAAGTTTCTCGAAACTTCTCTTCTGTTTGGCATATTGATATAAATCTGATTTTTGAACAGATATAATAGTGATTGAAAACTGGGTGGAAGGATCTTTAACATGAACGTTTAGCAAAGTTATTACTCCAATTTTGTTATAGTTAAATAACTGCTACAGCAATCATGACTCAAACCCAGGTAAAACTAAACAAAGAACTTTTATATTCTTCTTAATTACTTTGAAAATTAAGATTATAGCTTAAAGTCATACAAAGATTAAGCATAAGCCTGACAACTAAGATAAAAATTTCGAAAATTTACCAAATTGTTGCCAAGTTTACAGAAAGTTGCTGCAGAAAAAAATTGTGGTTATTAGACGAAATCTTTACTTAACATTTTATGACTAATACAGCAAGTTCTTTTTCTATAGATCAAGCTGTTTAAATGCGATGAAATATTTTGCCTTACTGATGATGATGAAGGAGATCTCGGGGAAGGATCGTACGGAAAAGTTCGTCTTGGATATCATAAACGTCTAGGAGAAATTGCAATAAAATGCTCCGAAATGAAGAGAGGAAAGCAGGAGAAAAAATTGTTGGAGAAGAGGTCAGTTTGACATCATTTGGCTCTCGTTAGGACAAAGTTCAAACTTAATGTTATAGAATCTTAACAATTAATATCTTTCGTGTAACCCGATAGAATTAAAAAAGAAATTGACCACCTCCAGCAAGCCAACCACGAAAACATAGTTCGTGTTTACGGTTGGACACACTGGCCTGGTGCAGTAGCAATTATCATGGAGTTTCTTCCTGCTGGCAATCTGAAAGCAATTCTTATGGATGAAGACATCATCTTGGGTCCTTTACTCAGAGCTAGATTTGGTGCAGAGATTGCCAACGGACTTGCTTTCATCCACAATCTTTTTGATGACAAACGACTGTTGCATGGAGATATAAAACCAGAAAACATTCTCCTGACCGAAGATTTGCATTGTAAGATTGGAGACTTTGGTACTGCACAGTTGTCCAATTATACTGGTTGTACAACATTAACCGGTTACAAAGATTCAAACTCTATTCAACTGACCAAACTATACTCTGCTCCTGAGCGATTACGCAATATCAACATAAAAGTGTCTCCCAAACATAACACGTACAGCTATGGAATGACCTTGCATATGATTTTAGCGAGAGAAATGCCACTTGACACAGGGACACCAGTGCAAACTTTTACTGAGAGAATTATGGAAGGTCAACAACCGAGTGAAGAAAGAATTCAGGAATATTTAAAGAAATTGGAAGTAGAAGGGCTTGTTAGTTTTGCTGATATAATCCGCTTTCTGAAAGAACAAATGACCCGATGCTGGCAACATGATCCTGCAGATCGACCAACTATGATTGATGTGAAAGAGAGCTTGTACAGTAAATTAGCTGACCATGACTTCCAACTCATTCGAAAACAAGTTAACGAAGCACTGGAAGGGATAACAATTTGCAAGAAGGCTGTTTTTAAAGAAGGATGTGTTACGGTCAATCATTTTCGTCCACCAGACTTCAGTCAAAACGGTATTTTAAGCGAAGCATTATGTACTTGTATCTCAATTGTGGCTACGCAAAAGATTAGCTTAGTATTAAACTTTTATATACTCATTCAGTAAAAGTCAATACGCTTCTTTTTATTTACTGGCTATTATTTCCATTTTTTACACAAGTCCTTGAAGAATTTTTGTAACATCGTAATCTTTGACGTACTATAGTAACGCTATGTTTGCAGAATCCTTATCAGCAATCCACTCAACCATTGAAAACGACGCAACTTTGAAAAGAAGTTCTTCATTGACAGCAAACACAGGCACTTCAATCGAGAGTAAATTTGAAACCAAATTTTGTTGTAAAACTTTGTTTTGTTATATACTTCATTTCACTCTGGTACAGAAACAAATGAAAATATCAAACATAGTTTTCTTTAACCAAGTTTGGACAAGACGTGTACTCCAGCCAATCCATCACCCGCAGAACAAGACGAAAAATCTGCAGAAGGTATGTATGTTATTGTGTCACACAGAATCAATAATAACCTAAAATAACTTAAGAATAATTTAAATTATAATTTACGAATGTTTCCTTGTCTAGGGTTGCCCCAACCAAATATTGATAGATAACAAAATGGAATACAAGTTAACGTTTATCTCATGAAATTAATCGAAGTGTTTAACTACAAACCACGTCTCCGATGTTTTTTTACATGAGCAATAGAAAATATCCACATTAGGCAATAGAAAAATTGCAACGTCGACAACAGCTGTTTATTTAATTGTATTGTTTGATATGTAATGTAATGCCTTGTGTTGAAAGATAACTAAATATATAACAGAAATTTCATACGTTTCTTAGTTCGGTTATCTATATCTGAAAAGTATTTGAGTATAAAAATGTGAAGCATTTATAGTCGTTGTAAGCATACATGTGTCATACTATGTATACATATGACGGTGTGTAACTTATATAAGCAAATCTAAGTAAAAAGGGCAAAAGGTTAAAATGTTGCCCAAAAATCAGCACAAACATATGATCTAGATGCTCAAAAAAGTATTTATTTAAATATATACACACACTTTTCATTTTGTTTCAGTTAGCATATGTAAACATACATATATGGTTACTTATGTCATAGAATATTTTGTGTAGTGCATCTGTACTGTCAATAAAAAGGAGTCTGTTCTGGTAAAGATTTATTTAAAACATTTATATTAGGTTTCCCAGATACTAATGTAGTACCACCAGAGCTTCACGGTGACAGCTGTCAAAGCGAAGAAATTAAAGAAAATTCTGCTCCAGGTATTGCATGAGCAAGGTATAAAACAAACGTTTATTAAACACACAAACGCAACATTATTTTAGGATTTGCCAAGGACGAGCGAATGCTGACACACAGAAGTAAATGAAAATTTAAAGTTTGTTTTTTTAATTTTGACTTTTATGAGCGCTAAGAAATTTCAAGAGACTCCAAATATTGGAAACTTGCGCTATATGACAATATAAACTCTACAACATTATGTTAATTAAAAACGTTTTCATTTTCGAAATGCATTTTAAATATATGTGTTGAGGAAAATATCAAAAGTAGAATGTACTGCTAATTTTAATTATTGTAAATCAAATTGAAAATAAAAATTTACTTTAATTTTGCAAATTAAATCAACAAATTATTTGTTTTAGAAAATGCTTCTTCGGACAAAAAATCATCGAACGATAGGGAATGTATGTCACGCAGTAGCGAATTTCCTGAAGACAAACTGGAGTTGAACGCCCGACAGACAAGTAATCATTTACCTGTTGTGAACACACAGTTGATCTTAAGTTTAAAGTTCTTTGTCTCACACTACGTATAAAGTTGCACTATCATTATAATGTTGACAATGTTATAATTTTATAATGCGTTAAACTGTGGCCACACTGTACTTGTGTTCCTATTAACTGTATTATTAGTACAAGCATGCTGCAATTAACAACAACAAGTTTGAACAGTTGTGGTTTGTTGAATCACAAATTCTCAAATAATAAATAAAGATACAAATTAACACACCTAATTTTAGTTTCGATGACTTTAACATTAGTTATTAGAATATTATTGTTTCTATTTCAAAGAAGAGATTTCTACAAAAGTACATTTCTGAAACTGACCAAAAGTTCTGTAAAATAAATTGTATTAATTATACATTAAAGTAAAATTATCGTATATACTGTATGCATGGCATTTTTGCAAATGACATGAATATTGCTTCATATCCCAATAGAAAATAGTAGTGTGTTCAGAAGTTTCTTTTAGAAACATTTTGTGTAAACCAAGTATTGTACGTCGAAGCTTACGCATGGCAAACATTGCAGCAAACCGTAATGTTTGTATTCTATCCTTGTTCTACCTAGGTCAAAGAAAAGATAGCCCAGCTCTGTCGTCAAAAAATGACTCGATCACAAACGTGAAAGGTATATTAGGTATTAGGTATATTAGGTATATCTATATTTAGAAATAATTAGCAATATCGAATACTAGTATAATACTAAAAACAATTTTAGGAAAACAATAAGAATGCAATTAATACGCATTGCAATTAATGAAATAAAAACAGTTTATTACAAATGTATTTCATTATATGAATATGTATAACTGGGAAAAGTCTTCTAAAATTTTCTTAAAAGCAAAAGAATTTGTTCCAGACTGCTTTGAATATTTAAGAGGTTGTGGTTTATTGGAAAACAAATGGAACAATGAAGTCATAGAAACTGTAGGAACCAAGCTGGGGAACCTATGTAGACTTGTAACCCCAAACATCTCAAAGGTTTCTCTAAGTCATTGTTTGATATTATGTTTTACAATTCTGGTGCTAAGTAACAGAATATTTATCTCATTACATCTAGCCACTTGGTCAAATTTTCGAAATCTTTTACAGTTACTTCGGAATAAAGTTGCTGATGAGGTGTTACGATGCAATGCTCCTTCACTCTTCCATAAGTATTTCAAGCTATTAATTGAGGATGGAAATGTTTACCCAACAGACAGGTTTCACAACGCCTTAGTTATTCAATAGCCTGGAGATGCTTTTATGTCGTTGTCTGACACAAAGTTTAACTACAGTAGATTTATGTTGTCGACATAGATAGTTCTACGTGAATAGACAGTTTTTATGAAATTGTATTTTTAGTATGACATCAAAATTAAAAGTATGACAAAGAATAAATTAACTGACAACTTTGTTGATTAAATCCAGCATTATAATGTAAACGTTTCTTTTGTTTCTATAGCAATAAGTGTGCCCTTTTGGAATATTTCAAACAAACAATTAGAAGCCTCTCCCAGTTTAGTCCTGCATTTTGCGTACAATGTGGAAAAGAAGGTTTGATAACACTGATGGTTGTTCATTTACGCCACGTACAAAGTTGTTCTGGGCTTGAAACAGAGGTAATATAAATAGCAACTAATAACGTGCCTGCCCGCCTGCCGATTTAATTTAATACCAGAATAATTAAGGTGTCTTATTTAGCATCATGTAAAGTTACTATTTGGAGAAAATGTAGTGTTGAGTGAAGAAGAATGTAGTGTTTAACTTTTTGCTTATGTACGGTATGTTGTATACGAGTATAGGAGAAAGAACTCGTGGAACAGACGTGTATAGAAATTTTGTTCAACTCTGCAAAAACACCAGAATGTCTGATGCATGTGAAAGTGCTGAATATCTTTGAAATAATGTCTCCATTTAGAAAAGAAATGGACAAAGAAACGGTAAAACTCATATTTTTATACAACGCTTACTTAAAAGCACCGAAAGAACAAAATAAATGTTATTTGCTGGCAATAGAGTTAATTTTATTTGGTCCTACTTATTACTTCGAGTTTTATTACCAAACTTTGGTGCTCATTGTAAATGTGAATTATTTGTAAGTTATCTCATCGCAGATAGCATTTGTATTAATTGCGCTGTTTTAAAAAAGTATATTAATTTACTTCACACGGGACTTAAAAAGAAAGTCAATTTTAACCTTTTCCGCCTTTTTGCTGTCTCTGGTGACAGAGAAAGAACAGATTCCTCTGCTGAAAGTCCATCAATCTCTAATTGGCTATATAACTAGTGTAAGTTGAATAAAAAATTCTTTGATTAAAAAACGTTCTTTCAAGGTAAATTATTGTTATAATACAGTATTTTTCAACACAGTTTTTTTAATTTTGATTCAATTCTATGAAGGTTATAAGCAAATGTATCGTCAATAAAGAAAAGTATATCCAACTGGAAAAAAGCTTTATTTCGGTTTTTGAAATGTGTGAGGGTTTGGCTAGACTCGCTCGCTGTACGGAAAATGCAAGGACAATCCTTGATGTTTCAGAATCAATGAAATTTATCACATCTCTTTTAAAATCAGGTGCGATTTACCATTTTTTGCAAGGCAAAAATCTACGACCTATTGAATAGCCTACAAATATGCTCCATGATATGTTCATTAAACTATGGCGTAAATTGTTGTCTGAAAGTATGAAGAATTATGTTATAAAGTTGTTTATAGTATATTTCAGCTGACTGGTTTTATTTGGCTTCAGTTATCGGTCGGAAAATGTATGTTTAACTTCTTTTTTTTTCAATGCAGAAAAAGGAAGTTATAGAGAGGTTTCATTGCAGATTGTTGGCAATATTAGCGGCTCAGAAGAAAACAAAGGGAAAATAAGCGAACAAGATGAATTATTAAAAATTTTAAAAACCATCAGCATAAAAGATCCTGTCGAGTAAGAGCTTAAGTTTGACAAAAAATGTCACGTTTTTGTTGTTGAAATAATTGCAAAAAATTTTATGCATCAACAAACAAAAAATTTGAAAATTTAACGATGCCGAACAACATACATATAAAATAAATCGAATTAAAATATAAATTGTTTACTACTGAATTTAAGGCTACATTGAAGTTGAAAATTTTGGGTTTGGCAAGTAATAACTTTGCCGGTATTTTCAGGAATATGAGAACTATGGCAAAAGAAATCTGTGATATTCTGTGTATTGAAAAAGATATTGGATTAAATGACGAGAACAAACTTCCAGGTGAATAACATTTTATAGTTGTAGGCGTTCTAAAGAAACAGTTTAAACTAACGAAAAAAGTATTTATCGAAATACAATATTTTTAAGAGGTATTGTAATATTTTTATAAGAACGAGATTAAGTAAATTTTCACTTTCCTGCAAAAAGAAAAATGAGACTAATTAAATTACTTTAAAGAAACTTAGGATTACAAATTAATCCTTTTTTTAGTTTGCTTTGGAAAGTTAGCAGCTTGTACTAATCGGCATAATATGACCTGTTAATGTTGAATGTTTTCATCTATAGCAAATCAGTTATTGTTTAATGGCTAAACGCATTGCGTTACGATTGGCCAGGTTCGCTATGGAAAACAACATAATTCTTGTATAATACGGAAAGTCGTGCAATATTTCAGGTCATATGTCAGGTCAAACAATCAATTTCTGCACGAAAAAATGTTTTGCTATATGAATTGTTTAGTTATAGTCCATTTGCGTGGCGTACTATTGCATTGTTTGCTGTAGAAACTGGAAATTTGGTGACTTTTCCTAAAAAATGTTCAACTATTTGTCCATGTTTATTTTATAAAGTTGGATTTTGTAATTTTTGAGATATTGTCATATTTTCATAATTTTGCTCTCTCCGCATTGAAGCGTATCGTTTCTGTTACTCATTTACGCACTGCTAACTCGACTAACTATTCTCTTGTGTTCTCTTTTCGCGGTCAGCTGGTTTTGCGCAGAGCTGGGACACGGCGTAACAAGAAAAAATTCCAGAAATGTATCAATTGTAGAAATACTTAAGTTACACTTAATGCACTTTCTTTATTTTACAATTACGATGTATACAGGAATCCAGATGTTTTTGCTAATAACCTGTAAAATTTAGATCAGTTTACGACGTATAGTTTTCGAGTAATTAACAATTGAAAATTCGTGTGCAGTGTTGGCCACACCTAGTTAAAATAGTAATGTGGCGAACCCGGTTTGGATAGGGTTGATTTTTCAACTAAGTACTGTATATTTTGTAACATTATTACTACAAGCTAATGTTAAATGTAAGATAAAACCGGAGTCGACTTGTGCAACGTTGAAACATAAATATATTTCGTCTACAGGTAAACATTATCATTTTGTCAAAATAAATAAAGTAACATAAAAACACGAACATAACCAAAATCCGACCCGGTGGTCATTTGTCTCCAACTGGCCGCTGTTGAAGTAGCGATCCCGTGTTTGATTAAACCGATGCTTTGTTCGTATAAGAGCAAACAATTCATCTTTGTACACCGTATAATATGTTTGCTATGTCAATTTTAGTTTCGTGGGTAAGGCATGACAGTGTATATCATAAAATTAGCCGATCATCGCCTTGAAATGCTTTGTCTAATTTATATTCCAAGATACTCAAGATACCCAAGATACAGAGATTTATATTATCATATAATCAGTTTACTCACTATTACTGTACAGTGTATTGATTTAAATCAAACTCTACAAATATCTGCATTATATTGTAGATTGTAGAAGGACTGTTCTTATTTCCCAATGGACGATGTTTGTTTTTATGTTTATTTCTTTAAATACCTCTAATCGTAAGAAAACGTTCAAGAATCAACATATAATTATTTATTCTGTTAGGGGATGATAGAAGGAACACCCTGGTTAAATCCGGTTCCACGACAATTAACCGTGGGAAATTGACCGCGAACAAACTCACCGGGGACAACTGACCGGGGGACAACTGACCGTGACGTAAATTTACCTAGAACCAACTGACCTTAAATCATATTATCACTTAAATCATATAATTTGAATAAACAACAATGCTAATTTGCGTAAAAAATAAAAATAAAATGCGTAGCGGTTGATTTGTGTCGCCGGCCAATTTGTTGCCGGTCAGTTGACCACGACCAATTGTCGCCGGTGAATTTGTTCACGGTCAATTGACGTGATCCCGTTAAATCCTACCATGACATCGTTACTATAGACGAAGGTACAACGTAATAAACCAACCATAAATATTTATTTGTACTCTAAATACTTTGTGGTAAAACACTCAATATAGAAGAATATAAAATAACATTCAGTTATTTATTAACATTCTACGTGCAATAAATCAACAGACTTGAAATGTACATATCATCCTTAACGGAAATCTCTTTTGTGCTAATGTATTTAGCTAAAGCTGATGTTGGTAGCTGTCTTGATTATTTACAAAGTTGTGATTGGCTTGAGACGGAGTGGAATAAGAATATGACAGATGCTGCAGAAAAAAGGCTTAAGAAATTACTCACGTACACAGACCCTAGATTTTCCGAGGTATTGCTGCTTTAATGGTTGTTTATATTGTATGCACAAAACAACGTAAGAAACAGCTTTATCTTATGATATAATGGTAAAAAGACATTGAGCGGAAAGCTGTATAGTTTTAACTTATTGTTTGGAACAACATAAGTATTAAAGAATAAACGTTTTAAGCTGTTCCGGAAAGAAATTGCATATGAAGTCCTTAGGGAAGACGCCATGTCATTGTTCATGAGGTACTTCAGAACAAAAGTTCTGGATGGAAACCTTTATCCGCGTGACAGGTAACATTGTTTGTTCATGTTGTTTGTTTGTTGATATAATTTTGATACTATTGTTTAATTTTGATGTTATGGAGATCTATAATACCTTTGGATAAACAGAGAAATTTATCCCTGCCATTATTAAACTTATTTAATCCGGGTGAGCAGTATTTGGATCTTACCTTTGTGTGGCCGACGAACAAATGTTCAATCATTAATACGAATTCAAACGTTTAATCGTTAGACGCCACCAGAAATCAACCTGTAAATCAGCATTTTTTAGTTTTTTTAAACTTAATTTTGCTCTATTAAAATCACTTACATTTTTCGTAAAGAAGCCGTAAGTATTAAAGCAGTGCTTTTTTTCTCTTTTAACTGCAATACAAAAGCGTCAACTAGCGACGAAAAAGATTTTTTCAAACAGCCGCTACTTAAACTCTCCATTTGTTTTCGTTGCCACGTAATGCGAATGAGGTAGTAGTGGACACATATTATCCCCCTTGCGAAACATTGAGAATTGGGCGGACTCTCCAGCATAAATAAACATGTAAATCATTGTTTAAAATGAGATCAAAAGTGTGAAATATACGTCCTCATATATACGTTGTCAATTCCCAGCAAATTTCTATTTACTGTACATTTTAGTTATACTAAGTCAAAATATTTTCAACTTTTCTCATTCCATATTCCGTTAAAAACATAAAAATGCGTTTCTAAAGGTGTAAATTGTTTTTTGCACTGTTCATTCGTAAAACGGATGATGACGATAAAAGTGAAAAATAAGCTTCAAAGAAATTATAATTCCGTCAAAATAAGATACAAAAAAATTTTTACATGTCAATTTTTGGAAGATTTCAAGCAAATCGTGTGGAACCTTGCAGACGCTAGTGCTGCATTCTGCGTCGAATCGTGCAAAAAAGGGCTAGTTCCGTTAATAGCTGTTCACTTTCGACACGTACAAAGTGTCTCTTGGTTGAGTTCAGAAGTATAACTATAACCTTGTACAGTATATATCTTGTTTTCTTTACAATTTTAAATGATTCTAATCGAGCTACTGATTTCTGGATATGTCTGTCATGTGTTGATATACATATCATCGTCTTCCGTAACTTTAATCAATTACTCTGTAGCGTTCTGTGATTTAGTTTTTCATTTCTTTTAGCAAGTAATTATATTTAAGCTGGTTATAATTTAAGATCTAAAACGTTTTATGTTCTCTTTGGGAATGTTTAAGATACGGCTTGCTGAATATTGAGGATGTCGTATTTCTAAATTACACGTTATGAAATATACAATTATACCAATTACCGTCCACGTCCTCATATTATTGTTCGGAAAAAACATACTAATATATTTAGAAAACGCTTTTATGTTAATACTATTTTTACAGAAAAAAGTAAAAGTGTCACGGACTTGTTTGGGCATCTTATACAACAGCGCAAGAAGACCCGAATCCTTAACGCACGAAAATTACTAGTTGTGTTTCAACACTTTGCCAATTTAACCAAATTAGCCTGCAATAGATGTTGGTTGCCATCTAAACTATTTCCTAGCCTACTTCACTAATTAACCATAGCCTTGTTAAAGTCTACTCAGCGGTTGCATTTTGTTGCATTTTTACAATTTTTAATGTACTCTATATGTTAATTACTGCAAGAGGTTAAATCGCCGGTCATTCGAAATTCCAAATCCGTTTCAAGCTTCTTTCCTAACTAGTTTATTTTATACTTTTTCAAACGTGTTGTAGATTAGGTTGGTTTGTTGTTGGAATCGCAAGCAACGTTTACCCAACGGAATCTAGTTTAAAAAGCTATCTTGTCATAAAGGTTACTCTCGCCAATCTTTTGTTAACTATGTCATCATTGTCATTAAACATAATCGTCACTATGCAAACTGTCTTAAGTCGAATATCCCCAAGAGCATCAGCTTTCGCCAACGCTCTATTTTACGTAAAAGCATAATTCTACACAATTTACCTTTTATGACACATAAACAAACGTAGCACGTGAAGTGGAAACCGTAAACGTTAACTTCGATTTATCAATTAATTTGTAATAGGGAATTTACGGTGGATATCTAAAAGTTTATTTAAAGTTTGCTTTGAGCTTTTTTTTACTTTGTTCACGCAGAAAGAGGAAAGAATGGAATTTTTAACTTTTTTTGCCGTTTTACTCTCTTATGTGGCTTTGGAACATCAAATGCATTTGCTCTCTGTGCATCAGTCTCTGATCAAATACATTTTTGACGTAAGTCATCAAATGTCAATTTTTGCGTCAACAGCTGAAAAGAGATCGATTGTAGTCATAAGTAAAAACTGCAGCATTAGGTGAAATGACTTTCTTCTTATCATTATTTACAATTATTTCCACTAACGGCATTTCGTTTAGATTATCGACGAAGGACTTAAAAATGACGAACGCTTTGAATTTGAAAGCGGAGCAGTTTCAACATTGTCTGAAATTTGTGATGGTTTGGGTCAACTTGCCCGCAATAAAGACAATGCAGCAAACATAGTTAACGTTCCTGGCTCCATGAAACGTATTACATCCGTTCTAAAATCAGGTGTTTTCAGACCATTTTCACAGATCATCTTAAAATTACAACAAGTCGCTGAATTAATACTTAATGCGTTTTATTTGAGCTGTTATAATTATAATTATAACATAATTATGTTTTTATTGATTTAAAAATATTTTGTTCAGCTTTTTATGTAAAAATTATTCTTACTTTACAGGTAGCCAGAAAACCAAGAAATCTGGCTTGCAACTTCTCTACAATTTATGCCTGCTGAATGAAAACACAGAGGAAATCAGAAAGCAAACAGGATTAATAGACCTTCTAAGAAAAATCCTAATGAAAGAATCCGTTGCGTAAGGAAAATAAACATTAAAAGTAGTACATTTATTAACCAATTATTATTAAATGCCTTTGGTTTTGTTAAATTTTACTTTTAAGCTTAATAAATTTACATGGTATGTTATATAAAATAATTTTCAACCTAGCAAGTTGTAAAAATGTCCTTTCATAACAAGATCTAAAACAACCCAGAAAAAACGCAATAATATTTATATGGCTATAAGTTCATACGAAAACACGTAATATTTCTAGAAATCTACGGCGATTAGCAACGCAAATCTATCAGCTACTTGGTTTGGCTACAACAAAGACGCCTTCAATGAGAAGCGGCGGTAATTGCTTTACGCTATAATCTGGTTAATTTTTTCGAAAGCGCCAGTTCTTTGCACTATAATATGCTATATTCTAGTTACACAATTTCATTATAGTCTTATAAGCAGCATCACAATTTTTTATGAGAATATTTTTAAAAACGTCAATTTTCTGTATTTGGAATTCAGGAGATTTTGTTCACAATGAAGTCGACTTACCGCAACCACCACCACCGCCTGCTCCTTGGCGTAAGTTTTGTTTTTACAAAAGTGATCAAGGAAAAGGTGGTTTAAACTTTAAACAACCTATTGTGAGACTAAGCAAAATTAATAACTATATATTTACGACCTACTTTGAAAATTTACGGAAAAAAGTTCCTGCAATAGCGACCCCAAAGCCCCAGAAGCTGCTAGGGGACACAAAGAGTTAGCATACTGTTTTTGTGTGTCCCCTTGAAGATCTTCGAACGCCTGAACCACGCCAGCGTTTATCACAAACGAACCCCTCCCCCTCCCAACGGTTTATCGAACCCCTCACCCCTGTTTTAAAAAGTTTACTTTAGTTCCAACGCGGCAGGTCAACTGTAAACCAGGTCATTGTTATGACCCAGAGCATCGAGGACAGCTTCGAGGCTAAGAGAAAAACTGGCGCTGCATTTTACAGTTTTAAATTTTACAGTTGCTTACGACACAGTAAAGCATCGCGGCTTTGCTTCCAAGCTGCTCTGTCGGATTGGTCTTGGCCCCCTCTGTTTAAGATCTTCACCCATGACCTATCGAACGCCGTTCCAGTGGACGCGGGCGTGGACGCGGTCGCGGGCGCGGACCACTAAGCAATCATGTATCCGGTAAGGGACTAGAAAACTGTAGAGGGGACACATTGGAAAAATAGGACTACTTTATCGACTTATCTCCGGAAATGGAAATGGAAGCTTAACAAAACAAAAGCGATGTTGTTAATACCAAAAACGTAAAACGTAAGCTTAAAGTTAATATCAGCTGAACGTGTGTGCCCTTTCTCCCTGCACCCCAAAAACATTTGATTTAAACTTCGACAAATCGTTCATGTATCGCCGACACCTGAAATCCCTATACCTAATCAACTTACATTTCGGGATTCCTACTGTAGATTACAAGACTAGCAGGCATGGGCTGGGGGAGTTGGAGCTGCTACTCTTCGTACATCAGCTCTAGCCTTCGTCTGTTTCACCGCTGATTCATGCGCACCTGTGTGGTGTTGCAGCATACACACGCACATCAAATCTACACTGTCATAAACGGTGTCTTGCGTACTGTAACTTGATGTCTTCGTCCCACATCATTGGACAATTTTCCAGACAATCTCTCGGGCATCCATCGCCTGCTGCGCTTTGCAGCGTGTAGCCTCTTTTTCTCGCCCATCAGGCAATGGAGCCATTCCATCTGCTTTACCTGAAACTTTTGCCTCAGCAAATAATCAAGTCCGACAAATGAAATCAAGAGACAAATAAAAACTTGTTTGTACCGGTTTAAGAATAACACTAAACAAACAAACAAACAACGGTTTAAACAATCTCAAGTATCAATGATGCAGTGATCACTGAACGAACCATAAATGGAATGCGCGGAATCGCAAAATGGGGTTGTGCACGGCGTTGAACCCACAAGAAATTGCATCCACGGCATTGCACCCGTATACCATATACCCTGTTATATCCGGTGGTCTATTTGTCATGATCCCTTCAGAATACCAGGGCTGCGAATTTTTAATGGCAACACGACCCAGTGGATGCTCAACTCATACCCAGACATTACATCCGGGTGGTCGACTAACGTTTGGCTCATACGAGGACAATGTCAATAGAGTAAACAAAACAACAATTTGTATTTTTAAAATCCAAATTTATATTTCCGTGCCAAATTCTCATTTGTTTATCTAATTTGCTTTTTGTAAACTTAACATTGTCATGACTAACCATTTATTTGTTTTGTAGTTAGCAGTAACTAAAGTATTAATGCATAATTAAATTCCTAGTTGAAAATAAGTACTGCAACAATTATAATTTATTATTTCTTTAGTAAAACCTAATGCTAGACAATGTTCAACGCCCATCGAAAAAGGTATGTAATCATTTAATGCAATTTAAGAAATACTGTAAATTATTAACCGTACTGCATTTCTTCAAATCATCTATGCATTGGGCTATATATATCTATACATGCATAAATACATATATATATGTAAAGGTGTATGTGTAAATAAAAACAAAAGCTACAGTAGAAATTGCAAAGATCGATATCAAACAGCTGCCCAGTTTTCGTAGCGTTAAGAGGTAAGTAACCAAATAACTTGACACTGAAATATAAGTTGGTGCAAACTTGGGGGAAGTATTAGAATCATACCTTGCTTCTGTAAATTTCCTGAAGTTCTGATACAAAACATTTTAGCGCTAAATTACTTATAACAACATACTTAAACGGAAACGTACTGTAATTACCTACTCGTTAAACATTTTACCTGAGCAACAGCGTTGGTACCGTACCGCTACAAAAAAACTATAGCTTCCACACAAAACGGAAACAAAGCATTGCCACATTTACTCATGACAGCTTGAAGCTCAAAATGTTACACTAGCCAATGAGTGTATAACTCATACTGTGTGCTGCTCTTTTAAAACTTGCTTCTGCATTGACCACCTTGTCTGATTTTAGTAAATTTTCCTTTTCAGCTAAAGCAAATGTGCAAAGTTTTCTAGACTACTTGAGAACTTGTGGTTTGCTTGAAAACGAATGGAATGAACAACTGGTAGAAATACCTCATAAAAGAATTTTACAAATACAAGTTTACTTAACATCAAAATATCCAAAGGTTATTTTCTTTTGTTTTTTAAGTTTTTTTCTTTTTTATTTGTGTCACTTTTTAGTTTTTGTTTTAAATAAGCTTATATTATTGCCAGTGCCTTTGAAATCTTGTCTTTTATGCAAATTGGTTCTTCCATTGTGGCGTAGTTTACAAAACCGCATGCAGAGTAGCTAAATTTGAGCCAAACAGATTATTTGTGAACGTAATTTAAAAAAAAAGCAATCTTTAGTTTTAGAAGAAAAACGCTGTTTGTTACATTTTGTAAAATCAGCCAAAACCACACTCCCAAAATACGTTATGATTGAAAGCTGGTTTAATATTTACATTATGCCACTTACTTTTTTACATTCGGCTACTGTGAGAGTGTCACATTAGAAGCTTTTAGCTTGCACTTGTAATTTCTTGTTAGCTAATTTGTATACGTAATATGCAAATACTTTCTTTTACGTATTTTGCTCTAACAACGTTACGGAAATTGATAAAATGTAAATTATTTTTGCAGAGCTTTCAAAACGATTTTGTGGATGAGATGATAAGTCATGATGTTATTCCACTGTTTCTTCAATATTTCAAGATTTTAATTGATGATGGAAATGAATATCCAATTGACAGGTAGGCTGGCATTGCCAGCAAGTTGTTTGTTTATTTTTTGGTTTTACTTAAGTTAATGCTAAAATTAAAAATGATTTCATCTATTTTTATACGTGTTTTATTTGAGCCAAAAAATGACATTTGAGGTAGTAAAGTATTTGCATTTACCTCTGTATTGTTACTAGTCTAAATCAATGCAAATATGGTGGCAAGTAATAAAATCTTCTTTGCTTTCTTATAATAGATTTATTTATTAATTTTGAAAGGCTATATCGATTCGAAAGTGCTTTTCACTCGAATTTTTTTCGGTCATACATGATTTCACTTGAAATACCAGGTTGCTTTGCATAGGTCGTGGTTGAAATTTTTGCATTTGCCAAACATACCTTCAACACCCGCGCCCCAAACCTTTATATTGGTTCATGCAAGGCGAAAGAAACTTTTTATACTTGGTCATTTTTCATTAATCGCGGTGATTATACTTGCATATATGCTTGATGCATCTCTTAATCATGACTAATTAACGGGCTATTTTCATTTTAATTTCTCATACTAAATTGTTTTGTTGTTTTATTTAGCGTGAGATATGGATTCTTGGAAGTACTTAAAGGATTGGTGTTTAACATGACTGAAACTAGCTCAGAATTTTGCTTTGAATGTTGCAAGCAAGGTTTGATTACGTTGATGGCTGTACATTTGCAATGTTTACAAGGCTTATTTTGGCTTCCATTGGAGGTACTAATGATTACCCTTACGCATAATCAACTACCATTACATTTTAAGATACTCATTAATCTGAAAAACCTTTTGAGTTTGGCTACATTGACTTTCTTTGTTTTTAGTATTTCAACTTAGATATTATTTTTTTTTAGGTGAAAGGTTACGCAGAACAAAAAGCTGTAGGTATTTTGTACAACTGTGCAAAAAGACCAGAGCCTTTGATTTATGCAAAAGTACAAAACACCTTTGAAATAATGTCAGAATTTAGACACGAAATGGTCAAAGAAGTGGTAAGTTAGCTTTATTGTAGCTTTACTTAAACTGAATATAATCAGAACGCATTGAAAAGTAAAATTTACGCAAAAAGTATCAACAATTCAAAAAACGTATGTAACAAAAAATCATTTGAACACAGCTGAATATTTGCGCTCCATAACTAGTATCAGTATTTCGATAACTTAGGAACAATATCAGTTCTGACATCAATCACACTACATTATTTTCTGTTTTCATTTCATTGACACAGGGATTAGAAAGAATGGAGTTTTTAACCTTCATTGCTTTTTCTGTGACTTACATGGCAGAGGAAGACCAGCTGGGTTCCTTGAAAGTCCATCAGTCTTTACTTAACTACATTGTGGAGGTTAGTATTTCAAAAGCTGTTGGAGACTGATGTGATAACTTCAAGCTACTACGATAAAAATCTACAAGATTTTATTACTTTTAATCTCATTTCTTCTATTTGGGAAACCAAATCAAAGAATATCAACAAAGCTGTTGCAATCAATAAAGACATTAAGCTCAAAAGAGGAAGTTATTCGCTGTCCGAAATGTTTGATGGATTGGCTCAGCTTGCTCGCAATGACGAAAATGCAGCAGCAATTCTAAAATGTCCTGGATCCGTTGATTACATAACGAACTTTTTAAAATCAGGTAAAAATGATTTATTTGAATAATAAACATGTTATATTTGTTACAAAAAGCCATTATCCATAATATTATTCAAATTTTGTTGAAAATATTAATTGATATTTGTAAATTTTTTCTATTTTATTTTTTTTTTATTTTATAAAGCATTTTTAAAGCTATTCAGTAATTAACCATATCTTTATCATACGCAAATAGGTGAAGAGTCAAACAGAAAAGCTTCTTTGCAACTAATCTGTAACATTTGCCAGTTGAAGAAAAACAAAGAGAAATTACAGAAGCAATTAGACCTGTCTGATCTACTGACAAATATGCGAATAAACGACCCAAACCAGTAAAATAATAAAACATTATCTTAAATATACAATACTGCAACAGCCAATGTGCTTTAAAAATATACGAAGCATAATGGCACGATCTTCTAAAGTTTTCTAAAATTCAACATGGAACTGATATTGATTTTTGAAATTTGATAATATTTGATAAATTTATAATAATATAAATAAATATTTAAATATAAATAGATATATAAAATAAAAATAAAATATAAATATAAAATAATAATAAATATAAAATAAATAAAATAAAAATAAATATATTATAAATAGATAAATATTTGATATGCTGATAATATTGACAAAAACATTAATATTTGAAAAATAATCATTGCCTCACCACAAAATTACTTACATAGCAAGTAGCTTTAAATAATTTTGTTTTTGTTTTTTAAGGGACCTCAGACTCATGGCGGATGAGACTCATAAATTCCTATTTTCCCCAGCAGGAAAATCTTTATCAAAATTGTTTAAACTAAGAAAATAAACAACGTCAACTCATTACAATAATCATATATCAGCAGAACTCGGAGTCATTGTCACATGAAACAATGAAAATCGATAGGAAAGTAGCACAAAAAACGGCATAATCTGAATGACGCGTTATACACTTTAAAAACTTATATTATTGTTTAATTTTTTTAAACATGGTTTTATAATTCCAAAGTAGCAGTGCTAGCACTCAAATGAAGTGCAAAAGCGTTCACAGAGTTACACAAAATATTGTGCAAAAATATTAGTGATTTTGCTTTAAAAGCTCAGTTAAAAGTTTTTATGCAAATTGCAAAAATTGATTATTGTGCTTTATGATACCGAGTTTTTTTGCTTTTTTCGAAATCTGCTTCTGAGATTTGCGCCAGTATTTGTGCTGCTATTATTAGAAAACGTTATTGTTGACAGAGGAAGAGCAAAAACATTTTTAAGGCAAAAGTATACAAAACAAATTGAAAACCGCTGTTATGAAAATTAAAAGCTTATATGTATGCTAAATAAATTTTTTTTTGTATAAATTGATTCTGTACATTTTTCAACTTTACCTTGTACTAGTTTTATGCTCTTCGTCTGTTAGTAGAGTTTTAAACATTTAATACATTTTGTGAAGTAAAAATATAGACAATGTATATAGTAAAATTTGTAAATATCTCATTTCATGATATTTTGCAATTTTACGTGATCAATATTTGGATGTAAAGTGTTTTTATCTCATGAATTATATTTCATTTTATCATGAACATCATAACGTATCACACATATCATATGCTTTTATGCTAAAAGTAATTTGCTGATTTTGTAGTTTGCTTTGAATCGACAAGCGATAAATAAACATAAAAAAACTGTCTCTCTTTGGCAAACAAAAATAGCGCTTCTAGTTGCAGCAAATATAGATTTATGACAGACTTTAGTTGAAAACAATGTGACATGCATAAACAAATTTTAATACCCCTGCCGCGGTCTAAATTCGCTCAATATGGAAAACAGGCTTAATAGATTTAACAGATAGACACGATTGCGAATTTATTACACCTGTAGCGGCCATGGGGTGTTTGTTTGTTTCGTCGCTGGTTGGCGCCCTCGGAATGTTACCGCACGTGTCGATTTCAGCACTGCGCGTTCGTTTTACCACCATTCCGTTTTGCACCGCTTGTGCACAGGACGCATGAGTTTGAGTAAAGGCTAAACTCAGAACCTCGTGTTCATTTATTTTAATATATGAGCGAAGGAGACAGAGAACAGAAATAGCAACCTTCTGAGACAAGGAGTCAACAACCGTCGGTTTAGCCTTTACTCAAACTCATGCGTCCTGTGCACAAGCGGTGCAAAACGGAATGGTGGTAAAACGAACGCGCAGTGCTGAAATCGACACGTGCGGTAACATTCCGAGGGCGCCAACCAGCGACAAAACAAACAAACACCCCATGGCCGCTACACACCTACTACAACTCTGACACTTTAATATGCACAAACGTATTTTGCAATGTTTATTATCAAATAAAATACCAAACCATAATTACACTTAAAATATGGGTTATTCGCCACAGTGTTCATGATTATGGTAATGACGGGGATTTTAGAGAAACAAAAGCCCTCAAAAGTTTTGCCTCGCAGTAATAATTTTTCCAGCATAAATGTTCGACAACTTATGCTCAGCAGCGGTGTTGTTTGCAATATTTCGGGCAAGCCGTTAACGATGAGTTTGTGGACTTTGTAGACAGTTTCCAGTTCGAGCTAGATCCAAGTAATTAAAACAGTAAATATATCAACTAAGTGTTTTTCAAAGCCAGGAATCAAGCAATGATATGTCGTCGCTCAGTTTAAGTCGTGCAAAGTAAAGGGAATCTAAATTAAAAAGTTAGTATGTTAGTAGTTAGTAAAAGTATGCAGTATCTCAAATTCCTTTTTGTTTAATGTCCAGTATACCGTTGTCTCGCCATTAACATTCCTTTGTTTTCAAAATTTGGTGTGGGTAGTTACATCGTGATATAACTCAAATCGTTCAGTTTCATGTCACTGAAATTTTGCAGATCGATTTCCACTCAACCGATCGCATTCGGCTCTTTTGTGCTTTTTATAGTTTTGTGCAATGGAAGCCAGAAGTATTATTGGAAATATGAAACAAAGGGGCGGTGAGGTATAAGTGTTTTATTTCGTATTTCAAAAATGCGTTCCGATAGACTCCGTTTTTTCTTTCTGTTAATTGCTTTTTATGTCGACCATTAAGGCGTTTCTTTTCAACGTTAGTTGTCGCTAACGAGCTACCTCGACCTTTCAGTAAATCTTGTGTGTTTAGTCCATTAGACAACCTTTTTATATAGCCTACTGTAAGATTACTCTTTTTCCTGCCAAACTTTTTTAAGCAATACAGTTTGTTTCTGGTGGTTATCATCGGTCTACGGTTTGCATGCTCGGTTGTCTGCATAGCAACCAAAGTGTAAGTAATTCCATGTGCAAAATACGCAAGTCAAGAATGCAACTCAACTAAATGCGACCACAGGTCAGTTTTTGGTCGGTTTCTTAGCTCTTCTTCGCAATACTGAAGACGACAGAGCAGGTTAACGCTGGAATCTACAGTTTGAGTTGGGACTTTTCACAGCCTTCTTGAGCCTTGGATAAAGTTCAGTCTCATGTATTTGCCATTATGCTCAAAAATATAACACAACTAGCAACCTAGATTTTTTAGAATCAAAAATCAAATCACGGATTATCAAAACGTTTCACATCTCACCGACTTTACCAAACATCGGTCTTTAATTATCAAGAAAAACCTCATGTAAAAGTTCGTTTCAAAAATTAAATTTATATTGAGGTATACAGTATTGGTATACTATCTACATATTTACATATCCTACATACTATATAGTATACTATCTTAGTCAAAAACTGGTTGTACGCCCATAGGACACTCACTAATGGGTTCGTCATTCGGCCATCGCAAGTGCAAACGTAAATAAGCCAAACTAGCGAAATAAAAGGTCAATTTGTGTATTTTTTTTAAGTTAGTTTAACTGTTTGAAATTCGCCTTGTCTGAACGAGTACTAGATACTTTTTTGAGTATTAGTATGTAGGTGATTATGACTCTTTGAACACAATTTACAATTACTCGTTAAACATTCGTAAACCTAAGCAAGAGGACCTATAACTTCTTTGTTTGCGTAACGCCGCAAACTCGATGGCAGCAACGAACAGCACGATAAAGTTGATGTGTCAATGTTGTCGCCAAAACTTGTCTTTCAACAAACATTGAGAGTAACCATTACGCTTGAATAGCTTACATGTGTTTGCGGAACGACAGTGCAAAGCTGTTATTTAAAGTAAATCCAATGGAGGTTTTTCCTGTCATCTAAAATATTTTATGTTATCAGAAGTTTACAGATATTTCAGTCAAGCAAACGCAGCCGTATAGTCTAGGAATCTAAAAGGTTTAAGTTAGTTAAACAATTAAAAGCTTTCGAGGTGGCGACTTTTGTTTGGTGACAGAGTAGCCTGGCAGGAAGAGAGAGTTCATTTGTAGTAAGCAGCTCAATAAAATCTGCTGACTGCAGGCTATAACTAAGGTTACTTGGACATCACACTTCCCTGAACACAGGAAGTCCGCAATTGCTTTAATGCGTAAATGTAGTTACACTGCTGCATTGAATAAAGGAAACAACCTTGCAACCGTAGTTTGTCAGAAACGGACTGAGATATATTAAGAAGTGTATCAAAAAGATTGAGCAAACAATTAAGTTTCAGTTTTTAAGCGATTTATCTAACTCTGTTCAAAATCAATCGAGCCTACATAGTCGTGTTGTTATGGTAATAAAATGAAAAACGTTTACTAAAGTCTCTGAGGGTGCTAGTGCTATTTAAACTGTTGGATGACGAAAGAAAACTGCTAGAAAGCTGCTGCTTAAACTTTTAGTAACATTTTATATTTCAAATGTGATGATATGTTGTGGTTTTAAGTTCAGTTTTCTTACGAAATAAACGTATTGCTCTCCTTATTGGGCAAAATGCAAGCGGAGCATATTTGGAACAAAGCCAAAACTGCTTTGGTGTTTTATGTCAATGGGCGAAAGGTGACTTAGTTTGTCGATATAAGGTGTTTGGTCAAGGAATACTTTAAGTTTTCTACTCTTCCTATTGTCACTTAGCACAAGGCTTCTCAAACTATGGGTCGTGTCTACAATTTGGGGTCGCAAAATGTATTTTTTGGATCCTGAAACAAATTCAACTTTCATAAGTTGAATTGTTTTTTGGTATTTTTTTTGCTTTTCCTTTTCCATTACGCGGTTCATTTGTTACTGATTTACTGAACAGCTAATTTCATGAATTGTTTGCACTTGCATGATTTCGCCATAGACAAAAATAGCACTTGATATTTGTGATGGGACGTTTATTGGTTTAATATCATTAACATGTAGGCCACCCACCAAGAGGTGGCACATAAATTTCTTTTCTAAAATGGGGTCACACAACAAAAATGTTTGAGAACTCCTGACTTAGTATATGCCTTGTGTGGGTACTTTATCAAATTATTTGGCAACCATAGCTACATTGTCCCTAAAATCATAAACTGCGTTATTGACACGAAATGGCTAATGCACTTTCCCATGGATACATTGTTATTCAAGTCATTTGCTAATACTAATACTTTGATAAACCTATTAATTTTAAATGAATATAATTTAACAGCTAACATTGAAGATTGTTATGTTCTCGTGTTAGGTTAAAATTCGTAAATGGAAAATAGAGTGTAAGCAAATCTTTAAAAATCCCTTTTGCAGGTTACAGAGGAAAGCGCAGATCCTGAAATTTCTCTTTTAACTTATTTGAGAACAAAGCGTAAGTGCTCGCGTAATTTGCAGTGAAAAATTCTCACTTAAACTATGAAAATTTGAAAACAAAGCATAAAAGGATGTACGAATTAATAGCTTTTTTAGCCAAATTGTTTACGTTTAAAGTAAAATACGGTTTTATTTTGACAAAATATTACAATGTTTATTCTTGGTGTTGTATTTTAGTCAGATTAACCGGTACCAAGCTAGGATGCGGGGAAGGAGGTTGTGGAGCTTGCACTGTCATGGTGTCCAGATGGAGCCGTGATGAAGGAAGAATAATGTGAGTATACAGATAGGAAGTTCTGAAAGTTTTTACACTGATATGTCTTCGACCATAATCTAAAGCGATGTAAGAAGCAACACTTGTTTTATATTAATTTCTACGTAGGTTACGATCAATATGTCGTTTGCGAGGATTTAATTTTTTGGATACATGTAAAAAGTTCTACTAAACTGTCATGGTATTGTCTTTTGCGCTAAACAAAAGCAAATGTGTTATTTTCGTTTTATAGTCACATTTCAGTTAATGCCTGCCTAGCACCTGTTGTATCAATGCATGGATGTGCTGTTACAACGATAGAAGGAATTGGAAGCACAAAAACAAAGCTTCACCCTGTTCAGGTCATGTCATAAGTGCAATGCATTCATGACTTGTATGTCTTCAATTAACCTACAATTTACCTTTTGTTAAATTCAGTGGTTTACTAAAAGTACAAATGCAAATTATAAATCAACTTCAAATCAACAAAATTTTATGCTTTCTAAAACAGGAACGTCTGGCTGATTTTCATGGATCACAATGTGGTTTTTGTACTCCTGGCATTGTTATGTCTATGTACACATTGTTGCGTAACAAAGAAGGTCCAACGTCCAGTGACATCGAAATGTCACTTCAAGGAAATCTGTGTCGATGTACAGGTTATCGACCAATATTGAGTGGTAAGCTTGCTGACGTGATGCAGCACTTTTTGCCAAATAATAACCAACTTAACCGACTTCTACTGCAGTATTTTAAATACGTAGGCTACATTAGGCCTATATATAATGCTATGGAAGTCTAAACTTAGCTCTGTTTTGTCTAGCATTTAACACATTTGCCAAGCCGTTACCACCAGGCGCTTCGGGTTGCCCTTTGGGCGCAAATTGTTGTCAAAACAAGCAAAATGGTTGCGACAGTTGAGTATATGACAATTCATATTGACTTAGTTAACATGGATTTTGATCAGTTGCATCATAAATGAATATCTTGTAGATCTAGTTGTAAATGGAGACGTCAAAGTTGAAGATAGTGACGTAAAGAACCCGTGTCAATATGCTCCTCATGACTCAACCCAGGAACCAATATTTCCTCCAGAATTATTGGTAAACAATTTTTCCTGCAGTACTTGTTTAATTGGACCTTATAAACTTTAGAATAAAATTGAAAACTATTAATCAAAATTTTTAAGATTATAATTCTTTTTCGGAGGGCAACGCTGGATGAACTTTTAGCTTTTTTTAGCTGACTTTAAGCTAATTCAATGATGATCTGGATTTTATCCACTATATTAGCACCCATTAATTAATTTTGTATTAAACAAGGTATAATTGAAACACTGAAGTATTGAAAAACATTTTTGAAAGAAAATTTTCAAGCAAACTAAACGATGCCGAAAATGTTAAGTTAATATTTTCTCTAATCATGAGAAGAAAACTTACTTTGAAGGACTAAAAGTTGGTAATTTGTTTACAGATAGCAAGTCAACAAGAATCTTCGGAGGTTATAAAATTTGTTGGAGAACGCGTCACGTGGTACAGACCAATCACATTAGCTCAATTAACCGATTTGAAGGAAAAATATCCACGAGCACATCTCGTTGTCGGCAACACTGAGATCGGAATTGAGACTTGGGTCAAAGGTCACCACCATCCTGTCATAATTAGTCCTGCTTACGTAGACGAGTTGACGACCATATCTATCAATGAAACAGGTTTCTGTTAAAGTGAGGGGAAAATCCAAAAATAATTTGGCCTTAAAACAAACAACATTAATCAGTAACCTACTGGTCAAGAATTTGTACTAATATGTATAGTGGTTAAGCAGTAATTGCCAAAATTGTATCGCAAATTTGATTATGACGAAAACCCCAGTGATTATGACGTCATAATACCATAAATATATCTGATGTCTGTGGTTTATATCAGGTACAGTTGGCTAGATGACGCGTTGTGAATAGAATACGTCTCCATAGGTAGGTGATTAGTAGCAGATAATTTTTATTTTCAGCATAGGAATATCACAGATAAGCATATATAAACTGGCAAAACATTCTTGTTTTTACCTCGGTTACCGGTACCGAATTAGGCTAGCGCCAGCAGCCCAGACTACACTGTACCGGTACTCTACTGTCGGTTAGCATTTGCTTTAACCAGTACATATAGGCTAGACACGAACGCTAAGGTAGTTTAGGGTTATTTAAGGGAAAAGTCCCTGTTATACACATAAGTACGTTGTAGTTATACCTATTCTTCTTTATTTGTTTGTTCCAGAAAATATTCTATTTATACTTGATCCAAAAAACCGAGTCATCCCTATTGTTTCTTCTAGTGTGACGTAATAAGAACCGCCACCCTCGTCACAATTAAGCAATGAGGTTGTGTTTTCCACTTATTTATAGCAATAACTGCTTAACCACTACATATTAGTACAAATTCTTTCACCAGTATATTTACTAGTCACAACTAATCTTTGATTTAAGGCCAACTTGTTTTTGGACTTGCCCCTCACTTGAAGTATATAGCTTTGTTAGGGTACGTTTTATTTTTTGAAGAATAGGGCGACAGGTAAAGTTTCTATCAACTGATACAAAGTTTTTTTCAATAAGGTATTCCTCTTGAATTCCATTCTTATCACTTCAAAGTAGCGTTAACTTTGTAGCGACCGTTGGGTGTTTGTTTGGTTTGTCGCTGGTTGGCGCCCTCGGGACGTTCTCAGCATGTATTGATTTCTGCACTGCACGTTCGTTTCACCACGCCATTCGCTTTCTGCTTTGCTTGCGCACACAGGACAGATGATTCGATTAAAGTCTTAAACTAAGATGGTTGTGTTTTAACTTTTAATATATGAGCGAAGGTAGCTTACAACTGTAACAGCAGCCTTCTGAGTCAGGAGTCAGCAACGGATTAACCTAACAACGTAACAGCTTTAGCCTTCGCCATAACTTTTTATAAGGTTACATATGTTGACATTACGATTGTAAACACTTGTTTAAATGGTTCCTTTTATAGACGTTTATTCGACTGGACATTTAGAATGTGTGTTTTGTACGACAGGCGTAACCATCGGTGCTTCATGTACGCTGACGCAAATATGTCACCAACTGACGCAAATAACAACGGAAAGACCAGCTTATCAGACCCAGCCAATGAAAGCTGTCCTTGATGCACTTCATTGGTTTGCTGGAGATCAAATACGGAATGTTGCAGTAAGTAATCTCACTTTTACTTTTAGGACTTAGCACAAACGTCTTACTTTTCTAACAACATGAACTCACACTGGGTCGAAAATGGAGTTCTTATACGTGCTGTTTGCATAAAGGAAATTTCTTGCACATTATATTTGGATCAAGCTAAAATGTAGCAAGTATTGTTTCGACACACTCTGCATAACAGAAATCAGAAAGATATCCTGGTAAATAAAAGCACTTTTAGGTGTTAGGAGGAAACGTCATGACAGCAAGTCCCATATCTGACCTTAACCCCATTCTAATGGCTTGCGAGAGCGAGGCAAAGTTCATGCTTCATTCCCGAGGTGAACGAACTTTGAAAATGGATCAAGATTTTTTCCCGAGTTATAGAAAGACTGCAGCTATGCCTGGAGAAGTTCTAAAGTCCATCACTCTTCCTTTTACAACAAAAGTATTTCACCGTGTGTTTCGCATTGCCATAGTTCATGAGATCTGCAAACCATTTTGAAACGTTTTTTGTAAAGCACACATAATCTAACATTCTTCTTTAGTATATACAGTTGATATCATCATCGTACTTTTGTATTGTATACGAATATTTAAAGTTCTACATGCAATCCAAACGACGAGAAGACGACATATCTATAGTAAACGTCGCAATGAGGGTAAAGTTTAACTCTAAAACTCGGAAAGTCCAAACGTTTGTTGCAGCATTTGGTGGCATGGCAGCAACAACATTCATGTCAGCTGGAATGATGGAAAACATGAAAGAAAGGTATTAGCTGAATTAAAAAATCTTTCCACCCATAAATTTTAATGACATATTTCGAGTCATATACAAAACCATCGACACAAATAACCAAAAACGTAAATGTTTAAATTTAGATATTGAAAAGTTGAATTTTTTGCTCTAGGGAATGGGATGAAAGCTTGCAGGAGGATGGAATTAGATGGCTTGCTGAGGACTTGCCTCTTACACTGAGTACTCCTGGAGGAATGGTGGAGTACAGAGAAGCTCTCGCAGCCAGTTTTTTCTTTAAGTTCTTTGTCCATGTGAAGGAATGTTTGATCAAGGACGGAATATCCAAAGTAAATTTGGCATTATTGCTTTGTTTTGAATAAATCTTACAATGAATTTCCTTTCTAAGTTTCTTTGTGTGACAATAGCAGGTTGTCTTGTCAGTTGAAGAAACGTCTACGCAAGTTCCTCTGGGTGGGGATTATTATGGACGCTTGAACACACAAACATATGAAGATGTAAAGTTCTGTAAACATCATATCAAATGATATTGAATGTTCCACAATAAACTTTCCTCAATATTTATGCGTACTTGAAAGGTGCCGGCAGAACAACCGGCTGATGATCCCGTCGGAAGGCCAATGAAGCATCTTTCAGCTGTAAAGCAAGTGACCGGAGAAGCAATTTATTTAGATGACATTCCACATTATGCTGGTAAGAAGAAATTGCACATTGCAATACTTTCCTTGGGCTGCTGGAAACGACAATTAGTTCAAAAGTAGGCCATAGTTTGAAGCTAAGCGGATACAAGCAGCGTAATATTTTACAAAAGTTTGCTCTTTAATAGATGAATTGTATTTGTGCTTGGTGACAAGTACAAGAGCTCATGCCTACATTCGAGGTGTTAATATTGACGAAGCAATAGGAACACCAGGCTTTGTCACCTACGTAGATTATCGTGACGTACCTGGTTCCAATAATGTTGGAATTGATAAACAGGATCAAGTTTTTGCCAAAGAAAAAGTGAATATTTTACTATTTTGGCTTTTTTGACATTTTATTGACCTGTCGTAAAATGATCAATGTTGTGTTTATGTTGAGTGACTGTCGCTCTTCTTTCAACTCAGCTGTTCCAGAAGCCACATAAAACGTAATTGTGATGAAAAACTTTGATTCAGGTGACCTATGTGGGTCATGTCATTGGTGCTGTGGTTGCAGATAATAATGCGCATGCGCAAAGGGCAGCCAGACTAGTGACCGTTGAGTATGAAGACATAACGCCAAGAATAATAACAATTGAGGTAAAGGTTGTTGGGATCAAAACAATTACAAGAGACCGAAATTGTCAAAATATATTCTAATTAATATTTTACCTGAAACTTCCATTTTACAGCAAGCAATAGAGCATGAGTCTTATTTCCAACCAGTCAGCAAAATGATTCAGGGAGACGCTGAGACTGTGATGGAATCCTGTGATCACGTTATTAGTGGCGAATGCAGGTTAATAGAAGTTCGACTGTATACATTGACTGGTTCATATCTAAATTTTTGTAGACACCAATCTTGTAAAAAATAAATGCAGGTAAATAAAAATGTAATGGTGTATATTGATTTGCCATATATTTGTATAGACAACTAATCTGGCAATTAATACAAAATCGCGTTATTAACACTGGAAAAGTATTTTGGTCTCATTTTTAATTAAATTTGTCTATTTTTTTTTAACTCACCACGATATTTTCGTAGAATTGCTGGCCAAGAGCATTTCTACCTGGAAACGCAAGCATGTCTTGCGGTGCCGAAGGGAGAGGACGGAGAAATGGAAATATTTGCTTCCTCACAAAATCCCTCAGGTCTACAATTGAATGTAAGTGATAAGTTCGAAACTATTCAACATAATCAAGGAATGTATCGCAAATATATGTATACAGTAAGTTTTTAGTTTTTATAGTTAATTGCCTACAAACTTCTACTTAATATCTTAACATTTACTTGAAATCAACGTAGATAAGCAGACAATACACATTATGTCCTTGAATCATGTCTTGCCTTAAACATCAAATTCATTTAGATTATTTGGAATGTCACTGTATAATAAGTGTTGTTAGGCTGCACGGGCTCTAGGGGTCCAATGCAATAAAATAGTCGTAAGAGTAAAAAGGATGGGCGGAGGATTTGGAGGAAAGGAAACAAGATACAACGTTCTCTCAAATCCTGTAGTTGTGGCCGCCAACAAGCAAGTTAAATGCTCTCTTAATGTTTACAAAAATTTGAAAAGAATACCATAATGTTTGTATAATAGTTTTGTATGACGTGGCCAAAGAATTCACGCTTTGTCTGAACTTGGCAGGTGCGGAAAGCCAGTGAGATGTATGCTAACCAGACAGGAAGACATGCTCATAACTGGACAACGCCATGCCTTCCTTTCTAAATATAAGGTAAGTTAGTTTGTTCCGGTTTTAAAACTGTAAGCAACATCAGAGAACGAAACTGAAGACATTGTGTTTGAACATTGATGCTTTACCTATCTGCTGATGCTTCTTTACCTATACTGTATAAAAACAATATGTTTCTTTTTTCAATAGGTTGGTTTTAATCAGGAAGGGAAAATTTTAGCTCTAAAGAATAATTTGTACTCAAACTGCGGAAACACTTTGGATAACTCTTCCGGTGTGATGGACCGTGCCTTGTTCCACTCGGATAATTGTTACAGGTTGAATTAAAACTAATAATATTTGTCGATTGTTCGGTTCAGTGCGGCATTCTTTCTGTGGTCTTTTGAACTTATGATAAATATCTGCATGTAGAAGTTTATTAAGTATAATGCGCGTTTGCGTTTAAGCGAAAATTAGGTACAAAATTCCAAATTCTTGCACAGAAGTTAAGTTAACTTATCAAAGAAATAACATGTAATTTTAGAATACCAAATGTTAGCCTTAAAGGCGTCATGTGTCGCACCAATATTGCGTCCAACACGGCGTTTCGTGGATTCGGTGGACCGCAGAGCATGCTTGTTGTAGAAGAATGGATCACTAGAGTGGCCGCAGTATTAAAACTGGATCCAGAAAAGGTGAAAAATTCGACTTGCTTACGTCATTATGTTAAATGTATTTATGCATTTTTAGTCTTTTTTATCGAATGTCAGTCATAGTTAATGACATCATATATAGCAGGGGTGGCCAGACCTGCTTCCTGCTCGAGCCGCATATTACCAATTCGAGCTTTAAAAGAGCCGCAACACAAACACAATAAAAAATACGAATTTATTCACTCACAACGAAGTGTAGCTATTGATAAACATTAGTGCTGCGTGGTGATACTATGAGTCTCCACCTGGGCTTCACCAACTCTTTATGCAATTATTAGTGTAACCGTAACCAAGACTTAAAACTAGGTCAACCCTGAGGTACAGCTTCAAACTGACAGTTTACTTAACTACAGTGTACAAGTTAGCACACTTCTGTACAATAATGTCCTTTTTGGAGTGTAATTTGATTATTACTAACAATGAGTCCATTGTTACTACGTGTGATAGAACGCATTGTTTCATAATCTGATCAAACAACTCGTCTAGACCGGGAAAATGCATGTCTAATTCAACAATGCAAATTCATTAAAGAGCCGCAATTAAAGGCTCAAAGAGCCGCATGCGGCTCGAGAGCCGCAGTTTGGCTACCCCTGATATATAGCATAAATTGCACAGTAACCTAACTTTATACTGTTGTTATAAGAAAAATTGATATTTTTTAGTAACAAAACCGTCTGATCATTAATGTTGTTTGTCGTTTTTAAACCAGATTAGAGCAATGAATATGTATGAGGAAGGGGATTTAACTCACTTTGCTCAAAAGCTTGACAATTTCTTTGTGAGAAGATGCTGGCAAGAATGCATGCAACGTGCAAATTTCGACAAACGAAAAGCAGAGATCAAAACCTACAACAAGAAAATGAGGTTAACAAAGAAGGTTAAATTTTTGCAACAAAGTGTTCAAAGCTGCTCAATGTCAGCAGTGCTCATCTTTTAGTTACGTTTTTTTTTCTTTAACCACGGTTTGTGACAGTTTACAATTTTTATAACATAGGTGGCGCAAACGAGGCATTTCGTGTGTTCCAACAAAATTTGGCATCTCTTTCGAAGAAAACTATCTCAACCAGGCTGGGGCACTGGTGCATGTTTACAGAGACGGATCAGTTCTAGTTACTCATGGAGGAACCGAAATGGGACAGGGGCTACACACGAAAATGATTCAAGTTAGTATTCTGATATACTATAATATCCTACACAAGTTAAGCGTTGAAAAAATAACTACGACCTTTAAATTTACAGATTGCAAGCCGCTGCTTAGGCGTACCACATGCAATGATACATCTTTCTGAAACAAGCACCAGCACCGTTCCAAATGCATCTGGTACCGCTGCCAGTGTAAGCTCTGATACCAACGGCATGGCTGTAAAGGTGCAAAGCTGATCATTTAGAGTACTGGTAGTTCATTTTTTTCAAGAAAAAACGGATTAATAATAACATACAATAAATATAATATTGTTAATATTTGTTATATCTATTATTGTTAATACTGCCCATAATTTGTTTTGAAACAAGTAAATCCACAACAAGGTTGTTTTTAAGAACAAAAACTTGTTTCCAACAGAATGCATGCGAAGTAATCGTGTCAAGACTTCAGCCTATTCAGTCCAAGTACCCAGAGTTAAGTTGGAATGAAACAATCGAAAAGGCCTATTTTGAGCAAATCAGCCTTTCTGCAACTGGATTCTACAGGTATAAAGGCTATACGTTGATATAATACATGTACGTTGCACGGTTAAAAGAGATATTTTGAATTATCAAAGACTTGCAGTTTATTTACATTTTTTTTGCTACTTAACTGTAGGCCTATATTTAATCTAACTTATGTGAACAATTAGTTTAATGATCAAGAAGTTTATAATTTTAATGATCCAACTGGTTATTTTTCATGGATGATGTATATAGCTGGTTGTCAAACTACCTTTTTAATTTCACTTCATAGTTTTTCGTGTTTTTGTTTATTTATCTCTTCACTGCCTTTAATTTTAGTAACTTTCCTTTCAGAATCCCTGATCTCTTTTGGGATTGGGACAGGGAAAGCGGGAAGATTGGAAAATCAAAACGGTTCAGTTACTTTACATACGGTGCAGCGGTGTCTGAAGCTGAAATTGACTGCTTGACTGGAGATCACATCGTGCTCAGAACTGACATCGTCATGGATTTGGGAAGAAGTCTTAATCCAAGCATCGACATTGGACAGGTGAGGTATTTTGTCGTGATAGCTTAATACTGGTACTGGTTATCATTTATAACTGACCTAAAAGATGTTTTTGATATCAATAAATTAAGTCAAAATATATCGTGTGTGAAACATTCAGACGACTAGAAAGAAAAAGAACTATTTGTTCTTAGATCGAAGGAGCTTTTACTCAAGGGTATGGAATGATGACTTTGGAAGAACCGCTTTACTCGCCAAAAGGAGAAATGCTCACAAGAGGACCAGGAACTTACAAGATTCCCGGTTTCGGGGATTGCCCTAAAGAGTTCAACGTACATTTGCTGAGAGATGTATCCAACAAGCAAGCAATATTTTCATCGAAGGTACAACTGTTTGCAGTTAGCAGTAATGTAGTTGAAGTACATTAACTTAATAAGACCTTAAACTGCATACTTCCATATATTCTTAGGCCGTCGGTGAACCGCCACTTTTTTTAGCGTCATCGGTTCTCTTTGCGATAAAAGACGCGATTGGTTACGCCAGAGAAGACTCGGGATTGCCAAGAGAGTTCCGACTGGATTCTCCCGCGTCAGCAGAACGTATTAGAATGTCTTGCGCTGACCGCTTCACCAAACAGGTTTGTTCAAAGCAAACTTAATCATAACTCAACATAGGAACACATTTAATGATTTTGTAAGAACTATAGTAATATCACCTTCTTGACATTTCTCGATTAACCAATATTTTTGGCTTTCAGCACGCGTCACATTCAACAAATGAAGAGAAACTGACCCCATGGTCTATCCAAGCATAAATTTGTATGCTTGTATTTTAATGTTGGCAGTTGTTGTTAATTTCATGTTATAGAGATTGTAATACTTGTTCGAAAAATGGATAAGATGTAACTGTATAACTGCCATCATGTTCCATCTTGCACAAAACAATTTTACTGTATATGTGTGACGAAAATATGTCACGTGTTATTTATAGTATCTTATATTTTACCGTTTTTATGGTGCGTTAATTTTCTGCTTGATGTGCGATGATTACTTCACGGTGTTTTGGTTTTAGCTGATTACCTGCGATTAATTATCGTTGCTCTCACGTTTAGTGCGCTCTTATCCTATCAATAGTTTGGCACCTCACCTTTTGCATTCTGTAAAATCCGTTGTTAAGTGATTTAAGGAGGTCGGTTTGGTTTTGATTGTGGGGGCTGTTTAATGAAATAAATTGCTTTCTTGGGTTTTATTGATGATGTCGCCATTCACCGTGAATGTGAGAAAACAGCCTGGCACCAGAAGGCAAGAATTTTCGGTTACGTATGTATCTGTAATTTCTTTCCACAATTAACAGCTTCTGTAATTAAACAGCAAAAATTTTTTTTTTGCGCTATAGTATATGTAACAAACGCAAACGTTACTTCGATAAACCTAATCTAAAGATCAAAATGACATCAGTTTGATCTACAGCTTCTAATTTCAGTACAGTTTCTTGCATTTCTCTATAAAAGTAAATCTTACATGACAGTAAAAACATAATCTCAACAAAGAAAGTAAAGAAATCGGTTAATGTTCATAGAGACGAGTTTCAGGTCGAAGCACGAAGCATACTTAATCAAGTTCGATTTATTCAGACCGAAAGTTTCGAAAAAAAGTGTCACTGAGTAAATCGACAATAGAACACAAAATTGTTTTGTGTGTCACAAAAAAGAAGCTAAAGGTTTTATTAAACGGTTGAAATGCAATAATTACAGTAAATAAAACGTGTTTGGACGAGACAAGCTGAGACGTGTCACATTACAAGCTTTCAGCTTGCGCTTGTAATTTCTTGCTAGCTAATTTGTATACGTAATATGCAAACACTTTCTTTTACGTATTTTGCTCTAACAATGTTACCGAAATTGATAAAATGTAAATTATTTTTGCAGAGCTTTCAAAACGATGTTGTGGATGAGATGATAAGTCATGATGTTATTCCACTGTTTCTTCAATATTTCATGATTTTAATTGATGATGGAAATGAATATCCAATTGACAGGTAGGCTGGCATTGCCAGCAAGCTGTTTGTTTATTTTTTTATTTTACTTAAGTTAATGCTAAAATTAAAAATGATTTCATCTATTTTTATACGTGTTTTATTTGAGCCAAAAAATGACATTTGAGGTAGTAAAGTATTTGCATTTACCTCTGTATTATTAATAGTCTAAATCAATGCAAATATGGTGGAAAGTAATAAAATCTTCTTTGCTTTCTTATAATAGATTTATTTATTAATTTTGAAAGGCTATATCGATTCGAAAGTGCTTTTCACTCGAATTTTTTTGGGTCATACATGATTCCACTTGAAATACCAGGTTGCTTTGCATAGGTCGTGGTTGGCATTTTTGCCTTTGCCAAACATACCTTCAACACCCACGCCCTGAAAGTTTATATTGGTTCATGCAAGGCGAAAGAAACTTTTTATACTTGGTCATTTTTAATTAATCTTGGTGATTATACTTGCATACATGCTTGATGCATCTCTTAATCATGACTAATTAGCGGGCTATTTTCATTTTAATTTCTCATACTAAATTGTTTTGTTGTTTTACTTAGCGTGAGATATGGATTCTTGGAAGTACTTAAAGGATTGGTGTTTAACATGACTGAAACTAGCTCAGAATTTTGCTTTGAATGTTGCAAGCAAGGTTTGATTACGTTGATGGCCGTACATTTGCAATATTTACAAGGCTTATTTTGGCTTCCATTGGAGGTACTAATGATTACCCTTACGCATAATCAACTACCATTACATTTTAAGGTACTCATTAATCTGAAAAACCTTTTAAGTTTGGCTACATTGACTTTCTTTGTTTCTAGTATTTCAACTTAGATATTAATTTTTTTAGGTGAAAGGTTATGCAGAACAAAAAGCTGTAGGTATTATGTACAACTGTGCAAAAAGACCAGAGCCTTTGATTTATGCAAAAGTACAAAACACCTTTGAAATAATGTCAGAATTTAGACACGAAATGGTCAAAGAAGTGGTAATTTAGCTTTATTGTAGCTTTACTTAAACTGAATATAATCAGAACGCATTGGAAAGTAAAATTTACGCAAAAAGTATCAACAATTCAAAAAACGTATTTAACAAAAAATCTTTTGAAAACAGCTGAATATCTGCGCTCGATACTAGTCTTAGGAACAATATTAGTTCTCACATCAATCACACTACATTATTTTCTGTTTGCATTGCATTGACACAGGGACCAGAAAGGATGGAATTTTTAACCTTCATTGCTTTTTCTGTGACTTACATGGCAGAGGAAGATCAGCTCGGTTCCTTGAAAGTCCATCAGTCTTTAATTAACTACATTGTGGAGGTTAGTATTTCAAAAGATGCTGGTAATTGATGTAATAACTTCAAAATACTTTGATAAAAATCTACGAGCTTTTATTACTTTTAATCTCATTTCTTCTATTTGGGAAACCAAATCAAAGAATATCAACAAAGCTGTTGCAAGCAATAAAGACATTAAGCTCAAAAGAGGAAGTTATTCGCTGTTGGAAATGTTTGATGGTTTAGCTCAGCTTGCTCGCAATGACGACAATGCAGCAGCAATTCTAAAATGTCCTGAATCCGTTGATTACATAACAAAATTTTTAAATTCAGGTAAAAATGGTTTATTTAAATAATAAACATGTTATGTTGGTTACAAAAAGCATGTCATTATTCATAATATTATTCAAATTTTGTTGAAAATATTAATTGATAATTTGTACATTTTTTCTATTTTATTTTTATTTCATAAAGCATTTTAAAAGCTAATCAGTAACTAACCATACCTTTACCATACGCAAATAGATCAAGAGTCAAACAGAAAAGCTTCCTTGCAACTAATCTGTAACATTTGTCAGTCGAAGAGAAACAAAGGGAAAGTTCAGAAGCAATTAGAACTGTTCGATCTACTGACAAATATGCGAATAAACGACCCAAACCAGTAAAACAATAAAACTTAATCTAAAATATACGATACTGCAGTAGCAAATGTGTTTTCAAAATATACGAAGCATAAAGGCGTGATCTTCCAAAGTTTTCTATAATTCAACAGAGAACTGACGTTTGATATTTGAACAAGAAGCATTGCCTCACCACAAAATTAATTACATAGCAACTAGTTTTAAATAATTTTGTTTTTGTATTTTAAGGGACCTCAGACTCATGGCGGATGAGACTTGTAAATTCCTATCTTCCCCAGCAGAAAAATCTTTATCAAAATTGTTTAAACTAAGAAAATAAACAACGTCAACCCATTTCAATAATCACATATCAGCAGAACTCGGAGTCATTGTCACAAGAAACAATGAAAATCGATGGGAAAGTAGCACACAAGCGGCATGATCTGAATGACGCTTTACAGTTTAAAAACTTACATTATTGTTTTAATTTTTTACACATGGCTTTATAATTTCACTGAGTTACACAAAATGATGTACAAAAATATTAGTGATTCTGCTTGAAAGACTCAATTAAAAGTTTTAATGCAAATCGCAAGAATTGATTATGCTTTATAATATTGAGTTTTTTCCGCTTTTTTCGAAATCTGATTCTGAAATTTTCACCAGTATTTGTGTTGCTATTATTAAAATGGTTTATTTCTATAAATTGATTCTGTACATTTTTCAATTTTACTTTGTACTCATTTTATGTCCTTAGTCTTTTAGTAAACTTTTAAACTACAAACATGATGATCAACAGTTCCGGATAATATACATTTTGTGAAGTAAAAATTTAGAGAATGTATATTTTAAAATTTGTAAATATTTCATTTCATGAAATTTTGCAATTTTACGTGATCAATATTTGGATGTAAAGTGATTTTATCTCATGAATCATGTTACATTTGATCATATACATCATAAAGTATCACACATATCATATGATTTTATGCTAAAAGTAATTTGCTGATTTTGTAGTTTGCTTTGAATCGACAAGCGATAAATAAACATAAATAAAACTGTCTCTCTTTGGCAACCAAAAATAGCGCTTCTAGTTGCAGCAAATATAGATTTATGACAGACTTTAGTTGAAAAAAATGTTACATGCATAAACAAATTTTAATACTCCTGCCCCGGTCTAAAGTCGCTCGTTATGGAAAACAGGTGTTAAGCGCGAAACGCTTAATAGATTTAACAGATAAACAAGATAGCGAAACTATTACACCTACTACAACTCTGACATTTTATTATGCAGAAACGTATTTTGTAATGTTTATTATTAAATAAAATGTCATGACATAATTACACTTAAAATATTTGCCACAGTGTTCATGATTTTGGTATTGACGGGGATTTTAGAGAAATAAAAGCCGTCAAAATTTTTGCCTCGCAGTAATAATTTTTCAGGCATAAATGTTCGACAACTTATGCTCAGCAACGTTGTTGTTTGTAATATTTCGGGCAAGCCGTTAACGATGAGTTTGTGGACTTTGTAGACAGTTTCCAGTTCGAGCTAGATCCAAGTAATTAAAACAGTAAATATATCAACTAAGTGTTTTTCAAAGCCAGGAATCAAGCAATGATATGTCGTCGCTCAGTTTAAGTCGTGCAAAGTAAAAAGTTCAATGCAGCATCACAAATTCCTTTTGTTTAATGTCCAGTATACCGTTGTCTCGCAAGTAACATTCCTTTGTTTTCAAAATTTGGTGTGTTTAGTTACATCGTGATATAACTCAAATCGTTCAGTTTCATGTCACTGAAATTTTGCAGATCGATTTCCACACAACCGATCCCATTCGTTTCTTTTATGCTTTTTATAGATTTGTGCAATGTAAGCCAGAAGTATTATTGGAAATATGAAACAAAAGGGCGGTGAGGTATAAGTGTTATATTTCGTATTTCAATAATGCGTTCCGATAGACTCCATTTTTTCTTTCTGTTAATTGCTTTTTATGTCGACCATTAAGGCGTTTCTTTTCAACGTTAGTTGTCGCTAACGAGCTACCTCGACCTTTCAGTAAATCTTGTGTGTTTAGTCCATTAGACAACCTTTTTATATAGCCTACTGTAAGATTACTCTTTTTCCTGCCAAACATTTTTTAAGCAATACAGTTTGTTTCTGATGGTTATCATCGGTCTACGGTTTGCATGCTCGGTTGTCTGCATAGCAACCAAAGTGTAAGTAATTCCATGTGCAAAATACGCAAGTCAAGAATGCAACTCAACTAAATGCGACCACAGGTCAGTTTTTGGTCGGTTTCTTAGCTCTTCTTCGCAATACTGAAGACAACAGAGCAGGTTAACGCTGGAATCTACAGTCTTAAATGTACAGTTTGAGTTGGAACTTTTCACAGCCTTCTTGAGCCTTGGATAAAGTTCAGTCTCATGTATTTGCCATTATGCTCAAAAATATAACACAACTAGCAACCTAGATTTTTTAGAATCAAAAATCAAATCATGGATTATCAAAACGTTTCACATCTCACCGACTTTACCAAACATCGGTCTTTAATTATCAAGAAAAACCTCAATTAAAATTAATTAAAACAATTAAATTTATATTGCGGTATACAGTATTGGTATACTATCTACATATTTACATATCCTACATACTATATAGTATACTATCTTAGTCAAAAACTGGTTGTACGTCCATAGGACACTCACTAATGGGTTCGTCATTCGGCCATCACAAGTGCAAACGTAAATAAGCCAAACCAGCGAAATAAAAGGTCAATTTGTGTATTTTTTTTAAGTTAGTTTAACTGTTTGAAATTCGCCTTGTCTGAACGAGTACTAGATACTTTTTTGAGCATTAGCATGTAGGCGATTATGACTCTTTGAACATAGTTTACAATCACTCGTACAATCGTTAAACATTCGTAAACCTAAGCATGAGGACCTATAACTTCTTTGTTTGCGTAACGCCGCAAACTCGATGGCAGCAACGAACAGCACGATAAAGTTGATATGTCAACGTTGTCGCTAAAACTTGTCTTTCAACAAACATTGAGAGTAACCATTACGCTTGAATAGCTTACATGTGTTTGCGGAACGACAGTGCAAAGCTGTTATTTAAAGTAAATCCAATGGAGGTTTTTCCTGTCATCTAAAATATTTTATGTTATCAGAAGTTTACAGATATTTCAGTCAAGCAAACACAGCCGTATAGTCTAGGAATCTAAAAGGTTTAAGTTAGTTAAACAATTAAAAGCTTTCGAGGTGGCGACTTTTGTTTGGTGACAGAGTAACCTGGCAGGAAGAGAGAGTTCACCTGTAGTAAGCAGCTCAATAAAATCTGCTGACTGCAGGCTATAACTAAGGTTACTTGGACATCACACTTCCCTGAACACAGGAAGTCCGCAAACACAGGAAGTCCGCTTTAATGCGTAAATGTAGTTACACTGCTGCATTGAATAAAGGAAACAACCTTGCAGCCGTAGTTTGTCAGAAACGGACTGAGATATATTAAGAAGTGTATCAAAAAGATTGAGCAAACAATAAAATTTCAGTTTTTAAGCGATTTATCTAACTCTCTTCAAAATCAATCGAGCCTACATAGTCGTGTTGTTATGGTAATAAAATGAAGAACTTTTACTAAAGTCTCTGAGGGTACTAGTACTATTTAAACTGTTGGATGGCGAAAGAAAACTGCTAGAAAGCTGCAGCTTAAACTTTTAGTAACATTTTATATTTCAAATGTGATGATATGTTGTGGTTTTAAGTTCAGTTTTCTTACGAAATAAACGTATTGCTATCCTTATTGGGCAAAATGCCAGCGGAGCATATTTGGAACAAAGCCAAGACTGCTTTGGTGTTTTATGTCAATGGGCGAAAGGTGACTTAGTTTGTCGATATAAGGTGCTTGTTCAAGGGACACTTTAAGTTTTCTACTCTTCCCATTGTCACTTAGCACAAGGCTTCTCAAACTATGGGTCGTGTCTAAAATTTGAGGTCGCAAAATGTATTTTTTGGATCCTGAAACAAATTCAACTTTCATAAGTTGAATTGTTTTTTGGTATTTTTTTTGCTTTTCCTTTTCCATTACGCAGTTCATTTGTTAATGATTTACTGAACAGCTAATTTCATAAATTGTTTGCGTTTGCATGATGTCGCCATAGACAAAAATAGCACTTGATATTTGTGATGGGACGTTTATTGTTTTAATATCATTAACATGTAGGCCACCCATCAAGAGGTCGCACAGAAATTTCTTTTCTAAAATGGGGTCACACAACAAAAATGTTTCAGAAGCCCTGACTTAGTATATGCTTTGTGTGGGTACTTTATCAAATTATTTGGCAACCATAGCTACATTGTCCCTAAAATCATAAACTGCGTTATTGACACGAAATGGCTAATGCACTTTCCCATGGATACATTGTTATTCAAGTCATTTGCTAATACTAATACTTTGATAAACCTATTAATTATAAATGAATATAATTTAACAGCTAACATTGAAGATTGTTATGTGCTCGTGTTAGGTTAAAATTCGTAAATGGAAAATAGAGTGTAAGCAAATCTTTAAAAATCCCTTTTGCAGGTTACAGATGAAAGCGCAGATCCTGAAATTTCTCTTTTAACTTATTTGAGAACAAAGCGTAAGTGATCGCGCAATTTGCAGTGAAAAATTCTCACTTAAACTATGAAAATTTGAAAACAAAGCATAAAAGGATGTACGAATCAATAGCTTTTTCAGCCAAATTGTTTACGTTTAAAGTAAAATACGGTTTTATTTTGACAAAACATTACAATGTTTATTCTTGTTGTTGTATTTTAGTCAGATTGACCGGTACCAAGCTAGGATGCGGGGAAGGAGGCTGTGGAGCTTGCACTGTCATGGTGTCCAGATGGAGCCGCTATGAAGGAAGAATAATGTGAGTATACAGATAGGAAGTTCTGAAAGTTTTTACACTGATATGTCTTCGACCATAATCTAAAGCGATGTAAGAAGCAACACTTGTTTTATATTAATTTCTACGTAGGTTACGATCAATATGTCGTTTGCGAGGGTTTAATTTTTTGGATACATGTAAAACGTTCTACTAAACTGTCATGGTACTGTCTATGAGTCTTGTTTTGCGCTAAACAAAAGCAAATGCGTTATTTTCATTTTATAGTCACATTTCCGTTAATGCCTGCCTAGCACCTGTTGTATCAATGCATGAATGTGCGGTTACAACGATAGAAGGGATTGGAAGCACAAAAACAAAGCTTCACCCAGTTCAGGTCATGTTATAAGTGCAATGCATTCATGACTTGTATGTCTTCAATTAACCTACAATTTAATTTTTGTTAAATTCAGTGGTTTACTAAAAGTACAAATGCAAATTATAAATCAACTTCAAATCAACAAAATTTTATGCTATCTAAAACAGGAACGTCTGGCTGATTTTCATGGATCGCAATGTGGTTTTTGTACTCCTGGCATTGTTATGTCTATGTACACATTGTTACGTAACAAAGAAGGTCCAACGTCACGTGACATCGAAATGTCACTTCAAGGAAATCTGTGTCGATGTACAGGTTATCGACCAATATTGAGTGGTAAGCTTGCTGACGTGATGCAGCACTTTTTGCCAAATAATAACCAACTTAACCGACTTCTACTGCAGTATTTTAAATACTTACATTAGGCCTATATATAATGCTATGGAAGTCTAAACTTGGCTCTGTTTTGTCTAGCATTTAACACATTTGCCAAGCCGTTACCACCAGGCGCTTCGGGTTGCCCTTTGGGCGCAAATTGTTGCCAAAACAAGCAAAATGGTTGCGACAGTTGAGTATATGACAATTCATATTGACTTAGTTAACATGGCTTTTGATCAGTTGCATCATAAATGAATATCTTGTAGATCTAGTTGTAAATGGAGACGTCAAAGTTGAAGATAGTGACGTAAAGAACCCGTGTCAATATGCTCCTCATGACTCAACCCAGGAACCAATATTTCCTCCAGAATTATTGGTAAACAATTTTTCCTGCAGTACCTGTTTAATTGGACCTTATAAATTTTAGAATAAAATTGAAAACTATTAATCAAAATTTTTAAGATTATAATTCTTTTTCGGAGGGCAACGCTGGATGAACTTTTAGCATTTTTTAGCTGACTTTAAGCTAATTCAATGATGATCTGGATTTTATCCACTACATTAGCACCCATTAATTAATTTTGTATTAAACAAGGTATAATTGAAACACTGAAGTAATGAAAAACATTTTTGAAAGAAAATTTTCAAGCAAACTAAACGATGCCGAAAATGTTAAGTTAATATTTTCTCTGATCATGAGAAGAAAACTTACTTTGAAGGACTAAAAGTTGGTAATTTGTTTACAGATAGCAAGTCAACAAGAATCTTCGGAGGTTATAAAATTTGTTGGAGAACGCGTCACGTGGTACAGACCAATCACATTAGCTCAATTAACCGATTTGAAGGAAAAATATCCACGAGCACATCTCGTTGTCGGCAACACTGAGATCGGAATTGAGACTTGGGTCAAAGGTCACCACCATCCTGTCATAATTAGTCCTGCTTACGTAGACGAGTTGACGACCATATCTATCAATGAAACAGGTTTCTGTTAAAGTGAGGGGAAAATCCAAAAATAATTTGGCCTTAAAACAAACAACATTAATCAGTAACCTACTGGTCAAGAATTTGTACTAATATGTATAGTGGTTAAGCAGTAATTGCCAAAATTGTATCGCAAATTTGATTATGACGAAAACCCCAGTGATTATGACGTCATAATACCATAAATATATCTGATGTCTGTGGTTTATATCAGGTACAGTTGGCTAGATGACGCGTTGTGAATAGAATACGTCTCCATAGGTAGGTGATTAGTAGCAGATAATTTTTATTTTCAGCATAGGAATATCACAGATAAGCATATATAAACTGGCAAAACATTCTTGTTTTTACCTCGGTTACCGGTACCGAATTAGGCTAGCGCCAGCAGCCCAGACTACACTGTACCGGTACTCTACTGTCGGTTAGCATTTGCTTTAACCAGTACATATAGGCTAGACACGAACGCTAAGGTAGTTTAGGGTTATTTAAGGGAAAAGTCCCTGTTATACACATAAGTACGTTGTAGTTATACCTATTCTTCTTTATTTGTTTGTTCCAGAAAATATTCTATTTATACTTGATCCAAAAAACCGAGTCATCCCTATTGTTTCTTCTAGTGTGACGTAATAAGAACCGCCACCCTCGTCACAATTAAGCAATGAGGTTGTGTTTTCCACTTATTTATAGCAATAACTGCTTAACCACTACATATTAGTACAAATTCTTTCACCAGTATATTTACTAGTCACAACTAATCTTTGATTTAAGGCCAACTTGTTTTTGGACTTGCCCCTCACTTGAAGTATATAGCTTTGTTAGGGTACGTTTTATTTTTTGAAGAATAGGGCGACAGGTAAAGTTTCTATCAACTGATACAAAGTTTTTTTCAATAAGGTATTCCTCTTGAATTCCATTCTTATCACTTCAAAGTAGCGTTAACTTTGTAGCGACCGTTGGGTGTTTGTTTGGTTTGTCGCTGGTTGGCGCCCTCGGGACGTTCTCAGCATGTATTGATTTCTGCACTGCACGTTCGTTTCACCACGCCATTCGCTTTCTGCTTTGCTTGCGCACACAGGACAGATGATTCGATTAAAGTCTTAAACTAAGATGGTTGTGTTTTAACTTTTAATATATGAGCGAAGGTAGCTTACAACTGTAACAGCAGCCTTCTGAGTCAGGAGTCAGCAACGGATTAACCTAACAACGTAACAGCTTTAGCCTTCGCCATAACTTTTTATAAGGTTACATATGTTGACATTACGATTGTAAACACTTGTTTAAATGGTTCCTTTTATAGACGTTTATTCGACTGGACATTTAGAATGTGTGTTTTGTACGACAGGCGTAACCATCGGTGCTTCATGTACGCTGACGCAAATATGTCACCAACTGACGCAAATAACAACGGAAAGACCAGCTTATCAGACCCAGCCAATGAAAGCTGTCCTTGATGCACTTCATTGGTTTGCTGGAGATCAAATACGGAATGTTGCAGTAAGTAATCTCACTTTTACTTTTAGGACTTAGCACAAACGTCTTACTTTTCTAACAACATGAACTCACACTGGGTCGAAAATGGAGTTCTTATACGTGCTGTTTGCATAAAGGAAATTTCTTGCACATTATATTTGGATCAAGCTAAAATGTAGCAAGTATTGTTTCGACACACTCTGCATAACAGAAATCAGAAAGATATCCTGGTAAATAAAAGCACTTTTAGGTGTTAGGAGGAAACGTCATGACAGCAAGTCCCATATCTGACCTTAACCCCATTCTAATGGCTTGCGAGAGCGAGGCAAAGTTCATGCTTCATTCCCGAGGTGAACGAACTTTGAAAATGGATCAAGATTTTTTCCCGAGTTATAGAAAGACTGCAGCTATGCCTGGAGAAGTTCTAAAGTCCATCACTCTTCCTTTTACAACAAAAGTATTTCACCGTGTGTTTCGCATTGCCATAGTTCATGAGATCTGCAAACCATTTTGAAACGTTTTTTGTAAAGCACACATAATCTAACATTCTTCTTTAGTATATACAGTTGATATCATCATCGTACTTTTGTATTGTATACGAATATTTAAAGTTCTACATGCAATCCAAACGACGAGAAGACGACATATCTATAGTAAACGTCGCAATGAGGGTAAAGTTTAACTCTAAAACTCGGAAAGTCCAAACGTTTGTTGCAGCATTTGGTGGCATGGCAGCAACAACATTCATGTCAGCTGGAATGATGGAAAACATGAAAGAAAGGTATTAGCTGAATTAAAAAATCTTTCCACCCATAAATTTTAATGACATATTTCGAGTCATATACAAAACCATCGACACAAATAACCAAAAACGTAAATGTTTAAATTTAGATATTGAAAAGTTGAATTTTTTGCTCTAGGGAATGGGATGAAAGCTTGCAGGAGGATGGAATTAGATGGCTTGCTGAGGACTTGCCTCTTACACTGAGTACTCCTGGAGGAATGGTGGAGTACAGAGAAGCTCTCGCAGCCAGTTTTTTCTTTAAGTTCTTTGTCCATGTGAAGGAATGTTTGATCAAGGACGGAATATCCAAAGTAAATTTGGCATTATTGCTTTGTTTTGAATAAATCTTACAATGAATTTCCTTTCTAAGTTTCTTTGTGTGACAATAGCAGGTTGTCTTGTCAGTTGAAGAAACGTCTACGCAAGTTCCTCTGGGTGGGGATTATTATGGACGCTTGAACACACAAACATATGAAGATGTAAAGTTCTGTAAACATCATATCAAATGATATTGAATGTTCCACAATAAACTTTCCTCAATATTTATGCGTACTTGAAAGGTGCCGGCAGAACAACCGGCTGATGATCCCGTCGGAAGGCCAATGAAGCATCTTTCAGCTGTAAAGCAAGTGACCGGAGAAGCAATTTATTTAGATGACATTCCACATTATGCTGGTAAGAAGAAATTGCACATTGCAATACTTTCCTTGGGCTGCTGGAAACGACAATTAGTTCAAAAGTAGGCCATAGTTTGAAGCTAAGCGGATACAAGCAGCGTAATATTTTACAAAAGTTTGCTCTTTAATAGATGAATTGTATTTGTGCTTGGTGACAAGTACAAGAGCTCATGCCTACATTCGAGGTGTTAATATTGACGAAGCAATAGGAACACCAGGCTTTGTCACCTACGTAGATTATCGTGACGTACCTGGTTCCAATAATGTTGGAATTGATAAACAGGATCAAGTTTTTGCCAAAGAAAAAGTGAATATTTTACTATTTTGGCTTTTTTGACATTTTATTGACCTGTCGTAAAATGATCAATGTTGTGTTTATGTTGAGTGACTGTCGCTCTTCTTTCAACTCAGCTGTTCCAGAAGCCACATAAAACGTAATTGTGATGAAAAACTTTGATTCAGGTGACCTATGTGGGTCATGTCATTGGTGCTGTGGTTGCAGATAATAATGCGCATGCGCAAAGGGCAGCCAGACTAGTGACCGTTGAGTATGAAGACATAACGCCAAGAATAATAACAATTGAGGTAAAGGTTGTTGGGATCAAAACAATTACAAGAGACCGAAATTGTCAAAATATATTCTAATTAATATTTTACCTGAAACTTCCATTTTACAGCAAGCAATAGAGCATGAGTCTTATTTCCAACCAGTCAGCAAAATGATTCAGGGAGACGCTGAGACTGTGATGGAATCCTGTGATCACGTTATTAGTGGCGAATGCAGGTTAATAGAAGTTCGACTGTATACATTGACTGGTTCATATCTAAATTTTTGTAGACACCAATCTTGTAAAAAATAAATGCAGGTAAATAAAAATGTAATGGTGTATATTGATTTGCCATATATTTGTATAGACAACTAATCTGGCAATTAATACAAAATCGCGTTATTAACACTGGAAAAGTATTTTGGTCTCATTTTTAATTAAATTTGTCTATTTTTTTTTAACTCACCACGATATTTTCGTAGAATTGCTGGCCAAGAGCATTTCTACCTGGAAACGCAAGCATGTCTTGCGGTGCCGAAGGGAGAGGACGGAGAAATGGAAATATTTGCTTCCTCACAAAATCCCTCAGGTCTACAATTGAATGTAAGTGATAAGTTCGAAACTATTCAACATAATCAAGGAATGTATCGCAAATATATGTATACAGTAAGTTTTTAGTTTTTATAGTTAATTGCCTACAAACTTCTACTTAATATCTTAACATTTACTTGAAATCAACGTAGATAAGCAGACAATACACATTATGTCCTTGAATCATGTCTTGCCTTAAACATCAAATTCATTTAGATTATTTGGAATGTCACTGTATAATAAGTGTTGTTAGGCTGCACGGGCTCTAGGGGTCCAATGCAATAAAATAGTCGTAAGAGTAAAAAGGATGGGCGGAGGATTTGGAGGAAAGGAAACAAGATACAACGTTCTCTCAAATCCTGTAGTTGTGGCCGCCAACAAGCAAGTTAAATGCTCTCTTAATGTTTACAAAAATTTGAAAAGAATACCATAATGTTTGTATAATAGTTTTGTATGACGTGGCCAAAGAATTCACGCTTTGTCTGAACTTGGCAGGTGCGGAAAGCCAGTGAGATGTATGCTAACCAGACAGGAAGACATGCTCATAACTGGACAACGCCATGCCTTCCTTTCTAAATATAAGGTAAGTTAGTTTGTTCCGGTTTTAAAACTGTAAGCAACATCAGAGAACGAAACTGAAGACATTGTGTTTGAACATTGATGCTTTACCTATCTGCTGATGCTTCTTTACCTATACTGTATAAAAACAATATGTTTCTTTTTTCAATAGGTTGGTTTTAATCAGGAAGGGAAAATTTTAGCTCTAAAGAATAATTTGTACTCAAACTGCGGAAACACTTTGGATAACTCTTCCGGTGTGATGGACCGTGCCTTGTTCCACTCGGATAATTGTTACAGGTTGAATTAAAACTAATAATATTTGTCGATTGTTCGGTTCAGTGCGGCATTCTTTCTGTGGTCTTTTGAACTTATGATAAATATCTGCATGTAGAAGTTTATTAAGTATAATGCGCGTTTGCGTTTAAGCGAAAATTAGGTACAAAATTCCAAATTCTTGCACAGAAGTTAAGTTAACTTATCAAAGAAATAACATGTAATTTTAGAATACCAAATGTTAGCCTTAAAGGCGTCATGTGTCGCACCAATATTGCGTCCAACACGGCGTTTCGTGGATTCGGTGGACCGCAGAGCATGCTTGTTGTAGAAGAATGGATCACTAGAGTGGCCGCAGTATTAAAACTGGATCCAGAAAAGGTGAAAAATTCGACTTGCTTACGTCATTATGTTAAATGTATTTATGCATTTTTAGTCTTTTTTATCGAATGTCAGTCATAGTTAATGACATCATATATAGCAGGGGTGGCCAGACCTGCTTCCTGCTCGAGCCGCATATTACCAATTCGAGCTTTAAAAGAGCCGCAACACAAACACAATAAAAAATACGAATTTATTCACTCACAACGAAGTGTAGCTATTGATAAACATTAGTGCTGCGTGGTGATACTATGAGTCTCCACCTGGGCTTCACCAACTCTTTATGCAATTATTAGTGTAACCGTAACCAAGACTTAAAACTAGGTCAACCCTGAGGTACAGCTTCAAACTGACAGTTTACTTAACTACAGTGTACAAGTTAGCACACTTCTGTACAATAATGTCCTTTTTGGAGTGTAATTTGATTATTACTAACAATGAGTCCATTGTTACTACGTGTGATAGAACGCATTGTTTCATAATCTGATCAAACAACTCGTCTAGACCGGGAAAATGCATGTCTAATTCAACAATGCAAATTCATTAAAGAGCCGCAATTAAAGGCTCAAAGAGCCGCATGCGGCTCGAGAGCCGCAGTTTGGCTACCCCTGATATATAGCATAAATTGCACAGTAACCTAACTTTATACTGTTGTTATAAGAAAAATTGATATTTTTTAGTAACAAAACCGTCTGATCATTAATGTTGTTTGTCGTTTTTAAACCAGATTAGAGCAATGAATATGTATGAGGAAGGGGATTTAACTCACTTTGCTCAAAAGCTTGACAATTTCTTTGTGAGAAGATGCTGGCAAGAATGCATGCAACGTGCAAATTTCGACAAACGAAAAGCAGAGATCAAAACCTACAACAAGAAAATGAGGTTAACAAAGAAGGTTAAATTTTTGCAACAAAGTGTTCAAAGCTGCTCAATGTCAGCAGTGCTCATCTTTTAGTTACGTTTTTTTTTCTTTAACCACGGTTTGTGACAGTTTACAATTTTTATAACATAGGTGGCGCAAACGAGGCATTTCGTGTGTTCCAACAAAATTTGGCATCTCTTTCGAAGAAAACTATCTCAACCAGGCTGGGGCACTGGTGCATGTTTACAGAGACGGATCAGTTCTAGTTACTCATGGAGGAACCGAAATGGGACAGGGGCTACACACGAAAATGATTCAAGTTAGTATTCTGATATACTATAATATCCTACACAAGTTAAGCGTTGAAAAAATAACTACGACCTTTAAATTTACAGATTGCAAGCCGCTGCTTAGGCGTACCACATGCAATGATACATCTTTCTGAAACAAGCACCAGCACCGTTCCAAATGCATCTGGTACCGCTGCCAGTGTAAGCTCTGATACCAACGGCATGGCTGTAAAGGTGCAAAGCTGATCATTTAGAGTACTGGTAGTTCATTTTTTTCAAGAAAAAACGGATTAATAATAACATACAATAAATATAATATTGTTAATATTTGTTATATCTATTATTGTTAATACTGCCCATAATTTGTTTTGAAACAAGTAAATCCACAACAAGGTTGTTTTTAAGAACAAAAACTTGTTTCCAACAGAATGCATGCGAAGTAATCGTGTCAAGACTTCAGCCTATTCAGTCCAAGTACCCAGAGTTAAGTTGGAATGAAACAATCGAAAAGGCCTATTTTGAGCAAATCAGCCTTTCTGCAACTGGATTCTACAGGTATAAAGGCTATACGTTGATATAATACATGTACGTTGCACGGTTAAAAGAGATATTTTGAATTATCAAAGACTTGCAGTTTATTTACATTTTTTTTGCTACTTAACTGTAGGCCTATATTTAATCTAACTTATGTGAACAATTAGTTTAATGATCAAGAAGTTTATAATTTTAATGATCCAACTGGTTATTTTTCATGGATGATGTATATAGCTGGTTGTCAAACTACCTTTTTAATTTCACTTCATAGTTTTTCGTGTTTTTGTTTATTTATCTCTTCACTGCCTTTAATTTTAGTAACTTTCCTTTCAGAATCCCTGATCTCTTTTGGGATTGGGACAGGGAAAGCGGGAAGATTGGAAAATCAAAACGGTTCAGTTACTTTACATACGGTGCAGCGGTGTCTGAAGCTGAAATTGACTGCTTGACTGGAGATCACATCGTGCTCAGAACTGACATCGTCATGGATTTGGGAAGAAGTCTTAATCCAAGCATCGACATTGGACAGGTGAGGTATTTTGTCGTGATAGCTTAATACTGGTACTGGTTATCATTTATAACTGACCTAAAAGATGTTTTTGATATCAATAAATTAAGTCAAAATATATCGTGTGTGAAACATTCAGACGACTAGAAAGAAAAAGAACTATTTGTTCTTAGATCGAAGGAGCTTTTACTCAAGGGTATGGAATGATGACTTTGGAAGAACCGCTTTACTCGCCAAAAGGAGAAATGCTCACAAGAGGACCAGGAACTTACAAGATTCCCGGTTTCGGGGATTGCCCTAAAGAGTTCAACGTACATTTGCTGAGAGATGTATCCAACAAGCAAGCAATATTTTCATCGAAGGTACAACTGTTTGCAGTTAGCAGTAATGTAGTTGAAGTACATTAACTTAATAAGACCTTAAACTGCATACTTCCATATATTCTTAGGCCGTCGGTGAACCGCCACTTTTTTTAGCGTCATCGGTTCTCTTTGCGATAAAAGACGCGATTGGTTACGCCAGAGAAGACTCGGGATTGCCAAGAGAGTTCCGACTGGATTCTCCCGCGTCAGCAGAACGTATTAGAATGTCTTGCGCTGACCGCTTCACCAAACAGGTTTGTTCAAAGCAAACTTAATCATAACTCAACATAGGAACACATTTAATGATTTTGTAAGAACTATAGTAATATCACCTTCTTGACATTTCTCGATTAACCAATATTTTTGGCTTTCAGCACGCGTCACATTCAACAAATGAAGAGAAACTGACCCCATGGTCTATCCAAGCATAAATTTGTATGCTTGTATTTTAATGTTGGCAGTTGTTGTTAATTTCATGTTATAGAGATTGTAATACTTGTTCGAAAAATGGATAAGATGTAACTGTATAACTGCCATCATGTTCCATCTTGCACAAAACAATTTTACTGTATATGTGTGACGAAAATATGTCACGTGTTATTTATAGTATCTTATATTTTACCGTTTTTATGGTGCGTTAATTTTCTGCTTGATGTGCGATGATTACTTCACGGTGTTTTGGTTTTAGCTGATTACCTGCGATTAATTATCGTTGCTCTCACGTTTAGTGCGCTCTTATCCTATCAATAGTTTGGCACCTCACCTTTTGCATTCTGTAAAATCCGTTGTTAAGTGATTTAAGGAGGTCGGTTTGGTTTTGATTGTGGGGGCTGTTTAATGAAATAAATTGCTTTCTTGGGTTTTATTGATGATGTCGCCATTCACCGTGAATGTGAGAAAACAGCCTGGCACCAGAAGGCAAGAATTTTCGGTTACGTATGTATCTGTAATTTCTTTCCACAATTAACAGCTTCTGTAATTAAACAGCAAAAATTTTTTTTTTGCGCTATAGTATATGTAACAAACGCAAACGTTACTTCGATAAACCTAATCTAAAGATCAAAATGACATCAGTTTGATCTACAGCTTCTAATTTCAGTACAGTTTCTTGCATTTCTCTATAAAAGTAAATCTTACATGACAGTAAAAACATAATCTCAACAAAGAAAGTAAAGAAATCGGTTAATGTTCATAGAGACGAGTTTCAGGTCGAAGCACGAAGCATACTTAATCAAGTTCGATTTATTCAGACCGAAAGTTTCGAAAAAAAGTGTCACTGAGTAAATCGACAATAGAACACAAAATTGTTTTGTGTGTCACAAAAAAGAAGCTAAAGGTTTTATTAAACGGTTGAAATGCAATAATTACAGTAAATAAAACGTGTTTGGACGAGACAAGCTGAGACGTGTCACATTACAAGCTTTCAGCTTGCGCTTGTAATTTCTTGCTAGCTAATTTGTATACGTAATATGCAAACACTTTCTTTTACGTATTTTGCTCTAACAATGTTACCGAAATTGATAAAATGTAAATTATTTTTGCAGAGCTTTCAAAACGATGTTGTGGATGAGATGATAAGTCATGATGTTATTCCACTGTTTCTTCAATATTTCATGATTTTAATTGATGATGGAAATGAATATCCAATTGACAGGTAGGCTGGCATTGCCAGCAAGCTGTTTGTTTATTTTTTTATTTTACTTAAGTTAATGCTAAAATTAAAAATGATTTCATCTATTTTTATACGTGTTTTATTTGAGCCAAAAAATGACATTTGAGGTAGTAAAGTATTTGCATTTACCTCTGTATTATTAATAGTCTAAATCAATGCAAATATGGTGGAAAGTAATAAAATCTTCTTTGCTTTCTTATAATAGATTTATTTATTAATTTTGAAAGGCTATATCGATTCGAAAGTGCTTTTCACTCGAATTTTTTTGGGTCATACATGATTCCACTTGAAATACCAGGTTGCTTTGCATAGGTCGTGGTTGGCATTTTTGCCTTTGCCAAACATACCTTCAACACCCACGCCCTGAAAGTTTATATTGGTTCATGCAAGGCGAAAGAAACTTTTTATACTTGGTCATTTTTAATTAATCTTGGTGATTATACTTGCATACATGCTTGATGCATCTCTTAATCATGACTAATTAGCGGGCTATTTTCATTTTAATTTCTCATACTAAATTGTTTTGTTGTTTTACTTAGCGTGAGATATGGATTCTTGGAAGTACTTAAAGGATTGGTGTTTAACATGACTGAAACTAGCTCAGAATTTTGCTTTGAATGTTGCAAGCAAGGTTTGATTACGTTGATGGCCGTACATTTGCAATATTTACAAGGCTTATTTTGGCTTCCATTGGAGGTACTAATGATTACCCTTACGCATAATCAACTACCATTACATTTTAAGGTACTCATTAATCTGAAAAACCTTTTAAGTTTGGCTACATTGACTTTCTTTGTTTCTAGTATTTCAACTTAGATATTAATTTTTTTAGGTGAAAGGTTATGCAGAACAAAAAGCTGTAGGTATTATGTACAACTGTGCAAAAAGACCAGAGCCTTTGATTTATGCAAAAGTACAAAACACCTTTGAAATAATGTCAGAATTTAGACACGAAATGGTCAAAGAAGTGGTAATTTAGCTTTATTGTAGCTTTACTTAAACTGAATATAATCAGAACGCATTGGAAAGTAAAATTTACGCAAAAAGTATCAACAATTCAAAAAACGTATTTAACAAAAAATCTTTTGAAAACAGCTGAATATCTGCGCTCGATACTAGTCTTAGGAACAATATTAGTTCTCACATCAATCACACTACATTATTTTCTGTTTGCATTGCATTGACACAGGGACCAGAAAGGATGGAATTTTTAACCTTCATTGCTTTTTCTGTGACTTACATGGCAGAGGAAGATCAGCTCGGTTCCTTGAAAGTCCATCAGTCTTTAATTAACTACATTGTGGAGGTTAGTATTTCAAAAGATGCTGGTAATTGATGTAATAACTTCAAAATACTTTGATAAAAATCTACGAGCTTTTATTACTTTTAATCTCATTTCTTCTATTTGGGAAACCAAATCAAAGAATATCAACAAAGCTGTTGCAAGCAATAAAGACATTAAGCTCAAAAGAGGAAGTTATTCGCTGTTGGAAATGTTTGATGGTTTAGCTCAGCTTGCTCGCAATGACGACAATGCAGCAGCAATTCTAAAATGTCCTGAATCCGTTGATTACATAACAAAATTTTTAAATTCAGGTAAAAATGGTTTATTTAAATAATAAACATGTTATGTTGGTTACAAAAAGCATGTCATTATTCATAATATTATTCAAATTTTGTTGAAAATATTAATTGATAATTTGTACATTTTTTCTATTTTATTTTTATTTCATAAAGCATTTTAAAAGCTAATCAGTAACTAACCATACCTTTACCATACGCAAATAGATCAAGAGTCAAACAGAAAAGCTTCCTTGCAACTAATCTGTAACATTTGTCAGTCGAAGAGAAACAAAGGGAAAGTTCAGAAGCAATTAGAACTGTTCGATCTACTGACAAATATGCGAATAAACGACCCAAACCAGTAAAACAATAAAACTTAATCTAAAATATACGATACTGCAGTAGCAAATGTGTTTTCAAAATATACGAAGCATAAAGGCGTGATCTTCCAAAGTTTTCTATAATTCAACAGAGAACTGACGTTTGATATTTGAACAAGAAGCATTGCCTCACCACAAAATTAATTACATAGCAACTAGTTTTAAATAATTTTGTTTTTGTATTTTAAGGGACCTCAGACTCATGGCGGATGAGACTTGTAAATTCCTATCTTCCCCAGCAGAAAAATCTTTATCAAAATTGTTTAAACTAAGAAAATAAACAACGTCAACCCATTTCAATAATCACATATCAGCAGAACTCGGAGTCATTGTCACAAGAAACAATGAAAATCGATGGGAAAGTAGCACACAAGCGGCATGATCTGAATGACGCTTTACAGTTTAAAAACTTACATTATTGTTTTAATTTTTTACACATGGCTTTATAATTTCACTGAGTTACACAAAATGATGTACAAAAATATTAGTGATTCTGCTTGAAAGACTCAATTAAAAGTTTTAATGCAAATCGCAAGAATTGATTATGCTTTATAATATTGAGTTTTTTCCGCTTTTTTTCGAAATCTGATTCTGAAATTTTCACCAGTATTTGTGTTGCTATTATTAAAATGGTTTATTTCTATAAATTGATTCTGTACATTTTTCAATTTTACTTTGTACTCATTTTATGTCCTTAGTCTTTTAGTAAACTTTTAAACTACAAACATGATGATCAACAGTTCCGGATAATATACATTTTGTGAAGTAAAAATTTAGAGAATGTATATTTTAAAATTTGTAAATATTTCATTTCATGAAATTTTGCAATTTTACGTGATCAATATTTGGATGTAAAGTGATTTTATCTCATGAATCATGTTACATTTGATCATATACATCATAAAGTATCACACATATCATATGATTTTATGCTAAAAGTAATTTGCTGATTTTGTAGTTTGCTTTGAATCGACAAGCGATAAATAAACATAAATAAAACTGTCTCTCTTTGGCAACCAAAAATAGCGCTTCTAGTTGCAGCAAATATAGATTTATGACAGACTTTAGTTGAAAAAAATGTTACATGCATAAACAAATTTTAATACTCCTGCCCCGGTCTAAAGTCGCTCGTTATGGAAAACAGGTGTTAAGCGCGAAACGCTTAATAGATTTAACAGATAAACAAGATAGCGAAACTATTACACCTACTACAACTCTGACATTTTATTATGCAGAAACGTATTTTGTAATGTTTATTATTAAATAAAATGTCATGACATAATTACACTTAAAATATTTGCCACAGTGTTCATGATTTTGGTATTGACGGGGATTTTAGAGAAATAAAAGCCGTCAAAATTTTTGCCTCGCAGTAATAATTTTTCAGGCATAAATGTTCGACAACTTATGCTCAGCAACGTTGTTGTTTGTAATATTTCGGGCAAGCCGTTAACGATGAGTTTGTGGACTTTGTAGACAGTTTCCAGTTCGAGCTAGATCCAAGTAATTAAAACAGTAAATATATCAACTAAGTGTTTTTCAAAGCCAGGAATCAAGCAATGATATGTCGTCGCTCAGTTTAAGTCGTGCAAAGTAAAAAGTTCAATGCAGCATCACAAATTCCTTTTGTTTAATGTCCAGTATACCGTTGTCTCGCAAGTAACATTCCTTTGTTTTCAAAATTTGGTGTGTTTAGTTACATCGTGATATAACTCAAATCGTTCAGTTTCATGTCACTGAAATTTTGCAGATCGATTTCCACACAACCGATCCCATTCGTTTCTTTTATGCTTTTTATAGATTTGTGCAATGTAAGCCAGAAGTATTATTGGAAATATGAAACAAAAGGGCGGTGAGGTATAAGTGTTATATTTCGTATTTCAATAATGCGTTCCGATAGACTCCATTTTTTCTTTCTGTTAATTGCTTTTTATGTCGACCATTAAGGCGTTTCTTTTCAACGTTAGTTGTCGCTAACGAGCTACCTCGACCTTTCAGTAAATCTTGTGTGTTTAGTCCATTAGACAACCTTTTTATATAGCCTACTGTAAGATTACTCTTTTTCCTGCCAAACATTTTTTAAGCAATACAGTTTGTTTCTGATGGTTATCATCGGTCTACGGTTTGCATGCTCGGTTGTCTGCATAGCAACCAAAGTGTAAGTAATTCCATGTGCAAAATACGCAAGTCAAGAATGCAACTCAACTAAATGCGACCACAGGTCAGTTTTTGGTCGGTTTCTTAGCTCTTCTTCGCAATACTGAAGACAACAGAGCAGGTTAACGCTGGAATCTACAGTCTTAAATGTACAGTTTGAGTTGGAACTTTTCACAGCCTTCTTGAGCCTTGGATAAAGTTCAGTCTCATGTATTTGCCATTATGCTCAAAAATATAACACAACTAGCAACCTAGATTTTTTAGAATCAAAAATCAAATCATGGATTATCAAAACGTTTCACATCTCACCGACTTTACCAAACATCGGTCTTTAATTATCAAGAAAAACCTCAATTAAAATTAATTAAAACAATTAAATTTATATTGCGGTATACAGTATTGGTATACTATCTACATATTTACATATCCTACATACTATATAGTATACTATCTTAGTCAAAAACTGGTTGTACGTCCATAGGACACTCACTAATGGGTTCGTCATTCGGCCATCACAAGTGCAAACGTAAATAAGCCAAACCAGCGAAATAAAAGGTCAATTTGTGTATTTTTTTTAAGTTAGTTTAACTGTTTGAAATTCGCCTTGTCTGAACGAGTACTAGATACTTTTTTGAGCATTAGCATGTAGGCGATTATGACTCTTTGAACATAGTTTACAATCACTCGTACAATCGTTAAACATTCGTAAACCTAAGCATGAGGACCTATAACTTCTTTGTTTGCGTAACGCCGCAAACTCGATGGCAGCAACGAACAGCACGATAAAGTTGATATGTCAACGTTGTCGCTAAAACTTGTCTTTCAACAAACATTGAGAGTAACCATTACGCTTGAATAGCTTACATGTGTTTGCGGAACGACAGTGCAAAGCTGTTATTTAAAGTAAATCCAATGGAGGTTTTTCCTGTCATCTAAAATATTTTATGTTATCAGAAGTTTACAGATATTTCAGTCAAGCAAACACAGCCGTATAGTCTAGGAATCTAAAAGGTTTAAGTTAGTTAAACAATTAAAAGCTTTCGAGGTGGCGACTTTTGTTTGGTGACAGAGTAACCTGGCAGGAAGAGAGAGTTCACCTGTAGTAAGCAGCTCAATAAAATCTGCTGACTGCAGGCTATAACTAAGGTTACTTGGACATCACACTTCCCTGAACACAGGAAGTCCGCAAACACAGGAAGTCCGCTTTAATGCGTAAATGTAGTTACACTGCTGCATTGAATAAAGGAAACAACCTTGCAGCCGTAGTTTGTCAGAAACGGACTGAGATATATTAAGAAGTGTATCAAAAAGATTGAGCAAACAATAAAATTTCAGTTTTTAAGCGATTTATCTAACTCTCTTCAAAATCAATCGAGCCTACATAGTCGTGTTGTTATGGTAATAAAATGAAGAACTTTTACTAAAGTCTCTGAGGGTACTAGTACTATTTAAACTGTTGGATGGCGAAAGAAAACTGCTAGAAAGCTGCAGCTTAAACTTTTAGTAACATTTTATATTTCAAATGTGATGATATGTTGTGGTTTTAAGTTCAGTTTTCTTACGAAATAAACGTATTGCTATCCTTATTGGGCAAAATGCCAGCGGAGCATATTTGGAACAAAGCCAAGACTGCTTTGGTGTTTTATGTCAATGGGCGAAAGGTGACTTAGTTTGTCGATATAAGGTGCTTGTTCAAGGGACACTTTAAGTTTTCTACTCTTCCCATTGTCACTTAGCACAAGGCTTCTCAAACTATGGGTCGTGTCTAAAATTTGAGGTCGCAAAATGTATTTTTTGGATCCTGAAACAAATTCAACTTTCATAAGTTGAATTGTTTTTTGGTATTTTTTTTGCTTTTCCTTTTCCATTACGCAGTTCATTTGTTAATGATTTACTGAACAGCTAATTTCATAAATTGTTTGCGTTTGCATGATGTCGCCATAGACAAAAATAGCACTTGATATTTGTGATGGGACGTTTATTGTTTTAATATCATTAACATGTAGGCCACCCATCAAGAGGTCGCACAGAAATTTCTTTTCTAAAATGGGGTCACACAACAAAAATGTTTCAGAAGCCCTGACTTAGTATATGCTTTGTGTGGGTACTTTATCAAATTATTTGGCAACCATAGCTACATTGTCCCTAAAATCATAAACTGCGTTATTGACACGAAATGGCTAATGCACTTTCCCATGGATACATTGTTATTCAAGTCATTTGCTAATACTAATACTTTGATAAACCTATTAATTATAAATGAATATAATTTAACAGCTAACATTGAAGATTGTTATGTGCTCGTGTTAGGTTAAAATTCGTAAATGGAAAATAGAGTGTAAGCAAATCTTTAAAAATCCCTTTTGCAGGTTACAGATGAAAGCGCAGATCCTGAAATTTCTCTTTTAACTTATTTGAGAACAAAGCGTAAGTGATCGCGCAATTTGCAGTGAAAAATTCTCACTTAAACTATGAAAATTTGAAAACAAAGCATAAAAGGATGTACGAATCAATAGCTTTTTCAGCCAAATTGTTTACGTTTAAAGTAAAATACGGTTTTATTTTGACAAAACATTACAATGTTTATTCTTGTTGTTGTATTTTAGTTAGATTGACCGGTACCAAGCTAGGATGCGGGGAAGGAGGCTGTGGAGCTTGCACTGTCATGGTGTCCAGATGGAGCCGCTATGAAGGAAGAATAATGTGAGTATACAGATAGGAAGTTCTGAAAGTTTTTACACTGATATGTCTTCGACCATAATCTAAAGCGATGTAAGAAGCAACACTTGTTTTATATTAATTTCTACGTAGGTTACGATCAATATGTCGTTTGCGAGGGTTTAATTTTTTGGATACATGTAAAACGTTCTACTAAACTGTCATGGTACTGTCTATGAGTCTTGTTTTGCGCTAAACAAAAGCAAATGCGTTATTTTCATTTTATAGTCACATTTCCGTTAATGCCTGCCTAGCACCTGTTGTATCAATGCATGAATGTGCGGTTACAACGATAGAAGGGATTGGAAGCACAAAAACAAAGCTTCACCCAGTTCAGGTCATGTTATAAGTGCAATGCATTCATGACTTGTATGTCTTCAATTAACCTACAATTTAATTTTTGTTAAATTCAGTGGTTTACTAAAAGTACAAATGCAAATTATAAATCAACTTCAAATCAACAAAATTTTATGCTATCTAAAACAGGAACGTCTGGCTGATTTTCATGGATCGCAATGTGGTTTTTGTACTCCTGGCATTGTTATGTCTATGTACACATTGTTACGTAACAAAGAAGGTCCAACGTCACGTGACATCGAAATGTCACTTCAAGGAAATCTGTGTCGATGTACAGGTTATCGACCAATATTGAGTGGTAAGCTTGCTGACGTGATGCAGCACTTTTTGCCAAATAATAACCAACTTAACCGACTTCTACTGCAGTATTTTAAATACTTACATTAGGCCTATATATAATGCTATGGAAGTCTAAACTTGGCTCTGTTTTGTCTAGCATTTAACACATTTGCCAAGCCGTTACCACCAGGCGCTTCGGGTTGCCCTTTGGGCGCAAATTGTTGCCAAAACAAGCAAAATGGTTGCGACAGTTGAGTATATGACAATTCATATTGACTTAGTTAACATGGCTTTTGATCAGTTGCATCATAAATGAATATCTTGTAGATCTAGTTGTAAATGGAGACGTCAAAGTTGAAGATAGTGACGTAAAGAACCCGTGTCAATATGCTCCTCATGACTCAACCCAGGAACCAATATTTCCTCCAGAATTATTGGTAAACAATTTTTCCTGCAGTACCTGTTTAATTGGACCTTATAAATTTTAGAATAAAATTGAAAACTATTAATCAAAATTTTTAAGATTATAATTCTTTTTCGGAGGGCAACGCTGGATGAACTTTTAGCATTTTTTAGCTGACTTTAAGCTAATTCAATGATGATCTGGATTTTATCCACTACATTAGCACCCATTAATTAATTTTGTATTAAACAAGGTATAATTGAAACACTGAAGTAATGAAAAACATTTTTGAAAGAAAATTTTCAAGCAAACTAAACGATGCCGAAAATGTTAAGTTAATATTTTCTCTGATCATGAGAAGAAAACTTACTTTGAAGGACTAAAAGTTGGTAATTTGTTTACAGATAGCAAGTCAACAAGAATCTTCGGAGGTTATAAAATTTGTTGGAGAACGCGTCACGTGGTACAGACCAATCACATTAGCTCAATTAACCGATTTGAAGGAAAAATATCCACGAGCACATCTCGTTGTCGGCAACACTGAGATCGGAATTGAGACTTGGGTCAAAGGTCACCACCATCCTGTCATAATTAGTCCTGCTTACGTAGACGAGTTGACGACCATATCTATCAATGAAACAGGTTTCTGTTAAAGTGAGGGGAAAATCCAAAAATAATTTGGCCTTAAAACAAACAACATTAATCAGTAACCTACTGGTCAAGAATTTGTACTAATATGTATAGTGGTTAAGCAGTAATTGCCAAAATTGTATCGCAAATTTGATTATGACGAAAACCCCAGTGATTATGACGTCATAATACCATAAATATATCTGATGTCTGTGGTTTATATCAGGTACAGTTGGCTAGATGACGCGTTGTGAATAGAATACGTCTCCATAGGTAGGTGATTAGTAGCAGATAATTTTTATTTTCAGCATAGGAATATCACAGATAAGCATATATAAACTGGCAAAACATTCTTGTTTTTACCTCGGTTACCGGTACCGAATTAGGCTAGCGCCAGCAGCCCAGACTACACTGTACCGGTACTCTACTGTCGGTTAGCATTTGCTTTAACCAGTACATATAGGCTAGACACGAACGCTAAGGTAGTTTAGGGTTATTTAAGGGAAAAGTCCCTGTTATACACATAAGTACGTTGTAGTTATACCTATTCTTCTTTATTTGTTTGTTCCAGAAAATATTCTATTTATACTTGATCCAAAAAACCGAGTCATCCCTATTGTTTCTTCTAGTGTGACGTAATAAGAACCGCCACCCTCGTCACAATTAAGCAATGAGGTTGTGTTTTCCACTTATTTATAGCAATAACTGCTTAACCACTACATATTAGTACAAATTCTTTCACCAGTATATTTACTAGTCACAACTAATCTTTGATTTAAGGCCAACTTGTTTTTGGACTTGCCCCTCACTTGAAGTATATAGCTTTGTTAGGGTACGTTTTATTTTTTGAAGAATAGGGCGACAGGTAAAGTTTCTATCAACTGATACAAAGTTTTTTTCAATAAGGTATTCCTCTTGAATTCCATTCTTATCACTTCAAAGTAGCGTTAACTTTGTAGCGACCGTTGGGTGTTTGTTTGGTTTGTCGCTGGTTGGCGCCCTCGGGACGTTCTCAGCATGTATTGATTTCTGCACTGCACGTTCGTTTCACCACGCCATTCGCTTTCTGCTTTGCTTGCGCACACAGGACAGATGATTCGATTAAAGTCTTAAACTAAGATGGTTGTGTTTTAACTTTTAATATATGAGCGAAGGTAGCTTACAACTGTAACAGCAGCCTTCTGAGTCAGGAGTCAGCAACGGATTAACCTAACAACGTAACAGCTTTAGCCTTCGCCATAACTTTTTATAAGGTTACATATGTTGACATTACGATTGTAAACACTTGTTTAAATGGTTCCTTTTATAGACGTTTATTCGACTGGACATTTAGAATGTGTGTTTTGTACGACAGGCGTAACCATCGGTGCTTCATGTACGCTGACGCAAATATGTCACCAACTGACGCAAATAACAACGGAAAGACCAGCTTATCAGACCCAGCCAATGAAAGCTGTCCTTGATGCACTTCATTGGTTTGCTGGAGATCAAATACGGAATGTTGCAGTAAGTAATCTCACTTTTACTTTTAGGACTTAGCACAAACGTCTTACTTTTCTAACAACATGAACTCACACTGGGTCGAAAATGGAGTTCTTATACGTGCTGTTTGCATAAAGGAAATTTCTTGCACATTATATTTGGATCAAGCTAAAATGTAGCAAGTATTGTTTCGACACACTCTGCATAACAGAAATCAGAAAGATATCCTGGTAAATAAAAGCACTTTTAGGTGTTAGGAGGAAACGTCATGACAGCAAGTCCCATATCTGACCTTAACCCCATTCTAATGGCTTGCGAGAGCGAGGCAAAGTTCATGCTTCATTCCCGAGGTGAACGAACTTTGAAAATGGATCAAGATTTTTTCCCGAGTTATAGAAAGACTGCAGCTATGCCTGGAGAAGTTCTAAAGTCCATCACTCTTCCTTTTACAACAAAAGTATTTCACCGTGTGTTTCGCATTGCCATAGTTCATGAGATCTGCAAACCATTTTGAAACGTTTTTTGTAAAGCACACATAATCTAACATTCTTCTTTAGTATATACAGTTGATATCATCATCGTACTTTTGTATTAGAACGAATATTTAAAGTTCTACATGCAATCCAAACGACGAGAAGACGACATATCTATAGTAAACGTCGCAATGAGGGTAAAGTTTAACTCTAAAACTCGGAAAGTCCAAACGTTTGTTGCAGCATTTGGTGGCATGGCAGCAACAACATTCATGTCAGCTGGAATGATGGAAAACATGAAAGAAAGGTATTAGCTGAATTAAAAAATCTTTCCACCCATAAATTTTAATGACATATTTCGAGTCATATACAAAACCATCGACACAAATAACCAAAAACGTAAATGTTTAAATTTAGATATTGAAAAGTTGAATTTTTTGCTCTAGGGAATGGGATGAAAGCTTGCAGGAGGATGGAATTAGATGGCTTGCTGAGGACTTGCCTCTTACACTGAGTACTCCTGGAGGAATGGTGGAGTACAGAGAAGCTCTCGCAGCCAGTTTTTTCTTTAAGTTCTTTGTCCATGTGAAGGAATGTTTGATCAAGGACGGAATATCCAAAGTAAATTTGGCATTATTGCTTTGTTTTGAATAAATCTTACAATGAATTTCCTTTCTAAGTTTCTTTGTGTGACAATAGCAGGTTGTCTTGTCAGTTGAAGAAACGTCTACGCAAGTTCCTCTGGGTGGGGATTATTATGGACGCTTGAACACACAAACATATGAAGATGTAAAGTTCTGTAAACATCATATCAAATGATATTGAATGTTCCACAATAAACTTTCCTCAATATTTATGCGTACTTGAAAGGTGCCGGCAGAACAACCGGCTGATGATCCCGTCGGAAGGCCAATGAAGCATCTTTCAGCTGTAAAGCAAGTGACCGGAGAAGCAATTTATTTAGATGACATTCCACATTATGCTGGTAAGAAGAAATTGCACATTGCAATACTTTCCTTGGGCTGCTGGAAACGACAATTAGTTCAAAAGTAGGCCATAGTTTGAAGCTAAGCGGATACAAGCAGCGTAATATTTTACAAAAGTTTGCTCTTTAATAGATGAATTGTATTTGTGCTTGGTGACAAGTACAAGAGCTCATGCCTACATTCGAGGTGTTAATATTGACGAAGCAATAGGAACACCAGGCTTTGTCACCTACGTAGATTATCGTGACGTACCTGGTTCCAATAATGTTGGAATTGATAAACAGGATCAAGTTTTTGCCAAAGAAAAAGTGAATATTTTACTATTTTGGCTTTTTTGACATTTTATTGACCTGTCGTAAAATGATCAATGTTGTGTTTATGTTGAGTGACTGTCGCTCTTCTTTCAACTCAGCTGTTCCAGAAGCCACATAAAACGTAATTGTGATGAAAAACTTTGATTCAGGTGACCTATGTGGGTCATGTCATTGGTGCTGTGGTTGCAGATAATAATGCGCATGCGCAAAGGGCAGCCAGACTAGTGACCGTTGAGTATGAAGACATAACGCCAAGAATAATAACAATTGAGGTAAAGGTTGTTGGGATCAAAACAATTACAAGAGACCGAAATTGTCAAAATATATTCTAATTAATATTTTACCTGAAACTTCCATTTTACAGCAAGCAATAGAGCATGAGTCTTATTTCCAACCAGTCAGCAAAATGATTCAGGGAGACGCTGAGACTGTGATGGAATCCTGTGATCACGTTATTAGTGGCGAATGCAGGTTAATAGAAGTTCGACTGTATACATTGACTGGTTCATATCTAAATTTTTGTAGACACCAATCTTGTAAAAAATAAATGCAGGTAAATAAAAATGTAATGGTGTATATTGATTTGCCATATATTTGTATAGACAACTAATCTGGCAATTAATACAAAATCGCGTTATTAACACTGGAAAAGTATTTTGGTCTCATTTTTAATTAAATTTGTCTATTTTTTTTTAACTCACCACGATATTTTCGTAGAATTGCTGGCCAAGAGCATTTCTACCTGGAAACGCAAGCATGTCTTGCAGTGCCGAAGGGAGAGGACGGAGAAATGGAAATATTTGCTTCCTCACAAAATCCCTCAGGTCTACAATTGAATGTAAGTGATAAGTTCGAAACTATTCAACATAATCAAGGAATGTATCGCAAATATATGTATACAGTAAGTTTTTAGTTTTTATAGTTAATTGCCTACAAACTTCTACTTAATATCTTAACATTTACTTGAAATCAACGTAGATAAGCAGACAATACACATTATGTCCTTGAATCATGTCTTGCCTTAAACATCAAATTCATTTAGATTATTTGGAATGTCACTGTATAATAAGTGTTGTTAGGCTGCACGGGCTCTAGGGGTCCAATGCAATAAAATAGTCGTAAGAGTAAAAAGGATGGGCGGAGGATTTGGAGGAAAGGAAACAAGATACAACGTTCTCTCAAATCCTGTAGTTGTGGCCGCAAACAAGCAAGTTAAATGCTCTCTTAATGTTTACAAAAATTTGAAAAGAATACCATAATGTTTGTATAATAGTTTTGTATGACGTGGCCAAAGAATTCACGCTTTGTCTGAACTTGGCAGGTGCGGAAAGCCAGTGAGATGTATGCTAACCAGACAGGAAGACATGCTCATAACTGGACAACGCCATGCCTTCCTTTCTAAATATAAGGTAAGTTAGTTTGTTCCGGTTTTAAAACTGTAAGCAACATCAGAGAACGAAACTGAAGACATTGTGTTTGAACATTGATGCTTTACCTATCTGCTGATGCTTCTTTACCTATACTGTATAAAAACAATATGTTTCTTTTTTCAATAGGTTGGTTTTAATCAGGAAGGGAAAATTTTAGCTCTAAAGAATAATTTGTACTCAAACTGCGGAAACACTTTGGATAACTCTTCCGGTGTGATGGACCGTGCCTTGTTCCACTCGGATAATTGTTACAGGTTGAATTAAAACTAATAATATTTGTCGATTGTTCGGTTCAGTGCGGCATTCTTTCTGTGGTCTTTTGAACTTATGATAGATATCTGCATGTAGAAGTTTATTAAGTATAATGCGCGTTTGCGTTTAAGCGAAAATTAGGTACAAAATTCCAAATTCTTGCACAGAAGTTAAGTTAACTTATCAAAGAAATAACATGTAATTTTAGAATACCAAATGTTAGCCTTAAAGGCGTCATGTGTCGCACCAATATTGCGTCCAACACGGCGTTTCGTGGATTCGGTGGACCGCAGAGCATGCTTGTTGTAGAAGAATGGATCACTAGAGTGGCCGCAGTATTAAAACTGGATCCAGAAAAGGTGAAAAATTCGACTTGCTTACGTCATTATGTTAAATGTATTTATGCATTTTTAGTCTTTTTTATCGAATGTCAGTCATAGTTAATGACATCATATATAGCAGGGGTGGCCAGACCTGCTTCCTGCTCGAGCCGCATATTACCAATTCGAGCTTTAAAAGAGCCGCAACACAAACACAATAAAAAATACGAATTTATTCACTCACAACGAAGTGTAGCTATTGATAAACATTAGTGCTGCGTGGTGATACTATGAGTCTCCACCTGGGCTTCACCAACTCTTTATGCAATTATTAGTGTAACCGTAACCAAGACTTAAAACTAGGTCAACCCTGAGGTACAGCTTCAAACTGACAGTTTACTTAACTACAGTGTACAAGTTAGCACACTTCTGTACAATAATGTCCTTTTTGGAGTGTAATTTGATTATTACTAACAATGAGTCCATTGTTACTACGTGTGATAGAACGCATTGTTTCATAATCTGATCAAACAACTCGTCTAGACCGGGAAAATGCATGTCTAATTCAACAATGCAAATTCATTAAAGAGCCGCAATTAAAGGCTCAAAGAGCCGCATGCGGCTCGAGAGCCGCAGTTTGGCTACCCCTGATATATAGCATAAATTGCACAGTAACCTAACTTTATACTGTTGTTATAAGAAAAATTGATATTTTTTAGTAACAAAACCGTCTGATCATTAATGTTGTTTGTCGTTTTTAAACCAGATTAGAGCAATGAATATGTATGAGGAAGGGGATTTAACTCACTTTGCTCAAAAGCTTGACAATTTCTTTGTGAGAAGATGCTGGCAAGAATGCATGCAACGTGCAAATTTCGACAAACGAAAAGCAGAGATCAAAACCTACAACAAGAAAATGAGGTTAACAAAGAAGGTTAAATTTTTGCAACAAAGTGTTCAAAGCTGCTCAATGTCAGCAGTGCTCATCTTTTAGTTACGTTTTTTTTTCTTTAACCACGGTTTGTGACAGTTTACAATTTTTATAACATAGGTGGCGCAAACGAGGCATTTCGTGTGTTCCAACAAAATTTGGCATCTCTTTCGAAGAAAACTATCTCAACCAGGCTGGGGCACTGGTGCATGTTTACAGAGACGGATCAGTTCTAGTTACTCATGGAGGAACCGAAATGGGACAGGGGCTACACACGAAAATGATTCAAGTTAGTATTCTGATATACTATAATATCCTACACAAGTTAAGCGTTGAAAAAATAACTACGACCTTTAAATTTACAGATTGCAAGCCGCTGCTTAGGCGTACCACATGCAATGATACATCTTTCTGAAACAAGCACCAGCACCGTTCCAAATGCATCTGGTACCGCTGCCAGTGTAAGCTCTGATACCAACGGCATGGCTGTAAAGGTGCAAAGCTGATCATTTAGAGTACTGGTAGTTCATTTTTTTCAAGAAAAAACGGATTAATAATAACATACAATAAATATAATATTGTTAATATTTGTTATATCTATTATTGTTAATACTGCCCATAATTTGTTTTGAAACAAGTAAATCCACAACAAGGTTGTTTTTAAGAACAAAAACTTGTTTCCAACAGAATGCATGCGAAGTAATCGTGTCAAGACTTCAGCCTATTCAGTCCAAGTACCCAGAGTTAAGTTGGAATGAAACAATCGAAAAGGCCTATTTTGAGCAAATCAGCCTTTCTGCAACTGGATTCTACAGGTATAAAGGCTTAACGTTGATATAATACATGTACGTTGCACGGTTAAAAGAGATATTTTGAATTATCAAAGACTTGCAGTTTATTTACATTTTTTTTGCTACTTAACTGTAGGCCTATATTTAATCTAACTTATGTGAACAATTAGTTTAATGATCAAGAAGTTTATAATTTTAATGATCCAACTGGTTATTTTTCATGGATGATGTATATAGCTGGTTGTCAAACTACCTTTTTAATTTCACTTCATAGTTTTTCGTGTTTTTGTTTATTTATCTCTTCACTGCCTTTAATTTTAGTAACTTTCCTTTCAGAATCCCTGATCTCTTTTGGGATTGGGACAGGGAAAGCGGGAAGATTGGAAAATCAAAACGGTTCAGTTACTTTACATACGGTGCAGCGGTGTCTGAAGCTGAAATTGACTGCTTGACTGGAGATCACATCGTGCTCAGAACTGACATCGTCATGGATTTGGGAAGAAGTCTTAATCCAAGCATCGACATTGGACAGGTGAGGTATTTTGTCGTGATAGCTTAATACTGGTACTGGTTATCATTTATAACTGACCTAAAAGATGTTTTTGATATCAATAAATTAAGTCAAAATATATCGTGTGTGAAACATTCAGACGACTAGAAAGAAAAAGAACTATTTGTTCTTAGATCGAAGGAGCTTTTACTCAAGGGTATGGAATGATGACTTTGGAAGAACCGCTTTACTCGCCAAAAGGAGAAATGCTCACAAGAGGACCAGGAACTTACAAGATTCCCGGTTTCGGGGATTGCCCTAAAGAGTTCAACGTACATTTGCTGAGAGATGTATCCAACAAGCAAGCAATATTTTCATCGAAGGTACAACTGTTTGCAGTTAGCAGTAATGTAGTTGAAGTACATTAACTTAATAAGACCTTAAACTGCATACTTCCATATATTCTTAGGCCGTCGGTGAACCGCCACTTTTTTTAGCGTCATCGGTTCTCTTTGCGATAAAAGACGCGATTGGTTACGCCAGAGAAGACTCGGGATTGCCAAGAGAGTTCCGACTGGATTCTCCCGCGTCAGCAGAACGTATTAGAATGTCTTGCGCTGACCGCTTCACCAAACAGGTTTGTTCAAAGCAAACTTAATCATAACTCAACATAGGAACACATTTAATGATTTTGTAAGAACTATAGTAATATCACCTTCTTGACATTTCTCGATTAACCAATATTTTTGGCTTTCAGCACGCGTCACATTCAACAAATGAAGAGAAACTGACCCCATGGTCTATCCAAGCATAAATTTGTATGCTTGTATTTTAATGTTGGCAGTTGTTGTTAATTTCATGTTATAGAGATTGTAATACTTGTTCGAAAAATGGATAAGATGTAACTGTATAACTGCCATCATGTTCCATCTTGCACAAAACAATTTTACTGTATATGTGTGACGAAAATATGTCACGTGTTATTTATAGTATCTTATATTTTACCGTTTTTATGGTGCGTTAATTTTCTGCTTGATGTGCGATGATTACTTCACGGTGTTTTGGTTTTAGCTGATTACCTGCGATTAATTATCGTTGCTCTCACGTTTAGTGCGCTCTTATCCTATCAATAGTTTGGCACCTCACCTTTTGCATTCTGTAAAATCCGTTGTTAAGTGATTTAAGGAGGTCGGTTTGGTTTTGATTGTGGGGGCTGTTTAATGAAATAAATTGCTTTCTTGGGTTTTATTGATGATGTCGCCATTCACCGTGAATGTGAGAAAACAGCCTGGCACCAGAAGGCAAGAATTTTCGGTTACGTATGTATCTGTAATTTCTTTCCACAATTAACAGCTTCTGTAATTAAACAGCAAAAATTTTTTTTTGCGCTATAGTATATGTAACAAACGCAAACGTTACTTCGATAAACCTAATCTAAAGATCAAAATGACATCAGTTTGATCTACAGCTTCTAATTTCAGTACAGTTTCTTGCATTTCTCTATAAAAGTAAATCTTACATGACAGTAAAAACATAATCTCAACAAAGAAAGTAAAGAAATCGGTTAATGTTCATAGAGACGAGTTTCAGGTCGAAGCACGAAGCATACTTAATCAAGTTCGATTTATTCAGACCGAAAGTTTCGAAAAAAAGTGTCACTGAGTAAATCGACAATAGAACACAAAATTGTTTTGTGTGTCACAAAAAAGAAGCTAAAGGTTTTATTAAACGGTTGAAATGCAATAATTACAGTAAATAAAACGTGTTTGGACGAATCCAGTTAAATACAAGACAAGTAGTTAAAAATAGCCCCATGCAAGGTCAAGCTTTAAAGCCTCAGTCGGCGTATCAGCCTCAGTCAGCCTATTGAATGGCGCCAACCTTAACGAAATGCTGCTGATGCCACTTGTTTTGTTATTTGTTCTGTGTTTGCCGTAAATTTAGAAGAACTTTTTTTATCTATTAAAGTTGATTTTGTGGTTTACGTAAAATTAACAACATTCTTTGTTTATGCCCGCCATATAGGTAAACAGTAGTTTGAAGAATCAGGCTTAAAAAGCATTTGATACCGTAATGTTGAAAAATAAACTTGGCTGTAATCGCGTACCAAATAGGTTTTGAATCTGTTTTTCGCAAAATTATAATGGAAGCAAATAACGCATATGACAGCATTCCACTTGCTTCCAGAAACTAATGTTTAATTTCGTTTGTCCTTTTTTCCAATTCATAATTTGTTTTGTAATTTCACAGCCCTAAGGCTACGTAGAGAATTGTGCAATGCATTAGCAAACACTTGTGTTCAATTTTAGAACAAAGGCACTAAGTTCAAAAGTTAAATGAGTACACTGGGTGTAGTTAAAGATTTACTTGTCGACCAGGGTATGTTCGATGAACATTTACAGATTAAAGTATTGTCTGATCAACTTAAGCACTTACTTGCGCTTCATTTCGATGAAGCCGAAGTCTAAAGGCCGATATTTTTGCTGACTGCGCAGTCGACACATTTAACCGATGCAGAAATGCATTTTTTGTGTAAATGGTAGTAAAAACTATAATAGACAGTTAACTGGATACTTATATAGTAGATCGTCAAACCATTGAGGGATATACGCAATTATTTTCAAAAATCAAACGTTGCAATCGATGTTTTTATACACAAAAATTTTTCTTGTGTTTATAACTCTGCAAATATAGCCCAGCAATAAATGTAAACGCAGTAGTGAGACAATGATACATAACTCCTAATCATAAACGAAATACACAGAGATAGTGATACTTTTTGGCCCATGAGCCTTTATAAACTCCAATACAATTAATTTGACCATAAAAATGTATTTGTTTCTACAGTAATGAAATCAATTCTGTTTTTAAAATAACAGGATTTTATATATTCAAATCGTATATAGCAGTGACAGCCAAGCAGCTTTTATTCACACATATACGTAAAAAAATGAAAAATGTTTTTAGAATTCAGCTTATTGGAAACTATCCATTTTCATTTGCCGAACGTTGTCTGCTGTCGAAAGCGTTTATATTTTTTGTCGCAACGTGTATTTACGACAATCCAACGACTATTTATACAGAAATATTTATTTGTTTGAGTAAAAACGATGGAGACAAACTTTTGTTTCGTTTATATTTGTTTCGTTTATATTTATCCTTTTGCATCAGGTTTAAGACATTACTGTCGCGAGCAGAAACAGCGTAATTTTGATCTCAGAAGCTTTAAAAAGGTTTCAAAATTTAAATCGTTACATGTTGGCACTAATAAACCAATAGAGACGAGACATGATACACGGTATATTGCATTACGTTTTAAAGGTACAGAGAACTTTATAATATAATAATAATTTAATCAGTTAAATCAGTTTAATCAGGATAATTCAATCTGTTATAATATGCAATGAGATTAGACAACAACAAATCTCTCGTATAAAGCCTGTTGATTTCATTCCAAGCCAATAAAGCTACATGATTTCTCTCCGAATAGACATAATATTAAAAGACCTGAAATGTAAACAGTATATTATTCCAGATCGTTTGAAGTACAGTGTATATGTTTTATTTTTTTATATTTGCAATATACATGTGTTTGATAATAACTATAGTACACGAAAGTCATGATCAATATTTCTCAGTCTCTATAAACATTATATCGGTCGAAAAGAGAGAAAAGTTTTGCATCCTGTGCATTACTGCGTCACGTGCACAGTCTCTCCGTTTTACTGTGGTATATCCTGTAATAACACCTTCCTCTTTAATCTTACAGCGTGCACGTTTTAAATTCCATATGTTGAGGCGTGCAGATGCATTGTTTCTTCAGTTACTTTATAGTCTATAACCAAAAAATCTCATTGTGTTTGACGTTGTGGTACTAAACTCTGCCTCGTGTTGAAATAAAATCTTCAGTGAAATTAGAATGACTTGAGATAGCGATGAAATAAACATTTACATGGAAAAGTGTTTGGGAGTCAGGGCAAATTATAGTTATTAGCCTAAAACTCAAGCAAATGTATAATTAAAAAAACATGTCTTTGGAATGAAAGCGACAACTTAAACAATAATTAAAACCGATTTAATCCGGTATTAACCTATTTGAAATTGTTTGTTTAGCAAGGTTCACATGAAACCAGTGATATGAGAGGTCTAAAAAAGAGGCAAAACAAACATTAAATTAGCACAGACGTTATTTGTTGTTTGTTAATAATTAAAGCTGATAGGTATACGTGCCAGATAAACCACTTCTTGAGTTGCCATCGTCAGTTAACCAGGCACTGAGCATTGAGATCACAGCGAAAGGCTTAATTTTGTACTCGAAGTTTACGCGGCATCAGAAAACGTTTTGTGCAATCTAAGAAGCGCGAGTGATTTAACTTTTATATAATGTCTGAATTTGCTTCGAAAATCGTCTTGATAACAGGTAAATGGAATGTACAGGTCGGCCTCAAAGTACGTTTACAGTTATTAAACTATCTTTTATAAGCTTGAAGCTACTCGCTGAGCACACTGCAAAACAATTCACATCGCTTGCTAAGTACCACAAACACAAAAATTATTCAGAGTATACGTGACTATAATAAAAAACATACTTGAAATTTAAAGTGTGTACGTGATAACTGTAAACCTGCTTCTGGTCTACCCTGTATTTTAGCCTGTCAATTCAATCTTTGCATTGATTGATTTCCTTAACAGGTGCTGCTTCTGGGTTTGGAGAAGCGACTGCATACGCATTTGCCAAGAAAGGAGCTTCGTTGAGTTTGATTGACAAAGATGAAGAAAACTTAGGAAAAGTTACCGAACAATGCAAGAAGGCCGGTGCAACTAAGGTAGGACGCACTGATTTTCTTTAAATCTTCATTTAGACAAATTTTTGATGTTGGGAAATTACTATAGGTGTTGGCTGTAGTCGCCGATTTACGTGCCGAAGGTGACATAGTTCGAGCAATGAACGAAACGATTGAAACGTTCGACAGGTTGGATGTGCTTGTCAACAACGCAGGAATGGTGCAAATGGGTTCAGTAGAAGACGTAAGTTGTAAATGCAAGTGTAAATGTAGTAAATGTAAGTTCACTTTAAACATTCTGTCTTTCCGTCATTTGCAATCCACAAGACTGAGTCCAGTCATACGTTCTTGATAAACTTAACTTTTCCACACTTTATAGACTCCGGTAGAATCATTTGATTCCATATTCCATCTGAACGTGAAGGCTCATTTCCACTTCACCCAGCTTGCTGTGCCTCATTTAGAAAAGACAAAAGGTTGCAAGAACCTAATTTGTAAAAACTTATGTTCACCAACTATACACTTTGTGTAATGCGATGATGTTTTTATCATTCAAACTTTCAAAGTGAGATAGTAGCGAGATAAATATGCAGTATCTTCTTATTACCCAAAGTCTGGTGTCTTGTAAGAAGTACTTCTATACATTACAGGAAACGTGGTTAACATAACAAGCGTATCTGGCGAACTGCTCACACCACATGGAATCTTTTACGGAATGACAAAGGCCGCAATGAATTACTTCACCAAAACGGCGGCCTTAGGTTGGATTTTACAACTTTTGCTCAAAGTTTGACGGCATAGGTTAACTTAGTTGGAGAATCATGTTATAATGATGTAATTTGTTACCAACGTGCGTATTATTTGTCATTTTTGCCACAAGGGTGCATACAACTTTTATCAAGGCCTGTAGTTAATTCAACACTATTTGTCGTTTTGTAGGTTTGGCAGAAAAGGGAATAAGAGTGAACGCGGTGGCGTAAGTAACACTGAATCAATTTCAATACTAAACAATATTCAATCCTGAACGCTGCTCATAAGTTGTTCAGTGGTAGAGTTCCGAACACAACAACTATATTTTAGTTGTTTTAGGTTTAGTTTTTCCGTGTTTTAAATATATATTTTTTTTCTTCAGTCCCGCGGCTTGTAGGACAAATATCCTGAAACGGCCTGGAGCAATGGCTCCCGGCTTAAGCGAAGATATGCTTTTTGGCATGGAGGAACAAACCCATATACTGGGAAGAGTGCTCATAGAGAAGCAAGACGTGGTGGACTCCATCTTGTTTCTGGCATCTGATTCTGCCCGAACCATCACCGGTAGCAATTTGTGTTTGGACAGAGGAGCCGTTCTTGCTGGCCCACTATATAAGGGTGAATAAACTGCACTTTTCCATTGATGTGATTGAATAAACTGCTTAGATCATATTGCCTGGAGAAGTTGACCAAATTTGTTTTGTTTAATTTACGAATAACTACTGCTGCGTTTTCAATAAACCGATTTTATTCGTCGTTTCGACTTTTACATTGTTAATTGTCAGCGGGTGAAGCTGGATACAGTCATTTATCAAAACAACAAATGCCATTAGAATGAAAGATTTAACATAAAGATTTTTGAGCCAATAAGTAGTAATGTAAAGACTGTAGCTGTTGTTTCCACACTTGCACAAACTCAAATTAGGATTAATTATTTCACTACGACACTACATTGGTGATTATATGCAGAGAGAGAAAATGTCCAGTTAATATTTCATAAACAGTCAGTGCTTGTTTGGAACCAGCCTGCGCATAAGTCCGCTAGAAGAATTATTCTCTGTGACGTCCCGTACGAGGCTCGTAGCGACGAGAAGTCATTGGCGAATTTTGTCAAAGATTTTCCTTGGTCCGAGGGAATTGTCATAATATAATTTTATTGTTAAATTTAACGTTTTTTATTCGTGGACGAAGAACTTTTTAATTTCCTATGATTTTCTGTCCGTTTTTGTACAACGAGTTCTTTTCACCTTGTATTCATACACCTGGTGGTATAATACATTTTCAAGAGTAATACTTGCCTGTTTTTAGTGTCAGGGGATAAAGCTAAATAAGGGCCATGAAAGGCTTTGGTAGGACTTATCTTTGACTTACCTGGGGGAGCCATACATGGCTTATCGGTGGTTTCCCTGGCTAGGCCCAAAGTTACCTTTCGTTACCAAAGACTACGATATATGTATGGCACATCTCAGGAAACCTTAGGAAGGCCCTAGTATACGTCAAGTATAACTTGTGCTTGGGCCCCACAAAACCTTCCAACGGGGAAGTCATTAAACTTCAGTTGCCAGTCAAGTGATTTACCTTTCAAAACTCAAGTCAGGCCGAGTCTTTTATTACAACGGACTCGAGTTAAGTCAATTAATGTTCGAAAACAACCCAAACATAAAGCAAAAACACCATTTCTATCAACCACAAACGTTTAGGATGATTACAAAGTTTGCTTCGTTTGGCTGCAACGTACGCGTTCGTAGCCGAATAAAATCATTTTAAGTTATACTTTAATGTACTGTATTCCGAACAAAGAATAGAGATTTGTTTTGCTTTTATCCTGAAACGTAAATCAAAAATACGTGACTCGAGTCAAGTCCAGTCATTTGAAACGATGACTCGGGTGAAGGTGGTTTTGCACTTTCTTGGAAAGGGTATCGAGTTTAAGTCGAGTCTTTGAAAAAAAATTTCTCAAGTCGAGATATTATTCGACTCTGGTTCTAACTACCACTTATAATCGTGATAAACACAAAATCAAATATTGATATGACACAGATTTCAATTATACTGAACAACATTGAAAAATTAATATTCATGAAATAAAATTTAGCCATAAACATATAATAAAATTATAAAAAAATATCATTACAAAGTTTCAATGTGTTGAGAATGCTTTGTCACGTTACTTCTTCCTCGGGCAGTAACGACGTTTATTATAATTTAGTGCTGATTACGTTTGTTTCTTTGGGTAGCAATTTTTTTGCGAGGTTGTCGTAGAAACATTCCATATTCGGGCGCAGAATAAAACAGATGTTGTCAATTTTTCTCGGTATGCCTTCGGCTTAAGTTTGTTATTGAATATGTCCGTATTGTGCAAAGTAGTGCTCCTTTCCACTGCTTTTAACAATGTCTCTGTTTTTTTGTAACTGCTGGTTTGTGGCTATTAAATTGAGCAGAGTCGATTTTGCGGGCGGGTCGTTATTTCGGGACAACGTCCCCGGCACTTTATAGGCGGCAGAAAAAGCCTGTCACGTACCGGCCTAAATTAAACCTCATTTTGCGTTAAAAGGAGGAAATTTTTACATCCTGTATATTCCTGCATCCTGTAGGCGTATCCTTTTCACTCTTACAGTGTGCACGTTTGTTTCATTCCATATGTAGAAGGGGACTCATTTATCGTTTCTTCAGTTATTTTAGTCTAACAGAATCATGTCAGTGCTTTGGTTCTTCATGGTGTTGAATTTATATTTAGAGAAGTTGAAATGAATTACTTAACCAATTAATATTTATATGGCAGAGTATTATAGTCGCTGTACTTCTCGCACATCGAACACTTAACTAAACGTTTTCAGAAAAGCATTTTATGAATTGAAAACAACCAATAAGAAGAGCAATATAATTAATTTAATCCGGTATTAACCTATTTCGAGTTGTTTGAATAACAAAGTCCACGTGTAAACAATAACATCGGAGGACTAGTTGGCGAAGACAAAAAAACATTAAACTAGCACATTGTTTGTTGTTTGTTAATAATTAAAATTGATTGATGTACGTCCCAGATCAACTACTGCGCGAGTTACCATTGCCAGTTAACTATAGGCGCATAACTCGGTGATCTCAAAAGAAAACTCCTCTGCGAAGGTTAAGGTATAATAGAAAACGTTTTGTGCAAAATAAGAAAAGCGTGTAATTTTATTGGAATATACAGTATAATGTCTGAGTTTGCATCGAAAGTCGTCTTAATTACAGGTGAACATGCGGGATTAGGCTTACGGTGTAAAATGGGCTTACAGTTCATTTTTTGCGTTGATTGATTTCTTTAACAGGTGCTGCCACTGCCCAGATAGCACGTCGCTCGAGGGCCGACGTCGAGCCGCTAGCTTGCTTTTGGCGGCCCACAAACGATAATCGCTGAAGGGCCAACTTCGTTTTGTCCAGCGGGCCTAGGTCGGGTAGGGAGCAACAAAATCTTTGTCGGACCTCGGTCGGCAAGTTAGCTACGATCTCCTACGAGCCGACTTTGGGCCTACCAACAATCACTAACACACAGGGTTTTTATGCAGTTCAGCAAAAAGTTTATTTTTTCAAATTTGAAAGTTCTACCAGCAAACACAATATTTTATTATAATCACTATCATCATCCGCTATCATCACTTGTAGAAGATGAGTCGAAATTCATGAAATACAATTGTCTGCGCGTGGCTTCATCTTTCCGCTCTTTATCTAAAACATTTTTGTAATGAAATATATTGCATAATGTTTCTTTACTATCTACAAAATTAAAAATGCAAAGTAAAACGTTCTGCAATACATGATATGAACATCACACACGCATGCCACACAGCTTACCCATTTTGTTCTTCATTCTTTTTAGCCGTCCCCCTTCCCTATCACTAGCATTTTTTAACCATTTCTTGATCTCGCAGATACTCTCTGCTTCCTTAATACCCAATTTCTTGGCAGCATCTAAAGTATAATGACATGAAAACAAAATACTGGAGTAAACATCATCGACAGATAGGCCTAATAGTAAATAACACTCACAATACATCTTAAAACAATTAAGAAGCGGTAAGCAACCTAAAAAATCAAAACATGACTTAGCAAAACCATCAACACTCAATTTTGACTTATTCACCTATAACAGCTTTTGCGAGTTGTGATGAATGCATTCCTGTCTTATGACCCTTTCCCATCCAATTACAATTGGTTGCCAGTTCACAGGTCAACAATTTGCTCAACATCATGCTGATAACATCTTTTGCTGTTATGCCACCTATTGTTTCTAGATAGGAAATCTAAAAAAAAATCCTGATAAGAATCAATTGTTTGGCGGCATTATGTTACTGGTTACATGTCATGCTTTTACATGGAAGCATTATCAAAGTTGAAAAAAATGTCAACGTAGTCCCCCATAGCAATTAGATAAAAGAGATGAAAATACTCAATATTCATATTATTATTTAATTATCAGTAACTTGCATATTAACCTACATGTTGCACTTACAAAAACATGCGCTTGTGATTTCTCTGCTAGCAGTGATTCCACCCTATCAAAATCCTCAAATGAATCTATCGGCAAGTTGAAGTGTTCCACCGAAGAAACTTGGATTATTTTACAGAATCCGGAAGTACGAAAAACGAGCATACCGTACCACATAGCATACCACACTGATTACAGCTGTTACGTAACTGTTTACAAAGAAAAACTTGTGGCATTGCATGTCAAATTTGTTTACCTTGCAACTAAAATGGGTGTTGAAAAAGAAGTATTTGCACTGCCAAAACAAAGAAATTGGTAGCATAGCTTATCACTTCTACTTGAAGATAAAATACTTTCATTTTTTTACCTTGAACATTAATGTAAAGATTGGTAACTTTTATATGTAGCCCATAACTTATTTAAAAAATTACATATTATTTATAATAACAGCAATATCGAGAATAATGTATACCTTCTTTCCTGGGTGTTAGGCATTTCTGGAACAACAGGTGGTGGTGTTGAATGTTGTGAAAACAATTTTTTCCTTTTGGGTTTGGATTGGTCTGATTCCCAGTGGTTACTGCAGTAAATATGTTCACTAATGTGCAAATCACTACTTTAGACAGTCATAACATGTATAATAATAATTAATCAGGTAATTTATCAAGCATTTGCACTTTGTTTATTTCATCATCCAAGGTCAATTCTGTTTACTTTACCTGGCATCATTGTCAGAATTTGATTCTTCAAGTCGAGATGGAGGTCGAATTCTGATAAAAAATATGTATATGTTTTTGTTTCAACAAAATATTTGAAAAATGTGCGAGTTTGAATACTTCATTACAAATAAATTATGTAATTTATTTAGTCACATATTTTTAGTTGTCAAATGCTACTCACAGAAAACCTATCTTCATTGCTTAAATTGCTAAGTGTCCAACCACATAATTGGTTTTTTATCTGACTTACTTCCTTTTACTTTCAACGTCGGTAGTGTCTAAATCTTCTGAGCAGATATGAGTTGCATTTACTGCTTTTTCACACTTTTTTCTAGCACTCTTATAATTATCTGGGAATAATTAAAAATTAAATTAAAAATATAATTACTGGTATGCATGTTTTGTGCTGAAGCCATGGTTAACCTAAAAACATGACACTTTTATTAGTCAAACTAGAAACTATTATACATTACAAGTGCAAAATTACACACCTTAATTCTATTTTACACAAGTTCCAGAGAGACTCAAAATACACATGAGGGGGCTTTTTTATCCTCCGTCTAAAATACATGTTTCGCTCATGATAAAGTTACAAAACTTGGCAGTCTTGGACACCTAGCCTAGGTTTATTATTGGACCTCTTCAGATATTGACTTTGCTTGCATGACTTAGTACGTATTTCTTTCTTATAGGGCACATTTTATTTCGAGATTTTGCCTCATTCGAAATTTGGTGGATGTCTTTTATATGCCAAATGGTTTGAAATATAGGCTATACTTTTGTTGAATATTGATTTATAATCCTGAAACGGAAAACAACCTGCCTTAAGCAAATGACGCAGCAGTAGGCCTAGTCGAAAAACACACGTACTAAGCTACGTGACTAAGGCCATTAGCCTATACCAAACTCTTTACGTAGCCTAGCGTGCAGACAGACGCACATTAACCAATCAACGAGTCTCGTGCATGTGTATGTTTTATCATAAGATCTAATCCAACTACAATTGGTACATATAACATTTGGATTTGTATCAAATCTCTAACCACTTATCAGCAGCAATACTATATAATAAACCGAACTATGGTTTAAAATCCACCAGAAAACAATTTTTGCCTGCCTTCATATCTTTTAAATGTTACATCCTCATGTTTGACGATGCATTGATATGAATGAAAAAGTTTAGTCAAGTAATTCAAACTTATTTCCATCCTCATTTTGTAAATCATACATACTTTAATTAAAGTTTTCGAACATTTGTTGGGTAACATCAAATTTCTTACAGCATTCTCCTTTCATAATTAAACAATGCCTTACCCTCAGAATTGCTTCTATAGCATTGGAAGTTTAAGCCTATTTCGGAATTTAGTTTTTACACAAGTGACATGGCTGAACATTCTCTCAACAATAGCGTTACTGACTGGAGTAGCCAAACAAGCAAGAGCATAATGTGCTAACTCTTTGTAGGGTTTACAAATATCAACAGTTTCAAAGTTTTTCAAGGAAATTCATGACACCATTCTGAACGAAATTTTCGTTGACCATCATAACGTGGTTTCCATTTCCTTGATGCCATTATTATTTAATTTTGAATTTATCGTGTAACGCCTTATAAACCAACTAAATTTAGCGCCCAGCTACCGTTTTCTCAAGACGGCTGAGAACAGTGAGTGACAGTCAGCACTCAGCAGTTCAGTTTCAGTAAATTCAGTCCTACACTTTACTGTTAGTCTGTTACTGCAGGGTTGCCAGATTGTAAAGTAAATCTGTGGTAGAAATTCAGAAACAGTTTTTTTTAATTTCAAAAATATACCAAGAATATACCAGTTTTCCAAAATATACCAAACGAAAAAATCGTATACCATACAGGTTTGAAATATACCAGGTTTCTGGAATTTGGTATATAAATATACCAGTTGGCAACCATGACTATATCCTATCTCATTGTTCAAACTAGACGGCGACAATCAAACTTGCTGACGACCATAGCCTCAAAGCAGAAAAAAACATTAAAATGATATCGATTTGATAACTTAGAAATAAATGTTTATTTAATTGTTAAACAAAAACTCAGAATAAACAAAGAAGTATAATACGTATTATATTCAAAATATCTGAATAAAAAAGCCAGGGGTGTTATTACTATAGGAATTACTATAATTATTATAATTGTTAGTTTGTTACCAACATTTAGTGAAAAAACCTTTCCGACTGTTACGAACCTCATTAAATAATAACATTTATATTTTAAAAATATTAAATAAAACTAAGTTATGTATGTTTAATCATTATTTTGTTCTAAACGGTTTTATGGCATCATCTAACATCACTAATGGACCTCCGTCGGCCCGACAAAGATCTTTTGGACAGCGTAAAAACACCGTGTCTAGCTTGCTACCCATTAGCGGCAGAGGAGCTACAATCGCTATAGCGAGAATAGCTCGTTGTAGTTGTCGGACCGACAACTACGTGCTATCTGGGTGGGTTTGGAGAAGCGATTGCATACGCATTTGCCAAGAAAGGAGCTTCGTTGAGTTTGGTTGACAGAGATGAAGAAAATTTAGGAAAAGTTACCGAACAATGCAAGAAGGCCGGCGCGACTAAGGTAGGACGCATCTAAATTTAGAGCGATTCTTCATGTGCACAATTGTAGGTTTGAAATTGGAAAATTATGTTAGGTGTTGGCTGTAGTGGCCGATTTACGAATCGAAGGTGACATAGTTCGAGCAATGAACGAAACGATTGAAACGTTCGTCAGGTTGGATGTGCTTGTCAATAACGCAGGAATAATTCAACTGGGTTCAGTAGAAGATGTAAGTTAATGAATTACTTTTTTAAAAAGCTACAAACCACAAGACTGGGTCCAGTCATATGTTGTTGATGAGCTTAACTTTGCCAAACTTTTTAGGCTCCTGTAGAATCATTTGATTCCATTTTCCACCTGAACGTGAAGGCTCATTTCCACTTCACCCAGCTTGCTGTGCCTCATTTAGAAAAGACAAAAGGTTGCAAGAACCTGTGTTGTGCATTGTGCAATGCAATGTTTGTTTGTTTGTTTGTTTGTTTGTTTGTTTGTTTGTTTGTTTGTTTGTTTGTTTGTTTGTTTGTTTGTTTGTTTGTTTGTTTGTTTGTTTGTTTGTTTGTTTGTTTGTTTGTTTGTTTGTTTGTTTGTTTGTTTGTTTGTTTGTTTGTTTGTTTGTTTGTTTGTTTGTTTGTTTGTTTGTTTGTTTGTTTGTTTGTTTGTTTGTTTGTTTGTTTGTTTGTTTGTGTGCAGTATCGTCTCATTATCCATTCTGTTGCCTTGTCTAAGAAGTACTTGTAAATATTCCAGGAAATGTGATTAACATGGCAAGCACGGCTGCTGAAATACTTAGTCCGATCGCAGTCTTTTACGGAATGACAAAGGCCGCATTGACTTACTTCACCAAAACAGCGGCATTAGGTGAAATGTTATGAGCCTTGCTCAAAGATTGACTGTTTTATATTAAACAGAAAATTAAGGCCTTTGGAAGTGCAATGTATTAATAACAACAGAGAGATTTTAAGGCTACTTTTTGATTAAAAAATTTTTAAAACTGTTTACCAAATACTGTTGTAACAATTTTATCGTTTTTGTCTTGACAGGTTTGGCAGAGAAAGGAATTAGAGTGAATGCTGTGTGGTAAGTTTCATGGCGTACATTTCAACATTAAATAACCTGTCGTCCAGTGGACATGGACATTTCTTTCATCACTACTTTCTTACCACGGTGGCTGTAGCAATTGCAAACCTCTTAAAACTACAATCATCTCACTTGTCACTGATCTTGCTTTACATCAGTTACTATATTTTGTTTCCTTTCAGTCCTGGAGCTTGTAGGACAAATATATTGAAACGACCGGGATTACTTGGACCTGGTTTAGATGAAGATGTACTTTTTGGCATGGAGGAGAAAAGTAGTATTCTAGGAGGAGTGCTTGTAGAGAAGCAAGACGTGGTAGACGCCATCTTGTTTCTGGCATCTGATTCTGCCCGAACCATCACCGGTAGCAATTTGTGTTTGGACAGAGGGGCCGTTCTTGCTGGCCCACCTCCAATGTCATAGTGAAAATTTGTGTCGTATCTTTGTTGTATTTGAGTGGCCTGATAGGATTGGATATATTAGAAAGGTTTTTTCGTAGTTTGATTGCTTATATAGGCCTACTGTAATCGTTTCAATAAAATCGATTTTATTCGGCGTTTCAACCGTTGCAAGATTGAAAGCGTGATTATGCAGGTTTGCAATTGATTATCACTGGTCTACAAAAACAAAAAAGTTTTGTTGCATGAACTTTGATGATTGATTTAGGCTAAGTTTTGGCCAAGAATCCAATTCTGAGCTCAGAATTGCTCTATCGTCTATCACGTCAGGTTTTTTCGCTGCGCATTTTCCCCAATTTCATAAATTGATCAAATTTTTACTTTCATTAGCGACGGTACGGTGAGCGTATAACAGCAACAAATCAAATATTGTTATTGAAATCACCTATGGTGAAACCTCGGCTGGAAGTTTTGTTGTAGCACAGAATGACAGAGTTTTCAGTAAACTTTAATCTAGTGGTTATCAATCTTTCTTCAATCACGGACCTCTTTTCAAATTTCGAAAATATATGCGGACGCATTCATTTATTTCTTTCGTTTCTCATTACTTAGTTACCATCTTTATACATCGCGCTTGGTTTATACATCACGTTTGGTAGCTCATTACTGAGTTACCGTGTTTATCTGTATGCATCTGCCCTGGAGACTTAAAAGGTAGACTTAAATGCTTTTTGTGACAGCACCCTGCTCTTTAGTAAAACGTAAATATTGTCAACAATAAACATAACATTGTTCGTATAATGTAAAAGAAAATTGACAGCTCAAAACGAAGCCTGAAGTGCGTGTTACTTCACAATGGAAATAAATATGCATCGATTCCAGTAGGACATTCTGTGACACTCAAAGAAACGTATAAAAACATTAAGAATGTGCTGGAAACACTGAAGTACAGTGATTATGGTTGGAGATTATGTGTAGACATAAAAATAATGAACCTGTAATGAAAAGTGGTATATGGTACCTTAACCTGTAAGGTTTACCCACTTCACTACAAAGGTTACACAACAATGACAACTGTAGGCAAACTTTGCAGCATCAATGAACACAGTTGAAGCAAGGGCTTGGAATGCTTTTTCTTTAGTTGTTAGTAACTCCTTTGGCAACAGAAAGACAGAGAACTATCCAGACCTCTTAAAAGAAATGTTATCCAGCATGCAAGAGAAGAAATGCAATATGAGCATAAAACTACATTTTCTGAAAAATCATTTAGATTACTTTTCTGAAAACCTTGGGGACTTCAGTGAAGAATAAGGTGAGCGCTTTCACTAAGACATTAGAGTTATATGAAAGAGCGCTACCAAGGCCGATGGGACTGCCACATGATGGCACATTACTGCTGGAACTTGAAGAGAGAAAATTACACCACTACCCATAAACGAAAGCCATTAAAACGAAAATTTTCAAGCTCTTAAAGATTGTGGCATTTCTGTATCATTACATTGATTGTTCAACGGCTAGTTTCTAGTGATGTTTTTTAAATGATTTCGAGGCTTTGTGTTCGTGTTTTGCATGATTAAGCGTTCCAGCAGTTTTGATTAAAACAACCTCTACATTTCGAGGCGGTTTCTGATTTGCGATAGGCCTATTATTTATAATGAACATATATATTATCCAAAAACGTGATGTGATAGAAAAAAAAAATGCCAGATCCGGATTCAGCGCCCCAAAATTAGGTAAAAAAGACTCCAACACAGTCTGCCCCAAAAATCGTGTTGACCAGTGTTATTTTTCAAATTCACAAATGTGAACACAAACCAAGGAAAGGTTTTGATAAAAAAGTTTTAACATAATAAATAAAAACGTGAAGTTCGATTGCAGATATCGCTTGAGCACTTACACAAATGCAAGTTGTCAACTGACAATTTCATTATGTGTCAATGCCATACCAAGTTAACGGAGTTAATTTTAGAAAGTAGCTATTTCACTCTAAGTATTGACCTAACACCATTGTTAAAGATACTTTTTTATTTCGGATTTAACTGAAATTCGATTTAGATTAGAAGGTAGATATCGGTTGTGTTAACAAGAAGCTGTTAAAAATGTCTTCCAACTTACGATTTTTTGGTGGAATAGTGAATGAAGGAACTTTAATTTTCACATTTGTGTAATGCAATTCACGACTCGGTAGCGCCAAGTAGCGGAGCGCCAGGCTCGCGATGAAGCAAAACCTTTTTCAGCGGAAATATCTGCCGAATTATGTCAGTGAGGACTCGGTCTCAGACTTCGTTGTACGCATTTGAAGGTCGTCATTGTTCGATCTCAGTGGTCACTTTGAGAAAGTTGAAAACTAAACTATTCAAAAGGTTTGGCTTAAACCAGTCAAGCTTACTGTGAGTACTTCGTACGATAATAATTGTGTAATAATAATAATTGTGGATACTTTATACATGTCAGTATAAAAATTTCTATGAACAAAATAATACCATTACATAAACATTTTTGATGGTTTGATAAAATAGTATAATAAATAATGCTTTTATAAGTCGAATTGCAGTCTTGCAGATTAGGCAGAATCTGTGATCGCAGCTAATGACGAAAGGCATTCTGATTTGTTACTTCAAACCACAAAAATCAGCGTAGCCCTAACTCTTACAGAAATATTTCTTATACTAACTGAAGCATTTATGTCAGATTGAACAAAACTAAAGCACTGCCAATGCCAAGTACGGGAAAAAATATTTTTCACTCTGACATTTCTATTAAAAAAACTTTTTGTAATCGGGCGTGTTGAATCAAATCGCTTCAAAAACAGTTCAATATTTAAGTGGTCGTAAAAACTATCTGTTTCAAAGGAAATCTGAAAACAAACCGGTAGCAAAAACGTTCTTAATTGAAACATATCAGTAACAAAATCTGAAGAAACTTTATCACCAAAAGCAAAACACAACAATGCACTGTGCACATTTAAATGCCTCTAGTTCCCAAATTCATGATAAATCAGACAAGACGTGCTGACTCAGCCCAACTTCGCAACAACATCAACGTCTACAACTAGTAGTTTACACATAATCATCTGTAATTTCTTAAGAACCTTTAAAGGAATAATACATAAGGGTAGTCGGTCAACTCCATCCATGGACGATTCCAACAACGTTCGATTAAAGCCAAGAAGTCTACAACACACAGATGTTGGTTCTGTGTTGAATCGACCTGGAATTATACAAAACTAATCCCTCAAGTGTACATTAAATGACACATTAAATGACACGTTTGTGTCCAAATGTAAGTTTCACGCCCAATATAGAACAATGGAGGCATTGTCCGCACCGAGGGTCGTCTCACTTGGGCTCAGGCCAAGATATTTGATTCGTCAAAGACGGACCATTATTGCATCATAATCCAGCGATAGTGGTTCCCATGCTTATTACGTCATCTCCAATTTTGTTGTTTTGTTTGACTTTGGTGCGACTTTTACCTGAGAAAAGAGTCTGCAAAGTTTCATGATTGTAAGAAAAATAAGTTTTTCGCCAAAATCTGCTCAACAAAGTATTTCTTTGAAAATTTGCAAGTCCCAAGCACTTTTTATAAAACTATTCATCATTTCGACGTCAACATAAGGTGTTGATGCTTTTCCTTTCCAAGAGTTATTAAGGGGCTTGCATGTTTTAGTCAAGAAGCCGTCAACAAACAACCTACCATCTTTCAAAGACTTCGCGGGTTTATTTCGACTTCCCGTGTTCCTTCTCTTGCTCTTTTTGTTCCCGGAAATCAGAGGATGCTCTTCTCCACCAGAGGTGCCATCGAGTTTAATGTTGTGAACCTTTGTAAATATTTGAGGAAATGAAGTTGCGACTGGTATTACTTTGTTCTCAAATACAAGGAGAGATGTATTTAGAAGCAGGCAACTTACCTTTTGTTTTTTGGAAGCGGGCTCAGGGGTTGGTGCCTTCAAGTATAAATAATTAAATATGGTAAATAATAACAATTAATAATCTAAGTATTTCCAAATTAATGATAAAATCATAATAATAACAGTTTTGTTAATAAGCTTAAACCAGAATTCTATAGCCATGACAATAGTGGTGATAGCACGGTTATAATAGCAATGGTGTGAATATAGATTTCACAACAAATGCACGCAAATGAAAATAATTACTAAAGGATTCTTCACCTGGTTCGTCGGATCCACTGGAGGGAGCAAGATGTTTTCTTCCGGTTCATCGATTTCAGGAGATATTGGAAGGAATTCGAGGCAATCGTGGTCTTGGTCTTCTTCATCACTGAAAACGAAGAAAGTTAAAAACAGAAACATGCATCGAATCGCAACATCTATTTCACATTTCATCACTTGTAGTACACGGCAGTGGAAGCCCACGAAAGCAATGCAGGAAAGACCAATTTGAACTACTTCGAAGAATCTACTATGAATTAACAAAAGTTGGTATGACTGGTACTTCAACAGCAATGTCTCGCATGGGCAAGTTAAGTGCTTGCAGTTATCAGATATTTTTGACTTGAGTAGTCTCGAAAGCCGAGTCAAGGAGCTTTCACAACATTTTACCCTATTACGCTCTGTATACCACAAAAACATTTGAAGTAAACTGAAAATTAAAGTTAATGAGCTTTGAGGCAGCAAACAGTTTAATAGATAATTATAATTTAATGGAACCAACAAAGTTACTATAAATTATCAAAAAATTTGGAAGTATCAGGCATTAAGTATTTGAGCTTTCACTGAATAGTTCCTTTATTATAAGATTCACAGGAAATGCCGACATTCTTAACTCGGTGTAAATGTGTCTCGTGTTCTAACTTATGTGAGCATTAATTACCGAAACTCTACGTCATCCCAGTAGGTGGTTAGATTTTGACTTTTTAAGAAGACACTTGACCAGTCTAAGAAAAACTGGTTTCCGATCAGAAACCTAATGTTGATCTACGGTGGAAAACATTTGAAATCTGGCATCTGTTGTTTTAGAAGGCAAGCAAGCAACAAAAACTGGACATTGTGTCCAGACCAACAAACAACCAACAAACTGCCAGCATTTCTGACAATGTACTTTCAGAGATAAATCTAATGTTTTGACTCCGTTATAAATAAACTTGTAAAAATCCAACGAAAATCACCACCACCTGCTGCAAAACGCTCGAATAGGTTCGATTGTGAGGATATCAACTTCGATCTGATCGTCCTCTTTCTGCTTCGTTTCATTTTCACTCTCGCTCTTATCTTCATCCTCTTCATCAAACTCTGACTCATGCTCCTCGTACTCTACATTCTCATCAAGCTCTGAAAAGTCCGGAGCAAATGCACTCCAGTTTTCCTAAAAAATTGAAGATAAACTGTGATTTGGCCGATTCAGTTTGGCAGCATTTTATATTTAGTCAAACAGTTTAAATACGAGCAATCGTGCAATTGTTGCGTCACAATTGCCAGCATATGAGGTAACGTACAACTTGATTCTGCGCCCAGACTGAAACCACTCCACTTGATATGGAACACAGCATAGGACGAATTGGATGCCACTGGAAAAAATCAGGTTTAAATCTAGTTAATGTAGCACGGCAGCACGTCCATGCGTTCAACATTCAATAAACAAAGTTAACTTCACTCTAACATAAAATATTACAGCAAGTCTTTTACCACAACATCTAACAACTGTTCGCCTCTCATCCCTTGTAAGATCTTTACGAGATTGCCAACACTTTTCTCCCAAATATAAAGTTGGTGCTGCTTTGCAGATCCGGCGCAGACGAATTCCCCATCGCCAGAAAAACAGCATTTTTTCCACGGTGTTCTGCGAAATCATGTTTTACATTGACAAATCCCGGTAATTTTAAAACTAACTTGGTCTACCTAGAGTAATCTATGAAGGGCAAAGAAAATTTGCATGAGCGGATTTTACGATAGTTAATAAGCTCCTAGGTGCCTGCTTGCTCCTTTGAAAGCAGTGAGTGACCGATATTGTGGGGAAGACGACTCATAGAGTGACCGAGAGTCTGACTCGACTGAACGGTTAAAGAGAGCTTGCTCCTTTGACAATAATAAACAAATGCAAAAATATGCCAATATGCTCGATCAATGTGGACATGGCAGTACCTTGTCAGATGCCATTCATGAGCTAATTTCAATGTGGTATTATTCTGGTCGTCAAATTAATTTGTCAAACAACTCTGATACCTGTTGACCAGGTCCTGTAGTTTTTGAATTGGTTCAGGTTCACCACTTTTACCACACATGACCACCTCCTTGCCGTCATAAACACGAATGATTCTGTCAGCCGTGTTCACCAGAAAGCACCTAAGCACAAGAGTGCACGATGATGATTAAAAAAAACCAGATCCATAGAAATACATACTAGCACACAATGAAAGTAAAGCATTGCTACAACATGGCAAGCATTATTACGCCACACTTATGACGTAAAGTTCAACAAGATGTTCCACTGATGTACAGCATTGAAGCAATTTTTATTCATCAGTTGCTTGAACACACCACCTGCTCGTCTGCTTAATTTTCGCTTTTTCAACTTATGTTTTAGGGATTTAACTAATTATAGGTTTAGTGGTCGTGCAAGTTGTTACCAGCAAATATCAACGTTATTTCTTATAAGCACGTTTTAAGCCTTTTCGGCGTTGTCATTTTTTCCTGTTCATTGGCGCTTGCTAGTAACAACTGGCGCTTGAATCGTCCCCACCGTGCTTTGGTGAAAAATAAAATGAATGATGATTGATTGAAGTTAGTGTACTATCATTTGTAAACCACCAAAACAATAAACGCTGCAAATTTTTGCAGCCGTTAAAAAGCATCAATTAAGTATAAAAGCTAACATGTGTAACACATTAAAAGCTAAAACAACCCGATGACTTACGATCCCTTTCTTGCAAATTCAATCTGTTTAATTGCAACATTTGCTGTTCCCGTGGTAACGCGAAATGATGCAACAACTTTTAATGTGCTGGTGCTAATCACAGCTATTCTCCCCTTTGAGTTGCCGGTGTAGATGTGTGCCCCTCTCCGATCAAACGAGGCAACAATATTATTATCAGTCTGCAAAAGATACAAATATTTATTAAAGAACTTATGAACAGGCAAAAGTTATGCAAATAAATGAACAAATCAAAAACAGCTGTTAGCGTGAAATTGAGAAAAACTGCTTCATTTTCGCAAACTTTTGTAAAATTGACATGACAAAATGTCAACTTTTTAGAAAAAAACATGTTTCGCCACCACTGGCCTGAGACAATACGAAAGTATGCACAACATAAACGCTTACTTCCAAAAACAGTAATGAAATGGATGTGACCAAGTGAGATTAGTATAAGTTCTGTAATTTGGATGAAACTGAACAATGCCAATTGCAAAATCATAATCGACCGTTATAAACATATTAAGGCAAGACAGCTACATGTGTGTATTTCGCCTATACAACCAATTGGTGACATTTATTACTGAGACAAGCTGTTATAATACAAATTAAGCATAGGGTTTCATGCCTTGAAGCCATCAAATTTTGGCAAATGATTTGTAAAATCTATAACTTGAACATGGTCACTAAGTTCATTCTATGAAATTTAAAGCTATTTTCAGAAATAGATGTATGACACAGCACAAAAGCACTAGTTACAACCTAAAACTCACCAACTATTACCCACATTTGTTTCCAAGAGATTTGTAAAATGGCGGGAACAAAACGGGCTTTTTACAATAGAGTCATTCCATGTATAATCAACCAATTTTTTTTAAATTTGTAACCACTACTCTTGGATTTTGATAATTTCAATATATGTTATAGACCTTGGAAAAAGCCGAAGATTAAAAAAAAAATTTTGAAAATATCTCCAGGCGTTTTCGAGTTATTCAAGTTTGAAATTTTCGCCACACGATGGCTTTTGGCTAGTGAGCACTGGTCACGCTTTATGATTTTCTTTAATATCTTTATTTCTGAAGGTAGAATAATAAAACAAATGTTGAATTTACCATTTTTGGGGTCAAGGAATTCATTTAAGCACATAAAAAACCTATATCACACCTCCTTCATGGAGTAAATTAAGTTTTTTCATTGATGTCAAAGTTCAAGTTTACGACGCAATTACAAAAATAGCAATCGCATGGGAAACATAATTTTTGCACTTTTGTGTAGCATGGGTCATGTATTTTCATGTATCCAAAAATTGGAAACTTGTTTTTTGTCCTTTAGGAATAAAGTTGGTTTTAACAGCAAGCACTATTTTTAAGATTCTTATAAGATGTAAAATGCAGATTTGAGCAATATCGTATAACTGGTCATGCATATATATGCAAGGTTGTAATTCCAAGGCACCAACTGCTAGTGTTTAAAGATTATTCACCAAAAACATTAATTACTGCCTGCTAAAGGTGCACTCTGAGAGAGGTTACAGTAAATTTGAGTTCCTTTTTGAACTTCAATTTTGCCTACTCCTATTTTGATTCTTATTATTTTATTATTATTATTCTTACTATTATTTTGATTTCATTTATGTATGAAAATGATGAATTTGCCCGCTTAACGCCTGGAATTAGAGATTATGTAAGTGTTTCCAAAAATTTTCATAAGCAAAAGAAGCTCATTTTGTGCAATTTGAAGGAATTATATGCCACATTTTGTGAAAAATATCCCGAGCTGAAGATTGGATTCTCAAAGTTTTGTTCACTCCGTCCCAAATGGTGTGTCCCCGTATCGTCCAAAGGCACTCATTCTGTCTGTGTGTATCCAACATCAAAATGCAATCCTTCTGGTTGATGCTGCCAACAACAATGAAACATACAAAACATTGATTGACAAAATAGTGTGCAGCACGGAGAACAAAATGTGCATGTTGCATCGTTGTGAACAATGTCCTGGGTCTCAAGCACTAGAAGGCTTTTTGCTTGCACAGTATGATGAGGAACTTGATGATGAAGTCCAATGCCAATAATGGAAGTCTACAGACACGATGGATCTTATCACGGTGTTAATGATGAGATTTGAATGGATTCAAGAAATTATAAGAGTTTTGGATGACCTTACAAAGCATTCATTCATAGCTAAATGCCAATCTAGATACTTAAACTCCAGAAAGAGTTCTTTAACAGATGATACCAGCAGTCATTTTGCATTGTTTCAGATGACTTAACACATGACACAGCTTTTGTGCATGGGCTTTTGTACAAACTCACTGCATTGATTCCAAGCTTGTCCAGCACCATTACTAAAGTTGAATATTTCTCGGACGGTCGCGCTGGACAGTATAAAAATTATAAAAATATGCTGAATTTGTTCCATCACAAGTGTGATTTCAACCTGGAAGCGTGAACCTGGAAGAACTCTTTCTGGAGTTTAAGTATCTAGATTGGCATTTAGCTATGAATGAATGCTTTGTAAGGTCATCCAAAACTCTTATAATTTCTTGAATCCATTCAAATCTCATCATTAACACCGTGATAAGATCCATCGTGTCTGTAGACTTCCATTATTGGCATTGGACTTCATCATCAAGTTCCTCATCATACTGTGCAAGCAAAAAGCCTTCTAGTGCTTGAGACCCAGGACATTGTTCACAACGATGCAACATGCACATTTTGTTCTCCGTGCTGCACACTATTTTGTCAATCAATGTTTTGTATGTTTCATTGTTGTTGGCAGCATCAACCAGAAGGATTGCATTTTGATGTTGGATACACACAGACAGAATGAGTGCCTTTGGACGATACGGGGACACACCATTTGGGACGGAGTGAACAAAACTTTGAGAATCCAATCTTCAGCTCGGGATATTTTTCACAAAATGTGGCATATAATTCCTTCAAATTGCACAAAATGAGCTTCTTTTGCTTATGAAAATTTTTGGAAACACTTACATAATCTCTAATTCCAGGCGTTAAGCGGGCAAATTCATCATTTTCATACATAAATGAAATCAAAATAATAGTAAGAATAATAATAATAAAATAATAAGAATCAAAATAGGAGTAGGCAAAATTGAAGTTCAAAAAGGAACTCAAATTTACTGTAACCTCTCTCAGAGTGCACCTTTAGCAGGCAGTAATTAATGTTTTTGGTGAATAATCTTTAAACACTAGCAGTTGGTGCCTTGGAATTACAACCTTGCATATATATGCATGACCAGTTATACGATATTGCTCAAATCTGCATTTTACATCTTATAAGAATCTTAAAAATAGTGCTTGCTGTTAAAACCAACTTTATTCCTAAAGGACAAAAAACAAGTTTCCAATTTTTGGATACATGAAAATACATGAACCATGCTACACAAAAGTGCAAAAATTATGTTTCCCATGCGATTGCTATTTTTGTAATTGCGTCGTAAACTTGAACTTTGACATCAATGAAAAAACTTAATTTACTCCATGAAGGAGGTGTGATATAGGTTTTTTATGTGCTTAAATGAATTCCTTGACCCCAAAAATGGTAAATTCAACATTTGTTTTATTATTCTACCTTCAGAAATAAAGATATTAAAGAAAATCATAAAGCGTGACCAGTGCTCACTAGCCAAAAGCCATCGTGTGGCGAAAATTTCAAACTTGAATAACTCGAAAACGCCTGGAGATATTTTCAAAATTTTTTTTTTAATCTTCGGCTTTTTCCAAGGTCTATAACATATATTGAAATTATCAAAATCCAAGAGTAGTGGTTACAGGGCCTGGTTGATTATACATGGAATGACTCAATAGCAATACAATAATACAACAGCCTACATTGTAAAAACATACAAGGCAGTTTATATATAAAAAGGGTGTACAGTTACCTCGTCGACAGTCGGCAAGGTAAGATGCTCTGCGCCAACTCTAAGTAGAACTGGAGCAGGTTTAAGAGGGCATACAAGGGCAGTTGTGGAGGAACGAGGAGCATATTGTACCTTCATGATCGGCATTGAGAAGCGATATGTGTGAAGGCATTCGCCGGATAATACATCCCATATGCAAACCAGGTTATCTGTACCAGCCGATAAGAGTTGTCTGCCATTTCGTGACCAACTGTATATAAATTAATGTGAACAAAATTAAATTATCCATTCTCTTGTTCACTTTGCATAAATAAAAGCGACAAACCAGTCATTTTCACTCGCACAATTTGCAAACTTGTAGTTTAATCAAGCATATTCTAACCAAATATATACGGTGTACTTCACTGTAGCTTAGGTTATAAATATGAATCCAACCAAGGGTTATACAGGCTGTACATATTTCATTCAAGGCCAAAATTTGAACAAACCTTAACGAACAAACTGGGTGCGCATGTGCATTGTACACTTTGGCGATTCCCCTTGTTAAAAAATCCCAAACAACAATTCGACCGTCTGTGCACCCCACAGCAAGTAAAGTTCCGTGACGATTAAAGGTGCACGTTACTGCCATCGACCCGCTATCAAGTGTCCCATCAGACTGTTCGGGATAATTCTGTCCAAATGATTCTATAAAACAACACACAGAAAAGACATAAAGTTAAAAACCATGTGCATTAAAGAAAAAACTAACTATTCCGTCTATGCATAAAACTTCAAATTGTCTGTAACACTTACAAAAAATTAAACAAGAAAATCCAGAATTATTGAAGTATAAAAAACCTACATGTACAAAAAAGCATGCAGCGATAGAATTTTCATACCATCAAAAACTATTTGTATTAGATACAAAAATTTTTTTTAATAATTATTAGTCATCTATACAATACACATACATTGCAACTTAACTTGACTTAGTCTAGTAATGTAATAGTGAAATTTTATTTTTATACTAAAGAGCTACAGCATAAACAATATATATTTCAAAAAAGCAACGAAACATTATTACCCAGCAATTCCAAGTTCATCGTAAAAATGTTGCTGTGATGGCGGTGATGACTTCTAGGTGTTTGGTAGTTTTCAATGATTTACAACAGTAAACTACTAAATAGTTCGTCCTAAAAAAAGATATATACAGTGAGACCTCGTTAATCCGGACCCCGATGAACCGGAATCCCCGCTATCCGACACAAAACTGCCGGGAACGGATTTCTTCCTATGCATTTTACCCCTTTAATCCGGAAACCCCGCTGTCCGACTCCGACACAAAAGTTTTGGAACAAATGTGCTAAATCAATAGCAATAAAATCCGATAAACCGGATTATTAACAGTTAAGCGAAAATGATTCACGATTGTCCTAATACAGTATGTAGTTAGTTGACGAAACAATAGCCGATTAATTATCTACGCATAATAACGTTGCGGTCTTTATTGATTCAAAAGTACAGTACTGTACAGCATTGCGCTTTGTAAAAAAATTTAATTTAATTTAATTAAAAATTTAACGAAAAAATAAATTGTTCATCAACAGTAACAAACAACGCTTCCGCGGTCGCAAAAAAATACGTACAGTACATCGTTTGAGTGCGGCAATCTATTGAAGACATGCTGCTCCAACTCAATCGTGCTATCAGCTTTTGATATCGCATTGCGCTAAGATTAGAAACAGGTCAAAGAAAGTTCAAGACTGCTGGTCCCGCCGGAATGCTTCGCCATGCAAGAGCGGTTGTAAAGCCAATTTGCGGCCGCATGTTCGTCACTTCTGGCTTAGAGCATTCGTCTTTAATACGGTGGTTCTGGGGTTCGACACTGGGTCGGATCATACAAAAAATATAATTTTAGTTGCTGTCCAGCCAGAAACTCGGTACTTAGAATTGGAGTAAGGTGCATACTGCGTTTTGAACACGGTACTGCATTTGCAAGACTTATTGATTTTTTACTTTCCGACAATCCGGATACCCCGCTAAACCGACATTTTTTGACGAAACGAAGTGGTTCGGATTAACGAGGTCTCACTGTACACATGCCAGTATTTTCACATTTACATTGTACAAAATATCTGTTTCCTGAATCTTGATGAAGTAATCAAGAACATCACTTGGGAACTATGACACTCAGCCAACATATTCCTATGCACGTTGAATGTTAGTCATGCTTTTGCAAACAAAAACCACAAAACAAAAAAAGTTTAGGTATTCGACAAAGTCAGCACTTTATACTCTAATGAACATAACAGCCACCAACATACTAGTCCACAAGAGTCAAGACGCTTTGCTGCGAGTGCAACAGATCTTGCATTGACTCTCAAAGAGACAAACGGCAACAATTTGTAGTCTTGAAAGTGAAACCTTCGATTTCATGAAGTTTTCACCAATTTTCATTATATTCAAATTCGTTGTCTTTGGACTATCATAAAGACGTCTATTACCAACTCACTGAGTACCAATCTTTTATGTTTCAACTACTTGTTTTTTCTTTAAATTATCCTCTATTCATTTTACACAAAGGACAAAATTAGTATAGTCAGTTGGGGCAAAAAAAAACATAGGGGTACTTGGGGTAAAAAAGGACAACCCCCCCAACTCCCCCTAAGAATGATTTTTTTGAAAAAGCTTTGCATGGTTAGAAACATCATTTATTTGCATAGTTTTTTAACATACAATACAGGTCTAGAGGTAAGTACTCTTCAGGAACTATGCAAATCACTAAATTGACCCAAAAACGGTCCAAAAAAACTTTTTTTGCTCTTTACTAAACTTTTTGTGGATCGAAAACGATGGTTGACAATCACAATCTTTTTATGTGTATCTACATGATATTTTAGTATGATTGTACTCCAGTACTTCAATTTTGATTGTTGTTAACCTTTCATTCTATTCTATGTTGTCTTTTTTTACCCCAAAACTACACAATGTGTTGGGGCAAAAAAAGACAGTTGTTTTTATTTTCCCTGTGCTTGTTTGTTTTAACCCATCTTTAATAACTTTCATTTTAAAACGATTTCGGTTGCTATAAGGAATTAAACTAGCATTTTAATGTTTTACTTGCATTGTCTCAGTTTCCTGATCTCTAGTAAATACATTAATCCTAATGTACTGATGATTCATTTGAAATTAAGTTAAGCGAGTGAAGTTAAGCGTGAAGTTTCACTCTCCAATCATTTTGTGTTGTTCTTTGTAGTTAATTGATTTATGTACCATTCCACTTTGTTGAACTCCTGCCAAATAGCCATTCAAAAGCTTAACCTTCTTGTAAGCATTTACCAGTTTCAGAAGTCTCTGTTCAGTGTTAGTTTAACCAGTCCTGGTAGCATTGTGTTTCTCCAAAAGATGAAGAAGGCAATCCAATTTTGGAAAAGACCAGTCCACAGGAAACTGAATGGTCAAGTAATGTGGAACAAATGCCATCCACCTCATCAATCTGCAACATTTAAGCTGTTTCCACACCGTCGACGAGCACCACAGTACAATCACGGATCAGAACAACAAAGGACATCATCAATGAGTTGCAACTTCACACCCCGAAGGGATGAAGTATGAAATACGGCTTGTGTCAAAAGATGAATCGGTTTCGATAGAAAGTGTGTTAAAATCAAGGGGACGACAAACAAATGACAAGAAGAAAAAAAGGAAAAGAGTGAAGATGAATGGAAGCATTTTAACAAATGAAGAATTTAACGAGCAAGTTGAAAACTTTGAAGCAAATGGAATAATTGCAAAAAAGAGAAAAGCTGGGAGAAGGAAAAGGAACGCAGACGAAGATGAAGAAATAAATTCACTGGACCTGGAGGAGGAGGAAGAAATAGAAAGAAGGATGGAGCGAGAAATTCAAAGACAAATGGATGAAGACATGAGGAGAGTAGATACAGAGGATGAGATGGTAGAAGAGTCTGACGATGAATCTGAAGAAATGAATGACGAAACAAGAGAAGACACAGTTGTTAGAATGGAAGATGTAGAGGAAGAGAGAAGAGATGTAACTGAAGAAAGTGTAAATGAACAGAAGAAAGAAAGGAGAACCATTAAATTGGAAATAAACAAAAATCAAGTTGGAAAGTACTTTGCAGTGTTTTGGGAGAAGCCAAAAACATATTATTAGGGAAAACTTCTGAAGGTCTTCAGAGACGAGGTTGATGGAAAAATTGAGCAAGCTGAATTTAAGTTTTGGGACAAGAAATCAACTTCAGAAGATGCAGTGTATTGGGACTGGCCAACAAAGGATGACATAGATATAGTCAACGTTGAAAATTGTTTTTGGGGTCCTTCAACCGCAGTGTTAACTTCTGTCGGACGTGCAAAATCATACTTTGGTTTTGCCGAAGAAGAGGAAGTGAAAGAAAAATTTGTGTTCCTAAGCAAATATGGACTTCATAATGCATAAACTTCTTTGTTTGTTTGAACAAGATGTTACAGTTTCATCCTCATCTGTATATATTGCTATTTCTTCTGCTTTGTGTTGCTTTTAATAAACAAAATTTGCTGTCGAAATTGATTGTTTTTTTTTACCCAGTGCATGGTTTTTATTGCCCCAAACACTGGGGAAAAAAAAACAACACAAAATATTCGATAAAAATAAAAAGAATAAACATAATGCTCCAATTTTTTGGATACATCAATGGAATATTAATATTGATCAATAGAGGGTAAAACTTGACTTTTTGGCCATTTTTTAGCGAGAAAATCAAAAGTTTGTCAATTTTGCATTTTTTTGCCCCACTTGACTATATCAAAAATAAACGGAAATTGATCCTAAGGTTGCAGTGTAAGGTGTGTTACTGATAATGAATGGATGGAGACTCAAGTTTTTACACAATATTTCAGTCATCGTGCTAAGTGGTTTAAAGATATCCCCAAGGCAGTGTTGCTTATTTTTGAAGGTGACATGAACCATATCTCACTGGAAACTGTTCAAACAGCATCAATTAGATAACTCAGTAGCAATACGGTGTTTGCCATCTCTTTGCTCACATTTTGCTGCAGTCTCTATCATCTAGACCTTGGCGTCTACAAAGCGACATTGTGTCAAATCGTAATTTTATTTAAAAGCTGTTGCTAAAGCTGTCTTTCTAAGGTTTCTAAAATGCTTGCATGATGCTGCATTTAAAGCTACCCACGTGGTGCAGGTATTTGCAAATGCTGGAATAATTCATTTGATCCTATTTTGCAGCGTCATTGCTGTTGAGAAACTGCCAGCTAAAGTTTTTGAAAGAATAAAAAATGCAGAAGCTGGTGATGCAGATAAAAACAGGCCTGTTGCCAATCCGTTAATACAAATAGGATACACCTTCCACTTTAGGAGGACAAAGGCATACGTTTAACCGTTTATCAACATCCTAGCAAATAAGAAGTGGGGTAAACGCACGCACGAGATTCCATTGATGTGCACGACAGAGTATTTTGAGTTCAAGGCTTCGTCAATTTAAGGAGTAATGCATTTGTATTCTAGACCAATGCTACTTAAATTGCAACGTCATTTGGTTGTGCACATCTACACTAATCCTATAGATCCGTATTTTGTGTTGTTACGAAGTCATAATAAACAAACAAGCCAAAGGCCAACAATTTGTAATAAACAAAAAATTGCGGATTTAAGCTATTAGGCCTAGTTAAACTTGTCACCCCAAAGCTTGTATTTCTGTTTACAACTGTAAGCCTATACGTAATGACGTACTGTAACATAGTCCAAACTGGAAGGTACGGAAGTTTTGGATGTGCGTGCATAGACACAATTTTTAGCGTGATGGAGTGCGATTAAAGCTGGATTAATTTGTTTATTCATGATGAATTGGCTTGAAACTAAAGAATTTCGGCGTGTACCCTGTTCAGTGATCACCTGATATCGGTAAATGTTCTGCTTGCAGATGCTACATTTATCACTTGCCTATAGGGGCTAAAGTCTAAACTAAAAGCCTGAAACCAACCTACAATTGCTCCGCCTGTAGTTCACCAAATTGATAGTTATAGTAAAACTTTACAGGCTAGCACTGCCAGCCCGGTTCTTGCGTTTACATTGACACAGTACGCTTGTACCCTGACCTAGCTAAAAAGTTACCGGTACTCAAGGGACCAGGTAAAAGACGGATTTTGTACCGCACAAGTGAGCACCTGTCATGAAGAGCGGTTTCGATTGAAGAACTATTTCGAGAAAGGGAAAAATTTTATAAACACAAGTTTAACCTTTGTCCTACTGCAGGGGTCGGCAACCTACGGCCCGCGGGCCGGATCCGGCCCGCCATGCGAAATCGTCCGGCCCGAGACATATTAATTAGTTATCACAAGAATACGGCCCGCCGTGTCTTATTGAGTTTCAAACTGTAGTGTTAGCATTTAGCAATTATAGTATTAATGAAAATTCCGGCCCGCCAAAGAGTTGTACGCTCGACATTTGGCCCGTGACTAGCAAAAGGTTGCCGACCCCTGATTTAAGGGTAAGATATTCGCGTTTCAGAAAAGCTGTCCCGGCAGTTACGGCCCGCCAGTATATTTTATTTTATCAAATTGGCCCGCGGCTCAAAAAGGTTGCCGACCCCTGTCCTACTGCATGGGTACAATTGTAACCTTTCCAATTTTAAATTAAGACAGTATTTTTTCTAGAAACCTGAGAGACCTGAAATTTCCTGACATCTCTACATTTTTGTGTTAGATTAGGTAGACTAAATTTCAAAAAAAAATCTTTACACGTTACCGAGATAGAGAATCGAATTGTTTTTACACCCTTAAGAGGCGGCATGGGTACAATTGTACCCTTACACATTTTGTATCGCAATGACGCCGGAATGCATAAAACAAAGACAATTTTTGGAATATTCAGTGACCCAGATTACAGAAATGATTTATTTGATACAGAAATATGAAAGAAAACTTAATCGAGGTGGTTTAAGTCCGTTTAAGTCCGTTTCACAAGTGATACACTTTGTATTTGTTACTGAGTGTTCGTCGCCAACAGGCTGAACGCAAACCACGCAGTTTTTCCTGGTCTTTCGTCGTTTTCGTTTCTGGTGTCTGCCACATAGCAGTTACCAACAATCGATGTAGCTCCATTACTTCCATGGGGTTCTTTGGAGTTAGTTGCTGGAGTTAGTTCGCCTTCTGGCGGTGTCGCAGTGTGCGTCCTAGAACCATTTCCACTGCAGCTCGAAGGAAACGATTTCTCATCACCATCCGGTTGGCAGAGCGAGCTTCCCCTGAAGGCATACATAGCTGTTTCGCAAGATCTTTCAGAAACTTTCTCTGTTGGTCCTTTTTTCAGAACTCTTGGTTTTGCTCCCTGTAGATGATAAACGACGCTAAGCCAGTGAAGTCGATCATAAAAAGTTCAATGGCCTACGCAATGTCCGTCGTTTACTCACCCAGCATTTTGTCCATCGTGTCCAACCCACCTTTGGTTTTGACATAAAACTTGGTTATCTAGGGTTTGCTTGATTGCGTCGCTTTGACTTCTCCAGTCATGTGCATGGATGATAGAAGAGCACGACCGATTTTTTTTCTTTGGCACATATGAACAGACTCTTGCATGGTAGACGAAATTGGTCGAGTAAACAGCCCTTTTCTTGGCAGGCTGCATATTGCTAGGCAAAAACCTTTTGTTTTTTCTGACTGTTCCAACTAAACTACTAAAGTCATGTCCCATGTGTTCATTACATTAGCTAGCTGTGCCTGTGACGAAGAAAGAAATTATTATCAGTGGTGACATTTCTTCCAGAGCCTTAATACAAACAGGCCAGGCTCAGCTTGTCTGGGACCATCTACTGGCTTACCAGTATAAATCTGACCATGTAGCGGGTAGGAGTTTGATGCATCACAAGCCCAGAAATCCTTGATGCCATATTTAGCCTGTTTTGATGGTGGGCTATATACTGTGTAAATTGAGTATGTCCTCGATGTGGAAACAATTGTTCATCTATGGTGATACATTCATGTGGTTTGTAGGCACTCTCCTAATTTTTATTCAGCATGAGCCAAATATCTCGTATTGGTGCAGCTTTATCATTTTACTCATGCTCTGCACGGGTATTTTCCTTGTCAAATCTAATAAATCTGAGCATCATCTTGAAACGGTATCGAAACATAGCTGCACGTACAAGAGGCAAAACATCTACTTTCCACATATTTTCCAGATTATCTTTGTTATTTCTGCGTACACCAGCAACAATAAAGATGCCAATAAATGCTAAAAAATCTATGCTAAATTTCAAATCAGTGAAATGCCATGCAATATCAGCGGAAATTTATGGGAGTTGAGTACAGGGGCATAGTGAGCTGTTTTTCTGAGTATAACCGAGGTCACAAAGATAACATATCATATAGCGTTGTCCAATGCCTACGTGGCCTAACAACACGTGTGATACTTCCGTAGAGCACAATATTTAAACGTTCGGACCATTAAATACGGCACACCGCGCAAAAAGTACAACCAACTTGGGAATTTCAATATAAAATGTATTTGGGTACAATTGTACCCATATCGCCTTTTAGCGGTGTAAAATTATGCAGTAGGACAAAGGTTAACACAAAAACCATCTAAATCTAAGGCACCAGTTTATTTCAATGGTTTTTAATTAACATTCGTGATGTAGCCGAAAATGTTTCTCTTTGCTAAAGTTTGTGATTGTGCTAACTGAGCGTGTTGTTGGGTTGTTGTTGGTTGAACAGTTGTTAATTATTGTTTGATCGATTGTTCGCTAATCTGACTCCATAGATAGCGCATTCATTAATCCCTGATAACCAGATTAACATCACAGTACCATAACCAAACTGTCAATGTCTTTGAATCATCATTTATTATAGGTTCTCAACGAAACGTTTACTGTTTTCAGAGCACAGAATAAAGCTGCGTTCAATAGACTGTAAATTACCGACTGTGAATGTCAGACTAACACGTTGAACGCTGTAGTACGAATGACGTAATTCGGAAGTAATCAAAACGGGATCGCGCATACTAAACATGGCCAAAATATAGTACAGTGCTTATTGTTAAACACACGATATAAAGCACAAATAACATTATAATATCATCAGATCTGCACGAGAATTCTGTAGGAATAAGTGCTAATTATCACAATTAGCACATGATAATAAGAAAACTAGATTTCTACTTATGGTATCAAATTTCAGATTTTTCATCCGGTCAGTAAGAAAAGTTTTGGCACAACCTTAACCAGGCCATGATTCCTCAATGATTGAGCCCCAGTCATCGAGCATTAATTATCTTTAGTATAGCTAGATTAGTTTAATTGTCTTTATACCTTTAGATTTAATTGCGTAAGCCATTACTTTAGGCAAGTGTAGAAACATGTTTATTTCCACTTAAATGTTTATATGTATAAAGTAGGTATGTCTGTTTCGACACCTGATTCTAAAGGAAACATCTACTAAATATCCAATAACTTAATGGTCGTTGTGTTTTTATTTCGTTCGTTACATTTTGTATGGTAGCATCTTGCTTGTCGCCACCACTAAAATTGGTACCAGAAATAGAGAACTAACTTCCACAAAACACTTTATAAACGTACAATTACTTGCGACCTTTTAGTGTGAGTTGGCCACATGTTTTCGGTTTTAACTAGCCAGCAGCAGACGATGACCAGCTCGGCCACAGTGCATGGCGACCCCAAGTTGAAATGCACACGCAGCCTGGTGCTGATACACGGAGACAATCCTTCGTTGTTCTTGTCTCTCTATGTCTCTCTCTCTCTCTCTCTCTCTCTTTCTCTCTCTCATTCACTCCTAGCACTCTCATAATGGCTGATGCAGCTCGTCAGGAATTTACAGAGTCAGTACCGATGCCATACCCACGTGACTCTATGCTACGTCCTAATGCGAAAACAACTACGTCAGAAACGATCATGTGAAAACCTCGTGTTTAAAAATAAAGACGAGACCTTACCTCGCCTGAACTGGTAGGCTACAACAATTTGGAAAAACAACTACGTCAGAATTCCGAGGTTAAATTTAGCAAAAAATCGTGCAACTTTTGGACGTAAACAACGGAATGAATAGCATAAAGATTTATGCATTACAAAGAAGTTAAGTAACCATAGGTCTATAAATAAGCAATGCATCCCATTTTTAAAAAGGAGAAAGGAGAAGCAAAAGAGGAAGCGAAAAGTAACTTAAGCGATTAGAGGGACGATTTATGCCAAAAAAGGAAGCGACTATCTTATGATAGTTTGCAACATAAAATTTATGCAGTAGTGCCGAGTGCATTTAAAACAATCGGGTGTACTTCGACTTGTCAACGAGCGACTGACGCTGTAAATAAAGGTGATGTGCAGTTACTGCAGTGATGTTTTTTTCTTTCAGGCGATCGTATCAGTAAGTAAGTGTATGGTAATTTGCATTTTCATATTGCTATAAACCGAGTAGTCAAATTCATCGGATAGAAGAGAGAGAGACTAATCAGCTGACCAAGACAATAGCCAAACTCAAGACAGCCAACTAACGTGACGAGTTGAGGATACTGTTTAGTCGTAATAAGTTATAGTGACGTCATATTTACGTCATATACGACTAAACAATATAAAACGTCACAATCTCTTCCACGCAAGCGGTAAGTTGTGTAGCCCTCCGTTTGTCGATACCACTGTAACTAGAACCATAAATGATAACTTATTTCCAGCGAACCATTGATGAGCGCACAACTTCTTACAGCTTTTGAGGTATAAGTTGGCCACATCTCTCTGGTTGTAAGTAGCCAGCGGCAGACGAGGACCACCTCCTCAACAGCACCAACGCAAGCAATATCATTGGAGATGGGAAGTCCAGCTGTAAGCGGCTTTCGCAGTATCGATACCAGTGTTCGTTCGCCACTCTCTCCGCGAGAGAACAGCAGTAAACCAGGTAAATTTGCCGAAAGATTTGTGGTGTCTTTTCCTGCTATGACTTTCAATTCAATCGACTTTAGACAAGGAGGCACAAAGACACTCTTTTGAGACATCTCTTTTCTTTAAGTTATTCCTATGCTTTGCCACAAGCTGTCTGTCAACAAAATAATATCTAGTTAGCCGCAGTCGTAGATTAGGAACAGGTCAACAAAATATATATCGCGTAATGTCTTTCTTTGCGCTGTAACGGTACCGTCGGTACTACTGAAAAAATAACCGAATACCTGTGATGAATTTTTTTTTTCGATTTCTAATCTGTCCCGGTACTTTTAAGGTGATTATTTCAATATTTTGAGATGTAAGGTACCTGTACCGAATAAGGCCCGGTCCCTAATAAGGCCCATTGCTCATATTTCGCAAACCCGTGCAAATAAATGAAAGATTTTGTCCCTACATAAAAACTAATATAAATTCATGATGGTTTACCAGATTTCATCCTTTTCACGTGATCAACCGATTCGCTAGAGCACAACAAAAATTTGATATTTACAGTTAAGGTGATTTTGTTAATTTAGAAAAAAAGTAAGTGAGGATTTGGCCGGTTAAATGAACTGTTGTCAGCCGGCTGAAGTTTTCATGTAACAACCAACTTAGTATTGAAAAGGATAATGCACTTTTTTTTGCTAAAATTTTTCTGATGATAAAAATGTGAAATTTTTTTCGTGGATGCCACATGCGCCTAATAAGGCCCATACAAGATGCTTGGCTAATTGATGTCCAGACTTCAAGAGTGGTTCCAGTCATCAGTTGGCAAATTGTTGCAGTTACTTTGATGCGCCTAGTGGAATCTTTTTAAATGTTTGTACAACTTAAAATGTGAAATTTCTAATAATGTTATATGTTGTCTATTACTATGTTTTGAATCAAAATACTCACAAAATTGGTGGGCCTATGCTCCTAATAAGGCCCATTTTTTGGAATTTTTAATTTCTTTATAAAAATTTTTTGGGGATGTCAGGTATTGTGGTTTTAATATGTTGTAGTCATATACCCTCACTAATAGAATACGATTTTTCAGTCTATTCTCATTTATGGTTCTTGAGTTATTTTCAAAAAAGTGTTAGGTGGGCCTTATTCAGTACAGGTACCTTAGACTATGATTTTCAAGAATTCATTTTGATTACGTCTATAGCAATATTGCTGTTTGCTGTTTTTTTTAGTCTATAAATGTGTAAAAAAGTCACAAGATATTGAGATCACGCAAGATGTGACTTGCAGTAACCAGTAGGTATTTGACAATAAAGGAATAAAATGCATCAACATCCGTTATACAAAAAGTAGCAGTAGAGAGCACTGACAGAGTAGGTTTACGGAAGTACTTTTTTGAAACAGTTCTGAATAGCCTGCTGTTAGCGTTGGTACATTTTGTGCCAAGTACCGGTACCTTTATGGTGTTGTCAACGGTACTTTCAAAGTGCCTATTGCCCACCTTTGTTCATCATCATAATTTTTAAATATAAACTAAATTTGAGTGAATTTTAAGTGTAAACTATTCGTTATACTTTTGAATGGTTGTTAATGATAACGTTGTCTCGTGTTCTTAGGAACCATAACTTTGTTTAAATCGATTTTTGGTAGGTCTTTATCATTAATGTCGCATAATACAAGAGTTTACTGTATATAGCATACCGTACGTCAAATAATAATTAGCCATTAGAGACGGAAAAACTCGAATAAAATCATGTTCTTGGAAAGACTTGACTTGAGTAGTAGTGCTTGATCGTGTTAACGAGAAAATTTTGATTGACTTGACTCGAGTCCCAAAACAAAATATTTCAAATCGCTGTAAAATCGGTTTTTATACTTTTAAAAGGTTTTATTCACAATTCACGGCGCTATGCATTGTATTGTTTGTGCGAGAGCGTCAAAAACGATTAAAATCAGAATTTATGCTAATATGTACGTTACGAGTATTCAAAAAGCTGCTTATTATTGATCTAAAACGAAAAACTAATCATAAATGGTGAATTATTTGTGACTTGGCATATTTTAAGACGTGGACTTGACTTAATTGGTTGTGTATAGGAAGACAGTTTACGTTAGAGTCGTCGCCTAACGTCGGAAGAGACGGCGAAAGATCCCAATTAGCCTTCATTAAGACTCTGGGATTCTGACTAATGGATCAGTTACAAGTGTTTTCGGATACCACTTTGCACAGACCAACGTTGCCAACAGCGTAAACAGCCACAACTTGTTTTCAACAAAAGTAAAACGAAGTGAATCAAGTAAATTGTCAAGTAAAATCAAGGAAAATTGAATAAGCGAGTTGAACACATCGTGCGTTCGTTTATATACTGCACTTGGTAAGGCAATTTATGTGAACACTGTGAATGCGCAAAATGAATGAATGGATGAATGCAAAATTGTGAAGAATAGGCCTTAGCGATATGCGTCCAACTGCCACTAATGTGTGACGTTAACTATATCGAGGTTCAATCGTCACACACTGACAACTATTATTTTGCTTCCAGTCAAGTAATCTTGGGGGTTGCCCCTCACTTCGTTACTAAACTGTTGCATCAGTGTTGTATCGCGTGGTTCGCTTTCGATCTTAACAAGCTTTAGGTTTAAGTTAGATTAAAGGGAACAGAAATCAACTTATTTTCTGCAAAAGAATAGATATACGTTGGAATTCCGAAAACGTGAACGAACTTTATCGTTTTTTTTGTTTACGAGTTATTGACATTAGTGTTTTCAAAAAAACTATGTTAATATGTCACAAGTGAATGACGTAAGTTAACGCCAGAGGCTGGGACCAGATACTTCGTAGACAACATTGCCGTAAACAAATGAGTTGACGATAATTTTGTTCACACTTAATTTAGCCAAGGCCTGCTGCACTTTTATGCTTTTCACAAATTTCTTCACACACTTTGATGCTCTTTGCACTTTGCCATTTAGGTTTGTCACACAAAATAGGCATGCAGTAAATATAGGCTACAACATGGTTATTGAAAATCAATGTAGCTTACATCGATATTGCTACATACGCTGGGTACTTGCTTTAAGACTAAACCAACCGCATAATTAACGGCCGAGAAAGGTTCCCGTTGTTTTAATGACTGTGGTTTGCAAAAACATCATCCTGATAAGAGTCATACTTTGTCGCGTTTAGCAAGCTCTCGACTGTACTTATAGCTGTCATTAACCTTTTTCGGTTGCGAACAAATAAGCTTGGTATATTTCTGCTAATTCGGCATTTCAGTAGGAGCTGATTTATGTTATTAGAACCAATGGCTTCTAGCTTTAACAACCCATTTTGCGAAAACTTAATTAGTATGTTGTTGGTCGAGATTGTACTTTGCCGACGTCAAACATCGTATACACTTGAAACAGTGATATGTTGAAATGTTTTGTTTATTTGACACAGAGAAGGAACTAGGAAGTCATAGGCTGTGCGCTATGAGAGCCGCTTCGCACGTAACTGTGGTTGCGTGTACACTATTGCTTAAAGTAGTTTGAAGTTGTGACTTTGTATGACTTTTTTGTTGGTTTTTAACGTAGAAAGGCGTTGATAAACGTCTGTAGAAGTACTCCCAAAACAGTTTCGTAAATGGATGAGGTTATTAATTGCAGACAAGAACAAACTAAAAAGCTTTCCAATAGAAAATAAAGCATTTTATCAGTGAATATCAACTTAATTGTAGTTTTTACTGTAAAATCAATAAAATGTTACAGAGACCATTCGATTATTATGAACTGGACACATACAAAGGACGAATATTTCTATAACGGTTATGTCCAAAGTAATGTGTGTAATGTCTAAAGTTTTCTATTAAAGTTCGATCTTTCTACAACTTTGTAACAGTGATTGCAAAAGCATTTCTAGGAATACTTTGGAGAATATAGTGCCATTGTAAAGTTTATAGTATTGAGAAGTTTAATGAGCCAACAAAGAGATGAACCGTAACAATACATTTATAGCTCAGAGTATCGTTAAATACATAATGGAAATGATTACTTTAGCCTTCTTTTAGTCTTAAGTCGTAAATTTGAAATGCTCCTTTGTTAAAATGTACCATTTTGTAATAGAGGGTTCGAACACTCCACACTAACTTCTTTAAGGCCAAATACGTATCTTAGATATCGACCCGGATATGTATTGAACGAAAAAAGAATATTATAATATCCAGCAGGAAATTAGTACCGTAGAATGGTTTGGTTACTGAAGGAGTATTTGACAGGACTACAGAAGTATAGGTAAAATCTTGTGAACGGCCCAACCAAAAGAAAAATCTTTCTAAAAATTTTATGGTTCAAACTACTATGTCAAGCTCTATTATGATCAAAGTGTCTCTTCTCAGAGGTGTTTATTAATTAATTATTAGTGAAGTGGTATCACTTACCACTATTTTCGTACCGTTCCGCGATGGTTTTTATCAGGCCGCATGAAAAGTTAAGCATTTTAAACTTATTGCTTTTTCGAACTTATAACATTACAGTTTCTGATGTTCTATTATTTTAATCTATCCTTACGAAACTCACCCGCATGGGTTTGCGAAACGTGGGGTCAACACATTTAAGCACCAGGAGGGCTTCCTATGTTATTAAATTATGCCGGTGGTAAACATAGCATTGCTAGAAAATATTTGCTATTGAACTTACGTTATTTAGCGATGACCCTTGGTGGTGAACAATGTTGCAACAAAAAGCAGGATCAGACAAGTTTGTCGCGTTATGACGAAATAATTCATTTCTGTTGCCAATCAGCATGGCAGTGACAAGTGAAATGCAACAATTATGACCCATTGCGACGTGATACCTGAATTTGCTTTCGGTATTTACGTAAACCTGGCATGAGATTGATATTTGTTTTGCGCGTGTTTTCAGTCAACTTTGTCAGTATCCACAATTCATAAAAGTCAGCTACGTTTTGTGCTACCAGTTCGGTACTTTTAGTCAGTAATTTTTATCATCACAGCAGTTAGAAGAGCTAACTACTGCCTCATAAGCCATCAATACAAACCAAGGAACCTACCTTTCACCGTGTTATATATTTAAACGCTTAATGTCATTATTGTTTTCTGAATTATAGAAGGAGTTGGAAAAAATTAACTCACAAATAATGGACATATGCAAACAATGATATCATTGTGGAATGAAATGTCTTAACAGTATTTCAATGACTGCTAAATAATGATTGTCGATTGTTTATCTGCAAAACATTAATTGAAACTTAAATATTTACCGTATCATTTGATCTGTTTGTATTTTAGATTTTATGAATTAAATTTCTTTTAAAAACAAAAGTGAAACAACAAATTAGCAACAATTTCTTATTTAGTGTAATTACTTCAAAAAAACAGAAAAATCATTAAGTGTACAAAAGCATTAAATGTACAAAAAAATGTTTCAAACATCTGCAACGAATTGATGAAGCTTGACGTTTATAATAGTTTGACTAATGTTTTCTTTGTTTAACCTTTATTGTCAAACAACGACAATTTGATAAACAGACTATTGTAAACATGCTAGGGGGAAAATGCTGCCTTTTCATTCTGTTGTCGATCTTGCTTGTTTTCGGTGTTGGCATTGCGGTAGTGTGCTATTTTAAAGAAAGAACGCATAAATGCCAGGTGAGCATCGTGAATGACGTATTGCCTGACGTCATGCGCATATTATTTCAACCTTTTTAACAGGTGTCTGATTGGTCAAGTTGGAGTAGCTGTAGCCAATCAAGCGAAAAGCAAACGAGGTTTCAGAGCATCAAGGTTTGGCCGCAAGTCAAAAGAATAGATTGTCCACCAGAGGGAAACTTGAAAGAAGGAAGAGCTTGCGTTGTTACTGACTACTCACCCGCTTGCCAGGTAAGACTATCTTTATGAGTGAACACACCGAAGAAGAAAGTAAAGAGTGCGAAATCAGTATTTGTTTTTTGGTTATCTTATCTTCCAAACGAGACAGTAATTTTTAGCAAAACCTTTTTCACGAAAAACTAGTCCGTTTTTTTTTCTAAGATCAATTGATTGAATTTTACGTTATTTTGCCTAAACAGGTTTTGGAGTGGTCTTTGTGGAGTGAATGTAACCGCGCTTGGAGGCCTGGTAGACGAGAACGTCAACGTAAATTTGAAGTGTTACCAGGAACCAATCACACGTCTTGCCCACCATCACGTGACGTCCAAGGTTGTGAAATTCCATCCCAATTGTTGTGGATATCTGATCCTGAGATGATTGCTGCTCTCATTGTGTCAATCACGGTTGTTGTGTGCGTTCTTGTTTTTGTCGCGGTCAAACTTTTCCTTGCCGGACAACTTGCCAAAGAAACAGATCCGCCAAATATTTATTCCAAGATGAAGGAAGCCTTGATAACGTGATTGCCGAAATTAGGCTATTATTAACTTTCAGGAAAGGTACCAGGTTATTTCGGGTTTAGTAATTAAATGTTTTGTATTTTACATGTCAATGCAGCTCATGGAAATGGTAAAACTTATTGTATAAATCTGTAAATGTTTCTTGAGAATTGCAGACATGATGGACTTACATGTAAGCTCATATGCACATAAATATTAATCCCGAAGTTTTTTTAAGTATTTAGCAGCATTAATTTTTGTTGCTGATAAAACGAATGTAACCGCCAACTCGGACTTTGCTCGTTTATGTATAACTTGGTAATATGAGTTATTGTACATTTCAAAAATATATTTGACTTTTGACATCTATCTTTTAAAATATTTTGGGATGGTTTTTTGTTTAAAGTCAGGTCATGATAACATGACGTCAAATCAAATGGTGACACAGCACAGTCGACCCCCTCAGGTTAAAGGCAAAGGAAAACAAGTACTGGGCATTGCATGCTCTAAGTCCTAAGATATAACGCATGTTCGCATCTAATAAGACAAACGTGAACTTATGTGAAAACTTATTAGGAAACGATGAGTCGCAAAAACACTTTAACGGCTAATGTTCGTTGGCATCACGTCAACATACTATCAGGCAAAAAAACAGAGGATTTTCTTGCGTATTCTATCCGCACATCAGGTGAGAGTATAAAGTGTAAGAGGGTTCAAACGCAATGAAAAACAGGAAGTGAAACTTTAATTGTCATCTTTAATTGGGCGTGCATCTGAAACAACGCACGATCCAAATTTTCGAAACGTAAAAGCAGTGTCTTGATCACTTTGTAGTTGTTTTGTTGAGTAAAGCAAAAAACAAACATTTGGACATTGTTTAAATGCTTGTATGCCGGCTTGAAACGCTAAGTGTCTACCATTCACACCGTTAACTCCTTTAAAACTAAAGCCAAGGGCTTTTCCTAAAGTATAGTAAGTTGTAAATCTGCAAATTTATAATAAATACATCAATATTAGCAGAATTTCTTGTTTTTACCTTTTCGTGTTGCAATGATAGGTATTGCAGAAAAAAGAACACAAAATGTAATAAACTTCAATTTCGTGACTCTTAAACAATTTCCTGTTTTGCGTAGTGGTCCGCGATAACATTTTCTGTCACCTGGGGAAGTACCAAACTGGACTACTGCTGGAACACTACATATATGCCATACTTAGGATACGATAGGATTTAATACAAAACTTGTGCAGTTCGAAACTTATTTCACAAATTTGCAAACGCGCCAGGAAAGAAATGGTTCACTGGTATACCAGAGAAATGTTATCAGATTTGCTTAAGGTGACTGGTTTTAGTTAGCAGCAAAGGTTGGTTTCAAACTATACTTAGCATGTGCATGATTTCTTCTGCTGAAGTGTTCATTGTCTACTACATGATGAGTAACAGCTTGGTGTATACAGTAATAGAAAAGCATGATACCTCAAGCATTCCCAAAGAATGTTATAAATATTAGTATGACTTGATTAACTTGTCTTTATACACTAATGTTTAGAAATATTTGAAAACGGATATCAGATTTTGAGTACGGCACGAAAACGTTTGTTTTGTAGAAATTGCAAGAATTTGTTTTACCTGTAAACCTACGATTTTTGAAAATTAATGTGAATAATGAGGAAATCTAAAATCTTGGCTTTGATGATGATTTTACTGGTAACCGCGCTGATTGTTATTGGAGTTGGAGGATCCCTTTTGTGGTATTTTTTGGGGCGACCAATCGACTGCGAAGTAAGGATCTAAAAACTTTATACGATATTGTACAAATCGCTATTAAGGTATTTAACATTGTAGGAAGACAACTAACAAAAGAATGAGAATATACGGAACACAATATTTCTCGGGTTCATTCCGATAGGATTGCAAGCCTACATTACAGTATAAATTAAAATGGAAAAATTGGTTGATTTGTTGATAAATATGCAAAACCTGATCATTGATTTTAGGTCTCGAAATGGTCAGGCTGGTTCAACTGCAGCGATAGTTGTGGTAACGGAACACAAGCAAGGAATAGAACTATCATTCATCTAGCCCAGCACGGTGGAACACCTTGTCCGGCAGAGTCAAAGTTGAAAGAAAACACAACTTGTTTGCTGAAAGAGTGCCCAATAGAGTGTAATGTAATGGAAACAAGGATCCTTTCTGTTTCATATACTGCGTTGTATTCTGAAAAATTAACAAGTCATTAATTACAGTACTTTTTCTTACCAAATTATATTTTTTAGTTGTCCGACTGGTCCAACTGGTCGTATTGTAGCCAGACTTGCGGCGTTGGAACATATGCACGATCCAGGTACATTATTCACAACGCCCAATACGGTGGTAAACCTTGTCCAGCAGAGAAAGAGTTAAAAGAAAACACAAGTTGCAAGCTAATGGAATGCCAAGTGGATTGCAATGTATGCTAATTAATGACAAAAAAACAAAGCGTGACGTTGTGCCGTGTATACAATTAATGCCATACTTCAACTTAGTAGGCTACAATATATCGTTTAGGTTTCTGACTGGTCAAGTTGGTCCAATTGCAGTCACAGTTGTGGGAACGGAACACGAGAGAGGTCCAGATACATTATCCAGGAATCTTTGCACGGTGGTACCCCTTGTCCAACAAATGAGGAATTGGCAGAAAATACGACGTGCAAGTTAAAGGAATGTCCTGTGGATTGCAATGTAATGGCAAACATATAAGACGTTCCATACTCTGTTTAGGCCATGCAGCTGTCAAATAGGCCTACATACTGTCAGTAGCCTATATTTAAATATCACCATGTATGGGGGTGGTTAACCTGGTCCAACTTGAGCAATGCTGTACTTTTGAAAAGTGTACACAGGAAAGCTCTAGGTGTATTGTACGTGATGCTTAACGCGGTTGGGGCATGCAAATGAAGACGTGCAAAAACGTCATTTTGCAAACTGAGGGATGTCCAGTCAATTGTGATGTAATCGACATTCGAATCACGTGATTAGTGACATGGGCGACGGTTCAAATGAACGTCTGCAGACATATGATATCATGATGTGTTACCGTTAGTCATAACAATCTGTCGGTGTCTACCCTTTCCTTGCCTTTGTCTTGTTGACCATAATCTATAGAATACTGTACTTGAAAGCATCGGTGTAACTGCGAATAATATTTTCAAAATGTTGAAGCCTCATATAGTGTTATTACATATGGGTCGTTGCCGTGTACTTCAGCACAGAAATATTTTCGGTTTACACATTGGCTTTGAAACCGTACAAATATAGTATATTGCCAATTGACGGACGAAAACATGACTATTGTTTCTTTAGATTTCGGACTGGACAGGCTGGTCCAATTGTAGCCACAGATGTGGAAATGGGACACAAGAGCGTCAAAAATACATTTTTCGAGAAGCACAGTACGGTGGATCCCCTTGTCCGGCAGATGATGAATTAAACGAATCGATAATTTGCAACAAGGCCGAGTGTCCAGTGTATTGCAACGTAATTGTTACATAAACCCCGTAACAAAAACAAATTGTGTAAAGAACTTTAATTGGTATATATAATGGTGTAATAATTTGTTTTATTACGTGATTATTACGGTTCAGGTTTCGTCCTGGTCTGGCTGGTCTGCTTGTGACCGATATTGTGGAAACGGGACTCAGGAAAGACACAGAAACGTTACTCGCTATACCCAATATGGTGGAACACCTTGCCCTCACTATGATGACTTAATGGAAATCAAAACCTGCCAAATAAAAGACTGCCCGATAAATTGCACAGTAAGTTCAGAGCATTTGTATTTCATTATCGTTTGAACGTAGGATACTGTATATCAGAAATGAAAAAGTCTAATTGTACTGTAGTTGGTAATACAGCCTTACTAGTAAGTAAACATTCATATTGCTATGAACCATGCACTTATGCATGATATGCATTCTGATTCATTGCTCATTATAAAGGTATCCAATTTGTCCGAAGAATGTCGAAGTCGTAATAGCGGCAATAGCTTCATGCCAAGCAGGATAATGACAACTGCTACGAATGCTCTGGTTTTGCCGATTTTGCTTTACATAATGGGACAAATTTGAATTTTCTCTGATATGTTGACTTAAAAAACGAATAGTAACAGATATGAAGAAAGCTACGTTCAAGTTTTCATGCATTTGCTTAACTTTGTACGCTTCTCGTATGCAATAATACGCACAATATTACTAATAAGGTGAACATGTTTGTTTGGTTTAGTTAAGAAGCAACATAGGGGTAGCAATGACACGTTATGAAATATTTTAAATAATGCATGGTATGCAACAAATCATCACGAAAGATTAGTTTTTCGAAAGGGGCATCCGCATCCTCAGTATAGGAAAGATATGCTATAGAAATCGCTTTTAAGTAGGCTAAATGGAAATCCGTGTACGCCACGCAATTACTTCGACAACGTAACTGCAGTATGACACAATTTGTTACTTTTTTGATGCAGCACAATTACTACAGTCTACTAACATTTTGAAAATAAACTTGCTCATAAACGTGAACAACGTAAACGTCTGGATGTGCGGTTTTTGAAATAAATTTGATTTTGTTAGGCAAGACTCAGTCATAACTTACGTATGAAATAACAGAACGAATATTGTTGCACACTTTGTAAAGACATCAGATACATGTTGGTAATCGCAATTAAACAGGGTAAATGCAGAAGAAAAAGGTCACAAAATCGGTTACGCGGCATAACGTCGAAAATTGACCGTATTACTGTCTCCTTTGTTTAGCCTTTTCGCTACAGCGACTGAAAAGTCATTAATTTATCAATCCGAAAAATCTTAATATGGTTATCAAAACTTGCCATTTCTGGCATAACTACAAGCACATTTTTTATGAAACTACTCTCATCTGATGGTAGATAAATCAGAGAAAAAGTTGCAAAGTTCCATGAGTCTATCTTAAGCAGTTTTTGCACAACTACGAAATATTTACCATGTAGCTGGAACCTAGCCACACACATTGGCAGAATAGGGTTAAAGCTGAAATGTTTCCAATTACATGTGTAGCTTGTAAAGCATGTTTCATATCGCTGAGAAGGGCACAATACAATTTCCAAGAGGCCTGTACTAGGATGGCGTGGGCCAGTTTATATCGTAGCCTATCTACAACAACATGGATTGACAACGCAAAGGCCATGGTCCAACTCGACTCTAGGCTTGTCGCTTTGTCTCGTTAAGTCACTACAGCGTATTTAGGGGAGGGACAATCCATTGGGTAATGATCCCCCTCACAAACCCAACCGTTTTATGCCATAGGAATTTTAAGACTTTATATTTTGGTTTATTTCATTTCCTTGTTTGTCATTGCATTTGCGACTACTTATTAGCTACAACCTATAGCAAAGCATATAATAAGCGGATACACGGCGTTTCAAGATCGTTATATGCGGTATCTCAAAAATGTTAGACACCCCGTGTCAAAAGTTTATACGGTAAATTGACAGCTATTGTACGTCAAAAACTGAATATTACCGATCTAACTGATTTAAATTAAATGGGTTATTGCCTAAATCTACCTTAACCTTTTCTCTAAATTGATTGTAGGATATACCTCGGCATTTGCATGACTTAAACTAAACTAATGATTGGTTAATAATCACTTTGTCATCAGCAAAGCACAGCGAGTTGTAACCTAGCGACGATGACACAGTAAAAAAGGAATAGCACAAGCACTCATATTTAACCACTTGGTGCTGACAAAGCGCAATTTAGATTGCATTCTACAGTCGGTGAATCAGTGCTCGCCTCAGCTCCACCGATGACAACTCTGGATGTTTCTTGCAAGACACTGAGCATTGCAATTCAAAACTTTAACATAGTACTATAGTACCATATAGTAACATAAAGAAATGCTGTCCTGCATTTGCAGTTCATGCGTGAAACAGAAATACTTCATGAATACACTTAAATCATTTCAACGATTTAAACATGTCTTGCAACAAGTAGCTCTTTGTTCATGCAATATAGCAATAACAAATGGTAAAAGAGTCACAATTTCAAGTTGTACATATCTCACAAATATGCTCCTCACATATACCAAAATTTTTATAGCCAGAAATAATTGCGCACGCGACGGAAAACGTTGCAGATGAACTTTACAGTTTCACTTCGAGTTAAAATAATTTACTTACCGCTATAAGCCCTGGCCTGACCCTTCGTTGTTAGCCTATTTATTAGGCGTCTTATTTATTATTTCAAGTATAGTCATAATCTGTAACTTTGCAGTAATTTAAAAAATATGTATATGATTCCACTTCAACATGAAAACCTGTTGCCAAAAACATACAGTATATACGAACATGTTACTGTACATTTCTCTTTTTCTGATTGCCATCGCTTTTTCTTTTGTTCGTTGCGTGATCATTTACTGAGCTCGAAAAAAATAATTGCTAATTATGGATCAACCAAACATTTTATTTTTCGTCAAAACTTCGGTGGGGATGAAAAACACCAAGCCAATTTTTACAAGTATGCGCCAATGAACGGGATAAAATGCCAAAACCGAAAATGCTTAAAACTTGCTCAAAAATAGGTAAGGTAATAATTGCTGGTAACAACTAGCACGGCCACTAAGCCCATAATTAGTTAAACTGACAAAACATAAGATAAAGATAAAAAGCGAAGATAAGCCGAAAAGCAGGTGGTGTATTCAAGCAAAAGATGATTGAACATCGTTTCAATGCTGTACGTCAGTGGATTGGAAAAGAAAACCCAGCTTAAAACAAACCCTATCCCAGGCAAGAGCCCGGTTTCTGGTCGACATAATACTAATGTAGGGCGTTGTTGATGAGCCCGAGATTGATGTAGAAACGGAAAATGTCCGAAATTAAAGACTGCGATGACACTGGTTGTGAATTCTCAATCCGGGAACTGATAAAGCAGTGTTAATCTGCATGAAGACAGATGGCAACTTTAAAATTAACTATAGTTCTCGTGGAATAAGTTATAAGAATAGCTAATAAACGTGCTAAACATTGAATGCACAGATGGGGACATTCTACGACTGCAACGTTTGCGTGCGGCGTAAAAGAGCTGCTGTAGATCGTATTAGCAAGTAATCTAAAACAAGAAATGGTTGATTATTTGCTGGCGGTTTAAATGAGATTAAAACCTTTGTCAAGCTCAAAGTTATGCTTTATTTTAACCTTGTGTATAGTATTCAAATTATGTTTCAGATCAAATTTATGCGTGTGTATATAAAGTCTACGTTAATATACACGGTTAAAATTGCGAAAAAATATTGGTATAATAGAATCGTAAAATTTATAGTGCTAAAGTGCACTTATTTTCTAAACCATAATAAAACATTTTTTTCAAACCTCAGTAACTCTGAAATCACGCCAGGCGTTCCGAACAATCAGCTTTGTAAGAAATCATCGTGTAACAATCGATTTTCTCAATTACTTCCGATTTAATCGAGGATTTAGATGAAGAAGGAAATGACGTGTGCGTTGAAGCAATGCGCTGAAGACAACACTGCAAAACACGGTTTGCTATTGTTGCGTAATATGCAGTTGAATTAATCCAGTTTCTGTGATATCGCTGACGATGAACCGTCACAAAATATTCACTGATAAAGCTTAAGATTAATTGATTAGAATATAGTTTTGTGCTGAAAAAAGGGAACACAAATGCTTGGCGGAAACTTGCTACTTAAAACAAGAAACGTTTTCTATAATAACAACACGAGTTTACAAAATCTTTTCAATGGCGGTCCACAGCGTACAAGTGATTTTCATGAAGCGGTCGCGTCCTCTCGACTTTGGCTGCTTAAAGCAAACATATTTTGTATCAAATGCAGAAATGAACTGCTTATAATAACGAAGCGATAAGTCAGAGTTGTTGTGACAGGCACCGACATAAGTCCATACTTTGGTCTGTTACCGCGGTTCTTAACCTTTTTAGCCTGATTTTCTATCAAGGCCGACCACTAAACCAGCTTTCCCAAAGAGGTATGATCAAAGAAGTTTACTACTACAGTAGACATAAATTGGATTAACAATAATTGCGTTTTCAGCGTTGAAGAAATTGAATGCGTCACAGTTAAATAACAGAGGCTTGGATGACCATGATCGCCGATGTCGGTCGCAGATCTGGCACTTATATAATTAAACACCTGCCCACATTTTAAGCTGTTTTAAGGGCATTTCCTGTTAAATTGAACAAACTAATAAACCTGGCATGTTATTGCCCCACAATGTACACGCGGATGTCATGCAGTATAGATTTATATTGAATAATAAGCACAGGTATATATCTTAACTGGAACAAGTTTCACAAACACATTTTTAACAAATCATCTATGCTCATTGCTCATCCATGTCAAACAGTTTCAACAACATTCAATTTTGTCATAAGCTATAACCACAAAAACACGTCTCTGAAGTAAGATCGCAAACTCACATAAATAGAGGATATAAGTCAGAATTTATTAAGTCGACAATTAGGTTGTGGTAATTTCAAATCTGAAGATATGTTAAAAAGTTGATGTAGCGAACGAGTTCGATTGAATATTATGAGCAAAGTTTGCAAATTATTACGTCATAGGCATTTTTCTATATGACGCGATGAACAGAATATCCAGATTGCTGCAAAAAGCAATGTTCATGAGTAATAATAAGGTTATATCAATGACGTCACTAATGATAGCAAATCTTCTTTACAAAATAGACAACAAGGTAGCAAGGATCTAGTCCGTTTCATCGGTTTCAAATAAGGTGTCGGGAGCCATCTCCGCTTTTCCCATCTTTCTTGCTCCACGCAAACAAACAACCAACTACGATGAAGAAAGCTGCGATGACACCAACCAGGGTCCAGGAATCGCTTCCCCCGTCAATAATTTCATACTTCTCAACACCTGACGTAATTAATGTCGTCATAATGGTATAACGAAACGCGTAATTGCATTAAGTTTACCTTGACACGTTTTTTCATCTTCTCCAAGAAATTTACCATCATAACACAAGCATATGACGTCATCATTACGCATCTCACACACGTCACTGCAGCCACCGTTTGACTGTAAAAAAGTTAACAAAGAAAATTAAAAATCTTCCTCAAACATGTTACATAAAACAAATACGACGCGTGAGTTGTTACCTGCTCACAACTCTTCTTCCTGCTATTTTTGATGAAGATAGGTCCGGATGAAACCAGGAGCGAATCAGGGGATGACACCTCACGTTTCCTTTTTTTGGTACAACCAGGCTGATAAAATTATGACACAATAGTAAAAAATTCATCAAGGAACTTAATTAAGTTCAAGAATTTTCAAATGAAATTAAAGTTCCGAAATCCTTTAATACAAGTGACCCTTTTATACAAGATACATCCGAGCTTACAGCAGCCGGACATCCAGAGTCAACATCCTCGTGACATATGGTGACGCGACAATAAACATAAATTGCTCCCTCTGCATTCTCTGACCACACAAAGGACTTAAAATTGAAAGTAGCATTTTTTTCCATATAGTTCCGGTCAATTTCGATTGCGTCCTCGGATTCAAATGGGTTATTAGCTGGACAACTTTTAGAATAAAAAATAAACGTCAATAAATATGAAACAAGGATCATTCTTTCATTGTAGCTAGATCACCTGTTTTCAATGATGTTGTATCTTGTTCCTACATCATCAGGGTTTTCACTAGGTGTCGCCCAGCATTCCTTTAACTGAATCAAAAACATTATCATAAAATGACATTATCTCTGACGTATGGCAGCAATCGTAAGGAGAGCAATTGCAATTATTTCAAGTGCTTATCATTTGAAACCTGAACGTAAAAAGCGCCGTCGGTTGTACTCAGCTCTACTTTTGTGTAAACGGGTTCCGGGACCGTGACCTCAGCACCCCCATCGAGTTCAAACGAATAAGACTGATCTGTGGTGAATGTAATGCTAACTCCTAATCTTCCTTCTTGCTCAACGGAATCCAGCTCCACTTTCCTGTTGAAAGTTGATCAATGCAACGAGCGTCAACATGTTGCAACAAACGTCTAATACTCACTTGATCTCTGGAACAATCGCTCCAGTTTCAAGCAGTTCTGTCCTGTTGTACTCGCACGTCAAGTTGAAGCATCCATCCATGTAGCGCTGGATCGGTTCAGACTTATTCAATTTAGGAAGACATCGAAGAAGAAAGTGCGCTTTGAGAACGTCGTCTGTGATCTACAGTAAGTGGTACGTCACAAAAAATGTTTAGTTTACAGTATCGTAATTTGTTTGAAACAAACGTCCGATAAAATAATTCGTTTTGTCTTAAATCTTTGATGAGATGGAAAATACCTCCAATATCGAGCAATCGTACAAACCAAGGTTGAAATTTGGATCACTCGCATTTGCTTTACACTCGGGGTCAACTGAGTTCACATCTTCGACAGGAGTTGAGCTGATTATGACGTAACCGTCTTCATTTCCGCATAAATCGTACACTGTATGGTTTAATAAGCTAAAAACACCAATAGCATGATTACGACATCACAGTATATCGGTCAAACCAATCTTACAAGGGTTTCAAGTGGTATGATCAAAGCTAATGAGTATCAGTCGAAGTAATTTTAATGAAGCTTTAAATTTTAATCACCGGATTTTAACTTGGCCCTGGTCGCTGCAAGTAAGCTGTTCTGGAAATAAAAGTTGAAAAAAGATGTTGTGAGTTTATTTAAGTGAAAAATCTCAAACACAAATGCCTACTTTTTTCAAATGTTATTTGAAATCCTGCTTGCAAGTTGAAAATGTCTGAAACAAATTGTATTTCTATTTCTTTTCCGGTGATTTCAAATGGATCAGGAGCAGTGATTGTACTACTATACCCAAATCCTGTCCCTTCATCCGACGTTATCTGCGCCAATACCAGATTAGATAAAACCACGTAAATTACCAAGTCACCAAATTTACTTTACAACAATTTCATTCGTTGTACTCACGTAAAGAGCATCGATATTGTTTAGTCCAAACGTAGAATTGAAGGTAACCGCATATGTGGTTGATTGACTGCTCTCTATCACCGTCTCCTGGATGTAATTGGCAGGATAAGTGGCAGGAAAGTTTAGTGATTCTACCTTTATCAGAGATTTGTCCACAACAGCTACCGATGTTACATTTGATGTTGGCACTTGGAAAAAGATAAAAAGCATTTCTAAGCATTAAAAACCTAGGTTTTAATATTTATTATTGGATGAGTATTTATATCTTATCTATCTATCTTATCTATATTTATATCTTTATCTCAAGTCTTTAGCAAATAAGATAAATCAGCGATTCCGTCTTTCAAACATCCCAAAGAAAATTGGAAACAGTAATAAAACGGCCGAAAATTATTCTATTTGAAACTTAAACTCAAAACAATTCATTAGAAAATATACACCAAGATTGCAGCAAAATGAGAAAATATCACGATGAACTAAGCCTTAAAGTTGTGGATTAATGTCGTTCGGTTTTTCTCATACAACTATTGTTGGGTATTTCTGATTTCCGAGTTTGCGTCTTATCGTTAAACGAACCAACAACGTTAAAACTTGATCACAGTCTTCAAGCAAACATAACATACTGCGGTATGGCGATGACACAAAAGCCCGAGCATAAGAAGGTGATCGGTCAGTTCAACCAACGATTGATTAAACTCACTCGTCGCTGTTGACGAATAGTCCTGACAAAACTATACGGCTTGAGGGTGTGCCTTAAACATAGCCCTTTCCATCGATCGATTGATTGTTCGATTATAAAAACAAAAAGATTAAAGTATGGTGCTGTCAATATTTATGCTTGATGTTTCCAGCATCAATAAAAACTACGAACTATCACCAATCACCTGTAACTTGAAACAGAAAAGCCGATGTTGCTTCGCCAACACAGTGGATGAATCCTTCAGTTAGATTTTGCGGTAATTCAACCCAACCAGCCAATGATTCTGGAATTGCCCCCAGAAACGTGCCGGACGTAGAGCTTCCTTCGTAAAACTAAATACATAAATCATGACCAAATAAAATAAGTCTGTATACAAACGTAATAATGGGTCTACCGTAAAGTAACAACTGTCTATCGATTACGCTCACAATAAAAACTGTACTTTACGTCTTTAGAAGAGATGATTAATCATTGAAACTCAATTTATACTCAAATCACCAAGCATCGGAATCCAGGAGAAACGGTTGTTCCTGTATATTTTGGAATATAAACGACCGTCGTTCCATTTATGTCCCGATTAATAGTGGTATTAGTCACAGGGCAGTCGCTTGGCAATGGTATATTTACAAAATCTCCAACCACATTCAACTCTAATACTGATGTACACTGCGCATCTGCTCCAGCTCTCAGCAATCCAACCAGTAACAGAAATATGAAACCGACAAACATTTTACAAACGTCAGGTTCCCTCGTTATACAACTAAAATCATAAAAGATCTTACGCGGCATAAAACGTGGCTCATGCGGCAGGATGCATCACAACGAAACAAACAAAGCAAGACAGTTTACGGAAATACGATTGTGCGATGAAACAATGCGATTAAAATAATGAGTGCTACATCCGATGATTACCTTAAACATTCTAAATATCATTCGCAGTATATTATGTAGTGCTTGTATACTGCATGGATATTAAGCAACATACTGTATAATCGCTAACAAATAATAAGCGAATCCAGTTATGGTATAGATGTGCACCGTTTTCAAAGGAGGTCCAGTCAAGCTACGTAATTAAATGGTTTACCGCCATCTAGTTGTTAGCAAATTACCGCTCCAGAAAAGTAACAAATGCAATAAAGTGGCATGACATGTTGTTGATGCAAAACTTGACTATTTGAAAACCAGTGGAGATTTTGTTTGTTGCAAAATCGTTCCCGTCATTCCTTATATGGGCATGAAGCTTATCTACATGATAATCAATCTTGTCAGCATAAAGGATTGACAGAATAAATCTAAAACTGGGAACCAGGAATTTTATGATTCAATTTCATGATTTTATTTTATTTAACGGGAAAACCGGGATTGTTATTTGGAGGTAACTTAAATGAGCTTAAGAGTCATTTTTGAGTCATTTTTTTTTTGCAAAACCTTGACTCGACTCGCGTCTCATTTTATAAAATTGCATTTATGACTTGACTCGAGACAGTTCTTGTCCATTAGGTTTCTGCATTTTGTAACATTTTTTGCTCGATAAACGTCAAAATGTAATTTAAAATGGGAAAAGAATGAAATTTATAAAAATTTCAAACCTGGTTACGACTTGGTGACCTGGTTACGATGACTTGGTTACCACTCACGACAGCGTATTTAGGGTAGGGACAATCCATTGGGCCATGATACCCCTCACAAACCCAACCGTTTCATGCCATAAGAAATTTTAAGACTTTATATTTTTGGTTTATTTCATTTCTTGTTTGTCATTGCATTTGCGACTATTTATTAGCTACAACCTATAGGAAAGCATATAATAGGCGAATACCCTGCGTTTCAAAATCGTAATTTGAGGTATCTCAAAAATTGTTAGACACGGCGTATCAAAAGTTTATACGGTAAAGTGACAGCTATTGTACGTCATAAGACTGAATATTACCGAACTAACTGATTTATATTAAAAGGTTTATTGCGTAATTACATGAACCTTTTCTCTAAATTGATTCTAGGATATATCGTGGTAGTTGCAAGACTTAAAATAAACTAATGATTCGCTAATATTCACATTATCATCAGTAAAGCACAGCTAGCTGTAACCTAGCGACGATGACGCAGTAAAAAATAGATAGCGCAAACACTCATATTTAACCACTTGGTGCTGACAAAGCGCAATTAAAATTGCATTCTACAATCGGTGAATCACTGCTCGTCTCAGCTCCAACGATGACAACTCTGGATGTTTCTTGCAAGACACTGAGCATTGCAATTCAAAACTTTAACATAGTACTATAGTACTATACAGTAACATAAAATAATGTTGTCCTAGATTTGCGGTTCATGCACGATACAGCAATACTTCATGAATTCACTTAAATCATTTCAACGACTTAAACATGTCTTGCAACAAGTAGCTCTTTGATCATGCAATATAGCAATAACAAATGGTAAAAGAGTAACAACTTCAAGTTGTACAAATCTCACTAATATGCTCCTCACATATACCACAAATTTGTATATAGCCAGAAATAATTGCGCACGCGACAGAAAACGTTGCAGATGAACTTTACAGTTTCACTTCGAGTTAAAAGAATTTACTTATCTCTATAAACCCTGACCTGACCCTTCGTTGTTAGCCTAGTTATTAATCATCTTATTTATTATTTCAAGTATAGTCATAATTAAGGCCCGCAAAAGTCAATAAAGTCAAAAATTTTTAAGGACCTCGTCTGACCACGAATCAAAGAATAAAGTTGTTTTCAGCACCTAGGGGATTGTTTCTAAGAAGTTTATAGGTCAAAATAAAGTCAAAATTTACAATAAAGTCAAAATTTTCAATAAAGTCAAAATTTGTCAAAATATGGCTTTTTACAAAGTTTTTGTGTTTCTTGATTGTAATTCTTGTAAAAATCCTCGTGGAAGCATTGTAAATCAGGAACTGCGACACAATTAAACCATATTAACCCATAAAAGCAGGAAATAAGTCACAATGCCCACTTGGATCAGCAGTAACTTTTATCGCAAATTGTGCATTGTTTATTCATTGTTACGTATTTAAATAATTCTTATAGAACACTTCCTCTTCATAAACGTGGTCTTTTCGAAGATCAACAGTTTGGATTTTAGGAATAGCCTACTGACATTCTGTAATACAAAAATGCCCAAGCAAGCTAAATCGTCTTCAGCAAAAGTTAGACAGATTTGTCGAGATTTTTCTGATGAATTTAATGCAACTCCCGGGGGTGATTTAAGGTGCAATTTTTGCGAGGTTATAGTGAAGTGCGATAAAAAGTATTTTGTTGAAAGCCACAGGAAAAGTAAACGCCATCAAGCTGGATTGGAGCAACAACAAGCATTCCCTGTTTAATTTGCTGTTTATTAGAATTTACTATGCGGAGAAAATCGAGGCAAAGTGCCCTTTTCACAAGGACAAAATAACACAAGCTACCTAAATCTAACGCCAAAAAACACGACGCACTTTTTATAATCCATAAAACACCATGACTTTTCGACAAAATATTACGTTTGGGTCTGAAATCGACAAAATATTATGTTTGGGTAACTGGAGGAAGAACTGTGGCCTCTACAAATAAGCAATTTCGTTAGGTCAAAATAAAGTCAAAATTTGACAAAAATAAAGTCAAAAAAAAATTTTTTTAGGTCAAAATAAAAATGGCCCTAGTCATAATCTGTAACTTTGCGGAATTTAAAAAAATATGTATATGACTCCACTTCAACATGAAAACTTGTTGCCAAAAAAATACAGTATATATGGACATGTTACCGTAAATTTCTCTTTTTCTGATTGCCATCGATTTTTGTTTTGTTCGTTGCGTAATCATTTACTTAGCTCGAAAAAAGTAATTGCTAATTATGGATCAAGCAAACATTTTATTTTTCGTCAAAACCGCGGTGGCGATGAAAAACATCAAACCATAGCATGCGCTAATGAACGGGATAAAATGAAAAAGCCGAAAGTGCTTAAAACGTGCTCTAAAATAATTAAGGTAATAATTGCTTGTAACAACTAGCACGGCCAATAAGCCCATAATTAGTTAAATCCACAAAAGATAAGATAAAGATAAAAAGCGAAGATAAGCCGACAACTAGGTGGTGTATTCAAGCAACAGATGATTGAACATCGTTTCAATGCTGTACGTCAGTGGATTGGAAACGAAAACCCGGTGTACAAGAAAAGCCATCCCAGGCTGGAGCCCGGTTTCTGGTCGACATAACTCTAATGTAGGGCGTTGTTGATGATCCCGAGTTTGATGTAGAAACGGAAATTGTCCGAAATTACAGAATCCGGTGACACTGGTTGTGAATTCTCAATCCGGTAACTGATAGAGCCGTGTTAATGTGCATGAACACAGATGGCAACTTTAAAATTAGCTATAGGTCTCGTGGTATATGTGAACAGCTAATAAACGTGCTAAAAACATTGAATGCACAGATGAGGACAAGCTACGACTGCAACGATTTCCTACGGCGTAAAAGAGTTGCTGTAGATCGTATTGGAATCTAATATAAAACAACAAATGGTTGATTATCTGCTAGCGGTTTGAATGAGATTAACAACTTTGTCAAGCTTAAAGTTAAACTTTATATTAACGTTCTGTATAATATTCAAGTTATGGTTCAAATCGAATTTATGCGCGCGTATATAAAGTCTACGTTAATATACACGGTTAAAATTGCGGAAAAATGTTGGTATAATGCAATCGTAAAATCTTTAGTGCTAAAGTGCACTTATTTTCTAAACCATAATAAAACATTTTTGTAAAACCTCAGTAACTCTGAAATCACGCCAGGCGTTTCGAAGAATCAGCTTTGTAAGAAGTCATCGTGTAACAATCGATTTTCTCAATTACTTCCGATTTAATCGAGGATTTAGATAAAGAAGGAAATGACGTGTGCGTTGAAGCAATGCGCTAAAGAAGACACTGCAAAACATGGTTTGCTATTGTTGCTTAATATGCAGTTGATTTAAGCCAGTTTCTGTGATATCGCTGACGACAAACCGTTACAAAATATTCACTGATTAAACTTAAGATTAATTGATTAAGTTTTTGCTGAAGAAAAGGAACACAAATGCTTGGTGGAAACTTGCTACTTTAAACAAGACACGTTTTCCATAACAAGAAAACGAGTGTACAAAAATGTTTCAATAGCGTTCCACAGCGTACAAGTGATTTTAATGAAGCGGTCTCACTTTGGCTGCATAAAGCAAACATATTTTGTATCAAATGCAGAAATGAACTGCTTATAATAACGAAGCGATAAGTCAGAGTTGTTGAGACAGGCACCGACATAATTCCATGCTTTGGTCCGTAACGGCAGTTCTTAACTTTTTTAGCCTGTTTTTCTAGCAAGGCCGACCACTAAACCAGCTTTCCTGAAGAGGTATGATCAAAGAAGTTTACTACTACAGTAGACATAAATTGGATTAATAATTATTGCGTTTTCAGCGTTGAAGAAATTGAATGCGTCACAGTTAAATAACAGAGAGGCTTGGATGACCATAGTCGTGGCAGATATGGCACTTAGATAATTAAACACCTGTCCACATTTTAAGCTGTTTAAAGGACATTTCCTGTTAGATTGAACAAAGTATTAAACCTGGCATGGTATTGCCCCACAATGTACACGCGGATGTCATGCAGTATAGAGTTGTATTGAATAATAAGCACAGGTATATATCTTAACTGGAACAAGTTTCACAAACACATTTTTAACAAATCATCTCATTGCTCATCCATGTCGAACAATTTCAACAACGTTCAATTTTGTCATGAGCTATAACCACAAAGACACGACTCTGAAGTAAGATCGCAAATTTACATGAACAGAGGATACAAGTCAGAATTTATTAAGCCGACAATTAGGTTGTGATCATGTCAAACCTGAAGATATGTTAAAACTTGATGTCACATACGAGTTCAATTTTATATTATGAGCAAAGTTTGCAAATTATGACGTCATACGCATTTTTCTATATGGCGCGATAAACAGAAGATCCAGATTGCTGCAAAAAGCATTCGACGTAAGTAATAATATGGTTGTATCAATGACGTCACTAATGATAGCAATTCTTGTTTACAAAATAGACAACAACGTAGCAGGGATCTAGTCTGTTTCATCGATTTCAAATAAGGGGTCGGGTGCCATCTCTGCTCTTTCCATCTTTCTTGCTCCACACAAACAAACAACCAACTACGATGAAGAAAGCTGCGATGACACCAACCAGGATCCAGGAATCGCTTCCCCCTTCAATAACTTCATACTTCTCAACACCTGACGTAATTAATGTCGTCATAATGGTATAAAGAAACGCGAAATCGCATTAAGTTTACCTTGACACGTTTTTCCATCTTCTCCAAGAAATTTACCATCATAACACATGCATATGACATCATCGTTACGCATCTCACACACATCACTGCAGCCACCGTTTGACTGTAAAAAATGTAACAAACAAAAATTAAAAATCTTCCTCAAATATGTTGCACAAAACAAATACGACGCGTGAGTTGTTACCTGCTCACAACTCTTCTTCCTGCTATTTTTGATGAAGATAGGTCCGGATGCAACCAGGAGCGAATCAGGTGATGACACGTCACGTTTCCTTTTTTTAGTACAACCAGGCTGATAAAATTATGACAAAATAGTAAAAAATCCTTTAAGGAACGTAATTAAGTTCAAGCGATTTTCAAATGAAGTTAAAGTTCCAAAATCCTTTAATACAAGTGACCCTTTTATAGAAGATACATGCAAGCTTACAGCAGCCGGACATCCAGAGTCAACATCCTCGTGACATATGGTGACGCGGCAATAAACATAAATTGCTTGCTCTTCATTCTCTGACCACACAAAGGACTTAAAATTGAAGGTAGCATTTTTTTCCAGGTAGTTCCGGTCAATTTCGATTGAATCATCGGATTCAAATGGGTTATTAGCTGGACAACTTTTAGATTACAAAAGAAACGTCAATAAATATGTAACAAGGGTCATTCTTGCATTATAGCCAGATCACCTGTTTTCAATGATGTTGTATCTTGTTCCTTCATCATTAGGGTTTTCACTCGGTGTCGCCCAGCATTCCTTTAACTAAATCAAAAACATTATCATAAAATGACGTCATCATCTCTGACGTATGGCAGCAATCATAAATAGAAACATTTCAGTTATTTCAAGCGCTTATCATTTGAAACCTGAACGTGAAAAGCTTCGTCGGATGTACTCAGCTCTAATTTTGTGTAAACGGGATCCGGAACCGTGACCTCAGCACCCCCATCGAGTTCAATCGAATAAGACTGACTTGTGGTGAAGAAAATGTTAACTCCTAATCTTCCTTCTTGCTCAACAGAATCCAGCTCCACTTTCCTGTTGAAAGTTGATCAATGCAACGAGCGTCAACATGTTGCAACAAACGTCTAATACTCACTTGATCTCGGGAACAATCGCTCCAGTTTCAAGCAGTTCTGTCCTGTTGTACTCGCACGTAAGGTTCAAGCATCCATCCATGTAGCGCTGGATCGGTTCAGACTCATTCAATTTAGGAAGACATCGAAGAAGAAAGTGCGCTTTGAGAACGTCGTCTGTGATCTAAGTGGTACGTCACAAAAAATGTTTAGTTGACAGTATCGTAATCTGCCTGAAACAAACATCCGATAAAATAATTCGTTTTGCCTTAATTTTTTAATGAGATGGAAAATACCTCCAATAACGAGCAATTGGACAAACCAAGGTTGAAATTTGGATCATTTGCGTTTGCTTTACACTCGGGGTCAACTAAGTTCACATCGTCGACAGGAGTTGAGCTGATTATGACGTAACCGTCTTCATTTCCGCATAAATCGTACACAGTTTGGTTTAATAACCTAAAAACACCAATAGCACAGTATGTCGGTCAAACTAATCTTACAAGGGCTTCAAGCGGTATGACCAAAGCTATAGAAGATAATCATTAATAATTATTAGTCGAATTAATTTTAATGAAGCTTTAACTTTTAATCACCTGATTTTAACTTGACCCTGGTCGCTGCAAGTAAGCTGTTCTGGAAATAAAAATTCAAAAAAGATTTTGTGAGTTTGTTAAAGTGAAAAAATCTCAACAACAAATGCCTACTTTTTTCAAATGTTATTTGAAATCCTGCTTCCGGGGTGAAAGCGTCTGAAACAAATTGTATTTTTATTTCTTTTCCGGTGATTTCAAATGGATCAGGAGCAGCAATTGTGTTAATATACACAAATCCTGTCCCTTCATCCGATGTTATCTGCGCCAATATCAGATGAGATAAACCACGTAAATTACAAAGTCCCTAAATTTACTTTATAACAATTTCATTCGTTGTACTCACAAAAAGAGGAAGGAAAGGGCCAAGTCCAAATGTAGAATTGAAGGTAACGGTATATGAGGTTGATTGGCGGCTCTCTATCACCGTCTCCTGGATGTAATCGTTTGGATAATTGGCAGGAAAATTTAGTGATTCTACCTTTATCAGAGATTTGTCCACAACATGTACCGATGTTACGTTTGATGTTGGCACTTGGAAAAAGATAAAAAAACATTTTTAAGCTTTACAATAACCTAGGTTTTATTATTGGATGAGTATTTATATCTTATCTATATCTCAAATGTTTAGCGCAACAGATAATTCAGCGATTCCGTCTTTCAAACATCCCAAATCAAATTGAAAACAGTAAAAAAACTGCCGAAAATTATTCTATTTGAAACTTAAACTCAAAACAATTCATGAGAAAATATACACCAAGATTGGAGCAAAATGAGAAAATATCACAAGAACTAAGCTTTAAATTCGTGGATTAATGTTGCTCGGTTTTCCTCATACAACTACTGTTGGGTATTTCTGATTTCCGAGCTTGCGTCAACTCGTGAAACGAACCAATAACGTTAAATATTTATCACAGTCTTCAAGCAAACATAACATACTACTGTATGGCGATGACACAAAAGCCAGAGCATAAGAAGGTGATCGGGTCAGTTCAACCAACGATTAATTAAACTCAGGAATTTTTAGCGCAGGGACTGTTCAACTGACAGACCTTGGTTGAGTCTACCTGGGTTTATTCATTTTTGGTGTGGTCGTAAGTGGATTGAATCGACCTATAGAACCCGGGCGAACTAATATGAGTGCAAACTTCAAGTTCAATGAAGAATGAGGAAATGGAAACAGCAGCAAGCTTAAATGACATTTGACGTAGAAAATTTAAACTTTGTGTCCTGAATAGATGGTGTTGGTCGCTGTTGACGAAAAGTCCTAACAAAACTATACGGCTTGAGGGTGTACCTTAAATATGGGCCTTTCTATCGATCGATTGATCGATTTGAAACGTCGATAAAAACAAAAAGATTAAAGTATGGTGCTGTCAATATTTATGCTTGATGTTTCCGGCATCAATAAAAACTACGAACTATCACCAATCACCTGTAATTTGGATCAGAGAAGCCGATGTTGCTTCGCCAACACAGTGGATGAATCCTTCAGTTAGATTTTGCGGTAATTCAACCCAACCCGGCAATGATTCTGCAATTGTCCCCAGAAACGTGCCGGACGTAGAGCTTCCTTCGTAAAACTAAATACATAAATCATGACGAAATAAAATCAGTCTGTATACAAACGTAATAATGGGTCTCCCGTAAAGTAACAACTGTCTTTCGGTTGCGCTCACAATAAAAACTGTACTTTACGTCTTTAGAAGAGATGATTAATCATTGAATCTCAATTTCTACTTAAATCACCAAGCATCGGAATCCAGGAGAAACGGTTGTGTCTCGTTGTTTCCCAATAAAAACGACCGTCGTTCCATTTATGTCCCGATTAATAGTGGCATTACTCACAGGGCAGCCGCTTGGCAATGATACACTTCCAAAATTGGAAACCACATTAAAATCTGATACTGATGAACACTGCGCATCTACTCCAGCTCCCAGCACTACAACAAGTAAAAGAAATATGAAACCGACAAACATTTTACAGACGCCAGGTTCCCTCGTTATACAACTAAAGTGATAAAAGATGTTACGCGGCATAAAATGTGGCTCATATGGCAGGATGCATCACAAAGAAACAAACAAAGCATGGCAATTTACGGAAATACGAGTCTGTGATGAAACAATGCGATTAAGATAATAAATGCTACATTCTAGGATCACGTTAAATGTTCTAAATATAATACGCAGTATATTATGTAGTGCTTGTACACTGCATGGACATTCAGCAACATACTGTACTGTATAATCGCTCACAATTAATCAGCTTAACCGGTTATGGTATAGATGTGCACCATTTTCAAAGGAGGTCCAGTCGCGCTACGTAATTAAATGGTTTACCGCCATCTAGTTGTTAGCAAATTGCCGCTCCAGTAAAGTAACAAATGCAATAAAGTGACATGACATGTTGTTGATGCAAAACTTGACTATTCGAAAACCAGTCGAAATGATTCAATTTGGCTTCTATCAAAAACAAAATATGTTTTTTAAAACAAACATAAGCGGCCAAATATCCGGGCACAATTTTGTTTGTTGCAAAATCGTTCCCGTTATCCCTTATATGGGCATGAAGCTTATCTACATGACATTCAATCTTGCCAGCATAAAGGATTGACAGCATAAATCTAAAACTGGGAACCAGGAATTTTATGATTGAATTTCATGATTTTATTTTATTTAACGGGAAAACCGGGATTGTTATTTGGAGGTAACTGAAATGAGCTTAAAAGTCATTTTTTGCAAAACTTGACTCGACTCGGGTCTCATTTTATAAAATTGCGTTTATGACTTGACTCGAGACAGTTCTTGTCCATTAGGTTTCTGCATTTTGTAACATTTTTTCCTCGATAAACGTTAAAATGTAATTTAAAATGGGAAAAGAATGAAATTAAAAAAATTCCAAACCTCGTCTGTTGACAGAAACGGTATTTTTGCTTTTGCTTTCCATTTAGTTTGGTTTAAATATCAGATGACTTGACTAGAGTCTTACTTACCAAATGACTCGTCGCGTCTTTTCTTTTGAAAGATTAGACTGGATTTGAGACTCGAGATTGATGACTTGGTTGCGACTCTATTTAACGTTTCGCTACGTAACGTATAACAAGTTGGTAATTGTTTCACATTGAAATAAGTTGTGCGTGTATGACATCTAAAGTAGCTGATTGTAACTGTGACTGTGAAAGTATGTGAATGTAACCTTGAAAGCTCAAAGTATTTTTGTGTATTTGTATTACAGTTGTGCAAATATGAGATCTAACGATTGGAACTTTAACAGTGAAAGTTTGTGATTGTAACTGTGCAAGCTGAAGGTGTTTTTACAAAATTGCTCCTTCGCATTAGATCGTTAAAAATGTATTCTGTCGAACCCTAGTAACCCTGAAATCACGCCATACTGTGCAACCAATTAGCTTAATAAGGAATTATCTTGTGAGGAACAATGCCATGAATTATTTCCGGTTTAATCAAGGATTTCTTCAAAGAAGGAAATGACGATTGCGTTAAAGAAAAACGCTAGAGACGATGCAATGAAACATGGTTTATATTACTGTGCATTAATCGCACATCGATCGAATTATCTTAGTTATTAATGTAACAATGAAAAGATTGTCCGTTATAACACGAACCTGGACAAACCAATGGGTGAGTAAAATCACTAAAGTTTCAATTTTTCCAAGTTAATGAAATATTCTAGCAACACCATGGCACCAGCTAAATATCAAACAATATCAATTGTGCAAGAGCACAACTGCGGACATACGTTATTTGCGTTTTTGTGATGACTTGTTACAAAGTTCGATTTTCGATCCAGTGCAAACGTTTAAATGTTGTTTCGGAGCTTACCTCGAAGTATTTGTAGTAAACAATTAAGTTTTTACACATATTTTTTGCGCAAACATGTCACGTTTCTTTTTCGTTATGACGCGGGTGGAGGTAAGTTTCACAACGTGCAAACAATGTAGGTGACGGCTGGTGTATAGTCAGTGTGGATGTAACTTTTCAATGCGTATTATTGGATGGAATAGGTAGTTACAAACAACATACAACCGGGAGTAGGAAAAGCTTCCTGCACCCAGAGGGTTACCATCCTGATTAGAATGAGAAAAGTATCATAAACTGGTTAGCAACTAACAACAATTTAACGAAAGAAATTTATCCGAGTTCTAAAGGAAATTATTTAACCTGTTTTACTCTTATATGAAATTCCGTTCTTGTTTTAAATCTCAACGAGGAAAACTTGCCATGGTCAGTTTGTGATTGAGCTGCTGTAAACAACACTTTAAATTCCACTCCCACGTAACCTTCGTTGGCCCATACCACCACCACGCTGTATTTGGTGAAACCAAATCGACTTCGATTAGGATCCCTTATGCACAGAAGGGACCTAGCTACAACTGCGGCGTATGCGCATGGTTTGACAAAAAGAACATAGAATCTCAGGGACTGTTTAGGAAAGAACGGCAATTTGATACGGTATGTCAAAATGGCATCGCCTCGCAACAAAAAAGAGATGCATAACGAGCGATTTGGAGTATGAAAAACTGTTGGCTCGGCATACAACACCAAACAAATCAAATATATGCAAAGAAAAGTTCTTTTGCACGAATCAAGTGTCCAACAGTTTGATGCAAAGAAAACAAATGTCCGTCTACCTTCAGGAAAATGAAGAAAAATTCACCGATTGTGATGACATAGGGAGCCATTTCGAACAAAGGTACAGCCGGACTCTTTTCTACAACCAATAACCACTCAATGAAGGAGAAGCTACAACTGCACATGTGCACCATTTTTATGCAAGATGTAGCCCCATGCTATCGTTCAAATATAGTAACAAATGTTTTTAGGTTTAAGAAAATTACTCTTCTGCAGTGGGAACAGTCCCGATCTTAACCCTATGGAAAACTTTTGGACACCGTTGCAAAAATTTAATCGAAAGCATGCCCATAAGAATCAGGGCCGTCATCGAAGCGAAAGGAGGCCACACCAAATATTAAAAATTTTGATGCGAAATACAATATAAATGTTTATTACATAAGCTGGAGTGTCTCCAATCCCCGCCATACGTTCCACAGGGTTGTCAAGATTAGTAGTAATGAAACACATGGTTGCTTTATTGTCTCGTCTGCTTCCGTGTGTCTTAGCTCACCAATCAGACTACGCCGACTCAGAAACGGCGTCCCACAGGGCTCCGTCTTGGCTCCCCTCCTGTTCAACATATACACTTACGACCTGCCCACCACCACCTCCAGGAAATATGCCTATGCAGATGACCTGGCACTCCTGCATTCTGCCGGAGACTGGCAGCCGTTGGAGAGGTATCTTAGCCAAGACATGCAAACACTCACTGCATATCTCCAGAAATGGAAGCTGCAGCTCAGCAAGGTAAAGACAGTGTCGGCGGCCTTCCACCTTAACAACAAGGAAGCACAGCGTGAGATAAGCATCAGTATAAATGGGGAACACCTGCCCTACAGCGCCGAGCCTACCTCGGCGTGACCTTGGACAGGGCACTCACGTATCGTCGACACTTGGAGTCACTGTGCAATAAACTATCTGCTCGCGTCGCACTCCTAAGGCGGCTGGGGGGCCGGCGCAAAAACCCTTCGCATGGCCACCCTGGCACTTGTCCACTCCACCGCCGAGCACTGCGCACCAGTGTGGTGTCGTAGCTCTCATACCCGCCATAAACGACGCGCTGCGTATTGTGACTGGTTGCCTCTGTCCCACTCCAACAGACTATTTACCAATCCTTGCAGGCATCCAACCTGCTGAGCTACGCCGCAAAGGAGCCATGATTTCTCTCGCTCGCCGCGCTTTGGACACTGAACACCTTCTCCATACCACACTCCAGCGACCACCAACTGGAAAGCAGCGACTGAAATCAAGACACCCCTTTGTGCTAGCCGCACAACAGCTACTCAGTAGCGCAGAAGACCTTGGACTAAGTGCGGCGCACTGGACGAACCACATGTGGAGCACTGAGTGGCAAAACAACACCTCCAGTCTCTGTGACTTCATAGCCGACACCGACGGTGTGGTGCAACAGAGCACACCACGTCATCAATGACTGCCCAATCCATCGGCCCCCACATGGTGTGCGTGGTCTGAAAAGATTGGACGAAGACACAATCACATGGCTGATGACCTCATGCCCGGAAATCTAGTCTGGAAGTGGAAAGAAGAAACGCTCAAACGACGAAGATGACCAATAACTCAGCATTCCCTTGTTATCGGAAGGAAGCATCCAGGAAGAAATACTGTAATGCATTTATAACCAGCTCAGCTGAAAAATGAAACAAAATCAGGCAAGATACAAACTAAATAACCCTCAAAACGTTGGCAAAAGTCTTAAGCGTAAAAAGCAAAACTTTAACTTGAGTCAACCTGGGCTACATACACGCACAAGTAGGCCTACTGTACATGCCCAACCATACATGTGACAAAAGTGCAATCAATAAAGTAATACGTTGCTTGCAAGAACGAGTTTAATGGGCCAAAGGCTATCTCTCAGTGTGGAAAAACGGCCTCAAATAATAACCTTAAGCAGTTGAAAGTTTTCTGTACGGCAAATTGCGAAGAAGATGAAGTTTAGCAAACCAGCTGTGCATAATGAAATACCGAAATGAGGGCATTTTCAAATACAGAAAAAGGTCCGGCTTACCAAGGGTTTATCAGTAGAAAAGACCGTGTTACGCGTAAGATGGTTAATCGCTTTCCAATAAGTTCCTAAAAAAAACTTCAGGCTAAGCTGATGGAAACTGGCACAGTGGTCAGTACCAAAACGATTTGACGTAAGTCGTCTTTGGAATTAGGTCTCCAATCGTGCAGGCCAACCCGAAAACGACGCTTGGCTCAGGCGTTGGAGAAGAAACATGTGGACTCAGCAAAGAGATATGCTAGCTGCGATATACAAATGTGGGAAAGGTGCTTTTTTCAGACGAGTGTACTGTACCGCAGATCTCTGTTCCGGGTTTGGAGCAGGCTACGAAGAAAAGTACACTACACCAACTGTGAAACACCCCCTCCCCAGCCAAATGATTTGGGGAGCAATGTCCTACATGGGTCTAGCTGGATCTTGAACCACCATGAATGGTGAAAAATATGTTAAGTTGTTATGAGAGTCCACAACTGCAAGATTTTGCTCCCTGTCATCGAAGCAAGGTGGTAAAGAAATTCTTGGAGCAAAGAAATATCCAAAGGTTGGAGTGGCCCGGAAACAGTCCGGATTTGAATCCGATAAAAAACTTTGAAGATTGAAGTTTCAGAAAAGCATCCCTCAAGCCTTGATGCACTTCAAACAGCAATAAAAGAAGTTTGGGTGAGAGAAATTTCTTCAGATAATTGCTGCAAACTGATTGACAGCATGCCGCGTCGAAGGGCGGTCACACAATACATTAACAATTGTATACTTTTTTTTCAATTCTCTCCCGGATAATCCGCATAAGCCGGAATTTCCAATTCATGATCGGGTGAGTGATCCAGCACTGCTGCACCTAAAGTGACTGAAACTTCATTGCTTTTAAAAAAAGAGTGTGATTAAAAGAATCCATCTTCTTCATAATTTCCCTCAAGTGAAACTGGAATGTCGGCAACTGACCTGTAGAAATCGGTGATCGGACGATTCAACCCGCGGACCTTTACTTTACTCTGTAGCAGAATTGAAGCGCTTTCATTAGCCCATACAGCAGGGGTCGGCAACCTACGGCCCGCCATGCGAAATCGTCCGGCCCGAGACATATTGATTAGTTATCACAAGAATACGGCCCGCCGTGTCTTATTGAGTTTCAAACTGCAGTGTTAGCAGTGTTTGAAAAAATTGTGGTTGTTACGCCATAAGTACGTCGTACTAGTCTATTGTTACGCCATAAATCTGGTGAGAAGGCGGTAGACTAGTATCTCGTAATAAGTACGAGATTGTCTGTAGAGTAGACTAGACTAGTCGTTATAGATACAAAGAGAGACGCACACGAGCTTTAACCTAAAGTTTGTTATAATTTAGGATGTTAGCGAAACGTCGAAAGGTTGATGATGAGTGCCGAGGTTTTAATGAAGAATGGACGGAAAAGTACTTTTCCATACTACACTTTGGTAAACCCACGTGCTTAATTTGCAATCAGTCTGTTTCTGTAAACAAGGAATTTAATATTAAGCGTCATTGTGACACAAAGCGTTCGAAGTTTTCGGAGTACAGAGGCCAAACGAGAAAAGACAAAATTAACCGTCTTAAACTCTGCTTAGAAAATCAGTAAAGTATATTTCAAAAGCAAAACACTGAATCAGAAAAAACACTCAGGCAAGCTATGAGGTCGCCAAAGTAATTGCAAAAAACATGAAACCTTTCACTGATGGTGATTACGTGAAAGACTGTTTGATGGCCGTTGTCGAAGTCATATGCCCGGAGAAAAAAAAATTATTCTCCGATGTTAGCCTTTCTGCAAGAACTGTCACCCGACGAATCGAAGAAATGTCACAGGATGTAAAAACTCGCCAACAAGATTGTCTAAAAAATTTGCAATACTTTTCAATTGCTATTGACGAGAGCACTGATACAACGGACACAGCTCAGCTTGCGGTATTCGTTCGTGGAGTCAGCTCAAATTTTGATATTTTTGAAGATTTCGTTGAGTTAGTTCCTATGAAGGGCACTACAACAGGAGCAGATATTCTGAAGGCACTGTTGCAGTGCACAAACAGTTTGAACCTCGATCTGTCAAAATTGGTGTCGGTAAAAATAAAGGTGCCGTTGCTCTGCTTCAAAAACACTTGGAAGATCTCGGACGCAATGACAAAATCTCAAAGGTACACTGTTTAATTCCCCAGGAGGCGTTGTGCGCCAAGACAACAAACTTGAAGAGTGTTATGGACACAGTGGTGAAAGCTGTGAATATGATTTTGTCTCACAAACGGAATCACCGACAGTTTCGCCAGATGTTACCAGAAGCAGAGAATCAATATGGTGATGCCCTGTATTTCTGCGAAGTTCGCTGGCTAAGTCGAGGAGCTATGCTTGCACGAGTGTATGAGCTGAGAAATGAAATAGCAACGTTCCTTGAAAATAAAAGCATTAACGCCACAGAATTTCGTAATCTAGAATGGGTATCTAATCTTGCCACATCTGAACAAATTGAATTTGCAACTTCAGGGGAAAAAACAACTGATACATGAGATGTGGAGGCACATACTCGCATTTGAAACAAAACTGCGACTCTGGGAATGTCAACTGGACAAAGAAAATTATGTTCACTTTCCTATACTGGAGGAAAGCAAACCTAGTAGCAACACTACATTTGTCACTGTGATACGAAATTTAATTACTGAATTTCCCTCACGCTTTGCCGACATTCGTTCTCTACAAAATAAATTCAGGCTATTCAGTACTCCGTTTGATGTGGACGCCAATACCATTCCCGAAAAATTTCAAATGGACCTCATTGAAATGCAATGCAGTGACGAATTGAAGGCAAAATTTCATACAAAGGGCATATCGCTGCTTGACTTTTACAAAAAGTACCTTCTTGAAAGTGGTGTTTATCCTAGATTGACCAACAATGCAAAAGAAATGGCATCGATGTTTGGTAGCACGTACACATGTGAAGAAATGTTTTCGACAATGAAATTCACGAAGAGCAAGCTAAGATCCCGAATTTCCGACGCCCATTTAGAAAATGTTCTGGTTCTTGCTTCATCTGACTTGTCACCAGATGTTGAAAAACTTTCACAAAGCAAGCAGCATCAAGTGTCACATTAATGCTGTGTTGTTGAAGTGTGAATACATAAATTTTGTTCTTTTTGTGATTGGTATGATTGAGATTGCAGCAATGCAGTGTAATATACTCAAGTGAGTGTGAATTATAGTATTAATGAAAATTCCGGCCCGCCAAAGAGTTGTACACTCGACATTTGGCCCGTGACTAGCAAAAGGTTGCCGACCCCTGCCATACAGGCTACCCTACTGTGCCAGAATAAAATGACCACCCATTACATCTTGGATAGCCTAACCATACTAGATTACGCAATGCCAGTACAGCAATATAATATACAACTATACCACTGGTTACAAGTCTACACTGCCACAAGAATACTCTATTCGTCAGTCAGTTGATTCCAAGGCTGTCACAAGTGAAAACCATAATTAGCGCGTTACACTATTATGTTATCACATTACCTCAAAGATGGCTAGTAGGGGTAGATATATATATATATACAAATGACAAACAAATTAAACTTGTTTTCATGCTAAAAGCGAGCTGTAGATATACCCATATTTTTTTAAATAACTGCATTGTGTAGTCTGTAGGTCTGGCCTACTATTGTCCATTATGTCCAGCTACTCATTTGAGCAGCAATGTGTTGATATACTTCAGTATCAGTGGCATTGCTTTTAACATTTCTCACCATTTTAAAAAAGTCAGGATGCTCTTTCACATACAGTTTGTCAGCAGGTATGTCAAGGGACTTCATTCATTGTTGTGTATGTAACAATCCAACCAAGCTTTCTCACTTCATACAATTTCTGTGGTCTGTTTTTATATCTTTTAAAGTGCTGAATAGTCTTTCAACGGGGGCATTGGCAAAGGGTATTGACAACAAGCAAGCAACAACACTACGCAGATTTTTGTATTTTAATTCCCCAACCACTGATTTTTGAGAAAGACGATTTTGTAAATTCCTCTTCATTAACACCATTCTTGACAGAACATGGTTCTACACTGGCCTGCTTCCTCCATTCCAGGTCAACTAAATCCAGGTGTGCAGCATCTTTCAGAAACTTAAAAAAATTGTATACTATTGTTAGATTAGGTGGGAAGCATCTGATTGCATTGTCTGGAATCAAACACTCCAAGCAGTGAAAAGATTCATTCTTGACTTCTTTAAATCTTTTGCGAATTTGATCAGCCAGTTCAATCATAAAATTGAGGCAAGGTAACCGTACCTGTCTCACTCCAGCCGGATCTCATTTGAAGCACTCAGCAAGGTTAGCTGTTGCTGCTACTCTCACATATATGTGCTTGATTGAAACTCTGCAGTCAGTTTGTTGTAAGTTAATTTCGAACGGGTCAGTTTGTGGTACAAATTTTACTTGAATAAAGCCACAAAGAATTTCTTTTAATAGCTTTGTAACTGCCCCTCTTAAGTGGTGTAGCATAGAGCACCATTTTCATACACACATATCACAATACCACTGCATGTATTCAATTTCATTCACCTCGAGACTGAGGTTGGTGCATTTGGTATGGTACCAGAAGCCACAGCCATCACAGGCTACCCATGACGGTTTAACCGGACCTCTTTTCCACTTTTGCAAAAATTTCTCGCAAGTATTTTTATCTGGCTGTTGTTGTAGTTTTGGAAGATTTCTCTTTACTAAGTGTGCAGATGCTTTTTTGCCTTTTCTTGGACTTTACCACTATCTGTTCCAAAGCTTCATCTGACGATAAATTAACAGGGAGTTTCTTTTTTTTTGCGTTTTGTTGGTTGACTTTGAAATTTTTTGAACGCAAGGAACTTTAAACAGCTCCCGACGAGCCATTTTTGTTCCTGGCAGTATTGTGTTATATTATCTCTCCTTTCTTCACACAAAGCCAAGCTTGATCAACCTCATCACCTTCCATCACAATGGAAATGAGACATCAACATTGGGAAAACTTAAGTCACAAGGATCATTAATAGCTGCGGGATCTGTGCACTGTGAGTGCAACCTTGGTCGTTAACAGCATTCGTACTTGACAAAGTGCCAGTTGAATGAACAGAAGCAGCAAATATTGCAAGTGGTTGCATAATTAACAGCATTTTCATCAACTGGCCTCAAGCCGCAGGCATCAAAACATTTTATGGCCAATTCGGGTGCACTGGTTTTATCGTAAGTTTGCTTAAAAACTCTGCCAAACGTAATCTTGTCCATCGGTGTGTGGTTAACATGAATAAATTTATTGCATGCAATCTTCCAATTGGATTTAAAGGGCCGAAGAAGCATTTATCCAACAGTTGCATGACAGGTGACGTATTAGGTTGAAGGGCAAATAGTACAACTTTTTGGTCCCAACAAAGCAAACTGGATTTATAATTAATCTTTATTAGACGAATGGCGGTCTAAAAGCAAAACGACAGAGCCTCTTTCCGCTGCAGGTGATAAAGATGAAATAAAAAGCCTCTTTTGTCATCCAAGCACTGTCGGTGGCAAAAACAGTAGATCCTTGTAAGACCGAGATTTGCGTTTTGTTATTACTTGCTAAGTGATAGCAGTTTCGATATTGTTTGTCCACCAACACTTTAGAGGAATTTGGCTGGAGTGAGAATCTAGATTCGTCACAGTTAAAAATCGTGTCTGTAGATGAGATGTGGTATTCTTCCAGCATTGCTTTGTGTTGGGAAAACCAATGTCTTACCTTTGCTTCGGAACACGATATTGCTCTAGCCATTTCCAGCTTGTCTGTAGATTTTATTTTAAGTGCTGCATGTCGACTGAGATATCCTTCACACCTGGAATAACTAGGTAGATTGTCTGTAAAGCAATATACAGTTCGACCACTGAGATCCAACAAGCTTTTTACAGCTGGTATAACCTTAAAACGTAAAATGTGATTTGATTAGCATTTCTGAAACTTGCATTATACATTAACTGTTTGTTTTTACTTGTAGCATGAATGTGTTTTGTAATGTTTGATAGACCAAGACCTCTGGCGGCCATATAAATCAAAATGCAATTAAGTCTTCTTCCGCATTAGGCTTAGTTTTTAGCCCACGTTTAGGCATACCTGGAGGTCGTTTTCCTAAATGAAGTTTAGTGGACAATTGCATATGATCTTTTGAATAAATAAAACGTATTTTCTGATTTATGCTTGTTTGCAATTGCACACGTAAGGTAGCCTACTTTGATTGTTATCTTTACATAAGCTGCTAGCTATTGACTGATACGTTACCTGAGATGCGATCACTTGATGTGCTTTTTGGAATACTGAAAGTCACTGAGGCTTTTCGAATAGACATTTCGCCGTTTTTAATCGCTGAAAGAGCTGCAACTTGGTAGGCCTAACTGCATATTGCGCAAATAGGCTACAACAAAGTAAGAAAATAATCGAGTGCAAAGAACGCATTTGATAAACGAAAATGACTACGTTTTGGAGGTTGTTTTGTAATTGTGACGAAACAGAGAAAACATTGAAAAAATACCCTTAGACGTCTAAAATTTTGTACGTACACAGAAGAATACAGTTAAATGAGTTAATTGTGTGCGAAGAAATAATGAAAAGAGCAACATTTGCTGGAGAAACAGCAGTTTAGTTTGCCCTGACATTTGGTAAAGTTGTTCTTAAGGAATATTAAATGAGGTTAATTAGAAAAATTTTATTTTCGTTGTAAATTATTTCCGTAATTTAAGAAAAAATTTTACTGGCCGCAATAGCGCCGATTAAACCTATCACCTGCTACTCAGGGCCGCTTACAATCTCATAATATTCTTCAATCTTCAATCGATCTGGGCTCAACATCTTGGCTTGGTGGTTGCTCGTGGCGTGACAGGAGGACGTGTAACTTCCCTGTGAAGAGTTTATCGGGGACATCATGGGAAAAAAATATTTATTCAACGGTTTTCCTTACATAAGGAAAGAGGATACAAGGACCCCAACTGTGGGTGTATAAGTTGATGTTGTATTGAAACTAATGGCTCCGGTTTTCCAGGCAGGTTACAATGTCACATGCGATAATTTTTTCACCTTCCTTGATCTGGCATTGCGACTCGCAAAGTAGAAGTGTAGCCTTGTTGGAACATTGCGCAAGTACAGGAGAGAAGTCCCAGAAGAATGCAAGAAGAAAGGGGATTTGCACGAAATAGAAGCTTTTAGGTATGACGGCCAAGCGGCAACTACACTCACTTCCTACCAATGCAAAACAGCAACAAATATGCTACTTTTGAGTAGTCTACACACAGACGTTCAAGTGCCCACCAATGAAAATCCAAACAAGAAACCCGACTCAAGGTCTTATAATGACAAAAGTGTGCGTGGATGTCTACGACCAAATAACAAGGGTTTGATCCATAAAATCAGGAAGCAGGCGGTGGCCTATGCATGTATTTTATAACGTGGTTGATATGGCCCACATTAACAGTTGGATCATCTACAAACACGTATGCAAGAGCAATATCAGCCGCAGAGAATACATAAAAATTATAGCAAAAGAGCTCGCTGAAAGTTTACTAACGGTATCTCGCAGACGTTCAGCAGAAGAAGCTTTTAGCTCCACCAGCTCCAATGCCTCAACTGCAGTAAAACAACGCCTCACCTGCGCAACTTTGAGATGCAGAAATTGCACCACTGTCAGATGTGTGCCATATGGTTAAACTTATACCCAATACCTTTGGTGAAGGTGGCATACTTGTAGACTTTGAAGAGTAGAAAGTGAAATGGGAATGCTTGGTTCAGCTGCAGAAACTTCAAAAAGAAGGGTTACGCCTTGCAAACAAACTTAAGTTGGCCTATATAAACTGGAAACAACAAGAAATGAAGGTTAACTTAACAGCTCAAGCAGTAAGTGCAAGTGTTGCTGATGCCTTTGGGTACTGCAGCAACACATTGAAACTACAACAGTTCCAAAGTTCGGCTGAAACTGGTTTTTACGTAATTTTGATCAATTTTTTGATATATGCAATTCCAGAAATCCATGTGCTAAATGATTTAAATCACCTTTGAAAAGAAGCAATGAGTCCAGCTGGAGGCTATTTCTTGATTTTTCTTTTGGTTACATTCTCAAACGCAGCTTCTCAATCTTTGCTCTTGCAGAGCAGTGCCCCTCCATTACAGTCAAGTTGCGATTTTGAAAAGAAAGACAAAGGTGTGCCAGCTCGCCCAAAATATCTCCTGGAGCAGTGAGAGTAAACTTGAACTTTGAATCGATCAGCTTTTTGTAACAGTAATTCGCCACTGGATCTCTGTTATCACTGAATTCTCTCTTGCAGTATTCTTCCAGGACAGTGTAGTTCCTCAGAACAGCAAGTTTGAGAAAGCAAAACGTTCATATAACGCTGTTTTGTGAAATGGTTCAGTTTTTTACTGAGTCCCTTGCAAGCCAACTTGCAACCGTTTGTACCAAACGTATAATACGTTTTGCTACAGCAAGCGATGCATCCATCACCTTGAAATTCCACTTTTGACAGACCCAAGGTTGTACGATCGTAGATCTCACGATTTCGACAACAGGGTTTGTTTGTCATCATTGTCCCAGGCTTCTCCGAGCACACCTGACCGAATAAACTCCTCACGATGGTCATCGCACGCTTTAGAAGGGAGCCACAGGTGGACGTTGGAATAAAACTCTCGAAGTCTATCCTTCCGAACCGCCAATTCCAAGTGGTCAGCGCCAAGTAGTAGGAATCAGTATCTGATAAAATAAGCTCCATATTCTGTGGATCTATGTATTTCTTCAGAAAATCGTAATAAAAACGTAACATATGGAGCTTGGAAGATCCATATACAAAAAGCCTATCTGGATGAGAAGATTCCAAATCACACGCTTTTTCTTCATTGTCTCCTCGTACAAATCTTCATCGATCTGGTTCACCTTGACGTAGAACGGATCTTGTACCGAGTCGAGGGCCGATTCTTCACTGCAATATTTTATTGTAAGATGCTTGTCTTTGGGATCGGAGAAATACATCACACCCAACGAAACGAAGTCCGATCGTGGCTTTATGAGTGGCATGATGCACGGTCGATCCTTGAATATCAAACGAATCACATCTTCGAGGCGTGGCACGTCGTAGTAACTGCCATTTCTCGCTTTCACCGAGAGATACGCATGTCATCGGTTGATAATCATTTTTCATCACCACCCTTTCTTCAAACACCTTTTGAATGGTAGCAGCATCGATATCGAGTTTTCTTCTTTTACTTCCCGGTTCAAATTGCATATCGTTTCGTTTTGTGTTCATCGATATGATCATTTCCATTCTCAAACGTGAAACATTGTAATATATACTTCCCCCTCAGAAACACAACACCACGATTGCGCAATAATCTCCCCTTTTGACCTGTCCAAAACACAGCTTTCACTATACAGTACTTCCTCGATTATCCGGTCAAGTTGGGTCAATATTTTCAAAAATCTGACCGGATAAGCAAAAAAAACGGATAATTGAATTTGTATTTTTACCGAGCACGCACGCAAATCGCCGCCATGGGCCTGACACCCGCTATGGGACGAAGCCTCGATCAGAAGGACGCGGGCGATCCGCGACGCGCGCAAGACGAATTCTATACGCCACAATTCCGGAGCGCTCCAAAAGCGACCGGATTCGGCGATGGGCTCATCCCGCTTCACTCGCCGTTACTGAGGGAATCCTCGTTAGTTTCTTTTCCTCCGCTTAGTAATATGCTTAAATTCAGCGGGTAGTCTCGTTCGACCTCAGGCCGAAATGTAAGAGACGTCACACGTGCCGAGGATCGACGACGTTCGCGATCGATCGCGGCGACTTGGCGAAACGAGGACACCTCTTCGAGGTCGATCCGCCGCCGCCGCGCTCTCCGATCGCGTGCCGGACCCTTGCTGACTTCGACGGGACGGCGGAGACACAGGTCTCCGTCCGACTCCGCATTCGCCCGGGCGACGGGCGCGCCGGGATTGCTTTTCAGACGACCCTGAGGCGGGCGTGGTCCCGGGATTAACCCGAGGCCGTAATTCGCGTTCAGAACGTCGATGCTCAATGTGTCCTGTAATTCACACTAATTCACGCAGCTAGCTGCGTCCTTCATCGACTCGCGAGCCGAGTGATCCACCGCCAAGAGCCATCATCGTTTATCGTCTCAGCTTCTACGAAGCAGTCACAGGTTTGAATGTGAGCGCCGAGCGGACGATCTGACGACCGTCACTTGAAACCGCGGGGGTACTCGACGCCCGTGAAAGACTTGTGCCTTGTCGAGCGCCTCAACGGGCGCGTCTTGACCTCGACAAGCGCGAGAGGCGGCCGGTTTCCCGGCGACGCCGCCGCAGCTCGAGCGGGAGCCTCCGTTCGTTTCGATAATGATCCTTCCGCAGGTTCACCTACGGAAACCTTGTTACGACTTTTACTTCCTCTAAATGATCAAGTTAGATCGTCTTTTCGGACACCGGTTCGGCCGTTGCCAGCCGCTCCGGGTCCAATCGGAGGACCTCACTAAACCATTCAATCGGTAGTAGCTACGGCGGCGGTTCAACGTCAATTGAAAAATAAAAACCAGAGTAATCTCACGCATATGATAGTTGCAAGTGCAATCATGCGAAGTAAAACGACCTCCCAAAGTCATTGATCACTCGGCCGGACAATCGAATGCCGGTTAAACGAGGTACGGATAATCGAGGAAGAACTGTATTTGGAATTTCGTATTCGTAAACATAACCATCACATTCCCATGTAAGTCATTTACATAAACCCAAGCTGCAATTCGTAATCATGTCAACCTGCTTCCGCAAGCTCGTAAAAGCTTACCTTTATCTCGTACACGACCCAGCTTTTGGCGTTATTTAGAAAGGTCTGAGTTCGTTTTTCGATCGACCTCGTACAAGGTTGGTGTGGAAAATAACATGCAAATTTTACCAACCGTTTTCTTTCCCCAGAATCCATATTGCAACTGAATGTTCCACTGAAATCAACTCACATATCACTCGCATTTAAGCATCGTTTTTACTTTGTTTTTTGTTTTCTAATGCACTATCTCACCAGTGCCTACACACAAACACAACAGAATTTAACTGTTTCTTGTTTTATTACACGTGTTCCATTTTTATGCAACATGACGTTCGAAATAATTTTATCGAATTCCTTTTGGTCGTCTTCATCCGACAGTCTGCAGTGTTTGTTAATGATTTTAGTGCCTGGTACTCTTTTCATGACAAACTTCAGGTAGGATTCTGCATTAAACACGGGCTTTGGAGAAAATCGAATTGTCACGCCGTCTGGCTTGACTTGCTTGCGAATTTCTTCCACTCTCTCAAAATATTCACACATCACTGGGTTACTTATATGCATTTATGTTTTGACCTGAATCACATACGTATGTGAATAAACTTTGACCAGACTAGATTTTCCTTTACTGTAGATTTACAATATGCCTGTTATTAGCAATACTGATTTCTATATTAAAAACTTTTCAATTTGCGATTTGTTTTACATTTAATTTTACTGACAAAACGAAATACTACTTTAGAAAAGGATTTATGTTTTAAGTTTCGTTGAATTAAAAGAGAAATATCTGTTCAATTGTATGAATTGATAAAATAAATTAATATTAGTGGAAGATCCACAAAAATGCTGAAGCACCAGGTGAGCATCATTTTCCAACTTGGTTATGTACCTGTGCCTAATGAAGTCCATTGCTCATATTTCGCAAACCCGTGCAAATAAATGAAAAATTTTATCCCTATGCAAAAACTAATATGAATTCATGATGGTTTACCAGATTTCATCCTTGTCACGTGATCAACCGATTCGCTAGAGCACAACAAAAACTTGATATTTGCAGTGAAAGTAAGTGAGAATTTGGCCGGTTAAATGAACTGTTGTCAGCCGGCTGAAGTTTTCATGTAACAACCAACTTGGTATTGAAAAAGATAATGCACTTTTCTTTGCTAAAATTTTTCTGATAATAAAAATGTGACATTTTTTTCGTGGATGCCACATGCGCCTAATAAGGCCCATGCAAGATGCTTGGATAATTGATTTCCAGACTTGAAGAGTGGTTCCAGTGATCAGTTGGCAAGTTGTTGCAGTTACTTTGATGCGCCTACTGGAATCTTTTTAAATGTTTGTACAACTTAAAATGTGATTTTTCTAATAATGTTATCTGTAAGCAGGGGTTAGTTGGGTGATACCGGTACTACCCGTAACCTAAAGTAGGCCTACTTTTAACTTTAGTAGGCTTACCGGTATATACTTGCGGTACTTGTTAGACCAGAGACAGCTGCGCTGAATAACTACACAATAAATCAATCGAATGCAAAGTTTAAAAGCTATGTCTCTGTAGTTTAGCAGTTTATTTCAAACAATTGATTTTCATAATTTGACAAAAGTTGTTAAGCAAAATCTATCATAAGAAAGCTAATTGCATTTGTTTTTTGTGCAATAATGTGATCATGCCACCAAAAAGAGCTCAGTGGGATGAAAAAGCTCTTCAAGCTCTCTTTTAAAGCAAAACTATTTCCTAAAATCGTGAATCGTCCGAGATGGTTGGGGCACGTTGAGCGAATGAATGAGTAGAGCTTGACGAGAAGAGTACAACATAAGATGATTGAGGGAAAGGTGAAAAGAGGAAGACCAAAGAAAACATGGGAAGAGACGGTGAAGGATGATATGATGGAGGAGAGGTTTGAAGATCGAGGATGCCATCGACAGAGGTTGACCCTGATTTTTCGGGATGAAGACCAGGCCTCAACAACCGGCGAATGGAAGATGATGATGCTAGAAAATCTCCTGATCCAAGCTGGAGTGTCTCCAATCCCCGTCATTTGTTCCACAGGGTTGTCAAGATTAGTCGTTATGAAACACATGGTTGCTTTATCGTCTTATCTGCTTCCGTGTGCAACATTTCCTTGACTTTACCCTGATATCGGTCGTTCGCACAAAAAACAATTGTTTCGATTCGTCGGAAACGTCCTAAAAAACTTTTGCGACGTAATAGTTGGAGAGCATGAGAATTCGCGACGGGGAATTTCGCGATAGACTCCTTGAAAGACGTTGAAGAAATGATTAAAGCGCGAATCCACTTTTCAATGGCGTTTGGAATCAGTCTGCGTTCATCATAGAAGGAATTCACGAGGGATGTCAAAAATAGACATCTTAAAAACTGGCCAAGAAATTCAATTTAATACGAGCTCAGTTGAACCAAGACTTGTGATTAAAGCCGATGATGTATTGTTACCATAATGGTCAACACGCTTCCTCTGACAAAGGGCGGCGATTTCACGTTGCTAGAAATTCCCCCAAAAAAATACATTTTCTAATCAAGGGAGATGTGGTGCTAACAGAATAGCGCTTCACACCATCACTCCAAACAATGTGTCATTGCTGCACGCACGGGAAAACTTTTGTACTTTCCAGTTATTGTGAAGGCGTTATTTCCTGACGTAGCACATCGTGTTTAGATGACATTTTTGTTATCAAATTAAATCAACAAATGTAACAGTAGAACAACGCATATTACTTTGATTCTCCAGGAAGGAATACTGTAATACACATATAACTAGCTGAAAGAACGAGTTTAATGAGCCAAAAAGTTCTTGTTAACATTAGCCAACTAATTCAAGTAAAAATATACCAAAAAGAACACTTCTTTCTCACTTTCTTCACAATACTGTAAAAATCTAAGAGTAGGCTACTCAACTTTAGACGAAATCAAACCAGGAAAGAATGCAAATAACGACAACAGGTGTCATGAAGTCTCCAACTTCTTGTCTGTCTTGCTTTTGCACTTCAACAGAAACGAATCTCCTGATCCAAGCTGGTGTGTCTCCAACCCCCGCCATTCGTTCCACAGGGTTGTCAAGATTAGTAGTAATGAAACACATGGTTGCTTTTTTGTCTCGTCTGCTTCCGTGTGTCTTAGTTGACCAATAACTAAACATGTCCTTGGTATCGTTCGGCCACCGTTCTCATAATCGCTTCGATTCGTTGGAAACGTCCTACAAAAACTTCTCGACATAATGGTTGGATAACCTGAGAATTCGCGACGGGAATTTTGGAGATGGACTCCACAAATCTTTACAAGATGTAGAAAATATGATCTAAGCGCGGACGTTTACTCAATGATGTGACAAAAATAAACATCGTGAAACTTGCCATCAAATTCAACTTAATACGAGATCAGTTAAACCAAGACTTGTGACTAAAGCCGATGTATTGTTACCATAATAGTAACACGCATCCTCTGAGGCAGATGTGGTGCTAACAGAATAGTGCTTCACACTATCACTCCAAATATTGTCTTTGCACTCACGGGAAAACTTCCGTACAGTACTTTCCAGCTATTGAAAAGATGTTATTTCCGGAAGTATCACATTGTATTTAGATGACATTTTTGTTATAAAATTCTTCAGCAAATCTAACAGTAGAACAACGAAAACTAGTTTGATCCTAAATGCATCTAGGAAGGAATACTGTAACATTTATTCCCAGCTCTGCTGATAAATCAAACAAAATCGGGCAAGATAGAAACTAAATTCAAAACGTTTGTGACGATAGGAATATATTATACTGTGTTGTTTACGGAAACCGCTTTCATGAAACGTCACATAACAATTGTGCATGCCTATATTACGTGAGTCATTCGATCAATTCGTGTGTTAAGTTAATAACTGCAACATATTTGCAGCTGCAGCTGCTGTGTCAATGTTTTATCTTGATGTATTCGTTCAAAGAAGCTTCAATATAATCAGAATATACAGTTGTCGAGGTGAATAATTAATTCTAAGATTAAGAAAGGCGAAACAACGACCTTGAGGCTCATTTATCATCGAGGACAATAAACTGTTCAACAGACAAACTTTGTATTGAAGTGGTCGCCCTTACAGGATAAGGAACGATAAACAACCATTTCATTACACGTTTCCAAATCTCTTAACCATAAAAAGCAAAAACATTATTAACTGGAGTCAACTGGGCTACATACACGCACAGGTTAGCCTAATGTACATGCCCAAACACACATGTGACAAAATTTCAATCAATAACGCAGTAAGTTGCGGGCCAACGTCTATCTCTCAGTGTGGAAAAACGGGCTCAAATTATAACCTTAACCAGTTGAAAGTTTTCTGTACGGCAAATTGCTGGGCAGAACGCAATCATCAAATACCAAACTAATGGCATTTTCAAAGACAGAAAAAGGTGTGGCCGACTAAAGTTTCTAGCAGCAGAGAGGACCGTTTTATGCCTATGTTTACTCGCTTACATTCAGCAAACGCCAGCAAGTATTCTTTTGCTGTTATCTGAGAATCTTCGCTATCTTCAAGCTCAGAGCAGTATTAGCAAAATCAGTCTCAGATGTTCTGGTTAACTTGTCTGCTGTCTTTTCTCCTCCATGGTGTACATTCCACTTTCATAATGATTTCTTTCAAAATGTCTTTTAATATTGTACTCTTTGGGTTGAGCTATTGAATTATGGCAGATTAAGCATATTTCTTTGTTATTTACTGAAGTGAATAAGTATTAATTAATCCATTCGTCATCAAATTTTCTGCGTTCTTCTGTAATAGTTTTTTTTAGTAGCACTGATAACCATATGTAACAAGTGACTGGTCAGTAGCCTACTTGGGCTGAGGCAAATTAAAACAGACTCAGTCTGTCAGACTGGAGAAGCTGCAGTGGTGCCCGGTTGTTTCGCAAAAACAAAATTAGCACAAAAACCAAGAGTAAAAACAAACTATATTCCATTGTACTGACTAATGAGCTACTAGGCTGCATCGCTGACTAACTCTACAGCAGTTCTGTAAGTGCTGTTTGCGTTTCACTTGTCCAGGCGCTCGTGCTATCGATTCATGCGCCGATGTTGCCTTAACAGTGCGATGTAACTCCTACACCTGGATTGTCAATTCGGTAATAACTTTGTCTTAAAACTCCAATGATCTTTTTTTCATATGGAACGGCTCAGTACGATTTAACAGCCTTAATTCAAGACCAGGTGGCCAAAGTCTGTTATACCTACGATAACAACGTGACACAAGTAAAACTTGTATGAATGAAGATTGTTGTGTAATAATGGATGCTTCCCTACGTTGTCCACCCACGCTACGTTGTCAAAACAACCAGGGTCGTTTGTCAGATTGGCAAAAATATTCCTCAGCTGAATGGAAAACAAATTTTTGCTTGATTGCTGTATGTTCGAAAATGAGGTATTATCCACAGTAAGCTTTAACAATGGGACCAACCATCCGGTTAAGTAATGAAGTCATTCAACATGAGAGCAAGCATATTCTAACACATGTCGGATTTATTATTTGCATTGTGGTCAGATTTTGGTATATATATCTTATTTCTTTTTTTAGAGATTTTTTATCTGCTGAAAGTGTGCTTTCAATCGCTTCTAACACAATCACAGTTTTTGATCTCACAGGAGCTTGCTCAAAGTCTGTGACACCGGGGAGCAAACAGCCGATTGAGATGAGCCAGCTACGGGAAAACAGGCTTGGAACTCAAGTCAATAAAGGTGTCAGTGGTGGATATGATTTTGTTGATTGATGTTGGTGGAGCCAGAAAAAAAAATGATTCGATTGGAAGTGATTGATTTTTATCATTGAGAAACAAATCAAGATCATCCAGCTGTTGAGATTGGAGGATACTGGAGAAGAAATAATTATCCACATCAATGGAAATGAGACATCAACATTGGGCAAACTTAAGTCACAAGGATCATTGCACTGCGAATGACTGGGAGAGCAATTTTGGTCGTTAACAGCTTTTCTTACTTGACTAAGTGCCAGTTGAATCAACGGAAGCGGCAAATATTGCAGCTGGTTGCATTTTTACATGCTGGCCAAAACCCCCAGGCATCGAAACAATTTATTGGCAATTCGGGTGCGCTGGTTTTATTGTAAGCTTCCTTAACAACTCTGTCAATCGGTGTGGGTTTAACATGAATAAATTTATAAATCCGTCTAAAAGCAAAACGACCGAACCTCTTTCCGCTGCAGGTGGTAAAGATAAAATAAAAGCCTCTTTTGTCATGCAACCACTGTCAGTGGTAAAAACAGCAGATCCATTAGGCGAAACCATACAAAAGGTGGAAGCACTGTACTAGCGGCATTTACTGCAATTAAGACCGAGATTTACATTAGAAAGTTATATCCATCTCAGGGTTTTGCTCTTTCACCTTATCTTGAAGCCTTTTTAGAAACCTAACGTTTTTTTCTCGTCAGGTTTGGCGATCCATCCGTGCAGGTGACTTGCACAAGTTTGTTCCAAGGTAGTTTCAGCAGTAAGTAGTCTATCGCACTAGACTTTTGATAAAAACGTCCTCTGCTTCTTTTATCAATCCCAGTTTTATGTTAAGTGTGGAAAACACCATGTTTGGCATGCCTGCCTCCAAAGTTTCACGGATGGGCTACTCTTTCTGGGTGCAGTGTCTCCGTCACCCTCGACTGTCCCACATTCAAAGATAGCAGGGATGCTTTGTGAAACTTCTCTGTTGGCCAAGGATATAGCTGACCATTTTGAGGTCTACACAAATGATCCAGTTGTGCTCGTGATCTTCACTAAGTTAATGACCTCTTTTATGTCATATAAGTTTCTCTCAAAAACACTGAGTGACCAATGGGAACTCCATCATAAAGGTTAACATTGTAGGCCTTGCTTAGATCTATCCAGAAACAGCCTCCATTGTGTTGGATTGTACGGCAACACCTAACTGCCTGATCATACCAGGTAGCCTATATCGTGACAGTAAACAAACTACTTTGCCTGGAACTTTACTTCAGCCTGGAAGGAAGTATCTCTGTGACTTTCTTAGAGAATCCTAAATCAAGAGCCAAGTCATTCAATTCCGCTTGGCTAAACTGCTGAGGGGCTGCAAAAACAGAAACCATCGTTATTGTAGCCCTCGTGCCCTCCCTGATCATCATCTTCAATTTCTTCAATGGGACAAAAGTTAGTTGAGCTTTTGTGACTTCGAGACCAAGATTAGGTTAATTACGTTAACATAGGTATAGATATTCACAAATTCGCTTTTATAAAAGTCAGAATTTTTAAATTGCATAAAAACCAGAGCATGTAGACAGAAACCGACTTCAGATTTGGAATCAGGGCCAAAAGGCTATCAAGGATCAGTTGAAAAATGTAATGCAACAAAAAATGAAAAACAATTGTTCCCCAGTGTAAGTAACCACACAATACGTGAGAAACAAAGTTCCGTAACAACATCATCACGTGATGGTTGGTCATCTTCAGAATTCTCACTTTCAACCGTGTCTTCATCATCACAAATGGGCACCGGGTAAAAGCTGGACACGATGCAATCCGCGGATCGTCCATGGACACTTAAAAACGGACGATTTTGAGGAAAGCATCCATGGACTGTTTTAGGATAGGCTTAAATAGTGGATATGATTAAAAGTGTCCATGGACGGTTTTGGGATAGGCTTGAACAGTGGATATCATAAGAGCGCCAATGATTAATTTTTCTGATAAACTGAGCTGACAGGAGAGAAGTGACTATCATCGTCCATTCAACAAAAAGTCAAATTCACTGTATTTGAAAGGCGTTGTGTTAACTCCATATTTGAATGTGAACGCAGGAGAGAAATTAAATTAATTGGGCGTATGATTGCTATTCTTTCATCTTGTTGAACAGGGGATTTCTCACCCAAGAACAACAAACTTTCCAATCTGGGTCTGAATAAAGTCTAATTCAAAAAACTTTTTAAATTATGTGATTAAAAACTTTAACAGAGTTGTTTTCATCAAGCTCAAGCTTGATGTGTTAAATTGTACATGTTGGACCTCTGCCTTGTACTTTGCACAAGATTGTGTTTAAGCGGTTCCACAGTTTGGCGCTGTTTTGTGAAGACTTGCGTATTTAAGGGCTGACCTGTGTTGTCTGGGAAGAGCACAATTTTCCATTGTTTTTTGGAGTCGGAGAGTTTTCCATTCAAAATTTTTAATTCTCTTTGTTCGGAAGTAGTGAAAACCGGGTCGTGTATACTATTACTGTATAGATTGACTATATAAATTGTGTATACGCAATTCCAAAAACTTTAACAGAGTTGTTTTCATCATCACTCAACCTTAATGTGTTAAATTACACACATTATATAACTGAGAGCAGCGCAACACTTGATATGGATTTCATTTCTTCACATAGAGTATTGCTTGAATTTGATTACCTTCACTTCCGCTTCAAACACAAAAATTTGTATTAGTTCCTTTATTCTTTTTTCCAGGTGCTACAAAAAAAATCCTGCGACAAATGCTCTATCAATGGTACACAATTCTGATGAACCCATTGACATCAAAAAGTGCATGCATTCAATCTGAAAAATAAACAATATACACTTAAATATTACACTAAACACTTATTAAGTCGTGTGAAGACTTTCCTTAGTCCGACGATAGAGATTATCATGGTCATGTTGAAGTATCAAGCTAAAAGTCAATAGTTCAGAATTTGGTCAAGATCACAGTAAAACTGTAAACTAGCTTCTAACTTATACTGCCAAACTGTATGCAATCATGGTTAAATCTGTATTTTGCTGGTCAACTTTACATGGGCCTTGATTGTGGCATAAATTGCAAAAGCTGAGCAATACATCATAGTCTGCAAAATGAAATAAATATATCTGCATTTTTACATTAAAATATTTCGTTGTGAAAACAGAAGCAAACAAAATAACAGAAGTATTCAGTTTTTAAAAATATTTAGTCAACAAAATTCAAGATCCACAATGTGCCAGTTAATCTGTTTAAAGGCAGGTTAAAAATGTTGGTCGTTTTCCTATAAATGTCTTTTACACTAACTTTGTACATAACAGTATGGTTTAGTGCTCTTCTGAAAATTTTTGTGGTATACTTCAACGACCTGAAACAACAGCAAGGTCATAGCATGCTACAAATACTGCAGTTCTAATTAAAAACCCAACAACCTCTCACCGGTGGAATCAAGCAATAAATTGCCAAAGTCCATGTGATAATTGTTGCAGGACTCGCTATCAGCATCGAAATCGATCTGTTCCTCGAAAGAACTTTCGTTAAGGATTGTTTGAGCTTCCTGCAATATGCCACTTACAGACAGAAAAGCTATTTTTTGTAATTCATTAAAGTCGAATTTGATTTAGATGGACGATTAAGCGAAAACGTCGGTTTGAGTGAGGTCAAATTGCTATCTGAAGCCAAAACATACAAAATACTTTTTCTGTCAACAATTTGCTACGTTTTGAGGCTCCTGTTTGCGTTCGAAGTTAAACCAACTTCATTTACGTTACATTCTTATACTATTTAGCACAAGTTGGGCAGAGATGACTATCTTAGGTGACGTTTAAACGATGTAACTTAATTTTCAATTCGTGGAAAATGTGCCGATTGTTTTCTATGATATTAGTTGAATTCAAGTAGTTTTCATAAGTTGGTTGGCTCTTTTACATTTGTTTAGTTGCATTTGGGGTCATTTCATGTCGTCCAGACCAGAATTTAGACATTTGTTGCATGCATGATTGCCAAAGTTTTAGCAGAAATATATTATCAATCACTTTCCTAAACCAAAACAAATATTGTTTTATTTAACAAATTTGTTTAACAATATTTTGTTTAACAAATACTACATTATTAACTGAGACACGCGTGATAATGAGATACGCAAGACATGAGTTGTAATAACCGTAAAATAGAATTTCTTTGAATTCGGCTGATATTGTGAGAAACTAAAATGGCACATTTCACTGCATCTTACAAAACTTCAAATCCAAATGATCTCTTGTTTCCTTATATAGATATTGGCTCATTTTCCATAGCTGAAAAAAAGAAAAACGTTAGCAACAAAGTTTAAGCAATTAATTCCTACGGGCTTAATTACACAAGACCGTATGATTTTAAAACCAAAAAGTTATCTATCACATCATTCTAATAGAAAGATACAGCGGTTAGAGATGCTCACTTTTCATTGCAACGTTCGGATGATTTTCGTAGGGGAAACCCGTGTAATTTGGACCCCTTAAGCAAAATCTTTGATAATAACAAAAGTCCTTGGTCGATTTCTTCCAAACTTCACTTGTTTATTCACATACATGAAAGGTACAACTTAACGAAGTATCGGGCTAAAATAATTTAAACTGCAGGTACACTACCAAATTAAATTTTTTCATGCTAAGGGTCCAATTTACACAACTGTTGGGTAAAATGGACCCCTTCCATTTTTGGCCAAAACATACAACTCAATATTCAATTTTATTCGGATAGCACCTAACTTCACTGTATAAGTTTCTAATTCAATGACACTGCTGGTAAATAGTCAATTTTAATTTTTTCAAATGAGGGGTCCAATTTACACAATGTGTGATTGTGCAATCTGGAACCATCGATAACTCACAAAAATAGAACAACCCATGCAAAAACAGAAACACACATTTACGAACAGTTGTCGCAGTAATAATACTTGGAATCACTAATATCAGCACATTCTTCATGGGCCCATTCCTTGCAGTTTTTGCATTGAATCCAGTCTTCATCTGCAGAATCTCCAAACACCAGGCAGATGGAATTTTGTTTGTTCTCTGTTTTCCTTCCTCTCTTCTGTTTAGTATTTTGTGCACCGCCTCTTTTTGTCACATCACTGTCTCTTTTATTCAGAGTGTTTTTATGAGGAGAACTTGTCAAAATTGTGGCACGTGAAGATTTTCGCCGTTTAGTACCAGGATTCATAAATCGGATTCGCTTTGGTAGAGGGCTGATATCTGTGACAGTTACAACACTTTTTTTTTCTCAGAATAAGAAATGGATGAGAGTAGGCCTACAGGGCTGGCTTGCATGTCAGAAACTAGATTGCTGATTTCAGCTGTTTTGTTGATGCAAGCAGGAGTGGTGTTAACTGCAGTTGAGCTTGCATTTTCCACTAGAGCTGAGCTTGTGGTGGCGATTAGATCATCTGAATTCTCAGCTGGATCGGGTTGATCTGTGACATCAGCAGCAGCAAAATCACTGTCATTAAAGACTAGCATATTAACTGGATAAATTCCGGCCTTTCGAAATCCATTCACCGCACAGCTAACATTTGCAGCTTTTCCGTATGCAAGACCAAACAAACGACAAATTTGAAACGCAGAGACTGCTCGTCCAGGATTTGCACGCAGCCACTGCTCAATTTGTTGATAATAATAGGTCTTCAGTGGTTTGAAAAAAGTTAAATCTAATGGCTGCATCCGATGACTGGTGTGTGGTGGTAATGAAAGCATAATAACACCACTTTTTGATGCCAACTCTAAAGCTTCAATATTGTGCGTGTGGCTTTTATGTCCATCTAAGATCAGCAGGACCCTCTCTTCTTGGCTAGGCTTTGCATGCTGGATGAAGTGTTTTATCTATTCCAAGAATATGTTGTTGTTCATCCATCCCTTTTTCTGAAAAAAGGTTCAAAATTTATTACGAACTATTGAGCATAGAGAGACTAACATTTTGTAAAGCAAAGCACAGTGATAATAAAACCAATTTTTACGAATAAAAAAATTGTCAGTATGAGCATAGTTTAATTAATTTATAGCCCAATTGGTTGAACACTAGCAAACCTAAATAGTGCAGGCTATAAAATTTGACATCTTTAGCATCCCAGTGGTAACAACCACCATTTTTACAGTCCTACATAGATTCAATGTCGGCACACATAGCATCAACATAGAAAAGATGGGTTTTGCCTGGTAGGATTGCCAGACAATTAAACATGACTCACTTGACAAGTGAACATGCTTCCTGGTGGAGCTCCATCCTTCAACTCTTCCTTCATACGCACTCGTGGAAAGATGAAGCCTGGTGGGACAAAATTTCCTGCTGCACTCATGCAGCAAATAACCGTCACATTTTGTCCTCGCTCTTGACTAGTTATCGAGCCAACTTGATGTTTCCCCTTCTTAGCTAAAACTTTTGACAATTTCTGAACAACGTTTATCCCAGATTCGTCCATATTATAAATTCTGGCAGCAGTTAAGTTGTTCTTTTCATAAATGTCATGAATGAGTTCAAAAAACTTAGCTATCTGTGGTTTGTTAAATCCGGATGCTCTCGCTAGTGATGTTGCCTCCGGGGATCGAAGAGATATTTCTGGATGCCTTTTCAGAAATCCTTTCACCCAATCATAGCCAGCAATTTTCTTTTCTTTGTTGAATCTAGTAGAAATGTTATTTGCTTCTGCAATTTGGAATGCAAGCTTTTGAAGGTCCATCAATGTCAAGCCATAAAACCTGGCTTCCATATCTTCAATATGCTTTGCCAATTGGTTTTCAATCTCTTCCTGGAGGTCAGTAGATCTTCCTAACATCTTGCGGCTGCCAAGAGCAATCTTGTTCTTTTTCAGTCTTCTAAGAAGAGTCGTTTTGGGGATATCAAACTGTTTGGCTGCTTTTTTTGTACCCATTGTGCCATCTCTTACAGCCTCTATTGCATGTCGCATCGCTTCTTCATCCCACTTTCCATACACTCCTTTGCTCCTTCGCTCAGCTCTTGTGGTCATGTTTGTACTAAGTTCAAGATCAGAAGGATCACAAAATGACAGTTTAATATCCTAAGAAAACAGGTAATGTTATCTGCCTCCACGTGTAATTTGTAATGTGGGTCCAAATTACACGTTTTATTGGGGTCCAATTTACACAAACATAAGCTGAAATTTCTTTCAGGCTCTTCACTAAAATCTCAAACTGACAGTCTAATACTGTCATGGTACAGTATCTGCGAATGTTTTAGTTGTCTCGAAACGTTTAAATTATTTTCCTACCTGCCTCTAGCCTCCGATTATATCGAAATAACGCATGAACTAAAATAAGATCAAGCACCCCTAATAGTTTACTTGCGTTTTCGTAACTAGACCACAAAAGAAACGAGACCAAACACAACTGCTGCCACGTTTTCTTGCTAACGTCTTCCATGTCACATGATGTTTGTGACGTCACGTACCGCTATTATCCTCAAATCAGCCTGGGTCCGATTTACACCACTTTCCCCTACGTGGTGTGCACAAAATGGGACAGACGTTAGTAGTTATAGATAGGGTTGCAAAACTTAGAAACAAATGTTTGATTATAATTTACAAACACTATAGTTGACTCATTTAAAGCACTAAATCATAGTACCCAGTTGAGTCATAGACCATAAAATATCAGTTTTGTTATAAGGCTCATATACGCTTGTTGTAACCTGAAACAAAAAATAAATGCAATGCAAATAAAATTGTTATGTTAAGCAATACATAAAAAAATACACTACGTATTTATGTAGAGCTTTCCGCTATAAGAAGACGAACGCACTTTTAACACCTTTAAAACAAAGATTGAGATCAATATGTTCATTGCGATCTGGTGATTTGGTATTTTTGTTTAAGGACTCTTTCTAAAATAGACGTTTAAGCTAAAAATCGATATGACTCTTAAGCATATTATGACATTGACTTTGATAAGTGGTATCGGATTTGGAAGTTCACATGACGTCACATTAACATGTTCAGGAAACCACCTGGTAGAAAGGGGACCTGCTGGACCACAAGGTGAGCGAGGTATTCCCGGGGTTCATGGAGCTCCTGGGGCCAAAGGGAATAAGGGGGAGCCTGGTGATGACAGTGACTGGATGAAGGCGGTCAAGACACTGCAGAAAAGACTGTCGGATCTCGAGGCTCAATCCCAGCGAAAAGGTAATATAATTTACAAAGTTGCGGCGATCAAAATCGGTAAAATGATAAAGTGGTCAAACGATATGACTGACGAAATTAACAAAGGGTAACTGGGGAGTGTTTCTTCTAGTGTCACCAAATCTGCTATGGGTTATAACAAATCGAAAAATGTTTGCTTTCTTTCATAGATTGCGGTTACATTCGCCTTGGCTGTTGGCGAGATTGTGGACAAAACAGCGAAAACTGCGCCCTGCGCACGATTCCAACACTTGAGGGCACTTCGTCTATGCTTGATGGTAATTACTGGACACGCAGCTTTGCCCTAGAAAAATGCGCTCGCCTTGCACGAGAAAAAGGATATCCCGCCTTTGCTCTTCAGGTAAGTTTGATTGATCACGAGAAATATCTATAATAAATAAGTCCATTTTATAAAATTAAGCCATTTCAAAATAATTTAATGTCCAGATGTTCCAAACGTTTGAGCAAATTTAATTCAAACAAATGATGTGTTTGTTATAGCATGGTGGTTGGTGTGCAAGTTCTGCAAATATTCTTTCAACATATCGTAAGTACGGAAGACAAAGTAACTGTGGAAGCGACGGCGAAGGCGGAACGAGTAGCAATGAAGTTTACCAGTTTAAAAGCTGCTAAAAATAAATTCGAATGCAAATTTTAAAACAAATGTCAATGTTTAATTTTTAACTATAACGTTGTAATTTACCGGAGGACAGTCGTCATAGTTACACACTAATTTTGATATATGCTCATCTTTCTAATTGTTCACTGTTATTAATTTAAATGTCCGTGTATGTGTAAAGCTAAATAAAAATGTAAACTTAATCATTTCTTTTCTGCGTCATTGCGGTTTGCAAATAAGTTCGTTTTATAAACCAACAGATTAAAAATTAAAGAGGAACTTGTTGATTCTTACTGCACCTCATACATAACACCTCATATAAATAGCCACTGGCATTTTAACCAAGCATACATTTTAGGAAATAGATATTCCTTCATGAAATCAAGTTAAAATGTCCTTTTGACTGTAATAAACTAAACTTAAATTTAAGATTAATCACAAATCACACTGACACATACTGATTGTTAGCCATGTACCATGACTGTAGTTGAAATGCTACTTATCTACGTTATAAGGTTACAGCAGACATCCATGACCCTTTTTGTTTAATCACAATGACTGAACACTTAACCAAAGAAAATGCAATCAAATTATCAGTGTACTTTTATCACATTTCAGTCCATACACAGCACAAGTCATTGTGTAAAAGATCAAAGAATAAACAAACAAAAACCAAAAGAGCGAAGAAGAAGAATCATAGACATAATTTGATCGTGAGACATGTTTGTTTTTCAAAATAAGTTGATTTTGAGTTCAACCGAGCGGATTAGTAATTACGCTAATACTGAACAATTTTTTTATCCTTATTGTCAAGTATCGTCACCAATCAAGCAATTTTCTTGGAAAATAACAAATACTTATCTGCTTTTGACGCTGAAAGAGACAATCAAACAAATAAGCAAACGAAGAAACAAATGTTTTTACTCGAAAGTCTCTTAAAATAGATAACAATAAAGCTTTGAAATCGAAATGAAATGAAACTAGAAATGGCGAGGAGATTTTGCTTTATAGCAGAGCCTATTTACTTAAACAGGATGAATTGGTATAAAATGATTTTATAGCGTAAAAGGGCCATAAATACTTTACGATGGTGAAAACGTCAAAATTGTTTTCCTTTCTTGCATACAAATTTTTGAAATATATTTCTCTTCAGAAAACTTCACGAACCATTAACGTTTCTTAGCGACAAGTTCCAGGTTAATCTTTTATCCATAAAATCAATCTGTATCATAAATGGTATAGTAAGTAATGCTACAGTAACAAAAGTAAAAGGTGTACGGATGTGATAGTATTCATATATAAATAATTACTGTTATGTATACTGCATAAAATACAGTTTCATGTTCAAACAAACAAAACACAAATTACTATTAAAGAATTGGTAATATGGCCTTATCAAATTAAAACGTTTTAAAGAATCAGTTTTAGTGCAGTTTAAGTGAAAACGTAACATTTCCTCCAAGATTTATGCTTTAAAATGCCGAAATATTCCCACGGTTAATATACTCGTATGTATATCTCGTCATAAAAAAGTCAGTTTTGTAATACGTTGGTGTTGCTTAGTATAGCAAACAACAAAATTTAGGACATACTAATACGTAACATTACGTAACATTGTGCATGATATAATACGTAACATAATATAACATAATACGTGACATTACGCATGACTTTTAAGTTACGTTGTATGAGTTATTGAAAAAGGTTCATTCGATCAACAGGTAGTTTTTTTGAGAACACCATTATGACAATAAGTTATCGGAATCTTTTACGGAATTTCTTTTCTTCTGTGAAAGGTTACGGGAAAGAAATGAAATATCAATTTCTTACAGTTGCTTTCTAGTAAATTATAACTACTTCCCATAAATTCCTTAATCGCAAAAATTCAATAGAAATTTTTATTTACGGAAGTTGGAAAGTTTAATTGCTCACTTGGTTTTACGAATGAAAACAAACAATTGTAAAAAATCTTAAACGATATTTAAGTGTTGGAAAGTTTCAGCTCAGTAGTTTGTTGCATGTATATGAATCATTTACGCAAACGAAAGAAAACCAGCTAGGATACTTATCCCAACATCCGAACCATTATATCATAAAATTTATTATCTTGCTATAGTGAAGGTAGATAACGAGTTTTTCGAAACTTACAGAAAGGGCGTTTTCATTTATTATAATCGAAACGATAAAAAAGCCGATGATTGCTTCAAAGATTTTTAAGATACCTTTTGTTGTGTTAGTAACAATTTTATTCAAAAATGTCTTTGTCTCATGTGACTTAGATTTAGTTCTCATAGTATTAACCAATACCAAGTGACTTTCCTGTAGTTATTTCGCAATGTTTTTTGTCCTATTTACGACCTTTGTATGTCTTAGCAACACCCGTTGTTTAGGGCCTATAAAAAGCTAAATATTTATTTCAAAGAACTCAGGATTAAGATATTTAAAGTATACCTTATTAATTTTTATGGTGAAAATCTCAAAAAAAGAACAAAACAGTTGATCTATTTGACTTCTTCGTTGCTTAGTTACCAGTAACACTACCGGTTTTATAACATTCGCTCATGAAAAGGTTATAAATGCAAGAAACGTTTTACAAAAAGCTCCAGATTCTCTGGAGTCAGTGTCAAAATACTGTACTTTAGTTGTGGAAAACTTATACTGCAGGTTTATTACTAGAGAGGATCATTTAGGCTTTCATTATAATTGAGTATTTAAAGATTAATAAATTGAAAATTGATTCACTGTGATATGATTTTGCACATAAAATAAGTTGCGACTTTTATCCGATTACTTTTAGTAAACTTTTATCAAACGTATTTTAAGCAATATGCTTACATATGATTTTGAAAATCCTATAACTTAAGGATCGTCATTAATTTAAATGTTTGAAAGATACTTTACTCCAAAATGTATCCCGATTTTTCGCACTACGGTTTTTTCCTGCAATTTCACTAAATTGTCCATAGTTTTAAATTTTGTATAGGAAAAAAACTCCAAATAACATGAAATTGTGTTTTATTTCAATCGTGCTTTGTTTTGCATTGTCTTTGACTTGCAATGGGGAGAATCCCGGTATCCGACTGACGGTTAATAGCAGAGGTTTAACGTTTGGTAAGTTATACATGCAGTAAGCACCTTATTCGCCAACTTGCATAACTGTTTGGTGCAAACTACACTTAATTTTTGCAATTGCACAGTATAGGCAGTAACATTTATTACCTGTATGTTGTAGTGAAAGAGACGCTGCTCGATTTCCTAAAACCGAAACTGACCGCCGTGCGTGTACCAGAATTCAAGAAAAACGAAAAGAAACAGGGCTACGAAGTGTACAAGTAATATCTCAATTACAAATATGGCTATTGTTATTGTGTGCAAGTAGCCTATGTTTATTAATCATAGATTACATCTACAGTGTTAAGTCCCTTGCTTTATATAGTGCTAATCCATTAGAAGAGCTTTTGCATCAAAATTTTTCACATAGTTTGTATATATTTCCTTTGTTGTGCAGTGTTAAAATCAACAGTTTGAATCTTGGTAAAACCTCTATTCAAACCCGGACTCCGAATGTCTTGACAGCATCAATTGGAGACGCAAGTGCTTCTCTTAGTGGTAGCTGGAAAGCCTGGAAGAAAATATTATTGTGAGTCCTATTTTGATGCAGTAGTTTACAATATCGTTGCAAGTCCTTTTAAATGCATTTTACTACTTTCTTTTGAGTGTCGTAAACTCTTCAGGACATGTTGTGACTAGGTTAATAGTAGTATCGTGTAGCGAAATTTTTTGGAAGGGTTTGGTTAATAATTGATAATAAACTGAAATACATTGTGCTTACAATTTTTCGTCACACAGTACGTTCCGATTTTCTGGAACGGCAAGTGTCTCGGGAAGCAAGATTAAAATTAGCCAAGATATAATTCTCGGCAAGGATAAAGTTGGGAGACCAACCGTAAGTAGTAGATCTCACTCTGTAAATATTAACTAGTACAATTTCATGATGGTGTTTACACGGAAAACCAGAGTTGTAAACGGGCCTTTTGCTTTTAACCCAAACCCGAAAATTTTTGAAGCCTGTATTAAGCCCGAAATTAAATTCATCGTTTGAAAAGTCATCTTTTGATGCTATTCTTTGGCTGTCTGCGGGAGGTTTTTAGCACTCTGCGCGCTTGCACATTCGTATAAACAAGTGAACCTACGTCGCAAATGAATGGCAAAGTGTAAGTATAAATTTAAGCGCAAATCTGGCCTAAAATTTTTCAAACGTAAACCGGAACCTAAACACCCGGCCCGACTTACAACTCTGGGGAAAACAAAAACATCCTGAAGTACATAAACAAAAGAAGTGCATAAGCTTGAAAGAACTTTGTATTCAAAGCTCTTTCTTTTAACTCTTTTTTCACTTTTTGCTCACTTCATTTTAGTGCTCACTTCATGCTCACCTCATTTTAGTTGCCAAAGATATTTATTGACAGAATGAATAAGACAGGCGTCACCAAACTGATAACGTACGTCTAATATGATGTCTATGTGCTTTGCTTAATGAATAAAATTTGCAGTTTGACATCGGTAAGTGCACTTCATCGATGGGCGAATTTAAGGTCAGTCTGAAAGGCAAAAATTTTATTCAAACCTGGATAGCAAAGCTGGTCGTTGCCGTATTGAAAGGGAAGATTCATAAAGAAGTGGAAACAGCTGTGAGTGTCGCAACATCTGAAATGTATAAAAGATGTTATTAATTCATTCAATAGATACAAAAATAAATGTCGGCGTTCAGTTGAGATTGCCGCTTCTGTTTTAGTTGTGTTCCATTGCTGTAAAAGAGTTGAAAAAGAAAAGTGCTGCAATAACTGCGGGATACGCCAGTAAGTTTACGAACGCTTTACTATATTTATACAAAAGCAGCAACCAAAATATAGTTGTAAGCAAACATTACCGTTATTCTCAGGTGCAGGTTGATCTGCTGTTAACATGCAGTAAATGTTTGCAACTTCTAATAATACAATAAGAAGGAACCGTTAATCTAAAAGTATATTTACTTATAGCCAGTCGATACTTGACCTACGGAACAAACATCAATCTTGGTTTGACCAGTTCACCTGTAACCAGCGGGTCCTCGTCTGTGAAAGTGGCCGTTAGTGGACGTTGCTACAGCAAAAAGAATAACCCACTCCAGAGGTCAGTATAAAAATCATGTATGGAGAAACTTCCAGAAAAACTACAAATAAAAATGTCAACACATAAATAAATAAATAAATATATTAAAAATAAATATAGTTGATAATTAATTAATAAATAAAGTTATTATTAATAAAAAATAATAAAAATGATAATAAAATAATAAAAAATTAATTAATAAATAATTAAAAATAAATACTTTCGGACAATATGAACAATATTTTTACAAAACTGCTTTAATTAAAAAAAAATACGCTTTATTTTGGTTTGGCTTGTTACATAAATACGTAATGCATCAAACAGTCAGTTTTAGTTTAGCACATTTCCCGTTATTGAACTAATTATGTTACAGCTAACCTTTACTGTTGTTATTAGAATACCTTTTAGCGCTCCAATGAGCTCTACATTACCTTCCTCAAAGAAAATGTTGTACATGTCATTGAACGAATACGTCCTAAACACCTTGTTCTATTCTATGTGGCAAGATAAATACTTTGACAGAACTTACAATTCCGCCAAGGTAGGTGGAAGCATTACTAGTTGATAGCTATAACTATGATGCTAAGTAACTAATACTAACCGATGCTAAGTGAAATTATGTGCGATTTAGGATGGTAATATGTAATATCAACCTTAATTGCCGATTTAAAGTTGAGTGTTTTGTAGTTAACATCCGCACTTGGAAAATCGTTAAAGGCTTACGACATAGCAAAACTGGTACCGATATTCCTAAAATACGGAAGCAAGTAAGCAATTTGACGTTTACTAAGTTTCAGTATTTTTGTTTAAAATGAAAGCTTTGACTCAAGAATGAATGGTCTAGAATGAAAGTTGAGTCACTACAGTGCCAGTGGCTTTTTACAAACCCGTTGTTTTATTGAGATGTGTGCAGTTATAATGTTTAAAATTCAAATAAGTTTTCTCTTTTTTCAGTAAGCTTCAAGTCATAATTCGTGCATCTGGTGCCCCAAAGGCCGACATTACCACAAGGGGTGTTTCGTTGAAAGGAAATTTTTACATTTATGTTAATGGGGAAACACCGACAGGAAAAAGCCTCAAAGGCATTTCGTTTAAAGTGGTAGGTATTTGAAGTAAACAAATAGCAAACATATACGTATTCTTGGAAGCATGCTTGTTTATTAAGTCTGACAAGATAAAAGTGCTTTCATATGCACAAAATATAGTCCAAGGTCGATTCAAACCAGACCGACTAAATCTAGAATTTTTATTTAGGAACTAACCAACATCTGTAGGTTGAATAGTTTTTAGGTTCGATTGTCCTGTTTTTAATCGAAAATGGGTTGAATAAACCGACAGCCATAAAATATCTTGCAATTTGTGTTTAGGCATTGTTCCTGAAACTTATTTTATTGTAGAGCCTTGAAATCAGAGGAAGACCTGCTTACAAAAACGGTGTCATTACAGCTAGTATCGACTACTTAAAGTCAAAAGTCCTAACGTCTACCGGATTTCCGAAAGTTTACATTGACAAAGTTGTACAATCTTTCATTTCCAAACCGTTTACGGATGTCCTATCAAGTAAAACATATGTTAAAGTATATGGCATATACATTTTCTAATACATCTGCTATCCACTTGGCTGTAACAAAACATAATTCTATACACGGTTCTGTCAAAATTATTCTTCATTTTGCAGAGGCCGCATCCGCTGGACTCGTGATTCCGTCAGTTTATGGTTTCAAGCCTGCAAATGTTAATATCGCAACAAAGCACGTAAGTTGAATGACTTAGACTGAAGTAATCGTTAACACTTGGGAATGCTTGTACTGTATATAAACTTGATTTTTCCTATTTTTAAGATTTTTTTTTCTGGTTTTAGAACATGATCGAAGTTGGGTCGGACTTCACAAGAACCTGATTTCAAATGTTGTGTGTGTGTATCACTGTATGACGTGTATGTGTTGAAAACAATTGTTAATGTTATTTTACAATGCAATTTTAGCTTTGGTATTTAGCTATCTCAGTATGTAATTCTTTGTATACTTTTGCAATTTGTAGTTCATGATCAGCACATTAATCACACAATAAAATTCCGCACAAAACTATCAGTTGTTAACACAGCTTCCAAAATACAAATTTGTAATTGGTGCAAGAAATGATAAATATAGTTTCTTGATAAATCAGATAAATCACATTTTTAGTGAAGCTTTAAGTCTCCAGCATTAGAATAGCAATGGTTAATAATTTACAGCACAAAATTCGTTGTCCTACGTCACAGAATTTTGAAAAATATCGAGCCGCTAAAACAAAATCACTACATTCTCTTACGGTCTATTCCCTTAGAAGCTTACAATACGTAATTAGTTACATTGATTAAATACTAACCCAATATGTAAGGGATATTTTCTGAACGAATACACTGATTTATTACCTAAGTTATTACCACATCATTATCTTTTTTGTGTCTGCTTTCATCGATTTATCCGTTATATTTGCAACGTCGACGCATGGGTACTGAATAATGTAATTGCAATAGCCGAAAATCAAACTAATCTTTATAGACGTTTGACTTCGACAGACTGGGGAAAAATATATGAAATCGTTGCATTCACAATTAAGTGGCCATATAAGCATAACTGTTGTGACAAACGCAGGCTGAAAATGCTAAATCGAGAAGTTACCTTTGTTGACAATGAAGCAGTTGAAAGCACTAAGATTAGACCAACGGAAATCTAGAATTGATTTATTGTTTGCTAAATATAGCACGCGATGACATGCTAACGAGCACGCGCGCACTCTCCTATCTACTACATGGATGCAGTTTATGTGCAGTTTATGGGTGCAGTTTCAATGTTTTTTAATTAAGTACAGTTTTATTGATAAACATGTTTTTAAGACAAATTTGTGACAAACGAATTGACAAATTGACTAATTTTATGACAAACTCGTCATAAAATTACTTGGCTCAATTAAGCTGATTTAATGGTTTGGAAGATTGAGGACAAACAAAAAGTATAATAAAATATTAGTTTTAATTTGGCTGATTCGAAAAAACGTTGAAATAAAAGTTTCGTTACATTTAATTGAAAAATTGTTTTTGTAGCAATTTGTAAACTGGAATATTATTTGCAATATACGGTCACAAGCGTGACAATGCAATGCTTTTATTAATTTATATTTTCTATTTCTCGTGTTTTTTATAACGATTTGTGCGGCTTCAGAAAAAGGAAATAGTGCTACAGTTTGTTATATATGGATGATTACAATTGTAAAAGATTGGTATGGTGATAGATGGGAAGTAATTTAAAAGGATTTGCTCATTTCCTTGAGCTAAAATTGTTGACTAAATATAATTCTCTTTGAAATGCATTTTTGCACCAAAAAAGGCAACAAAAATTACAAAATTAATTTCGCAGCGATGAAGAAAGTGTAAAAACTTTACGCCTGCAGCATGAAATTTGAAAGCAAGTTATTCTGTAAAAAGTAGCTTGTCGCGTTCAACTGGAAAAAGTACTGAAGTACCGGTACTTATTAGAGTTTCGCAAGGCACAGTATATATTGTCAAGTCGGTATATGTTATTCAACTTTGCTCTGTGTGAAGAAAGTTGTAGGAGTATTCTACATATATTACACTATAGATATATAAAGATTAACTTCTTATAATTATGAGTCGACATAAACGTATTAATATGTGCAATTGATAGATTCAATTAAATATTAAATTAAATTAATTAAATGAATATTACATGTTCATTTGATACCACTTGAACGCACAAAACTATTTGCTTTAAAAACTGTCATATCGAAAACATAAGAGTTAAATGCATGCGTGTGAAGAAAAACTTCTATAATTGAATGGTTCCTGCAGTTTGCTTATGATAGCAATAAGAAGAAAACTGTTTACCGTAAAACTGTAATCTTAAAACGTTAAGCAGCAAAATGAAAATAGCGACGGCATCAGCTGCTTTGCTGTGCATATCTTTCTGCATTATCTGCATTGGGCAAAACCCGGGATTGAAATGTAGGCTCCATTCTCGTGGTCTGAGATTTGGTACGTGTACTTTTGATTATCATAAATTTGATTACCACAACTTTAGTTCAACATTTAGGTAATTCGCATATGTACCATATTATACAACATCATCTGATTAAACATCTGCATGACAAATGACATTAAAAACATCTGCAAACAACATCTTATTAAATGCCTTTGTTAATGCAAATCAACCCGTTTTGGTGATTTACATTGGCATTCATGTCATCAATTTCATACTTTAAAATTTTTGTGATTTTGTAACAGTTATGGTTTCACTTAACGCTTAACGTGAATGGAATTAAATTAGGCTTGATTAGAAATCAGCAACAGCTCGCATATAAACGCGGATTCCGTGATATTATGGTGATTTTGATGTCGCATTTCAAGCTGTTCTTAGAAAAACATATACTTACAATTACTTATAATATAAAAAAAAGTTTTTGAAAGCTAAAAACTAATCTCTCTATCTTGAAGATATTGAATTCTCTTTCTTTGGTCACGTTTTATCGTTATTATCGGTTTAATTTTCATTTGCTTTGGGCTAATTTTGACCACAATGTAAACATCAAGGAACATTTTCGTTAATTAAAATGCGACATGATCACGAGTGGTACATAATAATACATGTGCATGCTTACATAAGTACATGTGCTGAAATTTGTGAAGCGCAACACTTAATCTTCACCGACAGGTTACAGATACAGTATGATACTAATTACGTAAACTTTAAAGTCGACTTCAATTTAACAGCATTGACATACTTTTGTACATTTCAAAAAATACTGTTTTATAAATACATTTGTTTTTCTTTTCAGCCAAAGATCAGTTATTGAAATGGCTGCGACCTAAGCTTGAAAATCTGAAAATTCCAAACTTTTCCGGCTCAAATTACGAAATTAAAAAGTACGTGCACCAAGTTCGTTGTATTAGTTGTCTTTTTCACTCTCAAAAATAATCTTAAGCTAAATATTTTAACTATGTAGTTTTCTTGCTTAAAAACAAGTTACGATATCATTCTGCGCAGCGTGAACATCGATTCGTTCAGTTTGGGAAGCAACTCTGTCGAAACAAGACCGTCAAATAGATTTAAAGCTTCAATTGATGGCGCCAGTGTCAAAGTTAGCGGTAGTTGGAAAGCTTGGAAAAAGATATTATTGTGAGTGCCGTTCAAATAAAATCAGAATACTTCAACTTTTAGGAATGAAATGTGTCAAGTAACAAAAGCATCAGAAACAGTTACACTTCACTTTATCAACAATTGGAGTCTTTCAAAACTTATCTTTTTTCCACAACAGCGTTACGATTAGAGCTTCAGGAACAGCTTCAGTGTCAGCCAGCGACGTGGACTTGAGCCAGGAAATTCGCCTCGGAAAGACTAGCAGTGGCAAGCCTAAGGTGATTAGCTACGCGTAATGCTTACGTAATATAGTAAACTATCTATCAACCATTGGAATTATTATGTGTATATAAAGGCACGTTTCAAAGCCATGTTTTTTTTTGTTTTTAAGGTAACTTTATACATCTAGCTTGGTTAATGTTCCTTCTTGCGAAAAAGTTGGAGCATTTCAAAACATGTTAAACTTTTCATTAGCAGAATGCTTTTAAAACATGTTCACATTTTCAATTTTTTTTCAAGCAAAGGTTGAGTTTGTATAATTTCTTGAATTGCAAAGCAAATTTGTTTTATATTTGAATTTCTTCAGGCAACAATAGGGGATTGCAAAGTATCTGTTCGCGGATTTGATGTTAACCCTATTCTAACTAGGCTTGGCTTCTCCCGCACACTGTCATAGCAAAACGTGGCGTACAGTTGCATTGTTTGCTGTAGAAACTTGAAATTTCGTGACTTTTCCTAAAAAATGTTCAGCTATCTGTCCATGTTTGTTTGATAAAGTTGGATTTTGTAATTTTTAAGATATTGCGATATTTTCATAATTTTCCTCTGCTTTGCTCTGCTCACCGCATTGAAGCGTATTACTCATTTACGCACCACTAACTCGACTAACTATTCTCTTTCGTTCTCTTCTCGCGGTCAGCTGGTTTTCCGCACAGCGGGGGCGCGGCGTAACAAGAAGAATTTCTAGAAATGTGTCACTTTTAGAAATACTTAATTTACACTAAATTCACTTTCTTTAGTTTTACATTTATGATGTATACAGGAAGCCAGATGATTTTTCTACAAACCTGTAAAAATCCGATCAGTTTACGACGTATAGTTTTCTAGTAATTAACGATTGAAAATGTGTGTGCGGGGTCGGCCATACCTAGTTTTTTAGTAAACTCGCGAGCCTGGTTAGGATAGGGTTAAGCTTAAAGGAAAGAATGCATTTCTCAGTTGGGTTTATAACATCGTGGTAAATTTCTTCGAAGATCGCATTCGGAAGGAAATTGAAAAAGCGGTAAGTGAACAAATTGCTAGTTAATCCAATCGCTTGCAATCATGCGTTAACAACATTCGCCCTTGTGCTTTGCAGATTTGTAAACAGACAGTGAAAGTCTTGAAAGATAAAAGCGGCGACATCACTAACGACTTTAATGGTGAGTTCACCAAATAACCTTAATTCGGTGAAAATATTTTTCTACTCTATTTCTATTTTCTTGCAGTTAATTTTCCTTTCATTCTCAATTCGAAAATCAATCTTGGCTTAACAAGTAGCCCGTCAGCCACCACCAGTTACATTTATATGGCAGCTAAAGGACGTTGTTTCGGAAGTAAAAATCCACAACAAAGGTAAAAAAAGAAAATTGAGTTAAAAACTACCAACAAGTTATGGACTTGAATAAAAACGAATGATTTAGAGAGAGTCTTATAATTATAACACATTTGTAATTTTATTCCCAGTTTTCCTTTTTCTCCACCTTTAACGCCTTCTCTCACCTCAACCACGCAGATGGTTCGAATTTCAATCGGAGAGTATGTGATGAACACTTTGCTTTACACAATGTGGCAAGATAATCGCTTCACAAAATCCGTGGGATTAAGACAGGTAGGGATTTAAACTTAAAACCAAAGATCCTACATTTACACTGCGGTTATTCAAAAAGCTGCAATGATGTTTTTCTGTTCCGTCCATCCTTATTTCTATTCTAATCTTCCCTATAGGTCAGCCAAGGTCTTGACAAGGTATTTGCATCTCCAAGCATCGGAAGAGCTTCGTCCATATTTCAGACCTATCGCAATCGGTAGGTTGCTATAACGACATCAATGCATAAAAATAGAGCATTCATACAGATAATATGCTCTTAGACCCAAGCAAGTTTCAATCCATGCAAAGGACTCTCCGAAAGCCAACTTCTATACAAACCGTGTTGTTATCACAGCAGTGTTCCTACTTGATGTTAACATTATACTTCCAACAAGAACCCTCAGAGGTGTCACCATCACTACGGTAAACATTGGGGTTTTGATCAGTAAATCTCCAGGTCAAAGTGGTGTCGTAGTTTACTGGAGGTGTACACATAGCTATTGTGTAACGTCTTATTTTACTTACACGCTGTTAAAGTTTCTACCAAACCTTGTACGAAGCATGGTCAGTTGTTAAATTGCTTGCAATTTCTAGAACGTGCGCATCGAAGGTAAACCTTACGTAAGCGGAGGAAAACTCAAAGCGTCAATCACCGACTTATCTGTGGTTGCTACCGACAGCGATATCGAAGCGTTGTCAACTTCTCAAATCAATTCCCTCATTCAAGGCTTTCTGCCAACACAAATTACCCCCGTCTTGAAAGGTGAAGTTTTGTTATATACATCATGTTGGACAAAACATAATATTTATTCAGGTACGATAAGCTTAATGAAAACCTGTTCTTTTACAGGCATCGTTGAAGCTGGTTTCTTGATTCCGGAATACTTTGGCTACAAAGCAACAGGCCTATCTCTCGTCGTTAAATCAGTAAGATTCTAGAAATAAAATAACACCCTAACACTCATTACGGATTGCACCATAGTATTTCCTGAATATGCTTCGTATCCAGCACAAAATCATAACACAAAAAGTAAAACAACGCTGGCAACGTACACACTACATAGTTTAAAGGAAAGAACAATCTTGATTAAATTTATATGTTTCAATAATGTTGAAAATGCATTTTGGCGTATTTCACGAACTAACTCTAAAGTTTCTGATTGTGAAAGTGTTGTTTATGCTATTTTGATCTAAAAGCAGATAAAGAATTCATTTTGGACACGCATGACGACCAACTGTAGTAGGCAAAGGCTGACTTTTAAAGATATCACGGTGTGCGTGCACTTGCACTTTACAAACTGTAAGACGCGTTAAATGCGCGCACACCTTCTCACAATGGCACTTACAATGTCGTGTAACATGCGCCTTTTACGTGATTATTGCACTTCTACCGTTTTGCCTCCTATTGCACGTATTCTTAAGTTTGTATAGTCAGCGTGATCCAGTACGTTCAGGGTTCATCACACATTGTGTTGTATGCATCCGGTTAATCCGTTCATGCATCTGGTGAGTGACGTCTAATCATTATCCGGATATGGATTTACGAAAATGCTATTCTAGTTTCTTCATGTGGTAGTGAAATACCATGCTGCCAAAATACATCTTATATCGACTGGTATAAAGCGAACCAACAGTTTAAATGTTTAGATTGACAAAACATTTATTTTGTTGCTTATTTAAATCATACTAACTACTAATTAACTTAGATATGAGTAATAATGTGTAATGATTATTTATACCAACTCCTAACAATCATCTTCGCAATAAAATAGTTTTCTTTTTCTAAGTCTATATACAATTTTGTTTACAGAACGCCATTGAAATTGGTTCAGATTTCAAAGAAGCATAACGTCAATGACGTAACCTGGACTTGCTGTTAATGGACTCGGCTACACAAAGACTTTTATTTTTGTTTGTTTGTGGTTTGTTTCATAGCTATTTCCTGTTCCTCATGTATGTTTAACCTCGAGCATTTCGAGATCACCATTATACATTAGTATTTTCGTGCTTTAATGGAAAAATTACTGAAGAATGCCTTTGAAAGCTATTCCGCTATAAAAATACATTGATTTTTTGACGCTAAACAGTGTACTGAATTTAAAAGTTTCAGCGCTTAACTTTGTCATTTCAATATGGCCAATGTAAATTTCCTCTGCTACCAAATACATGGTATGGACAGCGAAGACGCTAAGGCAAGACATCTAATACATCCAGATAATAAAGCATTTTGGCTGTGTTTAGCAGATTAGAAATGTGTGTAATAAAAAATTTCTTAACAAGTTTATTCGATGATGTCCGTGGATCAGTCACTGAAGTTCTTCTAATCTAAAATGATGTACTGTAATTTGAAATGAGGTTTTAAGGCATCAGAATACTAGTTATCATTCTCTTGCCTGAGTTTCATGTTAATAGAACTGGGTGCAATTCTGTTACTGTATCCTATAAATAAGTTTAACTGATTGTTTACGAAGCTTTTTCTAGTGCACGTTCTTTCGCATCATTGTTCTCAAACAATTGCTTTTGCTTCATAAGAATTTCCGTGTTTCAAGCCAGCGCGTCACTTGATACATCGAAATCAAAAGCAGCAAGATTTTTATAGTGTAGCATATACGCTAAGATAAGTTTAATAATAAATTCAGAATGACAGACATAAGAAGTACTTTGGTTCCATTTAATCAATGAAATTAAAAGTTTGTAGAATTAGATGAAAATATTTCTGTACTTAGTTTTTCATTAGGGGAGAAAAAACCTACACCGAGTATATGTTGTCTTTGTGTAATTTTTCAATTATTGCTTTTTCATTTCTTTCTGCTTTTAAGTTACGCAGCATATGTTTGGAAATGGATTCCTGTTTGACGCGATATAAAACGCTAAACGGGACATATTATTTTCATAACGACTATCCGCTTGAGTTTGCAATTGCAAAGCAAAAGTGTCAAGAAAGTGCTACTAGTTTGGCGGTGTTTGACAGTCGGGAACGTTTTGATGATGTTGTTGCTCATATTCCACGAAATTCTTCTCGTTGCTCCTCTTCATTTTATATCATCGGCCTCTCACGGATAAACTCGGATTTTTATTCTTGGACTGATAGATCCATCTATCACGAAGAGCTGGGGGCGATTAGAGAGAACCCAGGCACGTCAGCGTGCCGTTCAGTTATGGTTTATTCTGCAAAGCGTAAGACGAAGCCGGAATTGTTTAGCTTTCCATGCGAGCAGGCCGGCACATTCATTTGCTTTGGTGATAACGAGGATAGAAGCGTCACTGAGCAGTCTACTTCGGCATTTGCTACAACAAATGATGTGCTGGTATCCAGCCAAAATTTTACAACGGCAATTAGTTTTACTCCCACCCAGTCAATAAAGATAAAAGATGTTCCAGTATCTAGCCAAAGTTTTACAACCGCAAGAAGCTTTATTTCCACCCAGTCAATGCAGATAAAAGATCCATTACATGTCGGTTTATTTGTTGGGCTACCACTTGTACTATTCGTACTCTTATTTGTAATTGGTGTCGGTATTTGCTGGAAGAAAAAGATACGTTCGTCTTCTTCAAATCTAATTCCACTGCAAGTCAATTCCTTGCGTTCGGGTTCAGCTGGTTTGGTCGAGGAGAGTGGACCAAAAAATCAAGATGCAGGATGGGAATCCAGAAATCAAAATCAAGACTGTTGCACTGAAGTACTTGGAATCTCAGCAAGTTGTTCAAGCGGTATAACAACTGTGTCAACGTTCAATTCTGATCCAGTTCACAGCTGTCCCAATGAGCAAGGGACTGCCATCTACCAATTTGCCGAAGATGTTCGTGTCGAAAATCCCTACGTCACCATGGCAGCTTCTGTCACAGTAAAGTGATCCAACAGCCAACATGCAACACCGATAAAGATGTTTCTTGCATTATGCAACACTTTCATACGTAATCGAACTAAACGTATGTTTGAACTGCAAGGTAAAGTTTACTTGAAATTTGTTTTGACATGCATATTTACAGTCAAATTTGATTTTCATAATTATTTTACTTCGAAATGTCGAGGATAGTGTTTTTAAATGTCTTAGCTACTCGTTACGCAAAAATAATACGGCATTTTTAAATAATCTTTACGGTTAGCATTATTACGGTTATTCGACTTGCGTAAAACCTAAATAATTATTTCACATATAGTTCCTTAAAACGTTAATGTAAATAGACACAAATTTTTTGCAAAAACCATTACTTTCTCTTTTAATACAAACGTTGCTCAAATCAGATTGAATAGACGCAATGCTATTTACGGGCTGATGATTGTTTTGCTGGATGACTCATTCAGTTAAACAATAGCTTGGGTGTTTTGCGTTTGACGATAATTGTTGTTGTTCAGTTAAATGAAGGAAGTGGAACGAGTATAACCGCTATTTAAAGCCTGCCATACAGCGTTTTACTATGCTTTGTTTGAGCCAGCGCTTTAAAGTGCTACGGGGTGACAGGCTTTGTTTAAAGTCGTTCTTCATCGTTGGTGCATCAAATAAACGCTCCTGCATTTACCAAAATCGCTTGTGCTTTCGCGACGTTTGTGCTGCTTTAAGAGCCAAAGCGATATAGATAAATGAAAAAAAAAACGCATATTACTTACTTACAAATATGTATTAAAACTGTGCCACATAACTTAGCTTTATTATGCGTAAATCGCACTACTGAAAGTGAGATTTATGAAAATTACAACATGATTATATATTGAAATAAAATGTAGCACTATATAATATGCCATAGAAGCAATTTGTTCCATTTCATTTAAATAGTTTCCATTGTATTTTCATTGATATATGGTAATTTTGCAAATAAATTTACGTATGATTTATTCTAAGTCATGCCTGCTGCATAATTAAACCTATTATATTAACATTAACTTTTATGTACTTACCAAAATTAAGACTGCGCAAGGAAATTTAACGTTCTCAAGCAGACGACAAGTAAGCTGCAACTGTTCTGCGAAACCCAGGGTTTGACGTCACCAGCCATGTGTCTTCTCCATAGAAACATATTACAACTAAAACGGTGTTATGTTTGCATATGCCTTTTAATGTCAAAGACAAATAACTGATCATTAAACGTCTGTTACAACGCTATGTGCTGAAAAGCATAATGAGACATTTATGTAATTGTAAATGCACTGCTCAATTCAACAATTTCTGACCACTTGGTGCTGACAAAGATTGAATTAGATATCATTTTGTTCAATTAATGACTCAGCGCTATGGCCAAGTATGTGTTAAACGAAACCATTTGTCTGGCATGAAAAACAAGAATAATGATTCGGAAACACAACATACTGCACCATATAATGAGCAGTATATAACTTTCAAAAGAATCTGTAAGGTTTTTAGTAAAAATAAGCAAAATATTGTGACGCACCTTATACACTATCAAAAAGTAGACGATATATTTACAAATTTTTTAAGGAAAAAAACACGTATAAAACAGCTACCGATAGCAAACAGAGGAACATGAAGTTTGTGTAATAAATGGGTTGCAATTAAAAAAGTTTGATAATTAATTAATCATTGTAATACCCCTATACCGGGTAGGCATTGCACATAACGCACATACATATTTCAAACAATGAAGTCGCTGGGCTCATTTTCAAGTTACCTACACGGTAACGTACAGTACTATAGCTATTTAGCCTAAGGCTTCTCCTACACGACTTAGTGGTTGTTTTCTGTTTTGTTGCGTTGTGCCTCTTTCTCTTTTCATTTCAAGGCATAACGTTGACCGTAACCAACATCAAAGGTCAAATGGAGCTGTACCGTGTTTTTATCCGACAAATTAACAAATAAGAGCTCTCAAAGAATTAGCCTGATAGAGATGGGAGGAATTTTTCATAGCAATTCTCATACGATGGATTTTGAAAAAAGCGCTCTTAAGAAATACAAATATTTTCTGTTTCCTTGAAAGATGTAACACTAAAATGTAAAATGTAACACTAATTAAAATGTTACAAGCTCGCACAATCATGGGTTTACGAGGACACTTAAAACTTGTTACCTGCCTATTTCCTAAACATTATTCATTACCAAGAAACAAATTTGTGCATCTAAATGGAACAAAAGGAAATCTCGGCAGAAACATAAGATAAAATCTGGGATGGAGACACCGATAAAACTCCTATCCACAGTCTCTGTGCAAGTATTTAAATAAACATGGAGTGTTGTGCGCAGTCAGAGTTTTAAGTTGGATGACACGTGATGAATGGATGAAAATTATTTAGCTGTAGTAACTTTGTAAAATTGCCAATAACGGAAACCGTGAGCTTTATAAAGACTGCTAAAATGCTTGGGGTGTGCAATAAGAACGGAAAGGGTAGCCTTATACCTCCATCAGAAAATTGATTTAGAACGCATGCTCAACAAAACATATTTTTCTCATACAACATTATCATAGATAGAGACTAAAAACTACTCAAATAAACATTGTTTTACGTCACATCGACAACAAGCAAATTACTCTCAAAGAGGAACCGAAAAGGATGCTGATTTTATAAATTCTAGATTTGATCTTAATAAATGTATAATCTTTTATAGTTGAGGTGTATGACGTATAACAGAAGTGATCAGGCATAAATAAGGCGTACTAATGAAAACGTCGTAGAGTGTTTAACTATACCTAACTGGAAAATTTAGTCCAAAATTTTCTTTCACAAAGTTCTATCATTTCACACTGGTATCATTTGTAGTTTGTTTCCTTATCAATCAAGCTGTTACGCTTTAACAAGCTACGATTTATTTGTAGCAAGCTTTCACACGATAATCGTTTAAGACCACTAGTACGTGATGTGACGGACAGTTTAAGCCCCAGGGCAACCGAAGGAACTTCCGCTGAGCTGCTTATAACAAACTGCAGATAGACCATGCATCTATCAATCGAAATAAGTTTTGCGCTAAACCATAAAACTGAAAACGATTAACAAACGTTACCGTAGAACCGAAATGCCTCTGATATGGTTTTTGCGTGGTTTTGCTTTCAAAGAACAAGTCTTTTCAGTAAACTTTAGTTGTGTTTTTTTGCTTCTTTACTTCATGTTTCTTTACCTGAACGTTTTTACAAAGCTTGTCCCAATGCTTTTAAAAGCATGAAATGCATTGCAAAATAACATTCAATTATTGCCTGTCAAAAAAGGGACAACAGTTATCACCTCATTACACTAACACATAATTTAAATAAATTTCTTTTATTAATTAATAATAACCAATCTACATCTATATAAAATTCTCTCTTACAATGGCTCTTACAGGAAGCAAACAAATTAATTCTGACGAAATGCAACAAAATTTCCACCATTCCATGACGTAGAAATTTCTGTAAAATAACAATCTGAAATCATCGGCTATTATGACGTAAGGTCAAAGTTACAATGACTGGCCATGTTTTGGGATTTCCCACGGGGTACTTTTACTTGAAGGAAATCGATTGAGACGTTGCCTTTTGTTACATTCATACTTCGGTTTTGTTCAAAAAATATTGACATCAATGTATTTTTAACTTAATAAGAGTTTAAAATAAAAAAGGGAGAAATGTGACAAAACATCATCAGTGACGAAAGAGGACTTTTGTCGGAGTCAATTTTAGAATCTCACAAAAACATCCTTCAGTATAAAAGTTACAATCTGCTGACGGAAAAGCAAGCATTCGAGTAAAGATGGATGCGATACAGTAACTGCTCTGATAAAAACGAGTTGAATAGGAAATGTGAGTGCTATACAGGAAGTAATCGCTTTATAATCGCTGGAAATAATGACTTGACAAGGCTTGCTTTATGATTTACAGTAAACAAAGAGCCTTTGCCTAAGAAACTACCTAACGTGAATGATTTAAATTTAATGATAAAATGGAAGATAAAATTTCTGGTTATACTTTTAATGTCGTATATATTACTTATAACTTAGCAGATAGCCATAATTGTTTCACATAATGCATATCACTTACTAAATTCAGTCTTACAGAAAGGCTCGATTTAAGGTGTGACGATGTGTTGAAAAAAAAATAGTAGCCTATATACATGAATCAATTTATTTAATCATGCTAAAATTATCAAACTAAAGAGAGAAACGATGTATTTGTACATCGAGTTATCATAAACAGTTCGTTGGTTGACTTATTTCCTATTATTTCACTTAACGTTTTTTGAATATTCCTTTTTAATGGTTTTCTTATTCTACGGAGTGTTTTGTTTGGTAAACACTGCAGCCGCAAACAGAAATGTGTCCCCTAAACAATAGAAAAACCTTATTTGGCGTAAACAACAGAAAATGCAAACTTTGCACGTTCGGTCTACTTGTGTTTGCTTATGCATTCAACAATGTTTTTCATTGTGTGAAAAATAAAATCAATTAAATTTTTACGTTTTATGTTTGTTATATTTGTTTTGATGTTATCTACGACGTTTAATTTAAAGCTATATAGCAAGCTGATTACGTTTTTGTTTAATGTGTAAATTTATTAAGTGCATACATAAAGTATTAAAAGAATAACATATCTATGGACGTTCATTAGTAAAATTGCAGCTGAAACACTTACAGATAATCATCAAAACAAATTTAACAGAATTAACCTGAAATCGATTGTGAGTTGGTGGTTGCAATTGTTGTATGTAGAACTGCTAAACTGAAATGCAATTGCTTAGCCTATAAACATGCAAAGGTATTAAAGTTTTGCCAAAAAAGCTAAACCTCTATAGGGCTTGCGTGACAAGAAGGTGTAATAAGTTGGAGTGTCGACCGTTTAGCAAAATTGTTTCAAATTTTTACGGTTGGTACAAAAATAACACCGAGAGAATTTAAGAAAAAAAGGCTTTTTCTATTGAAGCGTTTCCTTGCAGCAGGCAACGCCCCAGTACTTATGTCTCTGTTTAGTGTATAAAAGTTTTCGCTTTATTAAAACACATTTCATTCTCCAACCATACCAACAGAACTCGCTAGAATAACGTGGTGAAAATTTAAAGAATTTATCTATATACTGTACATTGTCCTGAAGTGAAGCATAAAGCTACCTCAATGAAGTGCTCTGCATCAGTGGTGGCTGTTTTGATTTGTCTTGCAGTCTCGTCTACTTCGGCAAATCCTGGGATACAAGTTTCCGTCAGCAACAAAGGACTCGCTTTCCGTAAGTGAGATAAAAATTAGCATTTGTTTTTCTCAATTCTATTATGTTTGTTTTTACTGCTGTAAGTTATTTGTTTCAAATGCAAGACAAGTCTCTAAACCGAACTAAATCTTGCTTCAGTGAAAGAAGTCGTCCTAGCTTTTGTGAAACCTTATCTTGATCAAGTCAACATCGGTGGACTTGATGGAGATGGATATGAGATCAGGAAGTACGTTTTGTTTTGAAAATGTCTTAATTGGAGTGTAAAATTTTTTTACCGATGTTAAAATTTCCGCTACTTCCAATGCGATATACGGCTTTATAGCTTTGCTGGTGCAACTTTTTTTTCCTGGTAAAGGATATTTACGTCATGGTTCAGAGCCATGATGATAGAGAACTCTGAAACTTCAATTAAAGTAAATTTATTTTGGTCTCAGCTGCAATAATAATAATTATAATAAAACAAATGTCTTTTTACTTTGAAGTAACAACACGTTTCTTTTATCTGTAGCATGAGAATGCACAATTTGGATTTAGGAGAAACTCAGGTTTTACTGGAAGAACCCGACATCTTTGGGGTAACGGCTGCAGGCGCCCGTGGAACCCTAAGCGCCTACTTTAGGGTATATCTTGAAAAAGAAATAGATATCGGAATATTCAAGTAGGTTTGAATTTTATCCCAGCATACAGTAATAAAGCATGCCTTGATTAGTTGCCTAACAACTGGAAAAATGTTATCCTACTAAAGCAACTTAAATCTGAATGTTTGCATATTTGTACACTTTTTCATTGAAGACCCGCTTACTTCTGCTTACTTAATCACAATTATAAGCACCTAAAACATACATTCTTTAGGATCCCCGTGCCGAAATTGTTCGATTTTGGTACTACCGCCTCCTTAACGGCTAATCATCTAAACCTCAATATGAAGATTAAAGTCGAGAAAAACGATCAAGGAAAACCAAAAGTAAGTGGATTGAACGATTATGAAGACATTTTTGTTGATTTTGAAGAAGTTTAGAAAACTTGAAGTTTTCCTTTTTGCATTACTAATTAATTTACCAGTGTATCTCCAGTGACTGCTTCTAACTTCATATTTACGACGGCAGTTAAAGCTTAGGTTGCAAAGATTGGATTGATTATTCCAAAATTATTTGTTATTGCTCCAACACTGCATATAGATCTAATCAGTGATTTACTTCGTTTAATTAATTAATTAGTGTTGAAGTTTTTTATCTTCACTGCAAAACCTGGCTTCCCAGACAAAACTTTGAAAATATGCAAAGAACCAATTTGGTTTTTATTATTTTTTCAGTTTTCTATTTCAAGCTGTGACGCTGCCATTGGTGATATAGACGTAGGTGTCGACTTGGGCGGAATAGAATTTTTCTTAGAACCGCTTGTGAACGTGGTTATCGACCTTTTCCAAGGTCTTTTCAAGGGAAAAATTGCCGACGTGGTAAGAATTTACTTAACTGGACACTGCTCTAACATTGCATCCGGAACTGGCAAATAGATTTAGCAAAAAATAAAGAACAATTCTATTGCTTTCGACAGCTTTGTGATGTAGCCAAAGATGAACTCAATTCAAAAGCTGGAGACCTTACAGACTTATACGACAGTAAGCATTTGAAAACGAAAAAATATTTCGTTGGTTAAAATGGAATCCAGAAAAAGCAAAGAACGTTTATTTTTTCATTTTAGCTACTCAGTTCTTGATCTTTGGAACATACATCAACATTGGATTGGTCACTGATCCTCGTGTGGATGGAAACAAAGGTATCATTGGATTGGATGGAAGATGCTACAGCGAAAGCCGCAACCCGGGCCAGACGTAAGCTGCCGTATATATATGCAAACGAAAAGCAACTTAACCTTAATTTTAAGGCGAGAATTCTCATATTAATAAATTGGCATCCATTCATTAACCGTCACGCAATGTGAAAAGTATGCCACTTATTTTAAATGCAATGATTATCATCTAATAAAATTGCTATGTCGTGCAGATTTCCATTCACGTTGCCTCAAAGCCCAGTCCTTCACGATGATAATAAAATGGCTGAAGTGTCCATCAACCAATTTGTCTTCAACACAATGATTTATTCTCTGTGGCAGAACAAGGTTCTTGACCAGACATTTACTGCGTCAGATGTGAGTGACAAGAAGTTTTTGAACAAACTCCCTGTATAAATCTGCATAGTTTATTTCAAAACTTATTGAAAAATTTTAATTTGGACTTTGATGTAAATTTGCAAAAATAACCACAAATTTATCCGAACGTATTTATTTTCAGCTTCTTAAGATCCTAGGAAGAGCTCTAAGGGCGACTGAATTAGCCAGATTCAACCGTCAATTTGGTAGATATGGGACTAAGTGAGTATATCAAATGTAATAAATACCGCGATATGCTTTTGAGCATTTGACAGAACGTCGGTTACTTGATGAGTTTCAAGATTTCTAACAGAAACACGGAATAAATATTTTCTAAGCCTAAATAACACAACTTGTTTAGAGCTTTGAAAATCAGCGTATCCGCCCGAAAGGCTCCGAAAATATTCATCAAAGAGACAGGAGTAACAGTTACAGCAGAGGTATCTTTGGCAATTGGCGTCGACGAAATCCAAGCAAGACCGCTTGCGTACCTCGGAGCTGTAAGTCATGGCATTATCACAAGCTTATGTACTTAATTTTAAAATTTCTTGATTTGAAAATATACCTGCCGGTCTTTGCACAGCGAGTAAGCCTCGGTGGAGAAGTTATGGTGGAAAACAATGATCTGTCGGCGCACATTTCTACTATCCAAGTCCGCGCTTCTCAGAGCAACGTCATTCCAGTCGATGTGTTAAACAAAATCATTGACGCTTTCCTGACGGAAAAGGTTGAGTTTGTGCTGAAAAGTAAGTGCACATGATGTGATATGATATGATATAAGTACACATGATGTGATATGATATGATATGAGTACACATGATGTAATTTTACCCACTTTACGTGCTTTGTCTTGCAGCTGTATGTAATTTTGTTGGATTTTGCAATATGAATATTGGATATTAAGTAGAAAAGTGTGCGTTTATGATTATTGCTCTTAATTAAGATGTTTTATTGTTTCAGAAATATCGTCGATTACCTTCTCTATTCCAAGTCTTTATGGATTTGGAACCAAAGATCTTACTTTAGTGACTAGAGACGTAAGTTTCCTATATTCCGAATTTTATAAATTCCAACCGATTTTAAGACATACGGTATATTCACGATAATACGCGTATCAGCTTGTGGTAACAGGTATATACCGGACAAGCGGAATGACTTTTATTATCTTTATCCAGCATTTAGTGCAAACTGCTCAATTTAGATTCTACCTGATATTCTGCATGTAGTTCATTCCATTTTTTAACTGTAGTGTTGTTTTTTCTAGAATGTGGTCGAGGTGGGAGCAGATTTCGTCGCAGTCTAATCCAGAGAATATAATAAGACGAAGATGGTTGTGTAGATGCCAACGTATTGATAACTTGAATCTATTTATCTTAATTTCTCTTTAAATATCAATTTTAGCTACAATCAAAGTTTTGTTTTATTTAAACTGCGTTTGATTGTTCTACTTGTTTTAAAGTGAACAAACGTTTCGAAACCTAATCAATAATGTAAGGATTATAAAGACAATTTTAGGACGTGTAATGTCATATTGTGCCGTCAAGTTAATTCTACATCTTGTCATAATGCGTGTTTTTATCTTGACTATTTACAAAAAAAAGTATGGTATTTTATGTATGGTACATATTTGTTCATTCTTACGACACGTGGTTTGCGTTTCACGAAACTATATATATTGTAATTTGCTAATAGTGATACGAAAAACAGAATATATTATTATACATGGACATATATCGGTCTTGAGATCTTTGTATAGTCATAAACAAAACTAAGTACATAAACGACAATTGTCATGTCTGTTTTGATAACTTTGCATTTTGCGAAATAAGCAAAAAAAAACAGATATTGGTAAATATACGAAAATAGCTGGTAAGTTGGTGAAAACGTTTAGCAGAAATAAAAAAAAGAATACAGTACGGTAAAGTTGGTTTCTTTACAAATACCAAAGTTACCAAACGAGCTATAGTTTACTAGATTGAATTAATTGTGTCGCAAGATTGAAGTCGTGTTGCACCGGATTAATGCCAACCTTCTTGTGGGCAATAACAAACATATGAAAATACCACAAACTCATGCTGCCACGGTAATGCAGGATGCATAATCACGTATCGTTTAAAATATAATCTACAAAAGTGTCTAATACCTGAGGAAATATTTTATGAAAAGCCAAATATTGTTTGACACATGCCACACATATTTTCCAAATTCCTTCCATAAGTTTTCTCCTTGGACCACTTCACTGTCTGCGCAGCAGCTTTTTGCACCTCAGTGTAACGAGCTCGCAAAGTAGACCACGACCTGTTATGGAGCCAGGCTTTGTAAGCCGTCTTCTTTGCTCGCATTGCTTCGTTGGCTCTTTGGTTCCACCAAGGGGTTCATGACAATCATTTTTAAGATATTTGTGATAACTGTACAATTATGTTTTCTTACGTCACTGTGTTGGCATACAAACGTGGTGCAATTTATACTTTGTATTGCAACGAAAGAGCTTTTATTTGCCTCGTTTTTGTGGTACCGACAGAGCGTCTTTGCCTTTATTGTTAATTTGTACCAACCGCCTTGCAGAGTTATGAACACACGCAAGATAAAACAAATTTTTGTGGCTTATGACACAATCCCACGAAAGCACATGAATATGAAAAATCTACTGTTGCATTGTTAAATATAAAAATCGGAAATTGCTTTCACAGAAGATAACTTTTGGCAGAGTCTATTTATGAATTGCTATTTTGCTAAATTCTTGCACTTTCACGGCGCAAAGAGTAATTACATATCAACACGATTTACCTAATATGTAGTCTGATATTAGAAATTGGTTTCGTTTTTATAATGTTAGATGTTGTTGCTTAGGGTAGTTGCTGATCAAAAGTTTTTTTTAGCGGTTTCTACATCTATTCAAGAGCACAAGGCAAAAACACGAGGAGCAAAAACGTGATTAATTTACCACGCAGATTAGCAAACGCTCAATTAATATGCTATGATACAAATTAAAAAAGTTTATCGCAATTACAAACTTCTCGTCAGCATAAGATACAGCAGACAAGCCTAACAGTAGAACGTTTAAATATACGTCGTAGTTTATATTTATGTGCTCGGAAGTCACGATTCATCGCACCCCGCAACAAGAAACCATCCAAACCTTATAAATACCCAACACTTATCTTTGCAGCCGGGCATTTTGAAAACCATTGATGTGCAAAAAATAAGTGAACGACAAATCAAAAATGAAGCTTGGTGTATTCTTCTTCCTCTCTGTGGTGATGCTGCTCCTTCCTCATCAAACGTCTTCTTACATAAGCATAGGTGTCAGCACAAGAGGTCTTGATTTCAGTGAGTATTTTAGTTTAACAACTCTATGTTTTTATTACACCTTTATTTTCAAATGTTTTTATATTAGGTTTTGCAAATGAATTTGGAAAAGATTCATTAAATGATATTACGAAAATACTTCAAATTTCAACGTTGGCATAGTTACATATTTTCTGACTTTTTCATAGTGAAAAATGCAGTTCTGGACTTTTTGAAGCCAAAGTTGGAAAAATTGAAAATCCAGGACTTTTCCGAAAAAAATTATGCCATTAGCAAGTACAACGAGAGTAATGTTTAAATATCGCATTCATGCAAAATAGACTTGGTAACATTGTAAATAGGTTAAAGTGTAGATGAAAACAATTGTGGATAAAGGTGATACTGCCTATATACTATAATGATTATACAAATGATTATAAATTTTTTGACACTGTATTATTTTCTGAAGAATCCAAATCCAATCTTTGAACCTTGGAAGAACAAATTATGCAGCAAAATTTCCAAATGACTTCACTGTGTCAGTAAGTCGGGCAAGTGCCAGAATCACTGCCAATTGGAAAGCATGGAAAAGGATTGGTTTGTAAGATCACTCGTTTTTGTGTTTATTACAATCACAAAAAATGTTTAGAAACATTTAGTAAATTCTTCTCGTCTCCTTTGTGTTCAACTTGCTTATTTTGTTCCAGTATAACCGTCCGAGCATCAGGAACCGGCACCGTGACAGGAAGTGACGTTAGAATATCTCAAGATATCGAACTTGAAAAAGAGAAGAATAAACCTGCAGTTATTGAATATAGCAAATCATTAGCAAGAACATAAATTAATTAATATATGTATTTACGGTTAAATATAGTCAGAAGTTAAACGTAGACAGACAAATAGTGTATAAGAAAAGGCTGAAATTGAATTTATTGCAGTTTGAGATCGGAAAATGTAAGACGTCAATCGGAGACTTCAAAGTAAAGTTGAAAGGAAAAAATTTTCTGCTGACTGCAATCTACAATTTGATCATTGGATTTTTTAAAGGACGAATACGTCGTGAAATAGAGAAAGCGGTGGTTACCGGTTTTTATGTTGTAATTCTCACAAGTTTCCCTGAATATCAATCAAAAATATTTTTAAGCAAATTCTTATATACTTTGCAAGTTTTAATTTTATCGCATTGACTTAAGTTAACTTAAATTAACTCGTTACCTTGGCAAACGTTAAAAAATTTTTTTCAAAAACTATTTCACACTTTTAGATCTGCAAAACTGCGGTTAAAGAATTAGGAAACCGAGCCAAAGATCTCACCGGAAAATATTCAGGTAATACAATAATTCCAAGATTAATACTGGAGATCTAAACAATATTTATTAAATATCTCCTGCCTGCTAAGTCGTTATAGCAGCTTCATGTAGCAAGCACCAAAGCACCAAAACTCTCAAAGTGTAACGTTGCCGTATTTAAATTTATTTACTTTTATAGTTTCTCGATATCTTGCCTTGGGTTCGAATATTAATCTTGCTCTTGAACAAAGCCCTCGCATTCTCAACAACAGAATCACTGCCACTTTGAATGGTCAGTGTTACAGCATTGAGCACAACTCTAAACAAAGGTATGGAAAGTAAATGAAAGGTGTCCAATGTATGCGTTTTATTTGTGGCTCCACTGTTTTAGATTTCCCTTCCGTCGCCAAATTAATCCATCCCTACCATCTTCTACTAAAATGGTGTATTTGTCCGTAGACGAATACATGTTAAACACATTACTCTATTCTGTTTACCAGAACAACCAATTGGAGCTCAAGCTAACATCTAGACAGGTACGAAATATACAAAGTATAGTACCCATTGATAAAACACAAATTTGAAACCAAAATTGACTCCAATTATTACCTTGCATGTGTTAGCATTAAGAAGAGACTTAAATGTTATAACAGTTACCATAAAACTTCAACATGGTACTTTGTATAGAAGCGTATTACTTAACCTATAAATAGAATTCTTTTGCCTTTAGCCTGCGTTTATTTATAGCTGTAAACGGGTTGTTCTTTTAGATGAAACTATCTAGCGTATTTGGGAGAACCATTACAGCACGAGAACTAGTTCGGTTTATTCGACCGCTTCAAAGATATGGAAGCGCGTAAGCTAATTGATTTTGGCTGAAAATTTTTAACAGGCCGTTATATTTTAAAAAGCTATAAGTGCTAATTTTTGGCGGTATTTGCAGAAGTGTAAATTATAAGAGACCGTTGGAGAAATTTAAGACACTGTTACGGTCTCCAAAAGCACCTTAGAAACACTGATTTTGCCAAGAATTTCATTTAACAAACAAATACAATTGGAAAGCTTTAATGTCGGTCATGACGAAATAATTTGATAAAAGATCGATGATTTCTGCACTATAACTAATTATTAACTAATTCTGAACATTTTAACTTCTTCTACAATAGAACCTAAAGTAGCTTGAATAATTTTTATGTGATTTTATTTTAAGGCCGTGATTATATTTTTACACCACTTTTCATCGACTTGCTCAACCCTGTATGTTTTTTAGACCGTTGCAATTTGGACTTGATGCATCATCAGCTCCCAAAGCACAAATTACGTCAAGCGGCGTCACAGTGACTGGGACGTTTACGTTGTACGTCAATGTTGAGAAGCCTGATGGAAGTACAGAACAAGTTTTCCGTTTCACAGTGGTAAGAGCATTCATTATAAAACGTAGCATTATTACATTATTATTATAATTATATTAATTATATTACGTTATTTGCATCCAAACAAAAATAAGTGGATATCTTTCAAAAAAGATAAGTCTAGAAGATTTCGTGTTATCGTTTTTATTTTTTTGTATCAATAGAGAGTGAACGCTTCATTGAAGCCAAAGATTGACGACAATAGGATAAAAGCTGACGTCACACGCTTTACTGCAACCGGTGTTGACAGGCGCGGATTCCCTCAATCATTTATCGACACCACGGTCGATAAATTGCTGTTGAATCGTTTAAATTACTTATTAAGAAGTAATTAAGTACTATTATTAACGAATCAGTCATTGTATCACACCCGCAGGTTTTACTGTATTGTCGAAAACTTTGTCGTGGCATCATACATCTATCTGGCATCTACATTTCACGTATTCATAGCTTCTTACAGTTTACATATCATAGCACTTTTTACCTTTTCCAGGTATTACGGGATCTGGGCTAATTCTTCCAAAACTCTACCGATTTAAACCGTACAGACTTTCCGTAAAAACAAAAACGGTTGGTGGATGTACAATAGCATAATTAGTATACGAAAATTACAAGCAATACGTCATTTATCCTATAGTATATTTAACCCGTGTTAATTTTTGTTATTTAAGGAAAATATAGCAATACTATATAACTTCTATAAAAAATAGTATTTAATTAATCATTCAAAAAATTTTTTTTATAAATTTTTTAGAATGTTATAGAAGTCGGATCGGATTTTACAGATTATTAATGAAACATCTTCAACTCAATTATCAACATTTGAATTTCAATCGTATTGTGTAATTATTCTTGTTTTGAAATGATTCCATTCTAATAAATTTTATCTGCATTCAAATCCCATGTTTCTAAGCAGTGGTGATGAATTCTTAGATGTCTGCTGCATACAGAAGTTAGCTAAATTATAGAATGAATCTCTACAATAAATAGACTACTTGAGCAAGCATAGGATGTAGTATTGGTTGACAATGAAGACCATTTGCATGTATAAGGGTATTACATTTAGAAGACCCTGCAATAAAAACACCAATGATTACAGAATTTCGTTTTATTTTGATGCCACCATTTCTTAAAAAAATTAGTCATTTCAGCATTCAAGAAAAATTTTAGCTGGAGTCATTTCGTTGCTTGTTTTACACAATTTGTAGCTATTTATAGATAATACCATTCGTTTTACTTTGACAATGTAGTGAAACACTTTGCACGGCATAAAACCAATCTTTTGTCGTTACAAGCATGCAATTCTCCTGCTTACATAAACCACACGTGTCTACCACACTGTGTCTACCTCTGAGTAGTTTTGCTGGAAGATATTTATGAATTTGCTTCATCGAAATTACTGTGGTACGCTATCACACGTTTCATCAAAATTCGGCAATGATTCCTCGCCATTCGAGCCCGGTTACTGAACTAGTTAATGCTCCAAGTCCGATTGACGCACCTGCTTATTTTCTATATGGTGCTGCCGGAATTTAGAACTGTTCATCAGAATAACTGAACAGGAGCAAGCGTTGTTTATATCGTTGCTTAAGGGTGATACTACTGTTGCCCAAATGGGTACCGAACCCTGGTTGCTCCTTTACGAGGTAGACCTCCTGAACACTTCACCATTGGGCCGAAAAACGTTTTATACTACTGCGTGAGGTAGAAGTTCTAATCAGTAAAATCGGTATTTGCATTTCTGTGAATTACGTTTTTATTGATATTACTTTACCAACGAAACTGACTTAGTTGATTTTATTGTTGATTTTATTTTTTAGGGTATGTTATCGTTACGGGATAACGTCATACAGCTCCTTGAGAATCTTGCAATTGTGGATATGCCAGCATTACAAAATTTGATGACAATTTTACAATTCATGAGTTACGTGTCACTATTTCAGACATAAGGTAAACCCACGAAACCTATACCCACAAAAAAGTAACAAAGACCCAAAAATATTTAACATAAATTGTTAATTTTTTACGCTGGAGGTCACAAGTAAGCAGGAAAGAAACCTCTTCAAATGTTATACATAAAAGGTTAATTTTTAATTGTCAGAAACAAAAGCGCTGTCAACAAATATTATCAGACTATGTTGTTTGCTTTAGACATAAAGTAAAGAAATCTTAAACATCGCTTGCGATAAAGATGTTACGACGTAAATATATGGGCCCAGCTTTATCAAAGGTGATTGAAAAATGTCACTCAAGTGTATTTACCAAGGGTGGCCAAGCAGTTGGTCAGGCAGGTCAGAGATTAGCACGAGAAGTCTATGTTTCAAGCTGGGTGATGATATCCCTTCAATGAATCTGAATATGTTATTGCAAGAAACGATGACTTGTTTTATATTTCTTGTTTAGCTAAGTACGACAGTCATGGTGAACGTCGTACTTGTGCTGTGTTTATTTGTTTCCTATAACGCAGCCTCAATGGGAAATGACAAGGTGTTGAGTATTGGCTTAGCAGAGGATGCTGACCATAAGGTATTGCCTGTTGTGCATTAGGAACTAGTTCGTGATACAATTCTTAGAAACATTAGGATCTGTAGCGTAATATTAAGATTAATTCCACATTTAAGCAATGACGTTTTCCAGGCTCTAATAATTTAGAAAATCGCTTAGAGAGGTTATATACATCTACCAACGCAGCAAATGCTCTTATAACGTATTTGTCATAAACTATGACTCATACCTCATAATGTTGTCACTGGCAGCGAAAATTGTCTTCCGGCTAGGTTTCTTTAACCGTTTCTTATAACGGCTAGTCGCTACAGCCATGAGTTTTCATACATGCCTACCAAATAAGCACATCAAAGAGAAACGTAAATAAAAGCATCGAGTAATTTGGGCTTATATAAAATCTAGTTTATAGAAAGGGCACGGAAAAATCGAACCCACCCTTCTCAACCAACGCCTCAGATAAACTGATTCATTACACATAAAGTAATCGGTGAGTCTCATCAAAACCAGGGGTAAATCTAATCATTAGCCGGGCGTTTTACGCTTCGTGGAGGAAAACGTTTTAGTGGTCGTGTTTGACCAATCTTGTCTTGAGTAGAAATGTACAACAACTCCACTTGACACGCTTATCTCTCTCAAGCATTTGCATGTGCTTTTATTTTCCGTTATCTGTTGCTTCACCCCTTTTCCAGTTATTTCTCTCACAGATGTGATTTGTGGCCAACTGGGAGTGCTTTTTACCCACGGCGTACTGGTACCCAGTGGGTTTATCAACTATAAACCTTAATCAGCTTCTTCTTCAATTATAGCCAAGTAATCCTGAATAATTAATCAGACACCAATGCAATTATTTGAGAAATGCTGTTAAAAGGCAAAATGACAATAATCGAATAATAACCCTCTTGGCGATAGTAATTATAAGTATGAAAAGACACGCACATAAACTTGCTAAGTTAAATTTCATCAGAAACTGGTACAAGCTGTGCGTTGATATAATTTTTAATTAGTTAAGCAGGTATTCTACGAGCATCCACAGGCACAATGTTTACGAAAAACTCCTTTTGCAATTAAAATTTTGTTCGTTTTCGTTAACTTTGTTTCTTCGTTCAATTTTGCGTAGGCAGTTACTCCGAACGAAACCACACCACGGGGTGATGAAGAACAATCGCTGAAGGTGTCAATCATTAACCAAGATGATAGGGGAGTGAGAGTCGGGTTTTGCGCGTATCTTCCGGACAATATTGAGGTAAATTCGTTTGCTATGGAGCACGAAGATATTTTCGTTTATAACCAGAGGACGAACCCGAAACACGCAGAAGAAACTCTTGATAGAGCTAACAAGGAAAAACGGGATGCGGCAGTTTTTGTTCTAAAGTCATTAACAAGTAATTTGCAGTTATCTTTAGACAAAACATAAACACGGTGTGACTTTTACCACTCAATATTATTCGGTAATGTTAAATATTTTACCTTTGATTAACATTTTTAGGCAAGCTGAGGGAAGTCCAGACCACACAAGACAATGTAAACATTAGACCACATCACGAGGTGACTTTTCAGTTGCTTTACAGCAAAGCGCCATTTAACTTGACCAACAAAAATGCAAACCAGGCTCACGTGAGCCTAGACGTGAGTTCAGCAGATCCTTTCCAGCTCCTTGGCAAGATCTCTTCACCAAACTATCCTTCCGCTTATCCTAATAACGCGCATTTTACTTGGTCACTTCGTGCTCCCTACGGTAGCGCTGTCAGCATTTCATTAACTGACTATTCTATTGAATCATGTTGCGACCGTCTTACCTTGCACGACGGAGCATCATCTCGCGGCCACATCATAGCTGAGATTGCCGGGGAATATTCCGATGCTTCCGAGGTCAGCTACAGTTCATCAAATAACTTCATGTTTCTTCAACTGACGTCAGACTCCATGATTGAAAGTAGAGGATTCTCAGCCGTCTTTATTGCCCTTTGTATTCCTAAGGTATTCACGACTCCATCCACAGAATTTTCAAGCACAACCTTATCGGCTAGTTCTGCGGTTTCTTCCGCAGATTCGACGACATCTGAATCCGTTGAAAACAGTACAAATTCAAATACCAGTCCTGTAAGTCTTACTTTGACGACGGGTTCTCCAGCAATTACAAGCCCCGCTTATCTTCAAACAACATCGTCTATTCAATCTACAAGAAAATCTAGCACTTCTTCAGTCACGACATTTTTATCTACTGAACCAGCAGCTTCTACAAAGACTTCAACCGTTACTACAGACCCTGATTTAGCAATGGAAACAACCACACCAACAACAACGATGCTTCCTAAAACGGTTGCTACCACGACGAATACCTCGCCTCTATCCAGCACTGCCCACATTTCTTCAACGTCACCACCTCAATCTTTAACAAATTCCAGTACAATTTCAACTACGACGGTTTCGACCACGTTCTCCACCGAACCGGCAAAAACCGCAAGAACATCAACGATTGTTACACTCACAGATACAAACACAGATACTTCCACTGTAACAACAACCACGAATAGAATTCCTGCTCTTTCTGAAACACTTACTTCCATCACAAACCAAGCAAATGAGGAAACAACGACAGGTGCTTCTGTTTCGCAATATCACTCTCACACCACAGTTTGGGTATACTTTACGGTCTTGCTACAAATACTTAATCTATTCTGGACATCGAAATAGTACTCAATATAGGGTTTTCCGTTTATCTAGCTAACCAATACCGAGCGTCGTCTTTCCATGTAGAGTGAAACAATTGACCTAATCGAAATTTCATTGTCGATTTTTGCAACATAAAAATTCTTACAAAATTTGCTGTTTTAAAACAATAATTCGTTTTTGTTTACTAACAGTTGCATTTGCACTTAGTAGAAGCGTATGTGATGTGCGCTGCTGATTTACCGAGTGTAGGAAGCATTCTTAATTGCGCATTGTAAACATCAAGTGATTGACTGTGTTATATTGTGCGTTACCGTTCTGCGTTTTTCTGCAGCGTTATTATTGCTAGATTGCAGCGCGTTGTATTACTGTTGTTTTCTTTCAAAGCACAATACTGTAAATTTCTTCATGCCTTCCCTATGTACATAAAACGTATCTTTAGCTCAACATTAAGTTGATATAAGGTTAATGTCTTTGCCAACAGATATTTTTACGAACTATTATATAGCTGTATGATTTAGAATGTTGTGCAGGTTTTAAGACATTGCAACATGACAATAATGTTGAAGGATATATTTTAATAAGAAAAGCATTTTACGATTTTACGAGTGCACTTACCTCTGCAAGCTTTGAAAATATTTTGTAAAGTACCTTTAGTTGTAAGCCTATTAAAGATACATAATTAAATGTCCAGATCTCAAGAAGCGTAACTATAAACAACTATTGTTACTGATTACGCTGTTACTGACGCAATTCTGAGACTTTCTATTTGTAGCCTAATTTCTCCTGGACTTTAAACCTTGGAAATTATTTGTTTGTTACACGTTTAGCTTTGCACACATAACAGGAAGAAAACTTCTGTGGGAATTTGCTAACCCCATAAATTTATTATAGATTTTATGGATGTTTCCTGCTAGATGATCTTATAATTGTAGACACGCCCCCATAAAGCATTTCACGGAGAGTTTTACGACTCATCAATTACAAATTTCTCTTTCCAGCTTACTAGACCAACAAAGGCTGCGATTGTTGAGGAAACTTTTTCGAAGTGTTTAAAATTTTTTTGCGTAGAAAAGAAAATATTTTTTGCGGCTTATGAAAGGTGATTTCTCATATCCCAGCATAGACGACGTTTTTAACGAGCAATTTCGGTAAATGTGTGTTGCTTTGTACATAAAACATAAACGATTCGTTGTAATACGACGGTTAAGACGTAATAGCCTATTTGTTGAGATATTTTTAGAAATCCATGTTCGTTCAAAACAACTTTACCTTCTTTGTGTAAACTTCTGACTATGAGCTTTTATACGTACAGATAAATCCTCTCAAGCCCATTTGTTTCTCATTCAAGTTTATTGGAGAAACAAAGTCCTTTGTTGTTGAGGGAGTTTTTTTGAAGTGATTCAAATTGCTGCTTGCGTAGAATAGAAAATGTTTTTTGAAAGTTATGAAAAATCGTTTCTCACATCTTGTCATAGACGAAACTGTTAACGAGCGTTTTCAGTCAAAGTTTCTTGTTGCTTCTGTTACAGATTTGTTTTTGCCAGGTACGTTATCTACAGCTTTCACGATCCACTCGAAACCAGCAGACGTTGCACATATGCGGCTTACTTGTATTCAAAAAAGAGATTAAAAACTCACCTTCGATGAGAGATTAAAGCCACGAACAGACTTGTATAATAAATATAAACATTAAAAACTTCAACGACAGACCCAAACAAAATAAGAAAGTACTTCAGCCTAAACTCGCGAATGTAGAAGGTCCCTTTTCCTTAGGAAAACAACTACTCATGCGTGAAGTAAATGTAGGACGTCAATCGGAAAAGGATACGTTAATGGTTACGCATTCGACCACATCTAGATACTGAGTTGTTAAAGGGACAAAATTAAATGACACAGAAGACAAAAGAAATTAGGTTGAAATAACACAATAAGTAACGATAACAAAATAAATAAAACGTGCGAAACAAATAAAAAACTGTGCAAAATAATATTTTGACACACTTTGTGCATAAACCATAAAAGAATCGTTGTGATACGCAGGTTAGGACGTATAACAACTTATTTAATGAAACGTTTTGAGAAATCCATCAACAAACATTTGCCTTTTTCCTGTAAAACAATGACAAGGAGCTTTTTTAACTACCGATAAAACCTCTCAAGACCATTTGCTTTGAATCCTTATATGGTGGCTCATGCGTACATGAGACAAGGAAGGAAAGATGTTCAAGAGATACTTTGTATTTCGGCGCTGTTGGAGATTTGTTTTTTAGAAGCTGTTATTTTAAGTCGAGGCAAGAAAAGAGATTAATTTACTTTTCCATGTTAAGGTAGTATATCTTATACGAAAAAAATGCAGAATGTTGCACTCATGTTGTGTTTATTTGCTTCTTGTAACGCCGCGTCCCTAGGAAATGAAGAAGTGATGGTCGTTGGTTTGGCAGAAGATGTCGGAGTATACGAAACGGTATTACTAGAACAAATATTTTTCAAACAAGTTAGCATTTACCCGTTAAAAAAAGAAGCTGTTTTTAGTCAAATACGTGTAACAGAATATTGTTTCTTTCTTATAGCCAGGCTCAATTTCCACATTCACGGTGAACCGCGACACCACCAGTAAAACCCAAGAAATGAACTCATTTTAATGAACAGCCTCCACGACCGAAAACCAAAACCGACCTACTCAAATCATTTAACGAACGGCTTTTATAGGGTACAAAAGGCAAGGTGCCAAATTAGTGATAAGATAAAAGTGCACAAAACGTGACACAAACAAAGGTAATTGCAACCAATCAACGCACTAGAGAACAAACTCACAAAAACGGTAAAATACAAAATACTTTAAATAACGAGTGACATAATTTCGTTACATACGCAAAGGTTTTTTCTGTTGACAATAACAACAGAGCTTGGAATTTCAGATATTACGTCAAGTCAAAAATTAAATTTTGATCATGCAGACAAAACAAATCTTACTGTAATAATACTCAATGTGTATATAACCTAAGAATTATTTCAACATAACCTATAAGTAAATAAGCAAGAAGTTTCATATTTTTACCACAGGGCAATGTACTTTATCTCATTACAGTATGTATTGTCAACTCAAGTATTACTTTTACATAAAAGTAAAGCAATCACCTGTTAAAAATATTTTTCATTTGATTTGTACAGGCAGTTTCATCTAACAGCATCACATCAAATCGAAACCAAGAACAGTCGCTTAGCACCTGTATAACTAACAATGGCGCTCAAGGTGCAAAAGTCGGGTTTCACGCGTATCTTCCCGATGATGTCGAGCTTTACTCTTTCACAATGGAGAACGAAGGTGTCTCATACCGTGGCAAAAAGACCAGTCAGCAGCATGCTCAAAGAATCCTTGAAACAGCACACGAGGAAGGTCACAACGCTGCCATCTATACTCCAAAGTCACTAACAAGTAAGTTGAGCTGAGATTTATCACGTTGGACCTATAGGCACGGTGCGCCTTTGAGTATACAAAAATGTTTTTTTTTGCATTTTACAAATTTTTCTATAAATTTTTAGGCGACGCAAGAGAACTCCAAGCCACACAGAACAATGTAAATATCAGACCACATCACGAGGTGACTTTTCAGCTACTTTACAGCAAAGCACCATTTAACTTGACGAACAAAAATGCAAACCAAGCTCACGTGAGCCTAGACGTGAGTTCAGCAGTCCCGCAACAACTACTTGGGAAGATCTCTTCACCAAACTATCCTTCCGCTTATCCTAATAACGCCCTTTTTACTTGGTCACTTCGTGCTTCATACGGTAGCGTTGTCAGCATTTCATTCACTGACTATTCTATTGAATCATGTTGCGACCGTCTTACTTTGCACGACGGAGCATCATCACGCGGCCACATCATAGCTGAGATTGCCGGGGAATATTCCGATGCTTCCGAGGTCAGCTACAGCTCATCGAAAAATTTTATGTTTCTTCGACTGACTACCGACTGTTCTGTTGCAAACAAAGGCTTTTCTGCGGTCTTTACTACCGTTTCTACACTTGAAACCTCAACTACGCAACCGCCAATTTCATCCACAATTTCTTCAACCACAACATCGGAATCTACAACAACTGGACCAGTTGCAGAGACCACACATCCAACCACCACAACAACGTCGGTTTCTACCTTTCCCACAACCGTGTCTCCTACGACTGTCGAAACTATTCCCACGACCCAAACCTCAAATGCAAATACTTCCGAGTGTTCCGGTGACCAAACGCTACAGTCTTACACTTACCCGAAGTACTTAATCTCTGCGGGATACCCCAATTCGTATGAAAACAACGTCGATTGTAGCTGGACCATAGTAGCTGATATCGATGACAACATTGAAGTTTCGATAATTGACATGGATCTTGAAAGCTGTTGTGACAAGGTGTACGTTTATGACGGCCCCACGTCTAGTTCGCCACGTATAACCACCCTGACTGGTAATGTTTTCGCCAGCGAGATCGTAGGTCACAGTACTCAGAACGAAATGTATATTCGTTTTACGTCAGACTCTTCGGTTTTTAAGAAAGGTTTTCGCCTTTCATACAAATCACTCTCTGGCTTAAACTACACGGAAACCGAAGCACACGAGTATGTTGAGCTAAGCGACAGTGCTAGTTATGGTTATATCAACTTTCCACTGTTTGGTACATATTATACCCGCTGCACGTGGCATATTCATAACCTTATTCGTAACTACACACTTCAAATAGACGACGAGTATCCTTTTACGATTGGTTTCGGTGACACCCTGCGTGTATACGACGGACCCTCATCGAACGCTCCACTGCTTGCTACTGTGGCGTCAGGAGACTACTTCTATTCTCTCCAAACGACTGGAAGCGATTTGTTTCTGGAGTTCTTGTCTAATAATAACTTTCAAAGGAGCACGTTCGAACTGCGTTACAAGCAGAAATATGCTTGTCTGAGTCCCGTTCCGCTTCCGGAACATTACTACCAGTACATTTCGTCTCCCGGTTACCCCACGTCATATTTTAACAACATGAATTGTTATTGGCGTCTTTCGTCGAGCCAGGACAACGAAATTGTTGAATTAACTTTTCTTGACAACGACGTTGAAGTTTCTGATCGCCTCCAGGTCAGTTACTATGGTGATTATACGTACATCCAACCGTGGCAAAATCTATCTGGAGTAACGTTTAGAGGCACTTCTGTGGGCATTGACCTTGTCACTGATCAAGCAGTCACAGCACGAGGGTTTCGGGCTAAATACAGATCTATACCCATTGCTTCTGACGACATTGACTGGGGAACTCCCTGTCCAACCAAACAATACGTAATTGGTTTAAGCGGAAGCGTATATCTTTACGATGACATGTGGCGTGCGAGCTGTCTTCTTCTACCTGCATTAAGCAATTCTTCTTCTGTTGAATTGAAGATTGTTTCTTCCACTATCGTCGATGATGTAACTGAGCTTACTGTTAATTCATTTAGTATGGGAGTTTTGCAAAATGTTACTGATTTCTATGGACTTCGTGACTACACGTTGGGAAATTATTCATCTTCCGACTTGTACGTTCGCTTGAAACCCTTTCCAAAAGCCAGTTATTATTACGTCAGTGTGTCTTACGAAATTGTGCACAATTGATAAATAAAATACTGTAGAAATATTTTGTTTTTCACTGAAAACCGAAAATCATGTAGTGGTCTAACTAATTATTTGCATTTTTTCTTCAATAACACTGTCAAGATTTTGCTCATCAATTATTTTCATGATTAAAATTTCTTGATTTTTGTAAGCTGCTGTTCTGTGCTTTGCATTATTCACGTTATTATGTACGTTTCAAATTTTAAAGATAAATGCTGTTGGTTTCAATAAAACCTATACAACACAGCTTTTTTGCAAATTACATAATCTTGGTTTTTGTAAAATGTTATTCAGTTTTTTAACTACTGCACATATAAGCTATGGTGTTTCTGTATTTGACCTTATTTGCATTGCTATTTTGTAACAGAAAAATAACAAGCATAACTAACTTAGATTTGCCCATGCAATTAAATATTGTGAATCGCAATTGAACATTCCAATTAAAGTTGTGGCTGCATCAATTTTATCATAACTATAACAGCTTAGCTTAGCCCTCTAACCGCTTAGCAGAATTATCCAGCTAAACTATCTTAGCAACCTTGTATGATTAGGTTTAAAATAAGAGTAATTTTTAACTGAAATTGTTGCAAGACGTTTTCTCCCCTAACCATGAACTATACTTCCACTATGCACCTGTAATACCAAAAGTCACCCTATACCGTTTGTTTTTTTAACTGTAATCGTGTAACTGCATAAACGACTGTTTTTCGATAAAGCCAAAGAGAAACAGCCAATGATGATAAGAGCAGGAACTGCTTGGTTGCAAAACCCAGACCAAAGAGTAAAGTGCTTAGATTTTGCATATCTCTTCAAAAAAGCACCATGATTCCAGAATAGTTCAGCTACGGCCGATTGGCTGAAAAAACTTCCACTTTGGCGTCAATCTAATATGTACTGCCCAGGCGAATGTAAGTATACTCACGAGACCCCGACTGGCGGATTTTTTGGATATATAGTTTCCGCTAGGTGATGAAGTGCGTATGTCGAAGCTACTGTATTTGTTTATATAGGCAGTACTGTGAGCTACAAAAAATGAAGTTGAAGATTTAAACTAATTGTAAGCCGCCCTCCAATATAAACTACATAATACTGTAATATGAAGAAATAAACGTAAACCGCCGCTTGTTGTCGATGCATCTCGTCAGCAAAGCACTGTTTTACGTAACTGTTTAGCTTTTGTTGCGGTATGGCTATAGCTACGGTATGACCATAGCTAGAGTTATAGTTATGGCTGCGGCTTGTACGTGAATAAATACAATACTTCGGCAATATGGTACTGATACAAAGAGAGAATGAAATTGTGAGGAGCTACTGTAACTTGTTAGAGGTCAAAACAATCATGTCGAACGCGTTTCTAATTTTTTCCTCAGGAAAACCTTTAACCAATCATTAAAAACTGCACAAGCTATGGCTTGAGCTTTTGCATAGGTTACTACGTAAATTCTGCAGACAAATGTGGTAAATTGCCACCACTGAGATAATTGCGGCAGCAGCACAACGTGCTATTTTTAAATTTTCTGCTTATATGCCATTAAAACAAATTAATTTTTTTGCAGTCTGGAAGAGGCTTTTTCTAATCTGCCCTCATTAATTAAAAGTTCTCGGTCTAATTTTATTTACTAAAATCCGTCTCTTAACAGCTCTGTACAGTTGAAATGCCCTCATCTGCACAGATACAGATACCGTATTTACTGAGATTATGTACATGTACCGATACCGTATTTACTAAAATAATGCTAATTTGTTACAAATGATGTACAAACGGTTCAGTTAAAGTATATATTTTTCTATCGTGACTTTGCCAGTTGATATCTTGATAAGACTGCTTCGTAACCGTAAATCAATCACAATACCTGCGAGCAGTGAAGTTTGCTTGTAAATAACCGACACGCATGCATATACATATAAAGTAAATACATACCATACCATAATAACATACCATCGATAAAAGATATATTTTATTGCACAATTACCCAGTTTAATGTAATTGCAGGCAATTCCCATTTTGGACCTGATAAATGCTAACAAAGATTATGATAATTATTACGTGCTGTATTAAAACAAGAAGTGTACTGCAGTGCTTTGTCGGTTACTGAACCAAATTCATTTCATCAATTTTTATCTTAAATATACCAACTTATAAGTTATAATCATTGTAATTGTTCCACAGTATTATTGAACGACAGAGCAGCAAACCAGCAATTAGGCGAAAGTTGTACACCACTTGTTGGCGCTATAAGTCCTTGTTAAAAGACCGTAAAAAATGCTTCAGCCAAAGTAGTTTATGTTTCTACTTTTCAAATCGGGTCATAGCCTTTTGCAATTATGTTCAATCTCAGAGTAGTTGTTGCTAATATAGAAATTTTTGGGTTTTGGGATTACAATTATTCGTGTTTATCGATGAACATTCGGAAAATACAAATACACTATGATGCACTTTTTCTTAAAATCTACATATTCCACAATGTTTTATTTATTTGTTGCTTTTTTCATGTTGTTTGTTGATTTAATAAAAATTAAAAAGGCAGGCAAGCAACACACATTAACAAATCGACTTCAAATAGAAATGCATATACACTTGTAGTGCACTTTTCACTTTTCTTGAATATATGCCTCCTCCAGTTCAACTGCTATTGACTGAGCAGTAACAGCAACCAACAAACGTCCCGTAATTATTAATAGCAAGCTGTTACTTAGGAACTTTACGTTTGGTTTTACTTGCTGCTTTGTTAACCCTGTATCGGCTTATATGCCCATCATGACCGATTTCACCTCCGCTCTACAGAAAGCCTTTTTAGTGTAAAATAACCAAATGTGTTGTTCAATCTATACCTGTCGCAAATAGATTAAAATCTTAAGTTAGTAATGTGAGAAACTTGATGAAAATAGACATTTCATTAAAAGATGACGAAAGTATAAGGCTAATTAAAGCAATTCGTAGACAACATTTAAAGCGTCTGCAAAATAACAGTTATCATTACAAATCATTACAACCACACTAAAACTTCACAATCTGGACCATAAGACTTCAAGTTGTGGTGTTTTTCATTTCAAGCACCGTATCCTTAAATTGTTGTTTATCGATTTCTTATCATAGTAATTAGTTAACACAAACTTGGTACCTCTTAGGTAAAATTGTTTGCAGATCAATCAAAACGTTATGTGTGAGTAGGATCATAAAAGCGTGAAATGAAGTGCGTAAGAATCATTTGCATGTCTTGTAGACTCTATGCAAACTCAGGCTTCTATTTTGAATTATGAAAGCAGGCAGAAAATCACAATGGTGTATAATGATGTAATGTATGATGGGTAATGATGTTTTCCAAGATAAGATGAAGATAAAGCTGTAGAAGATCTTTTCTTCAAGCTTTTTGCGATTCCGTTAAGAAGATAATAAGGTGCTGTTGGTGTGGCCGAAATTTAATATTTACAATGATAAGGTGAAATCTAATTTGTAACTGTAGCTAATTAAAAATTCTCGTGCCCAGGACAATTTTAAGCTAAGCTCCTATATGCATGTTACAGTCCTGACGCAAAAGTAAGTGAATTTGTGAAGGTTATTTTAATTGCGGTGCCATTTCGATTCCAAACAATCTTTTAAAATGTTGTTATTTTGCTTTATAATTATTTTGTTTTACTTTGTTAGATTTATCTGTCCAGGCACTGCACAAAGCTATATTTCGGTTGTGGAATAGCAACAGAAACTATGATTGTTTGTAAAGCAATCTTATTTATTCCACAAAATTATAAGTGTATTGTACTGTGAAATTTCTCCTCATGAAAATGTCATTTTAATCATTCTGACTAATAATTTATCGCCAAATTTTTTTAAACACCCGGATAAATTTGGCAGGCGCCAGATGTTATGTACAAAATTGGCTATATATCATGTGACGGACAAGCTACTTTCTTGTTTCTTTTAAGGAGTTCAACTTAGAACATAGGTAAGCTATTAATCAATTCTTTATGTTTGATCTGATAAGGTTAAATCAAGTGCCCACACCCACCTTAACCCTTAACCCACACTCAATCTTTAAGTGGTTTTCGAAAGAACGTCGATAACTAGGAACTGGAAATGCAGACTATATATAACTGGCAAATATTTGTGTGGACTGATTGAAGCACTTTAGATTTTTTTCAAATCACTGAACGACACAGAAATTATTCCAAAGCTGAACAAAATTCAACAGTTAATTGCATCATATTGTTCGGGTGTGTTGTTTGCAGATCAAACACGAAAACGGTGCAGGGAAGATAAGTATTCAAATAACGTAAGAGACGTTTCTTAAAGGCAACGGCGTATCTTGTAGTCGGCGTATCTTTTGTCAATTATAATATCTTTTTTATAACTTAAAGAGCAGGAACAAAGCTAAAGACTCTAAGATAAGCATGTTTGCTAAGATAACTTATCTTGAAAATTGCACGTTCTAGATGTGTGCAGTTCTTTTACGAAGACACTTGTATAAGTTAGACTGTTGCGTAATATTTGTGGCCATATCGCAAAACGATTACGAAAGCTTAGGTTGAGCTTCGCAAAGATAAATTGTTTATAAATTACTTTCCGAGAATATCATCCGTAAAAAGCAAATCAAAATGAAGCTGACTTATGTTATTCTAATAATAAAACAACCGAATCTATCTTTTGCGGTCAAAATACTAATCATTTTTGTTAAAGTACTACTAAAGTTATTATCTGTAAAAATGAGAAATACACTTGAATATTCGAAATTGTGATGTTATGTCGGCGAGTTACAAGTTTTTGTCGCGTTTTATTTTGCACAAACTTTAAACAAATGTTTAAATGAAATGTTTAAAACTGTTCTTGTTGTAGCTACTGCTGTTTACTAACAGTAGAAAAACATTACTATTGCGCCCCAAAAATTTAAAAGCGATTTATTTTCATTTACAAATTGTCCACTTCAAAAAATTACTACCTTGTTTTCAAACATTTATATAGCTTTCATCTTAAATTCATAGTTTAGTCGAAGTGCTGATTCAAGGTTTTTGTAAACGTTTATTTATAGCCTTCACACAAATTAATATGTTTTATGTTTAAGCATACTGACATTTTAGGTTATGAAGCAAATCAGTTAGTTTCTTCTTTGAAAAAGAGTAACATCGTCTGTTTGAGGTTTTTCTACTCCTTTGCTTCAAGGTGGATTTAACGCAGCTAATGTACCGTTGCAATTTCTATCGGAAATTTATTAATGACTTTGGGACTTGTTTAGTGATTTTAGTAAAATAGGTTTTTAGGCAAAAACCTAAAAGCGCGATAAAACATAGAAATAAACAAGAGTAAAATTGATAACCTTGGTTCCAGTGAGGAGAAATCATCCGCATGGTGAACTCGTATAAAAAGATTTTTGTCTTATTGCGAGCATAACGTTTCTGATGTCATATCATTTAATTAGTTGCCTGGATATGTTGGTGTCCTTACTTTTCTCCTAAAATTGATCTTTCTTCGGTATAAGAAAATTGAAAACTTACTTTGCTGGAATTTTAATATGTTACTTTTCAAGTGTTGGTGTTCTCTGAATAATTATTTCTCAAAGCTTCAACAACTTGTTCTTTCTTTCAGTTTTGTAATAAAGCATTTTGCCTTTAACAAAGTTGCCAAGCAATAAACGCAAGGGCAAGGACTCTTTTTCCGTAAACCACCCTTGCCTTTTTCTTATGCCCGGTCTTATATACGAAGACGTTAACAAACTTGAGTCAAAGGTTTGGATAATAAAGTATGACAAGCTCAGTTAGCTCTACATCACAGTGCCTGTAATTGAAAAAACGGGAACTGGAACTGGAACAAGGCTTGATTTTCGATAAGAATAGAACTTCAGTTTAAGTGTCAAGATAAAGCGTTTAATTTATTTTTATTTTATTTAGAATAACGCTACGGGTACAAAAGTAACTTTAGTGTTAAAATGCACACGCAATTTTTCATTGTGCTGGGTCTTTTTGCTTGCTGCAATGCTGCAACTTTAGGGAAAGAAGAAGTGTTTGTAGTTGGTCTAACAAAAGACGGTTATTACGAAAAGGTATGAAAAGAAAAGTTTATGTTTTGGTAGCGCTGAAAACAAGTTAGCGCTAAAACTATTTGATGTGACTATTTGATGTTGATAGAAACATAGAAACAACTGACAACATAATTATGTTTCAATGAGAAACTTGCCACGTTTGATACTTATTAAAAAAGATTTGTTAGATATTGAAATCTAATATCCTAATGTGAATTTTTTGATATATTTTCGTTGAAAATATATCCGTATATTTTGTTGATTAATTTTTGAAGAAAGATTTTTCTCACATTCGAAACAATCCAGTCGCCGAAGAAGATACAATTAAAGCAGTTATAACTAACCACGGTGTCGGGTCAGAGAGAGTTGGGTTTCATGCCTATTTTCCGGACAATGTCGAGATAAGTTCATTTTCTATGGAAAACGAAGGACTTTCCTATCATGGGAAAAAGACAAATGTGCAACATGCTCAAGAAATCCTGAAAAGGGCTCACGAAGATGGCCACAACGTAGCTGTTTACGTGCCAAGGTCTTTGACCGGTAAGTAAATTAGCACGGTACTTACTGTATGATGGTGGAAACGTGTGCGTTGGTTTGGTATAAGCAACATATCAGTTATAAAAGTGTTTTTTACTACAATGACTTTGAATAAATCGATGCTTTCCATAATTTTAGATAATTCAAGAAACTACCAAACATCGGGTAACAACATAAACATCGGGCCAGGGCACGAAGTTGATGTCCAGATTCGATATATCAAAACTGAACTTGATGTTGAGACGAAGGCGGAAAACAGAGCACACCTCTACGTAGATATGAGTTTGACTTCTCCGGACATACTGACCGCTGAAATCTCGTCTCCAAATTACCCAAATATCTATCACAATAACGCGTTATTTACTTGGTTGATAGAAGTTTCATTCGGTAATGTCGTCAGCATTTATTTTGATGGCTTTTCGTTTGAAGAGTGTTGCGACCGTCTGACATTGCACGATGGGGCATCACCACACGGTCACATCATTGCTGAAATCACCGGGGAATACTCTGAGGACGCCGAAGTCAGCTTCCGATCAACGCAAGAGTTTATGTTCCTGAAACTGAACTCCGACTGCACGGTGAGTTCCAAGGGCTTCAAGGCACTAGCTACAGCCGTGTTCATTTCTTCGAATACCACCACTGAATCGCCACCTAAGCGCACTACACCTCAGTATCCCATCACATTTACCCCACGTTCAACTACTGAATCGACTGGCGAGGGATCAGGTGAAGATGGATACATGAATACTACAACGGCAACGACAAGCCACAGTCCAGGAGTGATTACAACAACGACTCCATCTCCTTCCATTTCAGAATGCGACGGCCATAAAACCATGCAAGCTGACCCCGCATACAAGTACCTTATTTCACCGGGATATCCAGAACATTATGCCAACAACTTGGACTGTAGTTGGTTCGTTCGCACTGACAGCAATTACATCATCGAGTTAATAGCTTTGGATATTGAACTGGAAAGTTGTTGCGACAAAGTTTACGTTTATGATGGGCCAACTTCTAGTGACAAGCTTATAGCAGAACTCACCGGAACTGACGCTTCTCCAGTTCAAACCTCGCAACATGAAATGTTCATTCGATTTCAGTCGGATGACTCGTTGGGTCTAAAAGGGTTCCGACTGGGTTACAAATCCTTACCTGGCTCAAGTAATTCAGATTCAAACAGGTCAAACCAATTTTTCGACGTGTTTTGGACCCAAGCATACGCTATGTTTAGTTTCCCTGTGCCCAACACAAAGTTTTTACACTACACGTGGCATATTCATAATCACGACCCAGCGTACACACTGCTTTTAAACGATTACTCTTCTTTCTCGATTGCTTCTGACGATTACCTGCAAGTTTTCGACGGGCCTTCTTCAAAATCTGTTCTTCTATGTAACGTTACTTATCGCAATTATTTTCCAACTATTTATTCTTCAGGAAGCGATTTGTTTGTAGAATTTTTCACTAAAAGTAACTCAAGTCTAAGTGAATTTACTTTACGATTTTATCAGCGATACGAAAATTGCCCCCGAGTTAACTTATATGCGACACACGAATATCAATACTTTTCCTCTCCCGGTTACCCTTCGTCATATTATAACGACATGAATTGCCTTTGGTATATTTATCCGAGTGAGAGCCACGAAATTATTGAAGTGACATTTGTAGACGCTGATGTGGACATATCTGATGACCTCTACGTTGATCATTACTACCAAACCACCTATATTCGCCCATGGCATATGGATGTGTCAAATGTACCCTTTTATGACTATTCTAATATTCGTATTGTTTTTAACGCCGATGCTACTATAACAGGACGTGGCTTCCAGGCCAAATACAGGTCTACGCCTGCTGACAGCGCTCTTCCAATTAATTGGGGAACCCCCTGTCCTACAAAATCTTACGCAAGCGCCCAAAGTGGTTACGGAGTCCTGAATGACGAAATATGGGAAGCAAGCTGTATCATTCTACCAATAATAAGTAATACGTCATCCATTAAACTGCAAATAGATTCTTCTGACATTCCAAATGGTGTCGCAGAGCTTACAGTGAACTCTTGGAGTGCTGGGCTATTGGCAACGTTTGTCGATTTTTTTGATGTCAGTGATTACTACTTGGGCGTTTTTAGCTTTCCTGATATGTATGTTCGCTTGAATGCTTTTCCAAAAGCCACAGATAAAGACGTTCGCGTATCGTGGGAAGTGATTCAATAATAATTAAGCAGCAATACTTTTCAATTGCTCAAACATTTGTGAAACACCAGTTTAAAAAACCTTAAGAAATTAATTGTGTAGCATATTATGTCTTACATCAATTTTGTAACTATCTTTGATCATTGTTTTCAAAAGTTCAAATAAAATTGCGACTACATTTGCTTTAAATAAATGAACATAACTTAATTATTACAACTTGTGACAAATGGCAAAATTTTGTTTTTACTTTGCGTAATTGTGTTGTAATAAAATCTATTTAAAACATATTTAGTGGTGGCTACGTGACATGATCTTCGAAAGTCGTCTTCTTACGTTGCTCATTATTAAACTCTTGTAAATCAAGAAAGCCAAAACACCTCTTCACAATGCTCCGTATAAGAGTAGAATGAACCAATGAGCTAAAAGTGCCTGCACACTGGACGCGATTTGCACGAAAAATGTCATTAGCATAAGGAACCTTAATGGTAACAGGAGCCGCTGATGCCTTTTCGCGAATTCCTTCAAGAAAAGCAACCGTCAGACACAAACTCCTTTCTCTTTAAAGTTTTAACAATTTCTCACCGGCGAAAGTAACCAAATAAGAAAATCATGCGCTATAAATACATAGGAAATTAAAGTTAATAATTAAAAATCTGTCGATGTACACGCCAGATGACAGTCTTGCTTGAGTAAAGGTAATAATTGATGACATATCGATTGAAGCAACTACGGTAATAGTGGAGATAATCATCCTCTGTTTGTGATGAAGTTGCCGCTAGCACCGACACGCTTTTAATTCTTGTTAACACGTATATAGGAAAAAACAGATACTAAAAATACACATTTTCAGACACTTTTACATAAAATGTTGTCAGCATCGACTTGTAAATGTCCAGTAATTTTACGACGTGTGTGTGTGTTTTTGTTGTCAAAACATTAAGTCTATAAGCAGTACCGCCCACTAATATAGGCTACTGCAGCTGGACGGTAACCTATTACGAATCCTTATCGTCCGGTTATTATGCACGGCCAAGTACTGTAATCGGTATTTAGATAATTTACTTATCTTTGTCATAATAGGCATTCACTGTATTGTTATACTCACGATTTGGCTAAAGTACTCGAATTAATGTGCTGCATTTCGTCTTTAATAATATCGGAGTATACTTTGTGATATCGTTTTTGTCAGCAGCAGTTTGTTTTAACCCAATCGTCATTTCCGTCTTCTTTTAAACCGTTAGTTAAATTGGGAGTAGTTTACTGCAATCTTTACGACAAACGCTTTCCTATCTGTGCGAGGCTGATTGTATGAAATATATGGTGCCACTTCAGAAAAATGATATTCAACACTAAACGATCTTTATAATGGTTTCGTATGAGCCTACAATAGCGATCTTCCAATAAAGTTCTACTTGATATAGTTATCAAGTTATTAATTTTATGCCAGCAACGAATTATTTAACGCTCAGTATTTTTTGACGAAATCTTGACTGATTAAGTAACCTGTTTTGACAAAAATCGCTACCAGTCTATCACCTTCACCGCTCTGATTATTTTCCATCAGTAGAACCCCGGTAATTCGAAAGTAAATTGTTCTAAATTAAATAACTCAGCCTTATCGCCACATCTGCTTTATCAAACTAACTGTTTGAGGTATCCTGTAAAATCCTCAAAAGCGAAGAAAAGTTTGTTAGCAATTTTGAATTCTGCACTTGTAATGATGGATTTGCAGGATTTACATTAGGCTAAGTCTACTTTTAACATATATAGGTTAGGTTACGTTGTCATTGACAACGAGTTATTTTCACAAATGGTTTTCAATAACGTCATTATAACATAACTTTTGTCGGCAATCACTGTGAATACAGTTTTCCCCAGCGTGAAAACGTTTTGTTATGGTTGAAAGCACACACTAAAACAACTTGTGCAATCCAGCAACAAATCAATATATAGGCTATACAGCCTTGCGTTTGCACCTTACCACAAAGGAGCTAGAGACTTCAACTTCCTAGGTTGATAACACCATAGGCTGATCTATCAAAGGTTAAAAACCACTTCTGTTTTCTTGGATTCTGTTTCAAAAGCCTTGTTCTGAATCCTTGTTCAACATTTTTACGATGCAAAGTTTTGGCTGTGGATTGATACTTTAATTTATAATTGATACCTCGTATTTTACTTCAAATTCCATGAATCATGAGTTAATTAATGAAAGATTAAGAAGGTTAATCGTGAAACGTGGAACACTGCAATTTCGTTACAAAAGGTAACTGTTACTGGCAACGGTAAAATATATGCATTGTTTCTGGTCATCTGATTTTCGCCTTCGCACGAACCCCAATATTTATTCTCGCCGCACGTTCTTGGTAGTTACTTCATATCACGATTTAGTTTCCAATACAAACTATAGCACTTATAGGTGTGGCAAAATATTCACTTCATTTGCAGAAAAACACTGATTTAAGGTTAAAAACAATTCGTTGTGTTATTTAGGTATCACTGCATATTTTTTATTTGCACTCTCGTGAACATGGAGTTGTTCAAGGTTTGTGTTTTTTTACGCTTATTCAAGTGTTGAAGTTGGTTTGTGTGTTTATATATGGTGTGCGTGTATTTTGTTTTCAAAAGTTGTGTGTTAGTTCTAGTTTGTGTCGCGTCAATCGCACACTGTGTTTGTGTCATTACTCCACCCGGCGGTGCTGCTGTGTGGATTCTCGAAGCTACAATGCCCACTCTCTTTATTTAATTATGACGTGTTACTTGCCTGTGTTTTCTCTACTGCTTTACAGTAACTAGGCGTGCCAGGTTTGGCCGGTGTACTGGACAGACGCTTTGTTGCGTTCATCCGTGGTGTTTATACGTTTTAACTTTTAATTAAGATGCCTCCGTTGTGAAGAATCGTTTTGATGTTTCATCTGCATCTCGCAAATTAAACAATAACATTCAGCCAACCGGTTTGCCCGTTAATCAAGAATGAACCATGCCGTTTTAGGTGGTAAGAAACACATAGTGGTAAATGTTTGTGATTATCAATACCTATATACCAAAGTAATGTAAGTTAACGTAGGCTACATTGTTATTCAAGTTCGTGCTTGTTTCTTGTTATAAGTATGTTAGTAATTAATCATACATTTTATGTTGACATAAGATACTGTTTTTATTTGAAGACGTAATGTGTGCAATTAGGATAGTTATAAGTAAAAATATAGTAAAATGTAAGTAAAATATATGTGATCTTCATTCCAACTTCCAATGAATTTTTCAAGACAAACTTCATGCAATTTGTTTTGAGGCTGTTGGCATGTTTGCATGTTGGTACTCAACCAGTGTCATTTTTATCACCGTTCGTAAAGTCGTTCTTGGAACTCATTTACGAGTGCACTGCTTTCTTCAAAAATAATAAACGTTTCCTTAGTGGTTTGACCCTGAACGTACATAAAGCATCAGCTATATAAAAAGCTGTAAAAATAATAACTGCGACATAACAAACACATTTCTCTTTCAGTTTACTCAAAACGACTTTTGATTGAAGTTCTGCAAACAAATAATAATTAATCTTTACGACAAAACAATCAAGTTACAAGCAATTTCTGGACACTTTTCAAATGATTTACCAAGTTTGTGCTAAAAGCGTCGCACTAAGTGGCTTTGTGTAAACAAGCTCCAGAGTTTGCAATCCTTAAAGCAATTTAATGAGTGTATATTTCTAATGATTTATGTGTGTGGCGTATACTTGAGAGAATGTTAATAGCACAAACGTGACCAATTGTTTTTTTTTCGAAAGTAGGATTTTTTTACTGTAACCACTTACGTTTCCTGTTAAGTGTTAAGGTTTAATGCGCTGGTAAAAGTGTCTCTTTCATTTAGTCATAAAAGAATTTACGACACCGATTGCATGATTTAAGCCTGCAACCGAACTTTTTTCTTGGCATGTTTGTATGAATTGGAGAAACATATAATCTCTTGCTATGCATTCGCGTGGTGAAATATTACACTATATAATAATTAATAAACAATAGTTTTACACGATTACAGTTTTACACGTTTACACACGATCTTCTGAATTTAGATTTAATAATGCATATAACTTGCTGTGAACGGTTTTTTTATTTTGTTAACGTTTGCGCCCTTCCATTGAAATTGTGGGTTTGTATAGAAATGTTGCATTTGTTAAACAATTTTGCTTAAATAGATTTCGAGGTCGTATTTCTTCAAATACCCACAGCTCTTGTTTACAAACTTCTCTCTAAAAAAGCGGCACCATGAATTATTATTTCATAAAGCAGTATATCGTATATTTTAGCAAAAACAGCCCATGCAGAAAGCTGCTTGGGTAGGCAGGGGAAGAAAGTGAAACAGTATAATTGCGAGTAAATTTAGATTAAAATAAAGTTTGTAAAACGTATCTCAAAGTCATTTTGGTGTAGGTTTTTGTTTTATTATGAGACGTTCAACCAATATTATCCAATCCTGTTTGTAAGTCGTTTTTGAATGCAATACGTCGTAAAACCTTTTCCGGTGAAAAACGTTGTCATGGAGACGGAACTATTGCAAACAAGCTATAAAACGAATGCGGAAAGAAAGTCATGTCGTAATCACGCGTCAGTCCTCGTGTTCAAAAACCGGAAACTTTTTTTCAAAAAGCACTTCTTTAACGCTTTGAAATACGTGTATATTGGCCGACAGTTGATGTTACGATGTTAGTCAATTTAAGACCAAATCGCAGATTGTGTCTCTGAATTTTAAGGACGGTTAAAGCGAGCGACACGCTGTATATCAAAATATTTTTGTTCGACTTTGTAATTGTAAAGAAAGATTCATTTATTGTTTCTTACATTTATTTTTATATTTTTACGTTTATTCACACAATTAATTGTTTTCCACAGCATTGGCCGGCTAAAAAAATGCAAGTGATGTTTCTCCTGTTAGGGCTACTTGCTGGTTGCAATGCGGTATCAGTGGAGAGTAAAAATGTTTATGTCGTTGGTTTGTTTGAAGATGGAATTTATGAAAAGGTGAATAATGAATTTTAATCATGACAATCAATATATTCAATATAACCGGTCAAACTACGACATTATAATTATGATGCAAGTTATTGCATTGTAATACAGTTCAATAAATAGAAACTATTTTAAACCTGTCGGATAAATTTAGTGTGTTTAAGAGAAACCAAAACGAAAAAGTATTTAAATTGTCACTAATCTTTATATTTTTACTAAAAATCACGACTCTTGTAACATGTAGCGAATAATTTAGAAAAGTTTCATTTAAGCAATGATTAAGTAACAAGAAAACCAGATAACTTTACGCCGGTTAATTTGTTTCATATGATTCTTCCTTAAAGCTATAATCCCATATATAATACTATAGGTTTTTAAATAAAGAAAATCAAATCCTAAAAATTACCTCTTTCATCTAAAATTTAATTTTTAATTAAGGCTATACATTCTAACGACGTGTCGCCAAAGGGCGAAAGCGAGCAATCGCTTACATTGTCCGTAACCAACCGCGGCGATAGAACCGAGAAAGTCGGATTTCATGTTTATCTTCCCGACAACATCGAGTTGTTTTCTTTCAATATGGAAAACGAAGGAATCACTTATCACGGAAAGAAAACAACTTCACAAGATGCGCGACGAATTCTCGAAAGAGCGCAAGAGAAAGGCCATGACGCTGCGGTTTATATTCCGAAGAATTTGTCAGGTAACTTTGGATATGCAACAAGTTGCCAGCAAATTACAAACTGACCTACAACTAAACTTACCGGGTTTTTGCTTTATAACTGTTCATCACCTAACGGTAAACTGGCACCTAGTGGTTCGTAAACACTGGGACGCCTGGTTTTGGCAAAAATTTAATGAATAACAGCAAACTTAGAGTGTCTAGCATTTATATTTTTGCCAACGCGTGTTATAGGTATGACCAGTGGATATCAGACAGCAGAGAGTAACGTTAACCTTCGGCCACAACGCCAGATGGCGTATCAACTGCTCTTCAGTAAAGCTCGGTTCAATTTGACTGCAAAAAGCGCCAACCAAGCTCATATTTATATCGATTTGAGCGAAAGCGTTTCAGGTGAACTGGTGGCTGAATTTTCGTCACCTAATTATCCCTCTCTTTATCCAATCAACGCATTTTTCACATGGATTATTCAAGTTCTATCGGGCAGTGTTGTAAGCATTACTTTCACCGATTACTCTATCGAAGAATGTTGCGACCGTCTCACCTTGCACGACGGAGCATCATCACGCGGCCACATCATAGCTGAAATTGCGGGGGAATATTCCGATGCTTCCGATGTCAGCTACAGCTCATCGCAAAACGTAATGTTTCTTCGACTTACTTCTGATTGCTCGGTAGGCAACAGAGGATTTTCAGCCGCTGTTACTGCCATTTACAATCCTGCAATATCAACTAATCAAGCTACCATGACTTCAACTACGTTTTCCTCAACAGCATATTCAACCACAGCTTCCTACAAGGCTTTTGCGTCATCCGCTATACCTTTACCAGTTTCTACAACTTTTGAATCGGTCAATGATGTCACAAACCCTTCCACAACATCCACAGCAATGTTTTCTAATTCTCCCACAACGGGTTCTTCAGCAAAAGAAGACACAACTACAGCTGTAACTTCTACACACAGCTATGATGCAAACGCAACAGTTTCAGAATGCCATAACCATACAACCTTACGTGTTACGGAAACCAGCTACAGTTACTTGATATCTCCTAGGTATCCAAACGACTATTTAAACAATATCGACTGCAGCTGGAGCATAGAAGCTGACGTCAATTTCTACATTGAGCTCTTAACCGTGGAGATAGATCTCGAAAGTTGTTGCGATAAGGTTTACGTTTACAACGGACCAACGTCAAGTTCATCGCTAGTAGCAACACTCACGGGTACCTATGCACCTCCTGTGTATAGCGCAGGAAACAAAATGCACATTCGATTTATTACAGACGGTTCCGTAGTTAGGAAAGGCTTTCACCTCGCGTACAAATCATTACCGATGATTACCGATAACACAGCGAACCAATACATTGAGATAAACGAAGGTATCGGTTATATAAGTTACCCGATACACGGCAAGCATTACCTTCAGTATACATGGCATATTTATAATCATTATCCTAACTACACTCTGTACATGTACGATGTCAACTCGTTTTCTATAGGTCAAGGAGACTATTTACGCCTGTTCGACGGCCCCACCACAAATTCTAGACTTTTAGCTAGCATGACGCATGGAGACTATTTTCCTCATGTTTATTCAACAGGTGGTGATATGCTTATTGTGTTCAATTCTGGTTCTAATTCAACAAACTCCGAATTTCAGTTGCGATTCTCCCAGCAGTATTCTTGTCCGTATAAAAATTTATACGCCGATCGCCACTATCAATATCTTTCCTCACCTGGTTATCCTCTTTCATATTTTAATGGAATGTATTGTTATTGGTATATTCGTCCACGCCAGAGTAACGATTTGATTGAAGTGGTGTTCACTGACTTTGACTTTGATGTTGCAGACATGCTTGAAATATACGATGGTACTGGTTCCACGTATATTCGCCCATGGTACAACGTAACTTCACAATTCCCATTTAAATCTCCCCATGTAAACATTTACTTTAATAGCGATTATACAGCAACAGGACGAGGGTTTCAGGCCAAGTACCGGTCTGTGCCCGTTGATGAGGTTGAATCAGTTGATTTTGGTACACCATGTCCCATGAAGTATTACGCTTATTATGAAAGTGGCAACGACTACCTTTACGGAGACATATGGCGTGCGTGGTGTCTGATTCTGCCCGTTATAAGTAATTCTTCATCTATTGAATTAAAAATAGCTCGTTCTTATATTCCCAATGGTGTTACCCAACTCACTGTAAACTCCTGGAATTTTGGGGTTTTGAAAACCATCACACATTTCTATGACGTAAGAGATTACTCCCTAGGAACCTACTCATATTCGGATTTGTATGTTCGTTTAAGCCCCAATCAAAATGCTACTTCTAATTATGTTAGTGTCTCTTACGAAGTGATACATGAAACTTGACGTAATATCTTGATTGACAGGTAGCGATGTTAAGCACCTGGTTGTCATGGTAACATTAATTTTATAGGTTTGTTTGTGCATTACAAACAAGAACGTTGAATTGATTTTATATGCTTGTTTAATTTGTGTACATATCATTAATTTTTACGAGCACTGTCTCTACTAGCATTTGTAATTGTCCAATTTATATTGCATAATTAAACTCTGTGTAATGTGAAAGTTGTTTGTTCATACAATGTCATATATACAAGGATTAAGATTAACGGTCTACATAGTAAAGAACCGTTTAAATCTTTAATATCATTTGGTTGAAAAAAAAGAAACGGCAGGTGATGTCCCATACAACAAGTTCCAAATAACTTTGTAGTAACTACAACATACAGGAACATCTAATTTCTCCTAATTCAATTTTGTAAACTTTTACTTTGATACAAATGAAATATTAAAGATGCATAAAAGTAAGAGTAAAAATAAGTCAGTTATGTGTATAAATAGCTTAAGACCTTTGCAAAAATCCAAAATTGAAAGATAAAATCTACGATGCAGTGAAGCTGCGTTAATATCACAACCTAGGGAAGTAAGAAATTGTTTTAGGTGACTTAGAAACGCACCGGGATAAAATAAATGTCGTCTCTACGAACATGTTTTTATAATTTGTATAGTTACCAAACAATGCACATTTACCACATGGTTGGGAAAGACTATGCCACCATCTTGTGCTACGTTTTGCGAGTGCCAGCTTGCGGTAATACATAAATACTTTACCAAGTGTTTACAGGCATTTCTAAGTAACGACAGAATATGATTGAATAAGAGAACTACCATTTCTTGGTAATTGTAGAAACGCAGAAAATCCCGCAGTCCAAGTTCCTTTGGATAAGTTTCTGCTTCATTCCTTGTCGTTGTTTCTTTATTATCTGCAAACTATTTACTGGCGTTTGCTGTTTAGGGAAATAATATTTCAGAATTGTAGATAGCACATTTGCTGACAGAGTGATACACGACAGGTGGTGTTACTCAAGTAAGCAAATTTTCATAAATCATAAAACCGTGCGACGCACTTGATTGTCTGTTCTTTTTTGAAAACTTTGCACAAAACCATACCAACAGAAGCACCGAGCTATAGCGTGTATAGTGAGTACTTAAACCTGTAGCCATACGTGGCTGTTTAATTGACTACATAATGCAAGGTTGCGTATTCTTCCCTGTCAGTACAGGAACCAATATACAGTAGAAGCATAGCTGAACGCAAATTCCAAATCGCATTACCAGCAATCCAGTAAGAAAACAGTCGGCTGCTGAAGGTAAACCAAATGATTGCAAATGTCGAAACTCCTTGACGCACACGTTTACCTTATGCATACGTTTGCTTTACCATACGTTTACGTTTTCACGTACACCTTGACGCACAAAGCGGACAATTAATTAATAGAAAAATGCAGTTAGTACGTGTTAATTAATGAAAACACGTGCGGTAGTTTCAGCAACAACACGTAACTTAAAAAAACATGACGAATTGGCACAAAAATACAAGAGATCATGGCGATGTCGCCAGAAACCCAAATGTCTTTGTACATGATGCCTTAAATTTATTTGACTAAAGTTTCTCCAAAGTAATCTCCCAACCTGCTTTAAACAAGAGTCGACGTGCTTGGCAAACAAACCGATGCGGACGCTTGTAATTTTCGTTAACTTTTAACCTTTAACCTCAAGTTCCCTGATAAAGGTTACACAAAAAATCAAAGTTTAAAGACAAGCAGAAAAGATTTTGTGGCCAAAAGAAAAGTTGAGTTTGTTGATTTATGAAGTTTTTTTATGTGTGTTTGTGTGACAAGGCTTTTAAAATTGTTCAATTTAAGGGAAATAAAAAAGGAAAATTGCACTGACTGCTTACAGTGTTATGAATTTAACCTTATGAAATAACCTTGTTTTGTTAATATTTGACTAAACATGGCTGGGTTATATAAGTTAGAATGTCTACCATGATGTAGTTTTGAAAGAGGAACGCTGTTAACAGCGTTTTCAGCAAAATGATTACTTTAAAAGCAAAATATTTTCAACGGAAAAAGGGCATCCAGGCCGGATAGCGACTGTCAAAACAGCGACTGTCATAATGGCGACTTCATAATAGCGACGTAATCAAGTGAGCGACATTCCAAACAGCGATTGTATAAATGCCGACCGCATTAAAACAGCGACTGTTATGATAGCGACTTAACTAGGCTTACCATATTTTTTTGATTGAAAAGCAGAGACCTGACTCAGCGAATGAAAAGATACGTGACAATGAACACACGAATCACTGTTGTACAGCAAAATCGAGGCCAGTATGATCTGCGGCAGTTCCTTCGAGCCCTTGCTCACAATTTAGAAATAAATGTGGCTTGATTTTTATTGCAAGACTTTTGGTTGTTTTAAAGTCCCTTTTGGTTTCAATCTTTTTCTAGACCCTGAATTTTATTGCAAGGCTTGACGACTTTCTGTTGTTTGGCTTGACTAGCCTATTTCTTTTTAAATCATGTGACTTCTATGGATAGTCCAAATAAAATGTTGTTTTAAAGTCCCTTTTGGTTTCAATCTTTCACTACGCAGTGTTTGCCTGTTTGTGCGTGCATACGTGTGTAGAGAGGTGTGGGGGATGGAAGGTATGTGTGGAGGGGGTGAAAGAGTGCGTGTGCGCGTAAGCCTTGGATTTAATAAAAGAAGTGAGGTCGCTGTTGTGGCAGTCGCTGTTTTATATGAATCGCTGTCGTGTAGTCGCTCTATTGACAGTCGCTGTTTTAAATGAATCGCTGTCGTGTGGTCGCTCTATTGACAGTCGCTGTTCTGACAGTCGCTATTTGGAACCCGAGCCCGGAAAAAGGTACAAATAATCAATTTGGTTAAGTGGGTGAAAGTTGTGAACCTCGGAAAAGCATGCCTAGTCAAGATACGTCATCTGACAGTAGTTGGTTAGTCGTCAACATAAACATCATCATATATGATTCATGCTTATGCTGAATCTTACCGTGTAACTTATAGCAATATCCGGTGCGTCATGTTTTATATCATAACATTATGACGTTTTAATGCAATGACTTGCACATATGAACGATGGTTATTGTTAGCAGTTCATTAGGTGACTATCGTATTTGAGTATGCCAGAAGAGCACATTTGGAACAAACCGAAAGATTTGTTGGTATTCTATGTCAATGGAAAAAAGGTGAAGAAAAATGTCGAGATAATAGAGCACTTCGAAGTAATACAACTAAAGTCCGAACTATATAGAGTTGTGAGAATGTGAAATTAGCTCGGACGTGTGAGGTACCAACATTTTGACTTTGCGGTTTGGAAGAATAGTAAAGAACCCTACTTGTGACTTCAAGGCTAAACAAACAAAGAAATTTATATCTAATCAAAATTTTGTAGAATATTAGACTATGCCTACATGTCCCACACTTATATACGTTCACGTTATCCGTACATAGATGCGTATAGAAGAAAGTATTTCACAGACGCCAATCGTGAGATAAATCTTTTAGGAACATAAAGTGGGATGTGGCGTGTACTCGTGTAATTAAGTAACAAGTGTTTTTAATAAATCAATGGAAAGATTGAGTGTGATCACGTGACACTCTGCAAATCAATTCCATAACTCGCAAGCAACAACGAGTAAAAACTAACAAATGCCAGTAAAAATTAATGACATACGAAAATTCTGCAAATGACCGGTTGTACTTGAGTATTTGAAAAGAGTTTTCTTGCTACGTTAAAGTTATTTTTTACCTGAACAAAAATTTACTGTTGTGGTAAACTGAAAAGAGAAGTTACGCTTGAAATTAACGACGTTTGTTCCAGGCCTTTAGTTTTAGGCTCTTTCTCGACACACCACTGATCAAAACTAATAAGATCATTATCTTTATATAATTGATGCATATAAGACAAATAGACGTTTATTCTCAATGCCAAACAACTTTGTTTTATTGTATTAAATAAAAGCATTTTTAAGTTACTACTACAATTATTGTGCTTAAAGTTGGTAAATTGTCAAACAGTTGGTGAAGTTGTAAGATGGAGAATCTCAAGCTCATTATTCTTTTGTATACTGTACATATCATAAAAACCCTTAAGCTCATAGCGTTCCGCTACTACTAATGTGTCCAGAACCATGCGCTGTTACGTACTAATATTTATCTTTTTTTGCAATAATGAAACACCAAGATCTATAATTGCAAATCATCCTTGCAAAAATGTTAGTTTACTTCGTAACTATTGACATTGGCGGCAAGCAACATAACAAAACTATACTCTGACATAATGCAACAAGGAGGCTTTTTACAACCTACTTCTTGCCTTGTTATTAAGCTTATCATAAAATGGCTGGTAAATGTTTGGGAAGTGTTAAAAGCTGGAGTGTTTTCAATGAAAAGTAAATGATAAGTTGAAACTTTGTTTGTAGATCATTGAACAAAATGCGGATCCTGAGGTTTCTCTTTTAACTTATTTGAGAACAAAGCGTGAGTATTTACACCAGTGATTATTTAGGCTATGTTAAACTTTAAAACTTTTGCAAAAAAAAACGAAAAAACGCACAACAATTGATAAAAACCATTAAGTTATCAATGAAGTATTTCTTATTTCTTCTGTAGTCAGATTAACCGGGACCAAGCTAGGATGCGGGGAAGGAGGTTGTGGAGCTTGCACTGTCATGGTGTCCAGATGGAGCGGTTTTGAAGGAAGAATAATGTGAGTATAAATATAGATTGTTTTGAAAGTTCTTCATACTATTATATACACTACTGTGTTTGTTAATAACGTACCGACACTACGTATTTAAATTTGCAAACAAAGCAAAGCATTCAACAACAAAGTTTCGACGAATATCAGTTTCACGATTCCCTTGTTATTGTAAATGGCATTAAATGCTTCTCTTTTGTTAGTCACATTTCAGTTAACGCCTGCCTAGCACCAGTTGTATCAATGCATGAATGTGCTGTTACAACGGTAGAAGGAATAGGAAGCACAAAAACAAAGCTTCACCCAGTTCAGGTCAGCATTAAACATGTATTTCACTTGCGTTGTATTTTATGCAGAATGCAAGAATGAGCAAGTTTTAAAATTTAACTTTAGTAAATAGTTGTCTACTTTTTTAAAACAGGAACGTCTGGCTGACTTTCATGGATCGCAATGCGGTTTCTGTACTCCTGGCATTGTTATGTCGATGTATACCTTGTTACGTAATAAAACAGTTCCGACCTCACATGACATCGAAATGTCGCTTCAAGGCAATTTATGTCGATGTACAGGCTATCGTCCGATATTGAGCGGTCAGTCAGCTTTCATCCCAGTCAAAATGTTGAAATACTTATTGCAATGTCCGTTATTGCCTTGCCAATAATTTACGAATATAATCCAAATGGAAATAATTTAATGGCAATCCAAATATTGGCTGAAAAATAGTAAAAGCAAGTAGTTCATCTTTTTTGTTTCAGCATTTAACACGTTTACAAACAAGAGCTCGTCAAAAGCTTCAGGGTGTCCAATGGGTGAAAAATGCTGCAAAAACTTGCAAAATGGCTGCAACAGTTAAGCATACCATATCTTACATTGACTTTTACACATAATTAAGACCACTTATTGGGTATCGACAGAGTTTAGTTTTTATACCTTGCAGTGAACGGAGAGTTTGCTGTAAATAGAGAGGAAAAATGTGAAGTTAGTGATGAAAGGCATATTGGTCAATATGCTCCTTATGACCCAACACAGGAACCCATATTTCCCCCAGAATTATTGGTAAAGCGTTCTTTTATTACAGTCATGAGAACGTTTACTTTTTTACTGTAGTTACAAAATAGATTAAAACAACTATGATATTGCTGAAAGTAAAGCACATTTTTAAGATGTAGTAGGCAAAAAATGTTTTGATTTTAATTATTCCTTACACTTTTGCTTAAACACATCCTTATCACTGCCCGAACCAAGTTTATGATCAATATTTTCCACGACGTGAAATAGTTTCTAAGGATCGAATAGATGCGAAACCAAGAAATCTTTATAAGAACACAATAGGCGGAATAAATTTTTAACACAACATGTTTTTTCAGATAACCAGCCAACAAAATGCTCCAGAACCTTTGAAATTTGAGAGCGAACGTGTCACGTGGTATAGACCAGTCACCTTGGACCAATTAACCGATTTAAAGGAAAAGTATCCACAAGCACATCTTGTTGTCGGCAACACTGAGATCGGAATAGAGATTTGGGTCAAAGGTCAACACCATCCTGTCATCGTTAGTCCTGCTTATGTAGACGAATTGGCGACCATAACTACCAATGAGATAGGTTGGGTATAAGTACAACTAAATTGCATTGGTGTTCATACGTATCTGTTTCCAAACAACGGTCCAAGCTAAACAATAAGTTAAACATTGTCTGATGAAACAGAATGTTCAGTTTATTAGTTTAGTGGCAGCTAAATCTTGTACAAGGCAAACAACAGCATTTTTTCGCCATAAAACATTAACTTTTTTAACTTTAACTTTATTTACTATCGTACGCAGTTAGCCATAATCTAGTGCAGCTTGCTTCCTGTTGGTTATTCGAGTTGATGTTAAAGGGGTGTGTTTGTTATTTAGGTGTTACCATCGGCGCTTCATGTACATTAACGCAAATTTATTGCAAGCTTGAAGCAATAATAAAAGATCGGCCAACTTACGAGACCCAGCCAATGCAATCTGTCCTTGATACGCTTTATTGGTTTGCTGGGAACCAAATACGAAATGTTGCGGTAATTTTTTTTAAATTAAGTAATCAACGTTTTCATGTTTATTCATCTATTCTGTATGTATATTTGTATTAACTATTTCTGTGGTAAAGTAAAATACTGTTTAGCTTGACACAAAAAGCGAACATTATTCGCAAATCCTGCAAAATAAGAAACAAAATACTTTAACGCTTTCTCTCGTCCCACTTTTAGGTGTTAGGAGGCAACGTCATGACAGCAAGTCCTATATCTGACCTTAACCCTATTCTAATGACTTGCGAGAGCGAGGCAAAGTTCATGCTTCATTCCCGAGGTGAACGAACTTTGAAAATGGATCAACACTTTTTCCCGAGTTACAGAAAAACTGCAGCTGTACCTGGAGAAGTTTTAAAGTCCATCACTCTTCCTTTTACAATAACGGTACTTTGCTTAATAAATGTGATCTTCACCGAAAGTGTATGGAATGGACGTTTGTAACGATTTGAAAGTTAATAAACCTCTGATGTAAACGCAAAAGGTTGTGTGGTGCCTAACAAAACAAAACATGTTTCTAAAAGCAAAGTGCCCTCGTTTTGTGACTAGGATGAGTATATGAAGTTTTACATGCAATCGAAACGCCGAGAGGATGACATTGCGATTGTCAACGCTGCCATGCGCGTCAAGTTTTATCCAGGAACAAGTAAAGTGGAAACATTTGTCTCCGCGTTTGGTGGCATGGCTGCAACATCAATCATGCCGTCTGAAATGATGAAGAAAATGCAAGATAGGTATGACCCAAAGTGTTTCTGTTTTCAACTAGGTTAATGAAAAGCATGGTATGTCCATCTGCATATACAGTATTATACGTTAAAGCTACATTTTACAAATACCAGATGTCAGCAAAATTTGGCTGCTTTATAAAAACGTTTTCCTGAATTTTTTCTACATTAGGGACTGGGATGAAGCATTGCTGGAGGATGGAATTAAATGGCTTGCTGAGGATCTTCCTCTTCTACTGAGTGCTCCTGGAGGAATGGTGGAGTACAGAGAAGCTCTCGCAGCCAGTTTTTTCTTTAAGTTCTTTGTCCATGTCAAGGAAAGTTTGATCAGAGATGGACTGGCCAACGTAAGATTTGCTTGAACTTTATAACTAAAGGTTTCGTTTTTTCTCAATTTAAAACTTACAGAGTTGCTTGTCAACTGAAGAAGAGTCTACGACAGATCGCCTTGGTGGTAATCATCACAATTGCTTAGGCACGCAGACGTTTGAAGAGGTAAACGAAGAAAGACATAGTTTATGATTTTAGTGGTTTGTTTTGTTACACAGACTGCTTTTATTGGTCGGGCATATTACACTTTATTGAAGGTGAAGCGAACTTTTTCACTTTCAACTTTCATAGCTTGGCTTTTCTATACCGCTTGGGGCAGCACTTGTTGTGCGTTGCATTAATTTACAGTTACTGTCTTTTGCGTAACTTTCTTTGTAAGTTGATTTGAACTTTGAGTAAAAGTCAGTGTAATTATTATAAATTTCTACTTGCTTACTCGAACATGGCACTTAAACCGGCCAAAAAAATGTTCAATGTTCTAAACTCTAAAGGTTATTTTAAATCTCTGCGTGATTAAAAGGTGCCCGCAGACCAACCAGCTGATGATCCCGTCGGAAGGCCAATGAAGCATATTTCAGCTGAAAAGCAAGTGACCGGAGAAGCAATTTACTTGGATGACATTCCTCCTTATGCTGGTACGTATAGAGGATAAGACATAGAACAACCTAACCGTTTTAAGCGTTCTGAATTCGTCCCATTACATTAACCTATGAAGTCTGTTGAATTACTGTATTGTAAGTATAATAACTTATTGCTTACTACTTTAATTTCTTTTAACTAAACGCTGTTTGTTGACAGATGAGTTGTATTTGTGCTTGGTGACAAGTACAAGAGCTCATGCTTACATTCGAGGTGTTAATATTGACGAGGCTAAAACAACATCGGGCTTTGTCACCTACGTAAATTATCGTGACGTACCTGGTTCCAATAATGTTGGAATTGACAAACAGGATCAAGTTTTTGCCAAAGACAAGGCACATATTGTGCTAGTTTTATTGTAACTGTTGTGAACTTTATGGCCCATGGCCAATGGAATGACTGTTAACCGTAGACTTAAATATATTCACCTAGAATAAGTATTTTTGTGTGACAAAAAGCCGCTTATTTTAGCAAAAGTATTGTATTAACAACATATCCTTTCTAGGTAACCCACGTTGGTCATGTCATTGGTGCTGTGGTTGCAGATAATCATGCGCATGCGCAGAGAGCAGCTAGGTTGGTAAGAGTTGAGTATGAAGACATAAAGACAAGAATAATAACAATTGAGGTATGTTTTGTTTCGTTTAATGAAAGCTTTGCAGAAAATTCTTAAGTGCTTTGATTTTAAAATGATTGGCTTGCAAGCCGAATTACCTACAAGTTGTTTTATCGGTAATTCTCAAACTAAAGTAATCAAGTTTAGGAAGCAATAGAGCATGAATCTTACTACAAACCTATCAGCAAGATCAAGCAGGGAGATGTGGAAAAGGTGATGGCATTTTGCGATCACGTCATTAGTGGCGAATGCAGGTATAAGCGAGAATTCAGATGCCAATGAAGCTACTAAATCGCTGTTTCTCCTAAACTGATCCCTTTTTTATTACATTATGCCGCTTTCTACGTGGCAAACTCTTCTTGTAACTCACTACCATTTGTTCGTAGAATTGCTGGCCAAGAACATTTCTACTTGGAAACGCAAGCATGTCTTGCAGTGCCAAAGGGAGAGGACGGAGAAATGGAAATATTTGCTTCCTCACAAAATCCTACTGCACTACAGCTTGACGTGAGCACATTTTGTCAATAAATCGCATTACTGTTTGATTTGAACAAAAATATTTCAGTACTCAGATTAATGAGAGAAGATCCTCGATTAATTTTTTCAGTTTTGAAAAGTTGCAATAAGCATACCAAAAGTAATAAGCTATAAACTATAAAAAAAGTTAAGTTATTGTTAAAGAATTTACATTGAGCGTAATTTTGAAACAGTTCAAAAAGTTTTAACGTTTTATGAATACTTTTTCAGGCTGCAAGTGCTTTAGGCGTTGAGTGCAATAAAATCGTGGTGAGAGTAAAGCGAATGGGTGGGGGGTTTGGTGGAAAAGAGACACGATACAACGTTTTGTCCAACCCTGTCATTGTAGCCGCTAACAAGTAAGAAAGCGTCTTTAAAACCACGCTGTTAAAATGTGAAACAATGAAAATATACTTACTGTATAAGCTAATTTTCTTTGCTTATACAAATACAGTTATAAAACCCATAACCAATAAAATTTCTCAATAAACACCTGTATGTGGTTGATTTGAAAAACGTTACTGAAGTTTCTTCAAAAACCATTGCCAAAACATAATTACACATAAACAACAATTATTAGATGTGGGAAGCCCGTGAGATGTATGCTAACCAGACAGGAAGACATGCTTTTAACTGGGCAACGCCATGCCTTCCTTTCTAAATATAAGGTAAGTTAATTTGCTCCGGTTTTGAAACTGTAGGCAACATCAGTAGACGAAAGCTGAAAATATGGTGTTTAACCTTCGTCAGACTGCATATTTTTACACCGCTAACAGGCGGCATGGGTACAATTGTACCCACGTACATTTTCCATTGAAATTTACAAGTTAGTTATATTTTTTGTACGGTATGCCGTATTTATTGGTCAGAGCGTTTAAATACTGTGCTCTAGGGAAGTATAGCACGTGTTGCTGCACCAGTTCTCTCTCCATTCCCCTTTTATTTTTATCATCCTTTCTGCCCCTGCGATCAGCTATCGTTTGTTATCTCCCTTCGTTATCTTCGTTATCCTTCGTTCGTTATCTCCCTTCGTCTCTTGCCTTAGATAAGACAAGGCACGTGCAGTATTAGAGTTTTTGATTATATTTGAGTAGGACTAGTAGGAATTGGTAAGTTTTCTGCCGGAATTGGTTAGGTGTAAACTGTAGATTGAAAATTGGTTGTACTGTAGGCTATAAGTTTTGGAAGGTTGGTGAAGAAATCATGAGTGATGGTGATGCTGAATCTAGCATTTATGGAAATCGAGGAGCTACACCGATTGTTGGCAGTTGCTATGTCTGCAGAGATCAGAAACGAAAACGACGTAAAACCAGGAAAGGCTGCGTGGCTTGCGTTCAGCCTGTGTGCGACGAACACTCCATAACAAAAACAAAGTGTATTACTTGTGACACTGACTAAACCCATCTCGACTAAGTTTTCTTTCATATTTCTGTGTCAAATAAATCATTTCTGTACTCTGTTTCATTCAACATTCAAAAAATTGTCTTTGTGTTATGTATACTGGCATTATTTAGATACACAATGTGCAAGGGTACAATTGTACCCATACCGCCTGTTAAGGGTGTAAAAACAACTCGACCCTAAATCTCGGTAACGTGCAAAGATTTTTTGCCGACATTTAGTCTGCATAATCTAACACAGAAATGTAGAGATGTCAGGAAGTTTCAGGTCTCTCGGGTTTCTAGAAAAAAGACTGTCGTATTTTAAAATTGGAATGGGTACAATTGTACCCATGCAGCCGGACGAAGGTTAAACAATGATGGTTTACCTATCTGCTGATGCTTCTTCACCTTTACTGTATCAAAAAACAATATGTTTCTTTTTTCTTTAGGTTGGTTTTAATAAGGAAGGGAAGATTTTAGCTCTTGAAAACGATTTGTACTCAAACTGCGGAAACAGTTTGGATCTTTCCACAGGAGTGATGGGTCGCGCCTTGTTTCACTCAGACAACTGCTACAAGTTTGCTTTAAACAACATTAAAATTTTTAAGGGTTTCAATTTCAATAATATTTGTTGCAATTTTTGCTTCCAATTTTGTACTAGATTTATACAAATTATGCGGACTACTTTAGAAGACCTTAGCCCATTATGTAAAAAATATGTCCTTAAATTGGTGTATAAATGTAGAATACCAAATGTCAGCCTAAGAGGTTTCATGTGTCGAACCAACCTTGCGTCCAACACCGCTTTTCGTGGATTTGGTGGGCCCCAAGGCTTGCTTATCGCTGAAGAGTGGATCACAAGAATGGCGGCAGTTTTACATGTGGCCCCAGAAAAAGTATGGACACTCTTAAAAGAGCACTTTTGATTCATTCGTTCAAATCCGTTAAATCTGGAAAGTTGTTATGTTTTATATTTCTTTTGTACTTCCAAATGACAAACGACAACAGAATGCAGTAATATAGTGACAACAAAAATTTAGTCGACATTTGCATCTGGTGTTATTACAACAGAACCTATGCTCTTATCTATCACCGGTTTAATATTAAACAATGGATTTTTAGGTTAGAGAAATAAACTTGTACAGAGAAGGCGACGTTACACACTTCGGTCAAAAGCTTGAAAATTTTCTTGCCAGAAAATGCTGGTATGAATGCTTGCAGCGTGCAATGTTTGACAAAAGGAAAGCAGAGATTGATATCTACAACAATAATTCAAGGTAGGTAACAGAGACTGATTGTTTTGCAAATTGTGCAGGCTTGTAGTAAGATGAGGCAAACAAAACTGTCATAGGGTGGGATAGGAACGCGAAAAAATGTTTTTCAATGCAAAAATTCCGAAATACGCTCAACAAGCACTTGCTTTGTAAAGGTTTTAGTGTTAAAACAACAAAGTGTGATGGCTTTTATCTCAAATATTTCTAACAAAGGTGGCGAAAACGAGGTATTTCTTGCATTCCGACAAAATTTGGCATCTCATTTAACGCACTGCATCTCAACCAGGCTGGGGCACTGGTGCATGTTTACAGAGACGGATCAGTTCTAGTTACTCATGGAGGAACCGAAATGGGACAAGGGCTGCACACAAAAATGTTCCAAGTTAGTATAATATATAAGTTATTAACTTTGCATGCTCTGCCAATGAATAAAGCAATGAAAATAACAAAGAGAACCTGACTTTTACAGATTGCAAGTCGCTGCCTGGGTGTACCACATTCAAGAATACATCTTTCTGAAACAAGCACCAGCACCGTTCCGAACACATCTCCTACAGCTGCTAGCGTTAGTTCTGACATCAACGGCATGGCCGTGAAGGTAGGAAAAACAGAATCTAAAAATTTAGACACGGTAGGAGAAAATCACCATATCAAAAATCTGTCTTACTGCTTGCTTTTCAACACAGTTAATGAAAATATACGTTTAACTTGATTCATATCAGCTAAGTTATAATCTGGTTCTAAGCTGGTTAACTCTGGTTGTTTTCGCGTGCATGCTTCTAATACTTATAATACTTATTAATACTTTTAATACACATAATTATTTAAAACTTAACATGCTTCTAATACTAAATAATTTTTGAAGAATGCTTGTGAAATAATTAAAGAACGACTTCAACCTCTTCAAGCCAAGCATCCGAATTTAACTTGGAATAAAATTATCGAAAACGCGTACTTTGAACGGATTAGCCTCTCCGCAACAGGATTCTACAGGTAAACATATTGCAGTAATATATTCAGTGCCGATAGCGCCCTTTACGTTTATAAGATGATAGGCTAAATCCAGTCTCGGTGCTATTTCCCATGAGAGACTAGTATACGTCTGGGACAAAAACTTATCAAGGTAAAGCTAAAATAGAAATTGTTGCTAATTTGTTTGACATGATTTCAATTTCAACACATGCAAAACAATTTACTGTGTTAATACTTTATTAAAAGATAATTATTTTTAAACCTCTACAGTACGCCCGATATTTTTTCCGACTGGAACATGGAAACAGGAAAAGTTGGGATTTCAAAACCCTTCAGTTATTTTACATACGGTGCAGCGGCTTCTGAAGTTGAAATTGACTGCCTGACTGGAGATCACATCGTGCTCAGAACTGACATCGTCATGGATTTGGGAAGAAGTCTTAATCCAGGCATCGACATTGGTCAGGTGAGGTGTTTTCAATTTGAACAACGACCCGCTTATTACTTTGTTATCTTTTTCGTTCAACATCAAACAGTTTTGATTATATTATATACAGTTTAACGAAACAATACGTTTGTATCAAACAATTATCCAATCAACAACGTTTTTAAATTAAACAAATCTCCAACCTCATACTGTACATTTGAAATTTGGCAAAGTACCTTTGTTTTGTAGATTGAAGGAGCTTTTACTCAAGGGTATGGAATGATGACTTTGGAAGAACCACTTTACTCGCCAAAAGGAGAAATGCTCACAAGAGGACCAGGAACTTACAAGATTCCTGGTTTCGGGGATTGCCCTAAAGAGTTTAACGTACATTTGCTGAGAGGCGTTTCCAATGACAAAGCAATATTTTCATCCAAAGTAAGATTTCATACTCTATGAGAAATAACGTGTAAATATGTGTGAATAACTTTGTCAAATCTATATCTACTGTAAACAAAATATAACAAATCTACACAGGCTGTCGGAGAACCTCCGCTCTTCCTGGCATCATCAGTTTTTTTTGCGATAAAAGACGCGATTGGTTACGCCAGAGAAGACTCGGGATTGTCAAGACAGTTCCGACTGGATTCTCCAGCGTCAGCAGAACGTATTAGAATGTCTTGCGCTGACCGCTTCACCAAACAGGTTTTTTATTACAACTAATGACCAAAACTTTAAATTATCCAGGCTTTGAAAAAATAAAAATATTAACCAAAAATAACTAAAAATATTTTATAAATCTTACAAAAACTTATTATTAAATATTCAATAAATAAAAACTATTAATTAGATAAATAAAAATTATTAAATATTACATTTTATATTTTATATTAGAAAAATATGCATTAATAACCAAAACTATTTTATTCATTCGATGATGGAATGCAAGTTTTTTTTTTTAATATATGTTTCTTTTTTTTAGCACAAATTACATTCCAAAGATGACGACGCCTCCAACGCCACCCCATGGTCTGTTCAGGCGTAAATTTTTGTGAATAAATGAAATATGTTTAAGATATTGCTTACAAAGTTGATGGTGGCTGAATCATGTTAACCCAGTATATAGTAAAATAAAAAAATAAGATAGAGGTTTTCTTAGTACGCCTGAAGAAGCCAGCGTTTTTTACGACAGCTCGCGTAGAAGAATCATAAATAAAGCTAACCTTCAGTGTGCCAACCTATATCTTGGTTTTGATTTTGACATATTTTGTAGCAGTGACAAAATCATAAAATTTTATACATTAAATTTAATAAGATTAAACATAGTGATTGCCAATTTTGATTGCAGTTCACTTCAAATGCTACATATTTTCCATGCATTTCTACCGTATTTTATACGAACATTTCTGTATATCCACTTGATTTAAAAATAAGTAATTTATTGCTGTTAATTTTTGAATTTTGCAAATTATTTCGAGCTAATAAAGTAACACGATTGAAAGGTGCTATATTAGTTAAGTATTTCGAAAAAGATTTTTATTTTGGGCAGTTTTATATGTGATGGATGTTTAAAGTATGAAGTTTTTGTATCAATAATAAAGGTTGGTTGAACTGCGTAATCGTTTCCTGAAGTACACTAGAACAGTTAAAAATGTTAAGATATGCTTTATTTCAAAAGGTTACTGTGGGGAAAGTTTAACCTAAATTTAAAAAAAAAACATCTAAACAAGTTGCAATGGGTTAAGTAACGGGTAAATACTTTTAACTCTAGTGCCTTAGTCTCAACATTATTATTACATTATATTATATTATTATTTAATTATATTATATACAGGTATATATTAATATTTATTTATATTAATATAATATTTTTTAATTATAGTTAATTATTATTTAATTGTATTATTTAATTATTTTATTAATATTATATTTATATTAATTATATTATTTATACTATGTTTTTATTAATTATATTATTTATATTATTATTGTACTTATTTTATAATGTCATAATTAGCGTTATGATTTGCTCTCTCGCGTCCTCACGCAAAATAAAGATCTATATATTGATGATAAAAGGTTTAAAATGATACGTGCTAGTTGTTTTCTATATTGGTAAGCTATAAATGTAACTTAGACGTACTTCTGGTTTATGGCTTCGCTGTTATTTGCACTGTTTTAAGTTTGTGAATAATGCATGTGAAACAAAGTGAAAGAAAGTGGTTAGAGCGTTATCTTGTGCAAATTATGGTGTTTAAACGCAAATTTTTTAAACAATTTTAAGTAATGTTCTTTATTGTTCTTATTTCAACATAATGTTCTTTATTCACAACATTTCACAAGGTATTTGCTCACCCGTTACATCTACTTCCTTTGACTGATTTTCTAGGGTTACTGAAACAATATGGATCAGAAAAGTATAGCTTATAGCAAGGACCAACTTTTATTTACTTTGAAATGTTATGTAGATCTTGCAACTGACGTTTATAACAGAACTTAAAAATCGGAAAGCAGAGGCATAATTTTTTCTAAAAATAATACGTATAATGTGCCAGATACTTAGAAATCTTGACACGTTTAAAGATTCTTGTGTCTTTTGGATTACAAAGCAACTATGCTGGAGTTGTTTGATTTTGATAAAGGGTTGGCTTATTGTTATACATACTGTATGTAATGTCATATTTCTCTAATTTGTAAGAACCAAGCAGTCGTATTCATGACCATTTTTTCGGTTTTGTTTAAAGAAATCTTTTCTTGTTACGTTATTTATTTATGAGAAAGTCTTTAAAACGAAAATCATGATTCTTGAATGAGAATTCTTCGTTACGCTTTATTAGAAACAAATTTCTTGTAATGTTATTGACCTAATTTTGAAGTTGTGCGTACATAATTTTGTTATGCATAATTTTACCAAAACTGCATAAAAAAGTGGCCCTGCCTATGGAGTCAGCGGCAATGAAATGAAAAGAACGTGACGAATTCGACTATGCAAAAAAATGAATAGGAATAGGTATGATTAATAGTTAATAGGTGTTAAATTAATAATAATAGCTGCCATGTGGGTGGCGGTAACATGGTTAAAATGCCATAGTGACATGGTAAAATGGCTTTTAATATGTTCCGTTTAAAATAACCCACTGGCAACCGGGGGACATTTTTCGTTTCCACACAAGACGGCCAAAACACACACTACAAGTCACTGCTTCTACCTGTAGACTATAACGACATTGAGCAACTCTAAAAAATTGCCAAATTGAAGTAAACTGCAAATCGTAGGAGCGCTTTCCGTGATGCGTGGCGATGGCATTCTCAGTCGGCTTGTCTTGACGTTCGACTCTGCCTTTTCATTATTACTCTGTTTCGGTGTCGTATGACAGAACTAGTCTACCCGTCAGCAGTAGATCTTAAAGGCGGAACGAATATACCTCTGTTGTGGGCGATGTTTTCTTAAGTTGTTCTGAGGGCAGTTAACCTGACGAGGCGCGTAACCGTATTCTTTGAAAATATTTTCCATGTTCTATTTATAATGTAGATAATGATCGCGCAAGAACACGCGTTGATTGGCAAACAATCACGCTTCGCTCTGAACAAGTAAATTTCGTAGTTTTATTAGGATAGCATTAGTGTTATATAGTTTTATCAGCAATACTTGCAAGCGAAAAGCATAACCTAGTTTTAATCAAAATATACAGCTGATGAGTGTTTATGTTTAAGTCGTCAGAATGGCCCAAAACGAGGTAAGTAAAGTCGTTAGGCCGATCGCCACTATCAATATGTTTCATCACCTGGTTATCCTCTCTCATATTTTAATGGAATGTATTGTTATTGGGATATTCGTCCACGCCAGAGTAACGATTTGATTGAAGTGGTGTTCACTGACTTTGACTTTGATGTTGCAGATTTGCTTGAAGTATACCATGGTACAACGTAACTTCACAATTCCCATTTAAATCTCCCCATGTAAACATTTACTTTAATAGCGATTATACAGCAACAGGACGAGGGTTTCAGGCCAAGTACCGGTGTGTGCCCGTTGATGAGGTTGAATCAATTGATTTTGGTACACCATGTCCCATGAAGTATTACGCTTGTTATGAAAGTGGCAACGAATACCTTTATGGCGACATATGGCGTGCGTGGTGTCTGATTCTGCCCGTTATAAGTAATTCTTCATCTATTGAATTAAAAATAGCTCGTTCTTATATTCCCAATGGTGTTACCCAACTCACTGTAAACTGGGGTTTTGAAAACCATCACACATTTCTATGACGTAAGAGATTATTCCCTAGGAACATACTCATATTCGGATTTGTATGTTCGTTTAAGCCCCAATCAAAATGCTACTTCTAATTATGTTAGTGTCTCTTACGAAGTGATACATGAGACTTGACGTAATATCTTGATTGACAGGTAGCGATGTTAAGCACCTGGTTATCATGGTAACATTAATTTTATAGGTTTGTTTGTGCATTACAAACAAGAACGTTGAATTGATTTTATATGCTTGTTTAATTTGTGTACATGTAATATAACTTTTTCTTTCGTGTAGCCAGGCTCAATTTCCACATTCACGGTGAACCGCGACACCACCAGTAAAACCCAAGAAATCAACTCATTTTATTCAACAGCCTCTACTACCCAAAACCAAAACCGACCTGCTCAAATCACTTAACGAACGGCTTTTATAGGGCACAAACGGCAAGGCGCCAAATTAGTGATAAGATAAAAGTGCACAAAACGTGAGACAAACAACGGTAATTGCAACCAATCAACGCACTAGAGAACAAACTCACAAAAACGGTAAAATACAAAATAGTGTGAATAACGCGTGACATAATTTCGTTACACTCCCCACACCTTAAATATTTACCCACCTGGGTAATTTCTACCCAACATCCCAAGATAAGTCTCTCAAAGTCGTTCCACTCAGGTGAAGTGCAGAGAACTGGTAACAGCAAGTGCTCAATGATTGACAAACATCAACGAAACCGTCAACGGTAGGTGAATTCCACGTAGTGAGTGAAAGCCTTATCATTCTGCCGGAAACGACGTTGGTTACGACCACTTCCCAGTTTGTAGCGTTGTCTTCTTGAACTTGGTGTACGCTGTCCGGAAATCCGGGGTGAGAAACGACGAGCGCTGAATTTGAATACTTCAACGCAAGGTTCAGTTCTTGTTTAGCAGGAAGTACGTCGGCTTTCTCAGTTGTAATATCTTCGTCGTTAATTTGTGTGGTCAATTCAGCGTCAGGCGTGTTCGTCTTTTGGAGCGCTGTCTGCGGGGTTATTAAGAATTTGCAAAGTGCGTCAAAATCTTTTTCGTCGAACACTCGTTCGGGAAGTTGCATGACTTGCCGCGGGTCACGTAAGCCCTTCACCACGCAAAGGAACATCAAGAAATTGAGGACATGTTCATCCTCTTCAGCAGGATAAGCTCGCTTGCCCAAAGTCTTCACTTTTAAAACAAAGTCACAAGCAGATTCATGATCTAGCTGACATGTGCGAAGAAAGGATCTTCGCATTCTAAACACAGCACTTTGTCCATCCACCGCTAGCTCGATCAGGTAAACGAGATCATCAAAGTCGCCTTTCCTGACAGCGGCGTCATCTTGCTCTAGAAGTAAGGTTTCTTCTATAGAAGCTAATAAAAATGCTTTTTTCTCTTCTTCAGGAAAGTTGGTAAGGCGACAATATGACTTGAACAGGTAAATAAACTTTTCCAAATCGTCGCCTCTTCGGTAAAATGGTCGTGGCACAAACAGTCTTGGGTCCATGATTTCTCAGGTAACTTCTTCTCAGCGGTTGTGGAATTTGTTACAGATTTTCTATTGCCAGGTCCTTCTCCACCGCTTTCACGGCCCACTCAAAGCCAACAGGCCTCTTTTAATGAAGTCCGATTGCATTTCGATAACAGATAAAAATACTCCGCTTTTGCTTTTGGGGCTTGACTTTCGGTGCACACGTTTTACAATAAAATAGTAAAATATAATAAAGCAACCAGGGCAGTTCTGAGTGACCAACAAACACGACAGGTCCACTTCCTAAACGCCCATTCCACGACTGCCATGAAAGCCACCTTTTTCTCGCCAGATCGTCTCTCCCGCCTGAAGCCCATGCGGGAGACCAACCGAAAACAGGACACGTTTGAATCTGCACTGGACCACATCGAAACACTTGAGGCGGTATAAACAACGTGAAAAAACAGTGGACAAGCGAAATCAATAAAATCGGATCATCAAGAGAAATAACAAACAGAATAAAAGTTAACTGATAACTAAGGAAAACAAAGGCGTGGGAAGATGCACGAAAACAAACAAACAATAGTGCGAAATATTATTTCGCCACACACATATCATTAATTTTTACGAGCACTGTCTCTAATAGCATTTGTATTTTTGCAATTTATATTTTATAATTAAACTCTGTGTAATGTGAAATTTGTTTGTTCATACAATGTCATATACACAAGGATTAATATTAACGGTCTACATAGTAAGGAACCGTTTAAATCTTTAATATCATTTGGTAGAAAAAAAAGAAATGGCAGGTGGTGTCCCATACAGCAAGTTCCAAGTAACTTTGTAGTAACTGCAACATACAGGAATATCTCATTTCTCTTAATGCACTTTTGAAAACTTTTACTTTGATACAAAGAAAATATTAAAGATGTATAAAAGTAAGAGTAAAAATAAGTCAGTTATGTGTATAAATAGTTTAAGACCTTTGCAAAAAATCCACAATTGAAAGATAAAATGTACGATGCAGTGAGGCTGCGTTATTACCACAACCTCGGCAAGTAAGAAATTGTTTTAGGCGACGTAGGAATGTACCGGGATGAAATAAATGTCGTCACTACGAAAATGTTTTAATAATTTGTGTAGTTACCAAACAATGCACATTTACCACATGGTTGGGAAAGACTTTGCCACCATCTTGTGCTACGTTTTGCGAGTGCCAGCTGGTGGTAATACATAAATACTTTACCAAGTGTTTACGGGCATTTCTAAGTAACGGCAAAATGTGATTGAATAAGAGAACTACCTATTTTTGGTAATTGTAGAAACGCAGAAAATCCCGCAGTCCAGATAACTTTTAATAAGTTTCTACTTCAATCCTTGTTGTTGTTTATTTCTTCATCTTCAAAATATTTACTGGCGTTTGCTGTTTGGGGCAATAATATTTCGGAATTGTAGATAACGCATTTGTTGGCAGAGTGATACACGACAGGTGGTGTCACTCAAGTAAGCAAATTTTCATAAATCGTAAAATCGTGCGGCGCGCTTGATTGTCTGTTCTTTTTTGCAAACTTTTGAACAAAACCATACCATAAACAGAATATTCTTTCCCTTAAACCAAAAACATCCTTTCCAGGGAGACTTCGTGAAAGTTGAGAAGCTCCGAGCTATAACGTGTATAGTAAGTACTTAAACCTGTAGTCATACGTGGCTGTTTAATTGACTACGTAATGCAAGGTTGCGTATTCTTCCCTGTCAGTGCAGGAACCAATATACAGTAGAAGCATAGATAAACGCAAATTCCAAATTGTATTACCAGAAACCCAGTAAGAAAACAGTCGACTGTTGAAGGTAAACCAATTAATTGCAAATGTCAAAACGCGTTGACGCAAATGTTTACCTTATGCATACGTTTGCCTTACCATACATTTACGTTCTCACGTACATCTTGACGCACGAAGCGGACAATTAATTAACAGAAAAATGCAGCTAGTACGTGTTAATTAATGAAAACAAGTGCGGTAGTTTCAGAAACAACGCGTAGCTTAAAGAAACATAACGATTGGCACAAAAATACAAGAGATCATAGCGATGTCGCAACAAACCCAAATGTTTTTGTACATGATGCCTTAAATTTATTTGACTAAAGTTTCTCCAAAGTAATCCATCCCAACCTGCTTTAAACAAGAGTCGACGTGCTTGGCAAACAAACCGATGCGGACGCTTGTAAATTTCGTTAACTTTTAGCCCTAAGTTCTCTGATAAAGGTTACACAAAAAATCAAAGTTCAAAGACAAGCAGAAAAGATTTTGTGGCCAAAAGAAAAGTTAAGTTTGTTGATTTAAGAAGTTTTCTTATGTGTGGTTGTGTGACAACGCTTTTAAAATTGTTCAATTTAAGGGAAATAAAAGAGGACAAATGCACTGACTGCTTACAGTGTTATGAATATAACCTTATTACTTTAGATAACCTTGTTTTGTTAATATTTGACCTAACATGGCTGGTTTATATAACTTAAAATTTCTACTAATGATGTAGTTTTAAAAGAGGAACGCCGTTAACAGCGTTTTCAGCAAAATGATTGCTTTAAAAGCAAAAGATTTTCAGCCAAAAAAGGTACAATTAGTCAATTTGGTTAAGTGAGTGAAAGCTGTGAACATCGGAAATGCATGCCTATAGTCAAGATACGTCATTTGACAGCAGTTGGTTAATCGTTAACATAAACATCATAATACATGATTCATGCATATGCTGAATCTTACCGCATAACTCGTTATAACAATATCCGGCGCGTCATGTCTTATATCACAACATTATGACGTTTAAATATAATAAATTGCACATACAAGCGATGTTTATTGTTAACGGTTCATTAGGTGAATATCGTATTTGAATATGTCAGAAGAGCACATTTGGAACAGACCGAAAGATTTCTTGGTATTCTATGTCAATGGAAAAAAGGTGAAGAAAAATGTCGAGTAATACAATTCAAGTTCAAAAGTTCAATATAATACAACTAAAGTCCGGGCTATATAGGGTTGGGAGAATGTGAAATTAGCTCGGACGTGTGAGGTACCAAGAACCCAAGTAAAAGACCCGACGTGTGACCCCGGAGCTAAACCAACACAGAAATATGTATTTAATGAAAATTTTGTAGAATATGAGACTATGCCTACATGTCCCACACTTATATTCGTTCACGTTATCCGTACATGGATGCGTATAGAAGAAATTATTTCACAGTGGGATAAATCGTGAGCCTATCGTGAGATAAATCTTTTAGGAACATAAAGTAGGATGTGACGTGTACTCGTGTAATTACATAACAAGTGTTTACAATAAATCAACGGAAAGATTGAGTGTGATCACGTGACACTCAGCAAATCAATTCCATAACTCGCAAGCAACAACGAGTAAAAACTAACAAATGCCAGTAGAAAGTAATGACGTATGAAAATTCTGAAAATGACCGGTTGTAATTGAGTATTTCAAAAGAGTTTTCTTGCTACGTTTGTATACTGTGCATTTCATAATAATTAATAACCCTTAAGCTCATAGCGTTCCGCGACTACTAATGTGTCCAGAACCGTGCGCTGTTACATACTAATATTTATCTTTCTTTTGCTATAATGAAACACCAGGATCTATAAGTACAAATCATCCTTGGAAAAATGTTAGTTTGCTTCTTAAGTATTGACATTGGCTACAAGCAACTTAGCAAAACTATACTCTGACATAATGCAACAAGGAAACTTTTTATTCCTGCTTCTTGCGTTTTTATTAAGCTTATCATAAAATGGCTGGTAAATTTTTGGGAGGAGTTAAAAGCTGGATTTTTTTCGATGAAAAGTAAATGATAAGTTGAAACTTTGTTTGTAGATCATTGAACACAATGCGGATCCTGAGGTGTCTCTTTTAACTTACTTGAGAGCAAAGCGTGAGTATGTAGACCAGTGATTATTTAGGCTATGTTATACTTTCAAACTTTTGCAAAAAAAAAAACGAAAAAACGCACAAGAATTGATAGGAACCATTAAATTAATTATCAATGAAGTATTTCTTATTTTTTCTGTAGTCAGATTAACCGGGACCAAGCTAGGATGCGGGGAAGGAGGTTGTGGAGCTTGCACTGTCATGGTGTCCAGATGGAGCCGTGATGAAAGAAGAATAATGTGAGTATAAATATAGGTTGTTTTGAAAGTTCTTTATACTGTTATATACACCACTGTGTTTGTTAATAACGTACCGACACTACGTATTTGAATTTGCAAACAAAGCAAAGCATTCAACAACAAAGTTTCGACAAATATCAGTTTCACGATTCCCTTGTTACTGTAAATGGCAACTTTAAATGCTTAATTGTTTCTCATTTGTTAGTCACATTTCCGTTAATGCCTGCCTAGCACCAGTTGTATCAATGCATGAATGTGCTGTTACAACGGTAGAAGGAATAGGAAGCACAAAAACAAAGCTTCACCCAGTTCAGGTCAGCATTAAACTTGTATTTCACTTGCATTGTATTTTATGTAGATTGCAAGAATGAGCATGTTTTAAAATTTAACTTTACTAAATAGTTATTTTCTTTTTTAAAACAGGAACGTCTGGCTGACTTTCATGGATCGCAATGCGGTTTCTGCACTCCTGGCATTGTTATGTCGATGTATACCTTGTTACGTAATAAAACAGTTCCGACCTCACATGACATCGAAATGTCACTTCAAGGCAATTTATGTCGATGTACAGGCTATCGTCCGATATTGAGCGGTCAGTCAGCTTTCATCCCAGTCAAAATGTTGAAATACTTATTGCAATGTCCGTTATTGCCTTGCCAATAATTTACGAATATAATCCAAATGGAAATAATTTAATGGCAATCCAAATATTTGCTGAAAAATAGTAAAAGCAAGTAGTTCATCTTTTTTGTTTCAGCATTTAACACGTTTACAAACAAGAGCTCGTCAAAAGCTTCAGGGTGTCCAATGGGTGAAAAATGCTGCAAAAACTTGCAAAATGGCTGCAACAGTTAAGCATACCATATCTTACATTGACTTTTACACATAGTTAAGACCACTTATTGGGTATCGACAGAGTTTAGTTTTTATACCTTGCAGTGAACGGAGAGTTTGCTGTAAATGGAAAGGAAAAATGTGAAGTTAATGATGAAAAGCATATTGGTCAATATGCTCCATACGACACAACACAGGAACCCATATTTCCCCCAGAATTATTGGTAAAGCGTTCTTTTATTACAGTCATGTAAAAGTTTACTTGTTTAGTGTAGTTACAAAATAGATTAAAGTAACTAAGATATTGCTGAAAGTACAATTTTTTAAGATGTAGTAAGCAAAAAATGTTTTGATTGCAAATATTCCTTACACTTTTGCTTATCACTGCCCGAACCAAGGATGGAAAAGATGCGAAACCAAAAAAAACTGTTATAAGAACACAATAGCGGAATAAATTTTTAACACAACAATTTTTTTCAGATAACCAGCCAACAAAATGCTCCAAAACCTTTGAAATTTGAGAGCGATCGTGTCACGTGGTATAGACCAGTCACCTTGGACCAATTAACCGACTTAAAGGAAAAGTATCCACGAGCACATCTTGTTGTCGGCAACACTGAGATCGGAATAGAGATTTGGGTCAAAGGTCAACACCATCCTGTCATCGTTTGTCCTGCTTACGTAGACGAATTGGCGACCATATCTACCAATGAAATAGGTTTGGCATAAGTACAACTAACTTGTATTGGTGTTCATACGTATTTGTTTCCAAACAACGGTCCAAGCTAAACAATAAGTTAAACATTGTCTGATCAAACAAAATGTTCAGTTTATTAGTTAAGCGGTAGCTAAATCTTGTACAAGGCAAACAACAGCATTTTTCCGCCATAAAACATTAACTTTTTTAACTTTAACTTTATTTACTATCATACACATTTAGCCATTGTCTAATGCAGCTTGCTTTCTATTAGTTATTCGAGTTGATGTTAAAGGGGTGTGTTTGTTACGTAGGCGTTACCATCGGCGCTTCATGTACATTAACGCAAATTTATTGCAAGCTTGAAGCAATCATAAAAGATCGGCCAACTTACGAGACCCAGCCAATGCAATCTGTTCTTGATTCGCTTTATTGGTTTGCTGGGAACCAAATACGAAATGTTGCGGTAGTTATTTTAAAATTAAGTAATCAACTTTCTGATGTTTATTCATCTATTCTGTGTGTATATTTGTATTAACTATCTGTGTGCTAAAGTAAAATACTGTTTAGCTTGACACAAAAAGCGAACATTATTCGAAAATCCTACAAAATAAGACACAAAATACTTTAACGCTTTCTCTCGACCCAATTTTAGGTGTTAGGAGGAAACGTCATGACAGCAAGTCCCATATCTGACCTTAACCCTATTCTAATGACTTGCGAGAGCGAGGCAAAATTCATGCTTCATTCCCGAGGTGAACGAACTTTGAAAATGGATCAAGATTTTTTCCCGAGTTACAGAAAAACTGCAGCTATACCTGGAGAAGTTTTAGAGTCCATCACTCTTCCATTTACAAAAACGGTACTTTGCTTAATGAATGTGATCGTCACCGAAAGTGAATGGAATGGACGTTTGTAATGATTTGAAAGTAAATAAACCTCTGATGTAAATGCAAAAGGTTGTGTGGTGCCTAACAAAACAAAACATGTTGCTAAAAGCAAAGTGCTCTCGTTTTGTGATTAGGATGAGTATATGAAGTTTTACATGCAATCGAAACGCCGAGAGGATGACATTGCGATTGTCAACGCTGCAATGCGTGTCAAGTTTTATCCAGGAACAAGTAAAGTGGAAAAATTTGTCTCCGCGTTTGGTGGCATGGCTGCAACATCAATCATGCCGTCTGAAATGATGAAGAAAATGCAAGATAGGTATGACCCCAAGTGTTTCTGTTTTTAACTAGGTTAATGAAAAGCATGGTAGGTCCATCTGCATATACAGTATTATACGTTAAAGCTACATTTTACAAATACCAAATGTCAGCAAAATTTGGCTGCTTTATAAAAACGTTTTCCTGAATTTTTTCTACATTAGGGACTGGGATGAAGCATTGCTGGAGGATGGAATTAAATGGCTTGCTGAGGATCTTCCTCTTCTACTGAGTGCTCCTGGAGGAATGGTGGAGTACAGAGAAGCTCTCGCAGCCAGTTTTTTCTTCAAGTTCTTTGTCCATGTCAAGGAAAGTTTAATCAGAGATGGACTGGCCAACGTAAGATTTACTTGAACTTTATAACTAAAGGTTTTGTTTTTTCTCAATTTAAAACTTACAGAGCTGCTTGTCAACTGAAGAAGACTCTACGACAGATCGCCTTGGTGGTAATCATCACAATTGCTTAGGCACGCAGACATTTGAAGAGGTAAACGAAGAAAGATATAGTTTATGATTTTAGTGGTTTGTTTTGTTACACAGACTGCTTTTATTGGTCGGCCATATTACACTTTATTGAGGTGAAGCGAACTTTTTCACTTTCAACTTTCATAGCTTGTCCTTTCTATACCGCTTGGGGCAGCACTTGTTGTGCGTAGCATTAATTTACAGTTACTGTCTTTTAGTCAACTTTCTTTGTAAGTTGATTTGAACTTTGAGTAAAAGTCAGTGTAATTATTATAAATTTCTACTTGCTTACTCGAACATGGCGCTTAAACCGGCCAAAAAAATGTTCAATGATCTAAAGGTAATTTAAAATCTCTGCGTGATTAAAAGGTGACCGCAGAACAACCAGCTGATGATCCCGTCGGAAGGCCAATGAAGCATATTTCAGCTGAAAAGCAAGTGACCGGAGAAGCAATTTACTTGGATGATATTCCTCCTTATGCTGGTACGTACAGAGGATAAGACATAGAACAACCTAACGGTTTTAAACGTTCTGAATCTGTCCCATTACATTAACCTATTAAGTCTGTTGAATTACTGTATTGTAAGTGCAATAACGTATTGCATACTACTTTAGTTTCTTATAACTAAAGGTTGTTTGTTGACAGATGAATTGTATTTGTGCTTGGTGACAAGTACAAGAGCTCATGCTTACATTCGAGGTGTTAATGTTGACGAAGCTAAAACAACACCGGGCTTTGTCACCTACGTAGATTATCGTGACGTACCTGGTTCCAATAATGTTGGAATTGACAAACAGGATCAAGTTTTTGCCAAGGACAAGGCACATATTGTGCTAGTTTTATTGTTACTGTTGTGAACTTTATGGCCCATGGCCAATGGAATGACTGTTAACCGTAGACTTAAATATATTCACCTAGAATAATTATTATTTTTGAATGACAAAAAGCCACTTTTTTAGCAAAAGTATTGTATTAACAACAAATCCTTTCTAGGTAACCCATGTTGGTCATGTCATTGGTGCTGTGGTTGCAGATAATCACGCGCATGCGCAGAGAGCTGCTCGGTTGGTAAAAGTTGAGTATGAAGACATAACGCCAAGAATAATAACAATTGAGGTAAGTTTTGTTTCGTTTAAGTTAATGGAAGCTTTCCAGAAAATTCTTAAGTGCTTTGATTTTAAAATGATTGGCGTGCAAGCCGAACTATCTACAAGTTGTTTTATCAGTAATTCTCAAACTAAAGTATTCTAGTTTAGGAAGCAATAGAGCATGAATCTTACTACAAACCTATCAGCAAGATCAAGCAGGGAGATGTGGAAAAAGTGATGGCATTTTGCGATCACGTCATCAGTGGCGAATGCAGGTATAAGCGAGAATTCAGATGCCAATGAAGCTACTAAATCGCTGTTTGTCCTAAAGTGATGCCTTTTTTATTACATTATGCCGCTTTCTACGTGGCAAAATCTTTTTGTAACTCACTACCATTTGATCGTAGAATTGCTGGCCAAGAGCATTTCTACCTGGAAACGCAAGCATGTCTTGCAGTGCCAAAGGGAGAAGATGGAGAAATGGAAATATTTGCTTCTTCACAAAATCCTACTGCACTACAGCTTGACGTGAGCACATTTTGTCGATAAAGCGCATTATTGTTTGATTTGAACAAAAATATTTCAGTACTCAGATTAGTGAGAGAAGATCCTCAATTATTTTGTTCAATTTTGAAAAGTTGCAATAAGCATACCAAAAGTAATAAGCTATACACTATAACAAAAAGTTAAGTTATTGTTAAAGAGTTTACATTGAGCGTAATTTTGTAACATTTCAAAAATTTTTAACGTTTTATGAATACTTTTTCAGGCTGCAAGTGCTTTAGGCGTTGAGTGCAATAAAATCGTGGTGAGAGTAAAGCGAATGGGAGGGGGCTTTGGTGGAAAAGAGACGCGATACAACGTTTTGTCCAACCCTGTCATTGTAGCCGCTAACAAGTAAGAAAGCGTCTTTAAAACCACGCTGTTAAAATGTGAAACAATGAAAATATACTTAATGTATAAGCTAATTTTCTTTGCTTATACAAATACAGTTATAAAACCCATAACCAATAAAATTTCTCAATAAACACCTGTATGTGGTTGATTTGAAAAACGTTGCTGAAGTTTCTTCACAAACCATTGCCAATACATAATTACACATAAACTACAATTATTAGATGTAGGAAGCCCGTGAGATGTATGCTAACCAGACAGGAAGACATGCTTTTAACTGGGCAACGCCATGCCTTCCTTTCTAAATATAAGGTAAGTTAATTTGCTCCGGTTTTGAAACTGTAGGCAACATCAGTAGACGAAAGCTGAAAATATGGTGTTTAAACAATGATGGTTTACCTATCTGCTGATGCTTCTTCACCTTTACTGTATCAAAAAACAATATGTTTCTTTTTTCATTAGGTTGGTTTTAATAATGAAGGGAAGATTTTAGCTCTTGAAAACGATTTGTACTCAAACTGCGGAAACAGTTTGGATCTTTCCACAGGAGTGATGGGTCGCGCCTTGTTTCACTCAGACAACTGCTACAAGTTTGCTTTAAACAACATTAAAATTTTTAAGGGTTTCAATTTCAACTAATATTTGTTGCAATTTTTGCTTCCAATTTTGTACTAGATTTATACATATTATGCGGACTACTTTAGAAGACCTTAACCCATTATGAAAAAATATGTCCTTAAATTGGTGTATTACTGTAGAATACCAAATGTCAGCCTAAGAGGTTTCATGTGTCGAACCAACCTTGCGTCCAACACCGCCTTTCGTGGATTTGGTGGGCCCCAAGGCTTGCTTATCGCTGAAGAGTGGATCACAAGAATGGCGGCAGTTTTACATGTGGCCCCAGAAAAAGTATGGACACTCTTAAAAGAGCACTTCTGATTCATTCGTTCAAATCCGTTAAATCTGGAAAGTTGTTATGTTTTATATTTCTTTTGTACTTCCAAATGACAAACGACAACAGAATGCAGTAATATAGTGACAACAAAAATTTAGTCGACATTTGCATCTGCTGTATTACAACAGAACCTATGCTATTATCTATCACCGGTTTAATATTAAACAATGGCTTTTTAGGTTAGAGAATTAAACATGTACAGAGAAGGCGACGTTACACACTTCGGTCAAAAGCTTGAAAATTTTCTTGCCAGAAAATGCTGGTATGAATGCTTGCAGCGTGCCATGTTTGACAAAAGGAAAGCAGAGATTGATATCTACAACACTAATTCAAGGTAGGTAACAGAGACTGATTGTTGTGCGAATTGTGCAGGCTTGGAGTAAGTTGAGGCAAACAAAACTGTCATAGGGTGAGATAAGAACGCGAAAAAATGTTTTTCAATGCAAAAATTCCGAAATACGCTCAACAAGCACTTGCTTTGTAAAGGTTTTAGTGTTAAAACAACAAAGAGCGATGGCTTTTATCTAAAATATTGCTAACAAAGGTGGCGAAAACGAGGTATTTCTTGCATTCCGACAAAATTTGGCATCTCATTTAACGCACTGCATCTCAACCAGGCTGGGGCACTGGTGCATGTTTACAGAGACGGATCAGTTCTAGTTACTCATGGAGGCACAGAAATGGGACAAGGGCTGCACACAAAAATGATCCAAGTTAGTATAATATATAAGTTATTAGCTTTGCATGCTCTGCCAATGAATAAAGCAATGAAAATAACAAAGAGAACCTTACTTTTACAGATTGCAAGTCGCTGCCTGGGTGTACCACATTCAAGAATACATCTTTCTGAAACAAGCACCAGCACCGTTCCGAACACATCTCCTACAGCTGCTAGCGTTAGTTCTGATATCAACGGCATGGCCGTGAAGGTAGGACAAAGAGAATCTAAAAATTTAGGCACGGTAGGAGAAAATCACCATATCAAAAATCTGTCTTACTGCTTGCTTTTCCACACAGTTAATGAAAATTGACGTTTACCTTGATTCATATCAGCTATAATCTGGTTCTAAGCTGGTTAACTCTGGTTGTTTTCTCGTGCATGTTTCTAATACTTACAATACTTACTAAAACTTAAAATACACATAATTATTTAAAATTTAACATGCTTCTAATACTAAATAATTTTTGAAGAATGCTTGTGAAATAATTAAAGAACGACTTCAACCTCTTCAAGCCAAGCATCCCAATTTAACTTGGAATAAAATTATCGAAAACGCGTACTTTGAACGGATTAGCCTCTCTGCAACAGGATTCTACAGGTAAACATATTGCAGTAATATATTCAGTGTCGATAGCGCTCTTTATGTTTATAAGATGATAGACTAAATCCAGTCTCGGTGCCATTTCCCATGAGGGACTGGTATACGTCTGGGACAAAAACTTATCAAGGTCAAGCTAAAATAGAAATGGTTGCTAGTTGGTTTGACATAATTTCAATTTGAACACATGCAAAACAATTTACTGTGTTGATACTTTATTAAAAGATAATTATTTTTAAACCTCTACAGTACGCCCGATATTTTTTCCGACTGGAATAAGGAAACAGGAAAAGTCGGGAATTCAAAACCCTTCAGTTATTTTACATACGGTGCAGCGGCGTCTGAAGTTGAAATTGACTGTCTGACTGGAGATCACATCGTGCTCAGAACTGATATCGTCATGGATTTGGGAAGAAGTCTTAATCCAGGCATCGACATTGGTCAGGTGAGGTATTTTCAATTTGAACAACGACCCGCTTATTACTTTGTTATCTTTTTCGTTCAACATCAAACAGTTTTGATTGTATTATATACAGTTTAACGAAACAATACGTTTGTTTCAAACAATTATCCAATCAACAACGTTTTTAAATAATACAAATTTCCAACCTCATACTGTACATTTGAAATTTGGCGAAGTACCTTTGTTTTGTAGATCGAAGGAGCTTTTACTCAAGGGTATGGAATGATGACTTTGGAAGAACCACTTTACTCGCCAAAAGGAGAAATGCTCACAAGAGGACCAGGAACTTACAAGATTCCCGGTTTCGGGGATTGCCCTAAAGAGTTTAACGTACATTTGCTGAGAGGCGTTTCAAATGATAAAGCAATATTTTCATCAAAAGTAAGTTTTCATACTCTATGAGCATTAACGTGTAAATATGTGTCAATAACTTTGTCAAATCGATATCTACTGCAAGCAAAATATAACAAATATACACAGGCTGTCGGAGAACCTCCGCTCTTCCTGGCATCATCAGTTTTTTTTGCGATAAAAGACGCGATTGGTTACGCCAGAGAAGACTCGGGATTGTCAAGGCAGTTCCGACTGGATTCTCCAGCGTCAGCAGAACGTATTAGAATGTCTTGCGCTGACCGCTTCACCAAACAGGTTTTTTATTACAACTAATGACCAAAACTTTAAATTATCCAGGCTTTGAAAAAATAAAAATATTAACCAAAAATAACTAAAAATATTTTATAAATCTTACACAAACTTATTATTAAATATTCAATAAATAAAAACTATTAATTAGATAAATAAAAATTATTAAATATTACATTTTATATTTTATATTAGAAAAATATGCATTAATAACCAAAAATATTTTATTCATTCGATGATGGAATGCAAGTTTTTTTTTTAATATATATGTTTCTTTTTTTTAGCACAAATTACATTCCAAAGATGACGACGCCTCCAACGCCACCCCATGGTCTGTTCAGGCGTAACTTTTTGCGAATAAATGAAATATGTTTAAGATATTGCTTACAAAGCTGATGGTGGCTGAATCATGTTAACCCAGTATATAGTAAAATAAAAAAATAAGATAGAGGTTTTCTTAGTACGCCTGAAGAAGCCAGCGTTTTTTACGACAGCTCGCGTAGAAGAATCATAAATAAAGCTAACCTTCATTGTGCCGACCTATATCTTGGTTTTGATTTTGACATATTTTGTAGCAGTAACAAAATCATAAAATTTTATACATTAAATTTCATAAGATTAAACATAGTGATTGCCAATTTTGATTGCAGTTCACTTCAAATGCTACATATTTTCTATGCATTTCTACCGTATTTTATACGAACATTTCTGTATATCCACTTGATTTAAAAATAAGTAATTTATTGTTGTTAATTTTTGAATTTTGCAAATTATTTCGAGCTAATAAAATAACACGATTGAAAGGTGCTATATTAGTTAAGTATTTCGAAAAAGATTTTTATTTTGGGCAGTTTTATATGTGATGGATGTTTAAAGTATGAAGTTTTTGTATCAATAATAAAGGTTGGTTGAACTGCGTAATCGTTTCCTGAAACACACTAGAACAGTTAAAAATGTTAAGATATGCTTTATTTCAAAAGGTTACTGTGGGGAAAGTTTAACCTAAATTTAAAAAAAAACATCTAAACAAGTTGCAATGGGTTAAGTAACGGGTAAATACTTTTAACTCTAGTGCCTTACTCTCAACATTATTATTACATTATATTATATTATTATTTAATTATATTATATACAGTTATATTTTAATATTTATTTATATTAATATAATATTTTTTAATTATAATTAATTATTATTTAATTTTATTATTTAAATATTTTATTAATATTATATTTATATTAATTATATTATTTATACTATGTTTTTATTAATTATATTATTTATATTATTATTATTATACTTATTTTATAATGTCATAATTAGCGTTATGATTTGCTCTCTCGCGTCCTCACGCAAAACAAAGATCCATATAATGATGATGAAAGGTTTAAAATGATACGTGCTAGTTGTTTTCTATATTGGTAAGCTATAAATGTAACTTAGACGTACTTCTGGTTTATGGCTTCGCAGTTATTTGCACTGTTTTAAGTTTGTGAATAATGCATGTGAAACAAAGTGAAAGAAAGTGGTTAGAGCGTTATCTTGTGCAAATTATGGTGTTTAAACGCAAATTTTTTAAACAATTTTAAGTAATGTTCTTTATTGTTTTTATTTCAACATAATGTTCTTTATTCACAACATTTCACAAGGTATTTGCTCACCCGTTACATCTACTTCCTTTGACTGATTTTCTAGGGTTACTGAAACAATATGGATCAGAAAAGTATAGCTTATAGCAAGGACCAACTTTTATTTACTTTGAAATGTTATGTAGATCTTGCAACTGACGTTTATAACAGAACTTAAAAATCGGAAAGCAGAGGCATAATTTTTTCTAAAAATAATACGTATAATGTGCCAGATACTTAGAAATCTTGACACGTTTAAAGATGCTTGTGTCTTTTGGATTACAAACGCAACTATGCTGGAGTTGTTTGATTTTGATAAAGGGTTGGCTTATTGTTATACATACTGTATGTAATGTCATATTTCTCTAATTTGTAAGAACCAAGCAGTCGTATTCATGACCATTTTTTCGGTTTTGTTTAAAGAAATCTTTTCTTGTTACGTTATTTATTTATGAGAAAGTCTTTAAAACGAAAATCATGATTCTTGAATGAGAATTCTTCTTTACGCTTTATTAGAAACAAATTTCTTGTAATGTTATTGACCTAATTTTGAAGTTGTGCGTACATAATTTTGTTATGCATAATTTTACCAAAACTGCATAAAAAAGTGGCCCTGCCTATGGAATCAGCGGCAATGAAATGAAAAGAACGTGACGAATTCGACTATGCAAAAAAATGAATAGGAATAGGTATGATTAATAGTTAATAGGTGTTAAATTAATAATAATAGGGGCCATGTGGGTGGCGGTAACATGGTTAAAATGCCATAGTGACATGGTATTATGGCTTTTAATATGTTCCGTTTAAAATAACCCACTGGCAACCGGGGGACATTTTTCGTTTCCACACAAGACGGCCAAAACACACACTACAAGTCACTGCTTCTACCTGTAGACTATAACGACATTGAGCAACTCTAAAAAATTGCCAAATTGACGTAAACTGCAAATCGTAGGAGCGCTTTCCGTGATGCGTGGCGATGGCATTCTCAGTCGGCTTGTCTTGACGTTCGACTCTGCCTTTTCATTATTACTCTGTTTCGGTGTCGTATGACAGAACTAGTCTACCCGTCAGCAGTAGATCTTAAAGGCGGAACGAATATACCTCTGTTGTGGGCGATGTTTTCTTAAGTTGTTCTGAGGGCAGTTAACCTGACGGGGCAAGGCGCGTAACCGTATTCTTTGAAAATATTTTCCATGTTCTATTTATAATGTAGATAATGATCGCGCAAGAACACGCGTTGATTGGCAAACAATCACGCTTCGCTCTGAACAAGTAAATTTCGTAGTTTTATTAGGATAGCATTAATGTTATATAGTTTTATCAGCAATACTTGCAAGCGAAAAGCATAACCTAGTTTTAATCAAAATATACAGCTGATGAGTGTTTATGTTTAAGTCGTCAGAATGGCCCAAAACGAGGTAAGTAAAGTCGTTAGGCCGATCGCCACTATCAATATCTTTCATCACCTGGTTATCCTCTTTCATATTTTAATGGAATGTATTGTTATTGGGATATTCGTCCACCCCAGAGTAACGATTTGATTGAAGTAGTGTTTACTGACTTTGACTTTGATGTTGCAGATTTGCTTGAAGTATACCATGGTACTGGTTCCACGTATATTCGCCCATGGTACAACGTAACTTCACAATTCCCATTTAAATCTCCCCATGTAAACATTTACTTCAATAGCGATTATACAGCAACAGGACGAAGGTTTCAGGCCAAGTACCGATCTGTGCCCGTTGATGAGGTTGAATCAATTGATTTTGGTACACCATGTCCAATGAAGTTTTACGCTTATTATGAAAGTGGCAACGACTACCTTTATGGCGACATATGGCGTGCGTGGTGTCTGATTCTAAGTAATTCTTCATCTATTGAATTAAAAATAGCTCGTTCTTATATTCCCAATGGTGTTACCCAACTCACTGTAAACTGGGGTTTTGAAAACTATCAAACATTTCTATGACGTAAGAGATTACTCCCTGGGAACATACTCATATTCGGATTTGTTTGTTCGTTTAAGCCCCAATCAAAATGCTACTTCTAATTATGTTAGTGTCTCTTACGAAGTGATACATGAGACTTGACGTAATATCTTGATTGACAGGTAGCGATGTTAAGCATCTGGTTATCATGGTAACATTAATTTTATAGGTTTGTTTGTGCATTACAAACAAGAACGTTGAACTGATTTTATATGCTTGTTTAATTTGTGTACATGTAACAGAACTTTTTCTTTCGTGTAGCCAGGCTCAATTTCCACATTCACGGTGAACCGCGACACCACCAGTAAAACCCAAGAAATCAACTCATTTTATTCAACAGCCTCTACGACCCAAAACCAAAACCGACCTGCTCAAATCACTTAACGAACGGCTTTTATAGGGCACAAAAGGCAAGGCGCCAAATTAGTGATAAGATAAAAGTGCACAAAACGTGAGACAAACAACGGTAATTGCAACCAATCAACGCACTAGAGAACAAACTCACAAAAACGGTAAAATACAAAATAGTGTGAATAACGCGTGACATAATTTCGTTACACTCTCCCCACCTTAAATATTTACCCACCTGGGAAATTTTTACCCAACATCCCAAGATAAGTGTCTCAAAGTCGTTCCACTCAGGTGAAGTGCAGAGAACTGGTAACAGCAAGTGCTCAATGATTGACAAACATCAACGAAACCGTCAACGGTAGGTGAATTCCACGTAGTGAGTGAAAGCCTTATCATTCTGCCGGAAACGACGTTGGTTACGACCACTTCCCAGTTTGTAGCGTTGTCTTCTTGAACTTGGTGTGCGTTGTCCGGAAATCCGAGGTGAGAAACGACGAGCGCTGAATTTGAATACTTCAACGCAAGGTTCAGTTCTTGTTTAGCAGGAAGTACGTCGGCTTTCTCAGTTGTAATATCTTCGTCGTTAACTTGTGTGGCCAATTCAGCGTCAGGCGTGTTCGTCTTTTGGAGCGCTGTCTGCGGGGTTATTAAGAATTTGCAAAGTGCGTCAAAATCTTTTTCGTCGAACACTCGTTCGGGAAGTTGCATGACTTGCCGCGGGTCACGTAAGCCCTTCACCACGCAAAGGAACATCAAGAAATTGAGGACATGTTCATCCTCTTCAGCAGGATAAGCTCGCTTGCCCAAAGTCTTCACTTTTAAAACAAAGTCACAAGCAGATTCATGATCTAGCTGACATGTGCGAAGAAAGGATCTTCGCATTCTAAACACAGCACTTTGTCCATCCACCGCTAGCTCGATCAGGTAAACGAGATCATCAAAGTCGCCTTTCCTGACAGCGGCGTCATCTTGCTCTAGAAGTAAGGTTTCTTCTATAGAAGCTAATAAAAATGCTTTTTTCTCTTCTTCAGGAAAGTTGGTAAGGCGACAATATGACTTGAACAGGTAAATAAACTTTTCCAAATCGTCGCCTCTTCGGTAAAATGGTCGTGGCACAAACAGTCTTGGGTCCATGATTTCTCAGGTAACTTCTTCTCAGCGGTTGTGGAATTTGTTACAGATTTTCTATTGCCAGGTCCTTCTCCACCGCTTTCACGGCCCACTCAAAGCCAACAGGCCTCTTTTAATGAAGTCCGATTGCATTTCGATAACAGATAAAAATACTCCGCTTTTGCTTTTGGGGCTTGACTTTCGGTGCACACGTTTTACAATAAAATAGTAAAATATAATAAAGCAACCAGGGCAGTTCTGAGTGACCAACAAACACGACAGGTCCTCTTCCTAAACGCCCATACCACGACCGCCATGAAAGCCACCTTTTCTAGCCAGCTCACCTCTCCCGCCTGAAGCCCATGCGGGAGACCAACCGAAAACAGGACACGTTTGAATCTACACTGGACCACATCGAAACACTTGAGGCGGTATAAACAACGTGAAAAAACAGTGGACAAGCGAAATCAATAAAATCAGATCATCAAGAGAAATAACAAACAGAATAAAAGTTAACTGATAACTAAGGAAAACAAAAGCGTGGGAAGATGCACGAAAACAAACAAACAATAGTGCGAAATATTATTTCGCCACACACATATCATTAATTTTTACGAGCACTGTCTCTAATAGCATTTGTATTTTTGCAATTTATATTTTATAATCAAACTCTGTGTAATGTGAAATTTGTTTGTTCATACAATGTCATATACACAAGGATTAATATTAACGGTCTACATAGTAAGGAACCGTTTAAATCTTTAATATCATTTGGTAGAAAAAAAAGAAATGGCAGGTGGTGTCCCATACAGCAAGTTCCAAGTAACTTTGTAGTAACTGCAACATACAGGAATATCTCATTTCTCTTAATGCACTTTTGAAAACTTTTACTTTGATACAAAGAAAATATTAAAGATGTATAAAAGTAAGAGTAAAAATAAGTCAGTTATGTGTATAAATAGTTTAAGACCTTTGCAAAAAATCCACAATTGAAAGATAAAATGTACGATGCAGTGAGGCTGCGTTATTACCACAACCTCGGCAAGTAAGAAATTGTTTTAGGCGACGTAGGAATGTACCGGGATGAAATAAATGTCGTCACTACGAAAATGTTTTAATAATTTGTGTAGTTACCAAACAATGCACATTTACCACATGGTTGGGAAAGACTTTGCCACCATCTTGTGCTACGTTTTGCGAGTGCCAGCTCGTGGTAATACATAAATACTTTACCAAGTGTTTACGGGCATTTCTAAGTAACGGCAAAATGTGATTGAATAAGAGAACTACCTATTTTTGGTAATTGTAGAAACGCAGAAAATCCCGCAGTCCAGATAACTTTTAATAAGTTTCTACTTCAATCCTTGTTGTTGTTTCTTTCTTCATCTTCAAAATATTTACTGGCGTTTGCTGTTTGGGGCAATAATATTTCGGAATTGTAGATAACGCATTTGTTGGCAGAGTGATACACGACAGGTGGTGTTACTCAAGTAAGCAAATTTTCATAAATCGTAAAATCGTGCGGCGCACTTGATTGTCTGTTCTTTTTTGCAAACTTTTGAACAAAACCATACCATAAACAGAATATTCTTTCCCTTAAACCAAAAACCTCCTTTCCAGGGAGACTTCGTGAAAGTTGAGAAGCTCCGAGCTATAACGTGTATAGTAAGTACTTAAACCTGTAGTCATACGTGGCTGTTTAATTGACTACGTAATGCAAGGTTGCGTATTCTTCCCTGTCAGTGCAGGAACCAATATACAGTAGAAGCATAGATAAACGCAAATTCCAAATTGTATTACCAGAAACCCAGTAAGAAAACAGTCGACTGTTGAAGGTAAACCAATTAATTGCAAATGTCAAAACGCGTTGACGCAAATGTTTACCTTATGCATACGTTTGCCTTACCATACATTTACGTTCTCACGTACATCTTGACGCACGAAGCGGACAATTAATTAACAGAAAAATGCAGCTAGTACGTGTTAATTAATGAAAACAAGTGCGGTAGTTTCAGAAACAACGCGTAGCTTAAAGAAACATAACGATTGGCACAAAAATACAAGAGATCATAGCGATGTCGCAACAAACCCAAATGTTTTTGTACATGATGCCTTAAATTTATTTGACTAAAGTTTCTCCAAAGTAATCCATCCCAACCTGCTTTAAACAAGAGTCGACGTGCTTGGCAAACAAACCGATGCGGACGCTTGTAAATTTCGTTAACTTTTAGCCCTAAGTTCTCTGATAAAGGTTACACAAAAAATCAAAGTTCAAAGACAAGCAGAAAAGATTTTGTGGCCAAAAGAAAAGTTAAGTTTGTTGATTTAAGAAGTTTTCTTATGTGTGGTTGTGTGACAACGCTTTTAAAATTGTTCAATTTAAGGGAAATAAAAGAGGACAAATGCACTGACTGCTTACAGTGTTATGAATATAACCTTATTACTTTAGATAACCTTGTTTTGTTAATATTTGACCTAACATGGCTGGTTTATATAAGTTAAAATTTCTACTAATGATGTAGTTTTAAAAGAGGAACGCCGTTAACAGCGTTTTCAGCAAAATGATTGCTTTAAAAGCAAAAGATTTTCAGCCAAAAAAGGTACAATTAGTCAATTTGGTTAAGTGAGTGAAAGCTGTGAACATCGGAAATGCATGCCTATAGTCAAGATACGTCATTTGACAGCAGTTGGTTAATCGTTAACATAAACATCATAATACATGATTCATGCATATGCTGAATCTTACCGCATAACTCGTTATAACAATATCCGGCGCGTCATGTCTTATATCACAACATTATGACGTTTAAATGTAATAAATTGCACATACAAGCGATGTTTATTGTTAACGGTTCATTAGGTGAATATCGTATTTGAATATGTCAGAAGAGCACATTTGGAACAGACCGAAAGATTTCTTGGTATTCTATGTCAATGGAAAAAAGGTGAAGAAAAATGTCGAGTAATACAATTCAAGTTCAAAAGTTCAAAGTAATACAACTAAAGTCCGGGCTATATAGGGTTGGGAGAATGTGAAATTAGCTCGGACGTGTGAGGTACCAAGAACCCAAGTAAAAGACCCGACGTGTGACTCCGAAGCTAAACCAACACAGAAATATGTATTTAATGAAAATTTTGTAGAATATGAGACTATGCCTACATGTCCCACACTTATATTCGTTCACGTTATCCGTACATGGATGCGTATAGAAGAAATTATTTCACAGTGGGATAAATCGTGAGCCTATCGTGAGATAAATCTTTTAGGAACATAAAGTAGGATGTGACGTGTACTCGTGTAATTACATAACAAGTGTTTACAATAAATCAACGGAAAGATTGAGTGTGATCACGTGACACTCAGCAAATCAATTCCATAACTCGCAAGCAACAACGAGTAAAAACTAACAAATGCCAGTAGAAAGTAATGACGTATGAAAATTCTGAAAATGACCGGTTGTACTTGAGTATTTCAAAAGAGTTTTCTTGCTACGTTTGTATACTGTGCATTTCATAATAATTAATAACCCTTAAGCTCATAGCGTTCCGCGACTACTAATGTGTCCAGAACCGTGCGCTGTTACATACTAATATTTATCTTTCTTTTGCTATAATGAAACACCAGGATCTATAAGTACAAATCATCCTTGGAAAAATGTTAGTTTGCCTCTTAAGTATTGACATTGGCTACAAGCAACTTAGCAAAACTATACTCTGACATAATGCAACAAGGAAACTTTTTATTCCTGCTTCTTGCGTTTTTATTAAGCTTATCATAAAATGGCTGGTAAATTTTTGGGAGGAGTTAAAAGCTGGATTTTTTTCGATGAAAAGTAAATGATAAGTTGAAACTTTGTTTGTAGATCATTGAACACAATGCGGATCCTGAGGTGTCTCTTTTAACTTACTTGAGAGCAAAGCGTGAGTATGTAGACCAGTGATTATTTAGGCTATGTTATACTTTCAAACTTTTGCAAAAAAAAAAACGAAAAAACGCACAAGAATTGATAGGAACCATTAAATTAATTATCAATGAAGTATTTCTTATTTTTTCTGTAGTCAGATTAACCGGGACCAAGCTAGGATGCGGGGAAGGAGGTTGTGGAGCTTGCACTGTCATGGTGTCCAGATGGAGCCGTGATGAAAGAAGAATAATGTGAGTATAAATATAGCTTGTTTTGAAAGTTCTTTATACTGTTATATACACCACTGTGTTTGTTAATAACGTACCGACACTACGTATTTGAATTTGCAAACAAAGCAAAGCATTCAACAACAAAGTTTCGACAAATATCAGTTTCACGATTCCCTTGTTACTGTAAATGGCAACTTTAAATGCTTAATTGTTTCTCATTTGTTAGTCACATTTCCGTTAATGCCTGCCTAGCACCAGTTGTATCAATGCATGAATGTGCTGTTACAACGGTAGAAGGAATAGGAAGCACAAAAACAAAGCTTCACCCAGTTCAGGTCAGCATTAAACTTGTATTTCACTTGCATTGTATTTTATGTAGATTGCAAGAATGAGCATGTTTTAAAATTTAACTTTACTAAATAGTTATTTACTTTTTTAAAACAGGAACGTCTGGCTGACTTTCATGGATCGCAATGCGGTTTCTGCACTCCTGGCATTGTTATGTCGATGTATACCTTGTTACGTAATAAAACAGTTCCGACATCACATGACATCGAAATGTCACTTCAAGGCAACTTATGTCGATGTACAGGCTATCGTCCGATATTGAGCGGTCGGTCAGCTTTCATCCCAGTCAAAATGTTGAAATACTTATTGCAGTGTCCGTAATTGTCTTGCCAATCATTTACGAATATAATCCAAACGGAAATAATTTAATGGCAACCCAAATATTGCTTGAAAAATAGTATAAGCAAGTAGTTTTACCTCTTTGTTTCAGCATTTAACACGTTTACAAACAAGAGCTCGTCAAAAGCTTCAGGGTGTCCAATGGGTGAAAATTGCTGCAAAAACTTGCAAAATGGCTGCAACAGTTAAGCATACCATATCTTACATTGACTTTTACACATAATTAAGACCACTTATTGGGTATCGACAGAGTTTACTTTTTATACCTTGCAGTGAACGGAGAGTTTGCTGTAAATGGAAAGGAAAAATGTGAAGTTAGTGATGAAAAGCATATTGGTCAATATGCTCCATACGACCCAACACAGGAACCCATATTTCCCCCAGAATTATTGGTAAAGCGTTCTTTTATTACAGTCATGAGAACGTTTACTTTTTTACTGTAGTTACAAAATAGATTAAAACAACTATGATATTGCTGAAAGTAAAGCACATTTTTAAGATGTAGTAGGCAGAAAATGTTTTGATTTTAATTATTCCTTACACTTTCGCTTAAACACATCCTTATCACTGCCCCAACCAAGTTTATGATCAATATTTTCCACGACGTGAAATAGTTTCTAAGGATCGATGAGATGCGAAACCAAGAAATCTTTATAAGAACACAATAAACGGAATAAATTTTTAACACAACATGTTTTTTCAGATAACCAGCCAACAGAATGCTCCAAAACCTTTGAAATTTGAGAGCGAACGTGTTACTTGGTATAGACCAGTCACTTTGGACCAATTAACCGATTTAAAGGAAAAGTATCCACAAGCACATCTCGTTGTCGGCAACACTGAGATCGGAATAGAGATTTGGGTCAAAGGTCAACACCATCCTGTCATCGTTAGTCCTGCTTATGTAGACGAATTGGCGACCATAACTACCAATGAGATAGGTTGGGTATAAGTACAACTAAATTGTATTGGTGTTCATACGTATTTGTTTCCAAACAACGGTCCAGGCTAAACAATAAGTTAAACATTGTCTGATGAAACCGAATTTTCATTTTATTAGTTTGGTGGCAGCTAAATCTTGTACAAGGCAAACAACAGCATTTTTCTGCCATAAAACATCAACTTTTTTAACTTTAACTTTATTTACTATAATACACATTTAACCATTGTCCAATGCAGCTTGCTTTCTATTAGTTATTCGAGTTGATGTTAAAGGGGTGTGTTTGTTATGTAGGCGTTACCATCGGCGCTTCATGTACATTAACGCAAATTTATTGCAAGCTTGAAGCAATAATACAAGATCGGCCAACTTACGAGACCCAGCCAATGCAATCTGTCCTTGATTCGCTTAATTGGTTTGCTGGGAACCAAATACGAAATGTTGCGGTAGTTATTTTAAAATTAAGTAATCAACGTTTTGATGTTTATTCATCTATTCTGTATGTATATTTTTATTAACTATTTGTGTGCTAAAGTAAAATACTGTTTAGCTTGACACAAAAAGCGAACATAATTCGCAAATCCTACAAAGTAAGACACGAAATACTTTAACGCTTTCTCTCCACCCAATTTTAGGTGTTAGGAGGAAACGTCATGACAGCAAGTCCCATATCTGACCTTAACCCTATTCTAATGGCTTGCGAGAGCGAGGCAAAGTTCATGCTTTATTCCCGAGGTGAACGAGCTTTGAAAATGGACCAACATTTTTTCCCGAGTTACAGAAAAACTGCAGCTATACCTGGAGAAGTTTTAGAGTCCATCACTCTTCCTTTTACAAAAACGGTACTTTGTTTAATAAGTGTGATCTTCACCGAAAGTGAATGAAATGGACGTTTGTAACGATTTGGAAGTTAATAAACCTCCGATGTAAACGCACAAGGTTGTGTGGTGCCTAACAAAACAACAAATACATGTTTATAAAGCAAAGTGACTTCGTTTTGTGATTAGGATGAGTACATGAAGTTTTACATGCAATCGAAACGCCGAGAGGATGACATTGCGATTGTCAACGCTGCAATGCGTGTCAAGTTTTATCCAGGAACAAGTAAAGTGGAAAAATTTGTCTCCGCGTTTGGTGGCATGGCTGCAACATCAATCATGCCGTCTGAAATGATGAAGAAAATGCAAGATAGGTATGAACTAAAGCGTTTCTGTTTTCAACTAGGTTAATAAAAACATGGTATGTAAGGCCTACATCTGCATATACAGTATTATACGTTAAAGCTACAATTTACAAATACCAAATGTCAGCAAAATTTATACAATAGCTGCTTTATAAAAACGTTTTCCTGGATTTTTTCTACATTAGGGACTGGGATGAAGCATTGCTGGAGGATGGAATTAAATGGCTTGCTGAGGATCTTCCTCTTCTACTGAGTACTCCTGGAGGAATGGTGGAGTACAGAGAAGCTCTCGCAGCCAGTTTTTTCTTTAAATTCTTTGTCCATGTCAAGGAAAGTTTAATCAGAGATGGACTGGCCAACGTAAGATTTACTTGAACTTTATAACTAAAGGTTTCGTTTTTTCTCAATTTAAAACTTACAGAGTTGCTTGTCAACTGAAGAAGAGTCTACGACAGATCGCCTTGGTGATAATCATCACAATTGCTTAGGCACGCAGACGTTTGAAGAGGTAAACGAAGAAAGATATAGTTTATGATTTTAGTGGTTTGTTTTGTTACACAGACTGCTTTTATTGGTCGGCCATATTACACTTTATCGAAGGTGAAGCGAACTTTTTCATATTCAACTTTTATAGCTTGTCCTTTCTATACCGCTTGGGGCAGCACTTGTTGTGCGTTGCATTAATTTAATTTACTGTCTTTTGCGTAACTTTCTTTGTAAGTTGATTTGAACTTTGAGTAAAAGTCGGTGTAATTATTATAAATTTCTACTTGCTTACTCGAACATGGCGCTTAAACCGACCAAAAAAATGTTCAATGATCTAAAGGTAATTTAAAATCTCTGCGTGATTAAAAGGTGCCCGCAGACCAACCAGCTGATGATCCTGTCGGAAGGCCAATGAAGCAAATTTCAGCTGAAAAGCAAGTGACCGGAGAAGCAATTTACTTGGATGATATTCCTCCTTATGCTGGTACGTACAGAGGATAAGACATAGAACAACCTAACGGTTTTAAGCGTTCTGAATCTGTCCCATTACATTAACCTATTAAGTCTGTTGAATTACTGTATTGTAAGTGCAATAACGTATTGCATACTACTTTAATTTCTTATAACTAAAGGTTGTTTGTTGACAGATGAATTGTATTTGTGCTTGGTGACAAGTACAAGAGCTCATGCCTACATTCGAGGTGTTAATATTGACGAAGCTAAAACAACACCGGGCTTTGTCACCTACGTAGATTATCGTGACGTACCTGGTTCCAATAATGTTGGAATTGACAAACAGGATCAAGTTTTTGCCAGGGACAAGGCACATATTGTTTTAGTTTTATTGTAACTGCTGTGAACTTTATGGCCCATGACCAATGGAATGACTGTTAACCGTAGACTTAAATATATTCACCTAGAATAATTATTATTTTTGAATGACAAAAAGCCACTTTTTTAGCAAAAGTATTGTATTAACAACAAATCCTTTCTAGGTAACCCATGTTGGTCATGTCATTGGTGCTGTGGTTGCAGATAATCACGCGCATGCGCAAAGAGCTGCTCGGTTGGTAAAAGTTGAGTATGAAGACATAACGCCAAGAATAATAACAATTGAGGTATGTTTTGTTTCGTTTAAGTTAATGGAAGCTTTCCAGAAAATTCTTAAGTGCTTTGATTTTAAAATGATTGGCGTGCAAGCCGAACTATCTACAAGTTGTTTTATCAGTAATTCTCAAACTAAAGTATTCTAGTTTAGGAAGCAATAGAGCATGAATCTTACTACAAACCTATCAGCAAGATCAAGCAGGGAGATGTGGAAAAAGTGATGGCATTTTGCGATCACGTCATCAGTGGCGAATGCAGGTATAAGCGAGAATTCAGATGCCAATGAAGCTACTAAATCGCTGTTTCTTCTAAACTGATCCCTTTTTCATCACATTATGCCGCTTTCTACGTGGCAAACTCTTAACTTAACTCTTAACTCACTACCATTTGTTCGTAGAATTGCTGGCCAAGAGCATTTCTACCTGGAAACGCAAGCATGTATTGCAGTGCCAAAGGGAGAAGATGGAGAAATGGAAATATTTGCTTCTTCGCAAAATCCTACTGCACTACAGCTTGACGTGAGCACATTTTGTCGATAAAGCGCATTATTGTTTGATTTGAACAAAAATATTTCAGTACTCAGATTAGTGAGAGAAGATCCTCAATTATTTTGTTCAATTTTGAAAAGTTGCAATAAGCATACCAAAAGTAATAAGCTATACACTATAACAAAAAGTTAAGTTATTGTTAAAGAGTTTACATTGAGCGTAATTTTGTAACATTTCAAAATTTTTTAACGTTTTATGAATACTTTTTCAGGCTGCAAGTGCTTTAGGCGTTGAGTGTAATAAAATCGTGGTGAGAGTAAAGCGAATGGGAGGGGGGTTTGGTGGAAAAGAGACGCGATACAACGTTTTGTCCAACCCTGTCATTGTAGCCGCTAACAAGTAAGAAAGCGTCTTTAAAACCACGCTGTAAAATGTGAAACAATGAAAATATACTTACTGTATAAGCTAATTTTCTTTGCTTATACAAATACAGTTATAAAACCCATAACCATTAAAATTTCTCAATAAACACCTGTATGTGGTTGATTTGAAAAACGTTGCTGAAGTTTCTTCACAAACCATTGCCAAAACATAATTACACATAAACTACAATTATTAGATGTAGGAAGCCCGTGAGATGTATGCTAACCAGACAGGAAGACATGCTTTTAACTGGGCAACGCCATGCCTTCCTTTCTAAATATAAGGTAAGTTAATTTGCTCCGGTTTTGAAACTGTAGGCAACATCAGAAGACGAAAGCTGAAAATATGGTGTTTAAACAATGATGGTTTACCTATCTGCTGATGCTTCTTCACCTTTACTGTATCAAAAAACAATATGTTTCTTTTTTCATTAGGTTGGTTTTAATAAGGAAGGAAAGATTTTAGCTCTTGAAAACGATTTGTACTCAAACTGCGGAAACAGTTTGGATCTTTCCACAGGAGTGATGGGTCGCGCCTTGTTTCACTCAGACAACTGCTACAAGTTTGCTTTAAACAACATTAAAATTTTTAAGGGTTTCAATTTCAACTAATATTTGTTGCAATTTTTGCTTCCAATTTTGTACTAGATTTATACATATTATGCGGACTACTTTAGAAGACCTTAACCCATTATGAAAAAATATGTCCTTAAATTGGTGTATTATTTTAGAATACCAAATGTCAGCCTAAGAGGTTTCATGTGTCGAACCAACCTTGCGTCCAACACCGCCTTTCGTGGATTTGGTGGGCCCCAAGGCTTGCTTATCGCTGAAGAGTGGATCACAAGAATGGCGGCAGCTTTAAATGTGGCCCCAGAAAAAGTATGGACACTCTTAAAAGAGCACTTCTGATTCATTCGTTCAAATCCGTTAAATCTGGAAAGTTGTTATGTTTTATATTTCTTTTGTACTTCCAAATGACAAACGACAACAGAATGCAGTAATATAGTGACAACAAAAATTTAGTCGACATTTGCATCTGCTGTATTACAACAGAACCTATGCTATTATCTATCACCGGTTTAATATTAAACAATGGCTTTTTAGGTTAGAGAATTAAACATGTACAGAGAAGGCGACGTTACACACTTCGGTCAAAAGCTTGAAAATTTTCTTGCCAGAAAATGCTGGTATGAATGCTTGCAGCGTGCCATGTTTGACAAAAGGAAAGCAGAGATTGATATCTACAACACTAATTCAAGGTAGGTAACAGAGACTGATTGTTGTGCAAATTGTGCAGGCTTGTAGTAAGATGAGGCAAACAAAACTGTCATAGGGTGAGATAGGAACGCGAAAAAATGTTTTTCAATGCAAAAATTCCGAAATAAGCTCAACAAGCACTTGCTTTGTAAAGCTTTTAGTGTTAAAACAACAAAGTGTGATGGCTTTTATCTCAAATATTTCTAACAAAGGTGGCGAAAACGAGGTATTTCTTGCATTCCGACAAAATTTGGCATCTCATTTAACGCACTGCATCTCAACCAGGCTGGGGCACTGGTGCATGTTTACAGAGACGGATCAGTTCTAGTTACTCATGGAGGCACAGAAATGGGACAAGGGCTGCACACAAAAATGATCCAAGTTAGTATAACATATAAGTTATTAGCTTTGCATGCTCTGCCATTGAATAAAGCAATGAAAATAACAAAGAGAACCTTACTTTTACAGATTGCAAGTCGCTGCCTGGGTGTACCACATTCAAGAATACATCTTTCTGAAACAAGCACCAGCACCGTTCCGAACACATCTCCTACAGCTGCTAGCGTTAGTTCTGATATCAACGGCATGGCCGTGAAGGTAGGACAAAGAGAATCTAAAAATTTAAGCACGGTAGGAGAAAATCACCATATCAAAAATCTGTCTTACTGCTTGCTTTTCCACACAGTTAATGAAAATTGACGTTTACCTTTATTCATATCAGCTATAATCTGGTTCTAAGCTGGTTAACTCTGGTTGTTTTCTCGTGCATGTTTCTAATACTTACAATACTTACTAAAACTTAAAATACACATAATTATTTAAAATTTAACATGCTTCTAATACTAAATAATTTTTGAAGAATGCTTGTGAAATAATTAAAGAACGACTTCAACCTCTTCAAGCCAAGCATCCCAATTTAACTTGGAATAAAATTATCGAAAACGCGTACTTTGAACGGATTAGCCTCTCTGCAACAGGATTCTACAGGTAAACATATTGCAGTAATATATTCAGTGTCGATAGCGCTCTTTATGTTTATAAGATGATAGACTAAATCCAGTCTCGGTGCCATTTCCCATGAGGGACTGGTATACGTCTGGGACAAAAACTTATCAAGGTCAAGCTAAAATAGAAATGGTTGCTAGTTGGTTTGACATAATTTCAATTTCAACACATGCAAAACAATTTACTGTGTTGATACTTTATTAAAAGATAGTTATTTTTAAACCTCTACAGTACGCCTGATATTTTTTCCGACTGGAATATGGAAACAGGAAAAGTTGGGAATTCAAAACCCTTCAGTTATTTTACATACGGTGCAGCGGCGTCTGAAGTTGAAGTTGACTGCCTGACTGGAGATCACATCGTGCTCAAAACTGATATCGTCATGGATTTGGGAAGAAGTCTTAATCCAGGCATCGACATTGGTCAGGTGAGGTATTTTCAATTTGAACAACGACCCGCTTATTACTTTGTTATCTTTTTCGTTCAACATCAAACAGTTTTGATTATATTATATACAGTTTAACGAAACAATACGTTTGTATCAAACAATTATCCAATCAACAACGTTTTTAAATAATACAAATCTCCAACCTCATACTGTACATTTGAAATTTGGCGAAGAACCTTTGTTTTGTAGATCGAAGGAGCTTTTACTCAAGGGTATGGAATGATGACTTTGGAAGAACCACTTTACTCGCCTAAAGGAGAAATGCTCACAAGAGGACCAGGAACTTACAAGATTCCCGGTTTCGGGGATTGCCCTAAAGAGTTTAACGTACATTTGCTGAGAGGCGTTTCAAATGACAAAGCAATATTTTCATCCAAAGTAAGTTTTCATACTCTATGAGCATTAACGTGTAAATATGTGTCAATAACTTTGTCAAATCGATATCTACTGCAAGCAAAATATAACAAATATACACAGGCTGTCGGAGAACCTCCGCTCTTCCTGGCATCATCAGTTTTTTTTGCGATAAAAGACGCGATTGGTTACGCCAGAGAAGACTCGGGATTGTCAAGACAGTTCCGACTGGATTCTCCAGCGTCAGCAGAACGTATTAGAATGTCTTGCGCTGACCGCTTCACCAAACAGGTTTTTTATTACAACTAATGACCAAAACTTTAAATTATCCAGGCTTTGAAAAAATAAAAATATTAACCAAAAATAACTAAAAATATTTTATAAATCTTACAAAAACTTATTATTAAATATTCAATAAATAAAAACTATTAATTAGATAAATAAAAATTATTAAATATTACATTTTATATTTTATATTAGAAAAATATGCATTAATAACCAAAAATATTTTATTCATTCGATGATGGAATGCAAGTTTTTTTTTTAATATATATGTTTCTTTTTTTTAGCACAAATTACATTCCAAAGATGAAGACGCCTCCAACGCCACCCCATGGTCTGTTCAGGCGTAACTTTTTGTGAATAAATGAAATATGTTTAAGATATTGCTTACAAAGCTGATGGTGGCGGAATCATGTTAACCCAGTATATAGTAAAATAACAAAATAAGATGGAGGTTTTCTTAGCACGTCTGAAGAAGCCAGCGTTTTTTACGACAGCTCGCGTAGAAGAATCATAAATAAAGCTAACCTTCATTGTGCCGACCTATATCTTGGTTTTGATTTTGACATATTTTGTAGCAGTAACAAAATCATAAAATTTTATACATTAAATTTCATAAGATTAAACATAGTGATTGCCAATTTTGATTGCAGTTCACTTCAAATGCTACATATTTTCTATGCATTTCTACCGTATTTTATACGAACATTTCTGTATATCCACTTGATTTAAAAATAAGTAATTTATTGTTGTTAATTTTTGAATTTTGCAAATTATTTCGAGCTAATAAAATAACACGATTGAAAGGTGCTATATTAGTTAAGTATTTCGAAAAAGATTTTTATTTTGGGCAGTTTTATATGTGATGGATGTTTAAAGTATGAAGTTTTTGTATCAATAATAAAGGTTGGTTGAACTGCGTAATCGTTTCCTGAAACACACTAGAACAGTTAAAAATGTTAAGATATGCTTTATTTCAAAAGGTTACTGTGGGGAAAGTTTAACCTAAATTTAAAAAAAAACATCTAAACAAGTTGCAATGGGTTAAGTAACGGGTAAATACTTTTAACTCTAGTGCCTTACTCTCAACATTATTATTACATTATATTATATTATTATTTAATTATATTATATACAGTTATATTTTAATATGTATTTATATTAATATAATATTTTTTAATTATAATTAATTATTATTTAATTTTATTATTTAAATATTTTATTAATATTATATTTATATTAATTATATTATTTATACTATGTTTTTATTAATTATATTATTTATATTATTATTATTATACTTATTTTATAATGTCATAATTAGCGTTATGATTTGCTCTCTCGCGTCCTCACGCAAAACAAAGATCCATATAATGATGATGAAAGGTTTAAAATGATACGTGCTAGTTGTTTTCTATATTGGTAAGCTATAAATTTAACTTAGACGTACTTCTGGTTTATGGCTTCGCAGTTATTTGCACTGTTTTAAGTTTGTGAATAATGCATGTGAAACAAAGTGAAAGAAAGTGGTTAGAGCGTTATCTTGTGCAAATTATGGTGTTTAAACGCAAATTTTTTAAACAATTTTAAGTAATGTTCTTTATTGTTTTTATTTCAACATAATGTTCTTTATTCACAACATTTCACAAGGTATTTGCTCACCCGTTACATCTACTTCCTTTGACTGATTTTCTAGGGTTACTGAAACAATATGGATCAGAAAAGTATAGCTTATAGCAAGGACCAACTTTTATTTACTTTGAAATGTTATGTAGATCTTGCAACTGACGTTTATAACAGAACTTAAAAATCGGAAAGCAGAGGCATAATTTTTTCTAAAAATAATACGTATAATGTGCCAGATACTTAGAAATCTTGACACGTTTAAAGATGCTTGTGTCTTTTGGATTACAAACGCAACTATGCTGGAGTTGTTTGATTTTGATAAAGGGTTGGCTTATTGTTATACATACTATATGTAATGTCATATTTCTCTAATTTGTAAGAACCAAGCAGTCGTATTCATGACCATTTTTTCGGTTTTGTTTAAAGAAATCTTTTCTTGTTACGTTATTTATTTATGACAAAGTCTTTAAAACGAAAATCATGATTCTTGAATGAGAATTCTTCTTTACGCTTTATTAGAAACAAATTTCTTGTAATGTTATTGACCTAATTTTGAAGTTGTGCGTACATAATTTTGTTATGCATAATTTTACCAAAACTGCATAAAAAAGTGGCCCTGCCTGTGGAATCAGCGGCAATGAAATGAAAAGAACGTGACGAATTCGACTATGCAAAAAAGTGAATAGGAATAGGTATGATTAATAATTAATAGGTGTTAAATTAATAATAATAGCTGCCATGTGGGTGGCGGTAACATGGTTAAAATGCCATAGTGACATGGTATTATGGCTTTTAATATGTTCCGTTTAAAATAACCCACTGGCAACCGGGGGACATTTTTCGTTTCCACACAAGACGGCCAAAACACACACTACAAGTCACTGCTTCTACCTGTAGACTATAACGACATTGAGCAACTCTAAAAAATTGCCAAATTGACGTAAACTGGAAATCGTAGGAGCGCTTTCCGTGATGCGTGGCGATGGCATTCTCAGTCGGCTTGTCTTGACGTTCGACTCTGCCTTTTCATTATTACTCTGTTTCGGTGTCGTATGACAGAACTAGTCTACCCGTCAGCAGTAGATCTTAAAGGCGGAACGAATATACCTCTGTTGTGGGCGATGTTTTCTTAAGTTGTTCTGAGGGCAGTTAACCTGACGGGGCAAGGCGCGTAACCGTATTCTTTGAAAATATTTTCCATGTTCTATTTATAATGTAGATAATGATCGCGCAAGAACACGCGTTGATTGGCAAACAATCACGCTTCGCTCTGAACAAGTAAATTTCGTAGTTTTATTAGGATAGCATTAATGTTATATAGTTTTATCAGCAATACTTGCAAGCGAAAAGCATAACCTAGTTTTAATCAAAATATACAGCTGATGAGTGTTTATGTTTAAGTCGTCAGAATGGCCCAAAACGAGGTAAGTAAAGTCGTTAGGCCGATCGCCACTATCAATATCTTTCATCACCTGGTTATCCTCTTTCATATTTTAATGGAATGTATTGTTATTGGGATATTCGTCCACCCCAGAGTAACGATTTGATTGAAGTAGTGTTTACTGACTTTGACTTTGATGTTGCAGATTTGCTTGAAGTATACCATGGTACTGGTTCAACGTATATTCGCCCATGGTACAACGTAACTTCACAATTCCCATTTAAATCTCCCCATGTAAACATTTACTTCAATAGCGATTATACAGCAACAGGACGAGGGTTTCAGGCCAAGTACCGATCTGTGCCCGTTGATGAGGTTGAATCAATTGATTTTGGTACACCATGTCCAATGAAGTTTTACGCTTATTATGAAAGTGGCAACGACTATCTTTATGGCGACATATGGCGTGCGTGGTGTCTGATTCTAAGTAATTCTTCATCTATTGAATTAAAAATAGCTCGTTCTTATATTCCCAATGGTGTTACCCAACTCACTGTAAACTGGGGTTTTGAAAACCATCACACATTTCTATGACGTAAGAGATTACTCCCTGGGAACATACTCATATTCGGATTTGTTTGTTCGTTTAAGCCCCAATCAAAATGCTACTTCTAATTATGTTAGTGTCTCTTACGAAGTGATACATGAGACTTGACGTAATATCTTGATTGACAGGTAGCGATGTTAAGCATCTGGTTATCATGGTAACATTAATTTTATAGGTTTGTTTGTGCATTACAAACAAGAACGTTGAACTGATTTTATATGCTTGTTTAATTTGTGTACATGTAACAGAACTTTTTCTTTCGTGTAGCCAGGCTCAATTTCCACATTCACGGTGAACCGCGACACCACCAGTAAAACCCAAGAAATCAACTCATTTTATTCAACAGCCTCTACGACCCAAAACCAAAACCGACCTGCTCAAATCACTTAACGAACGGCTTTTATAGGGCACAAAAGGCAAGGCGCCAAATTAGTGATAAGATAAAAGTGCACAAAACGTGAGACAAACAACGGTAATTGCAACCAATCAACGCACTAGAGAACAAACTCACAAAAACGGTAAAATACAAAATAGTGTGAATAACGCGTGACATAATTTCGTTACACTCTCCCCACCTTAAATATTTACCCACCTGGGAAATTTTTACCCAACATCCCAAGATAAGTGTCTCAAAGTCGTTCCACTCAGGTGAAGTGCAGAGAACTGGTAACAGCAAGTGCTCAATGATTGACAAACATCAACGAAACCGTCAACGGTAGGTGAATTCCACGTAGTGAGTGAAAGCCTTATCATTCTGCCGGAAACGACGTTGGTTACGACCACTTCCCAGTTTGTAGCGTTGTCTTCTTGAACTTGGTGTGCGTTGTCCGGAAATCCGAGGTGAGAAACGACGAGCGCTGAATTTGAATACTTCAACGCAAGGTTCAGTTCTTGTTTAGCAGGAAGTACGTCGGCTTTCTCAGTTGTAATATCTTCGTCGTTAACTTGTGTGGCCAATTCAGCGTCAGGCGTGTTCGTCTTTTGGAGCGCTGTCTGCGGGGTTATTAAGAATTTGCAAAGTGCGTCAAAATCTTTTTCGTCGAACACTCGTTCGGGAAGTTGCATGACTTGCCGCGGGTCACGTAAGCCCTTCACCACGCAAAGGAACATCAAGAAATTGAGGACATGTTCATCCTCTTCAGCAGGATAAGCTCGCTTGCCCAAAGTCTTCACTTTTAAAACAAAGTCACAAGCAGATTCATGATCTAGCTGACATGTGCGAAGAAAGGATCTTCGCATTCTAAACACAGCACTTTGTCCATCCACCGCTAGCTCGATCAGGTAAACGAGATCATCAAAGTCGCCTTTCCTGACAGCGGCGTCATCTTGCTCTAGAAGTAAGGTTTCTTCTATAGAAGCTAATAAAAATGCTTTTTTCTCTTCTTCAGGAAAGTTGGTAAGGCGACAATATGACTTGAACAGGTAAATAAACTTTTCCAAATCGTCGCCTCTTCGGTAAAATGGTCGTGGCACAAACAGTCTTGGGTCCATGATTTCTCAGGTAACTTCTTCTCAGCGGTTGTGGAATTTGTTACAGATTTTCTATTGCCAGGTCCTTCTCCACCGCTTTCACGGCCCACTCAAAGCCAACAGGCCTCTTTTAATGAAGTCCGATTGCATTTCGATAACAGATAAAAATACTCCGCTTTTGCTTTTGGGGCTTGACTTTCGGTGCACACGTTTTACAATAAAATAGTAAAATATAATAAAGCAACCAGGGCAGTTCTGAGTGACCAACAAACACGACAGGTCCACTTCCTAAACGCCCATTCCACGACTGCCATGAAAGCCACCTTTTTCTCGCCAGATCGTCTCTCCCGCCTGAAGCCCATGCGGGAGACCAACCGAAAACAGGACACGTTTGAATCTGCACTGGACCACATCGAAACACTTGAGGCGGTATAAACAACGTGAAAAAACAGTGGACAAGCGAAATCAATAAAATCGGATCATCAAGAGAAATAACAAACAGAATAAAAGTTAACTGATAACTAAGGAAAACAAAGGCGTGGGAAGATGCACGAAAACAAACAAACAATAGTGCGAAATATTATTTCGCCACACACATATCATTAATTTTTACGAGCACTGTCTCTAATAGCATTTGTATTTTTGCAATTTATATTTTATAATTAAACTCTGTGTAATGTGAAATTTGTTTGTTCATACAATGTCATATACACAAGGATTAATATTAACGGTCTACATAGTAAGGAACCGTTTAAATCTTTAATATCATTTGGTAGAAAAAAAAGAAATGGCAGGTGGTGTCCCATACAGCAAGTTCCAAGTAACTTTGTAGTAACTGCAACATACAGGAATATCTCATTTCTCTTAATGCACTTTTGAAAACTTTTACTTTGATACAAAGAAAATATTAAAGATGTATAAAAGTAAGAGTAAAAATAAGTCAGTTATGTGTATAAATAGTTTAAGACCTTTGCAAAAAATCCACAATTGAAAGATAAAATGTACGATGCAGTGAGGCTGCGTTATTACCACAACCTCGGCAAGTAAGAAATTGTTTTAGGCGACGTAGGAATGTACCGGGATGAAATAAATGTCGTCACTACGAAAATGTTTTAATAATTTGTGTAGTTACCAAACAATGCACATTTACCACATGGTTGGGAAAGACTTTGCCACCATCTTGTGCTACGTTTTGCGAGTGCCAGCTGGTGGTAATACATAAATACTTTACCAAGTGTTTACGGGCATTTCTAAGTAACGGCAAAATGTGATTGAATAAGAGAACTACCTATTTTTGGTAATTGTAGAAACGCAGAAAATCCCGCAGTCCAGATAACTTTTAATAAGTTTCTACTTCAATCCTTGTTGTTGTTTATTTCTTCATCTTCAAAATATTTACTGGCGTTTGCTGTTTGGGGCAATAATATTTCGGAATTGTAGATAACGCATTTGTTGGCAGAGTGATACACGACAGGTGGTGTCACTCAAGTAAGCAAATTTTCATAAATCGTAAAATCGTGCGGCGCGCTTGATTGTCTGTTCTTTTTTGCAAACTTTTGAACAAAACCATACCATAAACAGAATATTCTTTCCCTTAAACCAAAAACATCCTTTCCAGGGAGACTTCGTGAAAGTTGAGAAGCTCCGAGCTATAACGTGTATAGTAAGTACTTAAACCTGTAGTCATACGTGGCTGTTTAATTGACTACGTAATGCAAGGTTGCGTATTCTTCCCTGTCAGTGCAGGAACCAATATACAGTAGAAGCATAGATAAACGCAAATTCCAAATTGTATTACCAGAAACCCAGTAAGAAAACAGTCGACTGTTGAAGGTAAACCAATTAATTGCAAATGTCAAAACGCGTTGACGCAAATGTTTACCTTATGCATACGTTTGCCTTACCATACATTTACGTTCTCACGTACATCTTGACGCACGAAGCGGACAATTAATTAACAGAAAAATGCAGCTAGTACGTGTTAATTAATGAAAACAAGTGCGGTAGTTTCAGAAACAACGCGTAGCTTAAAGAAACATAACGATTGGCACAAAAATACAAGAGATCATAGCGATGTCGCAACAAACCCAAATGTTTTTGTACATGATGCCTTAAATTTATTTGACTAAAGTTTCTCCAAAGTAATCCATCCCAACCTGCTTTAAACAAGAGTCGACGTGCTTGGCAAACAAACCGATGCGGACGCTTGTAAATTTCGTTAACTTTTAGCCCTAAGTTCTCTGATAAAGGTTACACAAAAAATCAAAGTTCAAAGACAAGCAGAAAAGATTTTGTGGCCAAAAGAAAAGTTAAGTTTGTTGATTTAAGAAGTTTTCTTATGTGTGGTTGTGTGACAACGCTTTTAAAATTGTTCAATTTAAGGGAAATAAAAGAGGACAAATGCACTGACTGCTTACAGTGTTATGAATATAACCTTATTACTTTAGATAACCTTGTTTTGTTAATATTTGACCTAACATGGCTGGTTTATATAACTTAAAATTTCTACTAATGATGTAGTTTTAAAAGAGGAACGCCGTTAACAGCGTTTTCAGCAAAATGATTGCTTTAAAAGCAAAAGATTTTCAGCCAAAAAAGGTACAATTAGTCAATTTGGTTAAGTGAGTGAAAGCTGTGAACATCGGAAATGCATGCCTATAGTCAAGATACGTCATTTGACAGCAGTTGGTTAATCGTTAACATAAACATCATAATACATGATTCATGCATATGCTGAATCTTACCGCATAACTCGTTATAACAATATCCGGCGCGTCATGTCTTATATCACAACATTATGACGTTTAAATATAATAAATTGCACATACAAGCGATGTTTATTGTTAACGGTTCATTAGGTGAATATCGTATTTGAATATGTCAGAAGAGCACATTTGGAACAGACCGAAAGATTTCTTGGTATTCTATGTCAATGGAAAAAAGGTGAAGAAAAATGTCGAGTAATACAATTCAAGTTCAAAAGTTCAATATAATACAACTAAAGTCCGGGCTATATAGGGTTGGGAGAATGTGAAATTAGCTCGGACGTGTGAGGTACCAAGAACCCAAGTAAAAGACCCGACGTGTGACCCCGGAGCTAAACCAACACAGAAATATGTATTTAATGAAAATTTTGTAGAATATGAGACTATGCCTACATGTCCCACACTTATATTCGTTCACGTTATCCGTACATGGATGCGTATAGAAGAAATTATTTCACAGTGGGATAAATCGTGAGCCTATCGTGAGATAAATCTTTTAGGAACATAAAGTAGGATGTGACGTGTACTCGTGTAATTACATAACAAGTGTTTACAATAAATCAACGGAAAGATTGAGTGTGATCACGTGACACTCAGCAAATCAATTCCATAACTCGCAAGCAACAACGAGTAAAAACTAACAAATGCCAGTAGAAAGTAATGACGTATGAAAATTCTGAAAATGACCGGTTGTAATTGAGTATTTCAAAAGAGTTTTCTTGCTACGTTTGTATACTGTGCATTTCATAATAATTAATAACCCTTAAGCTCATAGCGTTCCGCGACTACTAATGTGTCCAGAACCGTGCGCTGTTACATACTAATATTTATCTTTCTTTTGCTATAATGAAACACCAGGATCTATAAGTACAAATCATCCTTGGAAAAATGTTAGTTTGCTTCTTAAGTATTGACATTGGCTACAAGCAACTTAGCAAAACTATACTCTGACATAATGCAACAAGGAAACTTTTTATTCCTGCTTCTTGCGTTTTTATTAAGCTTATCATAAAATGGCTGGTAAATTTTTGGGAGGAGTTAAAAGCTGGATTTTTTTCGATGAAAAGTAAATGATAAGTTGAAACTTTGTTTGTAGATCATTGAACACAATGCGGATCCTGAGGTGTCTCTTTTAACTTACTTGAGAGCAAAGCGTGAGTATGTAGACCAGTGATTATTTAGGCTATGTTATACTTTCAAACTTTTGCAAAAAAAAAAACGAAAAAACGCACAAGAATTGATAGGAACCATTAAATTAATTATCAATGAAGTATTTCTTATTTTTTCTGTAGTCAGATTAACCGGGACCAAGCTAGGATGCGGGGAAGGAGGTTGTGGAGCTTGCACTGTCATGGTGTCCAGATGGAGCCGTGATGAAAGAAGAATAATGTGAGTATAAATATAGGTTGTTTTGAAAGTTCTTTATACTGTTATATACACCACTGTGTTTGTTAATAACGTACCGACACTACGTATTTGAATTTGCAAACAAAGCAAAGCATTCAACAACAAAGTTTCGACAAATATCAGTTTCACGATTCCCTTGTTACTGTAAATGGCAACTTTAAATGCTTAATTGTTTCTCATTTGTTAGTCACATTTCCGTTAATGCCTGCCTAGCACCAGTTGTATCAATGCATGAATGTGCTGTTACAACGGTAGAAGGAATAGGAAGCACAAAAACAAAGCTTCACCCAGTTCAGGTCAGCATTAAACTTGTATTTCACTTGCATTGTATTTTATGTAGATTGCAAGAATGAGCATGTTTTAAAATTTAACTTTACTAAATAGTTATTTTCTTTTTTAAAACAGGAACGTCTGGCTGACTTTCATGGATCGCAATGCGGTTTCTGCACTCCTGGCATTGTTATGTCGATGTATACCTTGTTACGTAATAAAACAGTTCCGACCTCACATGACATCGAAATGTCACTTCAAGGCAATTTATGTCGATGTACAGGCTATCGTCCGATATTGAGCGGTCAGTCAGCTTTCATCCCAGTCAAAATGTTGAAATACTTATTGCAATGTCCGTTATTGCCTTGCCAATAATTTACGAATATAATCCAAATGGAAATAATTTAATGGCAATCCAAATATTTGCTGAAAAATAGTAAAAGCAAGTAGTTCATCTTTTTTGTTTCAGCATTTAACACGTTTACAAACAAGAGCTCGTCAAAAGCTTCAGGGTGTCCAATGGGTGAAAAATGCTGCAAAAACTTGCAAAATGGCTGCAACAGTTAAGCATACCATATCTTACATTGACTTTTACACATAGTTAAGACCACTTATTGGGTATCGACAGAGTTTAGTTTTTATACCTTGCAGTGAACGGAGAGTTTGCTGTAAATGGAAAGGAAAAATGTGAAGTTAATGATGAAAAGCATATTGGTCAATATGCTCCATACGACACAACACAGGAACCCATATTTCCCCCAGAATTATTGGTAAAGCGTTCTTTTATTACAGTCATGTAAAAGTTTACTTGTTTAGTGTAGTTACAAAATAGATTAAAGTAACTAAGATATTGCTGAAAGTACAATTTTTTAAGATGTAGTAAGCAAAAAATGTTTTGATTGCAAATATTCCTTACACTTTTGCTTATCACTGCCCGAACCAAGGATGGAAAAGATGCGAAACCAAAAAAAACTGTTATAAGAACACAATAGCGGAATAAATTTTTAACACAACAATTTTTTTCAGATAACCAGCCAACAAAATGCTCCAAAACCTTTGAAATTTGAGAGCGATCGTGTCACGTGGTATAGACCAGTCACCTTGGACCAATTAACCGACTTAAAGGAAAAGTATCCACGAGCACATCTTGTTGTCGGCAACACTGAGATCGGAATAGAGATTTGGGTCAAAGGTCAACACCATCCTGTCATCGTTTGTCCTGCTTACGTAGACGAATTGGCGACCATATCTACCAATGAAATAGGTTTGGCATAAGTACAACTAACTTGTATTGGTGTTCATACGTATTTGTTTCCAAACAACGGTCCAAGCTAAACAATAAGTTAAACATTGTCTGATCAAACAAAATGTTCAGTTTATTAGTTAAGCGGTAGCTAAATCTTGTACAAGGCAAACAACAGCATTTTTCCGCCATAAAACATTAACTTTTTTAACTTTAACTTTATTTACTATCATACACATTTAGCCATTGTCTAATGCAGCTTGCTTTCTATTAGTTATTCGAGTTGATGTTAAAGGGGTGTGTTTGTTACGTAGGCGTTACCATCGGCGCTTCATGTACATTAACGCAAATTTATTGCAAGCTTGAAGCAATCATAAAAGATCGGCCAACTTACGAGACCCAGCCAATGCAATCTGTTCTTGATTCGCTTTATTGGTTTGCTGGGAACCAAATACGAAATGTTGCGGTAGTTATTTTAAAATTAAGTAATCAACTTTCTGATGTTTATTCATCTATTCTGTGTGTATATTTGTATTAACTATCTGTGTGCTAAAGTAAAATACTGTTTAGCTTGACACAAAAAGCGAACATTATTCGAAAATCCTACAAAATAAGACACAAAATACTTTAACGCTTTCTCTCGACCCAATTTTAGGTGTTAGGAGGAAACGTCATGACAGCAAGTCCCATATCTGACCTTAACCCTATTCTAATGACTTGCGAGAGCGAGGCAAAATTCATGCTTCATTCCCGAGGTGAACGAACTTTGAAAATGGATCAAGATTTTTTCCCGAGTTACAGAAAAACTGCAGCTATACCTGGAGAAGTTTTAGAGTCCATCACTCTTCCATTTACAAAAACGGTACTTTGCTTAATGAATGTGATCGTCACCGAAAGTGAATGGAATGGACGTTTGTAATGATTTGAAAGTAAATAAACCTCTGATGTAAATGCAAAAGGTTGTGTGGTGCCTAACAAAACAAAACATGTTGCTAAAAGCAAAGTGCTCTCGTTTTGTGATTAGGATGAGTATATGAAGTTTTACATGCAATCGAAACGCCGAGAGGATGACATTGCGATTGTCAACGCTGCAATGCGTGTCAAGTTTTATCCAGGAACAAGTAAAGTGGAAAAATTTGTCTCCGCGTTTGGTGGCATGGCTGCAACATCAATCATGCCGTCTGAAATGATGAAGAAAATGCAAGATAGGTATGACCCCAAGTGTTTCTGTTTTTAACTAGGTTAATGAAAAGCATGGTAGGTCCATCTGCATATACAGTATTATACGTTAAAGCTACATTTTACAAATACCAAATGTCAGCAAAATTTGGCTGCTTTATAAAAACGTTTTCCTGAATTTTTTCTACATTAGGGACTGGGATGAAGCATTGCTGGAGGATGGAATTAAATGGCTTGCTGAGGATCTTCCTCTTCTACTGAGTGCTCCTGGAGGAATGGTGGAGTACAGAGAAGCTCTCGCAGCCAGTTTTTTCTTCAAGTTCTTTGTCCATGTCAAGGAAAGTTTAATCAGAGATGGACTGGCCAACGTAAGATTTACTTGAACTTTATAACTAAAGGTTTTGTTTTTTCTCAATTTAAAACTTACAGAGCTGCTTGTCAACTGAAGAAGACTCTACGACAGATCGCCTTGGTGGTAATCATCACAATTGCTTAGGCACGCAGACATTTGAAGAGGTAAACGAAGAAAGATATAGTTTATGATTTTAGTGGTTTGTTTTGTTACACAGACTGCTTTTATTGGTCGGCCATATTACACTTTATTGAGGTGAAGCGAACTTTTTCACTTTCAACTTTCATAGCTTGTCCTTTCTATACCGCTTGGGGCAGCACTTGTTGTGCGTTGCATTAATTTACAGTTACTGTCTTTTGCGTAACTTTCTTTGTAAGTTGATTTGAACTTTGAGTAAAAGTCAGTGTAATTATTATAAATTTCTACTTGCTTACTCAAACATGGCACTTAAACTGGCCAAAAAAATGTTCAATGATCTAAAGGTAATTTAAAATCTCTGCGTGATTAAAAGGTGCCCGCAGACCAACCAGCTGATGATCCCGTCGGAAGGCCAATGAAGCATATTTCAGCTGAAAAGCAAGTGACCGGAGAAGCAATTTACTTGGATGATATTCCTCCTTATGCTGGTACGTACAGAGGATAAGACATAGAACAACCTAACGGTTTTAAACGTTCTGAATCTGTCCCATTACATTAACCTATGAAGTCTGTTGAATTACTGTATTTTAAGTGCAATAACGTATTGCATACTACTTTAATTTCTTATAACTAAAGGTTGTTTGTTGACAGATGAGTTGTATTTGTGCTTGGTGACAAGTACAAGAGCTCATGCTTACATTCGAGGTGTTAATGTTGACGAAGCAAAAACAACACCGGGCTTTGTCACCTACGTAGATTATCGCGACGTACCTGGTTCCAATAATGTTGGAATTGACAAACAGGATCAAGTTTTTGCCAAGGACAAGGCACATATTGTGCTAGTTTTATTGTTACTGTTGTGAACTTTATGGCCCATGGCCAATGGAATGACTGTTAACCGTAGACTTAAATATATTCGCCAAGAATAAGTATTTTTGTGTGAAAACAAGCCGCTTGTTTTAGCAAAAGTATTGTATTAACGACATATCCTTTCTAGGTAACCCATGTTGGTCATGTCATTGGTGCTGTGCTTGCAGATAATCATGCGCATGCGCAGAGAGCAGCTAGGTTGGTAAAAGTTGAGTATGAAGACATAACAACAAGAATAATAACAATTGAGGTATGTTTTGTTTCGTTTAATGAAAGCTTTGCAGAAAATTCTTAAGTGATTGCTTTGATATTAAAATGATTGGCTTGCAAGCCGAGCAACCAAAAAGTTGTTTTATCGGTAATTCCCAAACTAAAATATTCAAATTTAGGAAGCAATAGAACATGAATCTTACTACAAACCTATCAGCAAGATCAAGCAGGGAGATGTGGAAAAGGTGATGGCATTTTGCGATCACGTCATCAGTGGCGAATGCAGGTATAAGCGAGAATTCAGATGCCAATGAAGCTACTAAATCGCTGTTTCTTCTAAACTGATCCCTTTTTCATCACATTATGCCGCTTTCTACGTGGCAAACTCTTAACTTAACTCTTAACTCACTACCATTTGTTCGTAGAATTGCTGGCCAAGAGCATTTCTACCTGGAAACGCAAGCATGTCTTGCAGTGCCGAAGGGAGAAGATGGAGAAATGGAAATATTTGCTTCTTCACAAAATCCTACTGCACTACAGCTTGACGTGAGCACATTTTATCAATAAAGCGCATTATTGTTTGATTTGAACAAAAATATTTCAGTACTCAGATTAGTGAGAGAAGATCCTCGATTATTTTGTTCAATTTTGAAAGGTTGCAATAAGCATACCAAAAGTAATAAGCTATACACTATAACAAAAAGTTAAGTTATTGTTAAAGAGTTTACATTGAGCGTAATTTTGTAACATTTCAAAATTTTTTAACGTTTTATGAATACTTTTTCAGGCTGCAAGTGCTTTAGGCGTTGAGTGCAATAAAATCGTGGTGAGAGTAAAGCGAATGGGTGGGGGGTTTGGTGGAAAAGAGACGCGATACAACGTTTTGTCCAACCCTGTCATTGTAGCCGCTAACAAGTAAGAAAGCGTCTTTAAAACCACGCTGTTAAAATGTGAAACAATGAAAATATACTTACTGTATAAGTTAATTTTCTTTGCTTATACAAATACAGTTATAAAACCCATAACCAATAAAATTTCTCAATAAACACCTGTATGTGGTTGATTTGAAAAACGTTTCTGAAATTTCTTCAAAAACCATTGCCAAAACATAATTACACATAAACTACAATTATTAGATGTGGGAAGCCCGTGAGATGTATGCTAACCAGACAGGAAGACATGCTTTTAACTGGGCAACGCCATGCCTTCCTTTCTAAATATAAGGTAAGTTAATTTGCTCCGGTTTTGAAACTGTAGGCAACATCAGTAGACGAAAGCTGAAAATATGGTGTTTAAACAATGATGATTTACCTATCTGCTGATGCTTCTTCACCTTTACTGTATCAAAAAACAATATGTTTCTTTTTTCATTAGGTTGGTTTTAATAAGGAAGGAAAGATTTTAGCTCTTGAAAACGATTTGTACTCAAACTGCGGAAACAGTTTGGATCTTTCCACAGGAGTGATGGGTCGCGCCTTGTTTCACTCAGACAACTGCTACAAGTTTGCTTTAAACAACATTAAAATTTCTAAGGGTTTCAATTTCAACTAATATTTGTTGCAATTTTTGCTTCCAATTTTGTACTAGATTTATACATATTATGCGGACTACTTTAGAAGACCTTAACTTATTTTGTAAAAAATATGTCCTTAAATCGGTGTATTACTGTAGAATACCAAATGTCAGCCTAAGAGGTTTCATGTGTCGAACCAACCTTGCGTCCAACACCGCCTTTCGTGGATTTGGTGGGCCCCAAGGCTTGCTTATCGCTGAAGAGTGGATCACAAGAATGGCGGCAGTTTTACATGTGGCCCCAGAAAAAGTATGGACACTCTTAAAAGAGCACTTCTGATTCATTCGTTCAAATCCGTTACATCTGGATAGTTGTTATGTTTTATATTTCTTTCGTACTTCCAAATGACAAACGACAACAGAATGCAGTAATATAGTGACAACAAAAATTTAGTCGACATTTGCATCTGCTGTATTACAACAGAACCTATGCTATTATCTATCACCGGTTTAATATTAAACAATGGCTTTTTAGGTTAGAGAAATAAACATGTACAGAGAAGGCGACGTTACACACTTCGGTCAAAAGCTTGAAAATTTTCTTGCCAGAAAATGCTGGTATGAATGCTTGCAGCGTGCCATGTTTGACAAAAGGAAAGCAGAGATTGATATCTACAACACTAATTCAAGGTAGGTAACAGAGACTGATTGTTGTGCAAATTGTGCAGGCTTGTAGTAAGATGAGGCAAACAAAACTGTCATAGGGTGAGATAGGAACGCGAAAAAATGTTTTTCAATGCAAAAATTCCGAAATACGCTCAACAAGCACTTGCTTTGTAAAGGTTTTAGTGTTAAAACAACAAAGTGTGATGGCTTTTATCTCAAATATTTCTAACAAAGGTGGCGAAAACGAGGTATTTCTTGCATTCCGACAAAATTTGGCATCTCATTTAACGCACTGCATCTCAACCAGGCTGGGGCACTGGTGCATGTTTACAGAGACGGATCAGTTCTAGTTACTCATGGAGGCACGGAAATGGGACAAGGGCTGCACACAAAAATGATCCAAGTTAGTATAACATATAAGTTATTAGCTTTGCATGGTATGCCAATGAATAAAGCAATGAAAATAACAAAGAGGACCTGACTTTTACAGATTGCAAGTCGCTGCCTGGGTGTACCACATTCAAGAATACATCTTTCTGAAACAAGCACCAGCACCGTTCCGAACACATCTCCTACAGCTGCTAGCGTTAGTTCTGATATCAACGGCATGGCCGTGAAGGTAGGAAAAACAGAATCTAAAAATTTAGACACGGTAGGAGAAAATCACCATATCAAAAATCTGTCTTACTGCTTGCTTTTCAACACAGTTAATGAAAATAAAAGTTTACCTTGATTCATATCAGCTATAATCTGGTTCTTAGCTGGTTAACTCTGGTTGTTTTCGCGTGCATACTTCTAATACTTACAATACACATAATTATTTAAAATTTAACATGCTTCTAATACTAAATAATTTTTGAAGAATGCTTGTAAAATAATTAAAGAACGACTTCGACCTCTTCAAGCCAAGCATCCCAATTTAACTTGGAATAAAATTATCGAAAACGCGTACTTTGAACGGATTAGTCTCTCTGCAACAGGATTCTACAGGTAAACATATTGCAGTAATATATTCAGTGCCGATCGCGCCCTTTACGTATATAAGCTGATAGATTAAATCCAGTCTCGGTGCTATTTCCCATGAGGGACTAGTATACGTCTGGGACAAAAACTTATCCAGGTCAAGCTAAAATAGAAATGGTTGCTAGTTGGTTTGACATAATTTCAATTTCAACACATGCAAAACAATTTACTGTGTTGATACTTTATTAATAGATAATTATTTTTAAACCTCTACAGTACGCCCGATATTTTTTCCGACTGGAACATGGAAACAGGAAAAGTCGGAAATTCAAAACCCTTCAGTTATTTTACATACGGTGCAGCGGTGTCTGAAGTTGAAATTGACTGCCTGACTGGAGATCACATCGTGCTCAGAACTGACATCGTCATGGATTTGGGAAGAAGTCTTAATCCAGGCATCGACATTGGTCAGGTGAGGTGTTTTCAATTTGAACAACGACCCGCTTATTACTTTGTTATTTTTTTCGTTCAACATCAAACAGTTTTGATTATATTACATACAGTTTAACGAAACAATACGTTTGTATCAAACAATTATCCAATCAACAACGTTTTTAAATTAAACAAATCTCCAACCTCATACTGTACATTTGAAATTTGGCGAAGTACCTTTGTTTTGTAGATTGAAGGAGCTTTTACTCAAGGGTATGGAATGATGACTTTGGAAGAACCACTTTACTCGCCAAAAGGAGAAATGCTCACAAGAGGACCAGGAACTTACAAGATTCCCGGTTTCGGGGATTGCCCTAAAGAGTTTAACGTACATTTGCTGAGAGGCGTTTCCAATGACAAAGCAATATTTTCATCCAAAGTAAGATTTCATACTCTATGAGAAATAACGTGTAAATATGTGTGAATAACTTTGTCAAATCTATATCTACTGTAAACAAAATATAACAAATCTACACAGGCTGTCGGAGAACCTCCGCTCTTCCTGGCATCATCAGTTTTTTTTGCGATAAAAGACGCGATTGGTTACGCCAGAGAAGACTCGGGATTGTCAAGAGAGTTCCGAATGGATTCTCCCGCGTCAGCAGAACGTATTAGAATGTCTTGTGCTGACCGCTTCACGAAACAGGTTTTTTTGGTCAACTAATGACCAAAACTTTAAATTATCCAGGCTTTAAAAAAATAAAAATATTAACCAAAAATATTTTATAAATATTAAAACGCTTATTATTAATTATGCAATAAATAAAAAGTATTAATTAGATAAATAAAAATTATTAAATATTACATTATATATTTTATATTACAAAAATATGCTTTAATAACCAAAAATATTTCATTCATTTGATGATGGAATGCAAGTTCTTTTGTTAATAAATGTTTCTTTTTTTAGCACACATTACATTCTAAAGATGAAGACGCCTCCAACGTCACTCCATGGTCTGTTCAGGCGTAACTTTTTGTGGACAAATGAAATATGTTTAAGATATTGCTTACAAAGTTGATGGCGGCTGAATCATGTTAACCCAGTATATAGTAAAATAAAAAATAAGATGGAGGTTTTCTTAGTACTCCTGAAGAAGCCAGCGTTTTTTACGACAGCTCGCGTAAAATAATCATAAATAAAGCTAACCTTCAGAGTGCCAACCTATATCTTGTTTTTGATTTATAAGATATTGTTGTAGCGGTAACAAAAAGCATAAAATTTTATACATTAGATTTAATAAGATTAAAAATAGTGACACCTATTACAAAACACCCAATATAGCGTAACAACTGTAAATGATACAAATATCTCTAAACCAATTTTGATTGCAATTCACTTCAAATTCTATATTTTTTCTATGCATTTCTACCGTATTTTACACGAACATTTTCTGTATATCCACTTGATTTAAAAATAAGTAATTTATTGTTGTTAATTTTTGAATTTTGCAAATTATTTCGAGCTAATAAAGTAACACGATTAAAAGGTGCTATATTAGTCAAGTATTTTGACAAAGATTTTAATTTTGGGCAGTTTTAAATGTGAAGGACGTTTAATGTATGAAGTTTTTGTATCAATAATAAAGGTTGGTTAAACTGCGTAATCGTTTCCTGAAATACACTAGAACAATTCAAAATGTTAAGATATGCTTTATTTCAAAAGGTTACTGTGGGAAAAGTTTAACCTAAATTAAAAAAAAAACATCTGAAGAAGTTGCAAAGGGTTAAGTAACGGGTTAATACTTCTAACTCTAGTGCCTTACTCTCAACATTATCATTACCTTATATTATATTATTATTTAATTATGTTATATATATATTAATATCTATTTATATTAATATTATATTATTTAATTATAATTAATTATTATTTAATTGTATTATTTAAATATTTTATTAATATTATATTTATATTAATTATATTATTTATACTATATTTATATTAATTATATTATTTATATTATTATTATACTTATATTATTATGTTATAATTAGCATATTGATTTTCTCTCTCGCGTCCTCACGCAAAACAAAGATCCATATAATGATGATAAAAGGTTTAACGTAATAAGTGATAGCTGTTTTCTACATTGGTATGCTATGAATGTAACTTATACGTACTTCTAGTTTATGGTTTCTCAGTTATTTGCACTGTTTTAAGTTTGTGAATAATGCACGTGACACAAAGTGGTTAGAGCGTTATCTTGCGCAAATTATGGTGTTTAAACGTAAATGTTTTAAGCAATTTTAAGATGGTAATGTACTTTTTGCACAACATTTCACACGGTATTTGCTCACTCGGTACATCAACTTTCTTTGACTCATTTGCTAGGGATACTAAATTAATGTGGATCAATAAGGTATAGCTTACATCAAGGACTAACTTTTATTTACTGTGAAATTTTATGTAGATCTCGCAACTGACGTTTATAAAAGAACTTAAAAATCGGAAAGCGGAGACATAATTTTTTCTAGAAATGATAAGTATGACATGCCAATTACTTAGAAATCTTGACAAGTTTAAAGATGCTTGTGTCTTGTGGAGAACAAACGAAACTATGCTGGAGTTCTTTGATTTTGATAAAGGGTTGGCTAATTGTACATACTATATGTAATGCCATATTTTTGTAATTTTTTAGAACAAAGCAGCCGCATCCATGACCATTTTTTCGGGTCTGTTTAAAGAAATCTTTTCTTGTTTCGTTATTTATTTGGGAGAAAGTCTTTAAAACGAAAATCATGATTCGTGAATGAAGAAATCTTTGTTAAGGTTTATTAGAACGAAAATGTTATTGACCTAATTTTGAAATTGTGCATACATACTTTTGTTATGCACAATTTTCCCAAAACTGCATAAAAAAGTGGCCCTGCCTGTGGAATCAGCGGCAATAAAATGAAAAGAACGTAATGAAATCGTCTATGCAAAAAAATGTAATAGGTGTTTAATTAATAGTAATAGGTGCCATGTGGGTGGCGGTGACATAGTTATAATGCCATAGTGACATGGTAAAATGGCTGTTAATATGTTCCGTTTTAAATAAGCCACTGGCAACAGGGCGACATTTTTTTCCGCACGAGGCAGCCAAAATACACGCTACAAGTCACTGCTTCTACCTGTAGACTATAACGACTTTCAGCAACTCTCAAAAATTGCCAAATTGAAGTAAACTGCAAATTGTAGAAGCGACTGCAGTGATGCGTGGCGATAACAGCGGCCATTGTCAGTCGGCTTGTGTTGACGTTCAACTCTGCCTTTTCATTACTACTCTGTTTCGGTGTCGTATGAAAGAACTAGTCTACCCGTTCCGCAACGCGTGACCAATAGATCTAAAAGGCGGAACGAATATACCTCTGTTGTGGGCGATGTTTTCTTAAGTTTTTCTGAGGGCAGTTAACCTGAAGAGGCAAGGCGCGTAACCGGTAGTCTTTGAAAATATTTACCATGTTCTATTTATAATGTAGACAATGCGCGCGCAAGAACACGCATTGATTGGCAAACAATCACGCTTTGCTCTGAAATTTCATAGTTTTATTAGCATAGCATTAGTTTTATATAGTTTTATCAGCAATACCTGCAAGCGAAAAGCGTAGTCTAGTTTTAATCAAAATATACAGCTGATGAATGTTTAAGTGTAAGTCGTCAGAATGTCCCAAAACGAGGTAAGTAAAGTCGTTAGGTTCGTACGGTGGTTATACTCACTTCTTTGAGTGTTACTCAACCAGTTTGAAGACATAGGCAGTTTACTAATTTCTGTACGTTGAGTACATACTACCAAAATGGTTTCGATTAAATGTTATTTATCAATTAGTATCAAATGGCATAAACTATTGTTTTGAAACCACATGCTTTATGGCGACAGGAAAAAAACTGTTACATATGAAGTAAATAATTTTTCGTCCACAGATGTTTGCGTTGTAGTATGTATATCTGCAGTAAAATAAAGACTGAAATATCGTTTTTTATAACGTATTCAAGCAAATGAAATATAAAGAATAAGGTTATTTGACAGTGTACACTCATTTGCGCTTACTCGTAGAAAATCTTTCCCTTGTATTTACTGGTGTGTTGTTTTAAAAGACTGTGTTCAAAACCTTTATTTTAATCTTCAACAACAAGAGTAAGTTTGATGACAAACCGCAACCACACATACACACACACATTATTCGCTCGCAAGCAATTGATATGCCCAAAAAGAAAGTTGTTCAAATAAGGCGTAACAGTTTACGATGTTAAATAACAAATAAAGTGAATGGTAATGCTTAAAGGCTTGATTTATATCCACCTATCACAGTCACGACGAATCGGTGACCAGCTGGAGTTCTGTTATCAAGTCTTATTATGCCTTATTTTGTTTCCTAATGCACTTAATGATATTTGTAGTCAATTTGACTACAATACTTTAGCCTTATATGTGTAAAGTGCATCTATTGCTGGGGACAAACCTGCATGCAACAAAATGGAAAACCCAACGTTTGCTGGGAGTGAGTTTATTACGTTTTCTATCGTTGCAGATTAAATTCTTCCGATCGGATGAAATTTTTTGCCTAGCTGAGGCAGGTGGAGACCTTGGCGAAGGTTCTTACGGAAAAGTCCGCCTCGGATTCAACGAAATTCTCGGAGCAATTGCAGTAAAGTTTTCTGAGATGAAAGGAGGACGAAGAGAAAGAAAATTGCTTGAGAAAAAGTGAGGTTTGCATAAATGGAAACGTAGATTAACAATGAAATTACTCTTCTTAAACTTTTCTTGTTTTTACCATCTCTTGTATCATTCTACTTACAACAGTTTTCGTTTTAAATGTAATGGATTTCTGACGACTTTAGAATACAAAAGGAAATTCTTCATCTCCAACAAGCTAACCATGACAACATAGTACGTGTTTTTGGATGGACGCAGTGGCCTGGTGCTATAGCAATTGTCATGGAATTTCTTCCTGCAGGCAATCTTAAGGGAGTTCTTTTAGATGACGATATTCTCCTTGCTCCAATACTTCGATTACGATTTTGCTATGAAATTGTAAATGGTATTGCATTTATTCATAACCTATTTGATAGCAAACGCCTACTACATGGAGACATAAAGCCGGCAAATATCCTCTTGACAGAAGACTTACATTGCAAAATAGGAGACTTCGGCGCTGCACACTTGTCAGGTTATACAGGATCCAGCACCGCAAAGCAGCCTAAAACCATGCAGCTTACTTACGTGTATGCTGCGCCGGAGCATCTTGAAAATATATCCACTAAAATCACTCCCAAATATGACACATACAGCGTTGGGATCACTTTCCATATGATCCTTAGCAGAGAAATGCCGTTTGATGAAAGATCGCTCAATCAAATTGAAGTTCTCACAATGAGGATTATCGAAGGACAAAGACCAAATTTACAAACAATTTTGGATTATTTACAAGAGCTGCAGGATTCAGGTGATCGGGGTGGATCTCAAGTTATTGACTTCCTCAAAGACGAAATGGTGAAATGCTGGCAACAGGATCCAGCCGATCGACCGACAATGCTTCAGTTGCGGAACAAGTTATACGAACAAATGTCACATTATGACATCGCGGTCACTCAATCACACGTCGCACAAGCTTTAAACAACATGGAACTTGAAAAACCTCCATTACTCACAACAGAACATTATACAATTGACAACTTCCATCCACCAAACTTTGCTTTACACGGTAAATTAAGGAGCCGTCAACCACCTGGAAATGCCACAAAATACTTTTTGTTAGCTTATATGTTAAAATTGCTAAATGGCAGTCTGGGCCAACATTTCATGAAATGAAAATCATATATCACAAATTTCTGTAAACGAAGCTCATAATCAGCTAAGTGTTTGGCTTAAAAATGCATATTTGTCTATCTTTTAGTCAAGTTTTAACAACCTCTTGTATGGGATCCGAAACTTCGAAAAACAGGGAAATAGGCTACTGACTGGCAGAAAAATTCCCAACCTGAAAACAATACCAAACGTAAAACCCGTTCATTGATCTAGTCGTTGTTTTTAATAAATGCTTTCGAAAAGAGACCACCAAAATCATAAAGATTTTTGTGTTTGGTGGTTGACGGCGTCTTTGGCGAGTGTTTTCACCCAGAATGTTTGTGTCAAGACCAAAAAATATTGAGCAGTCACTTAAAAGTTTTTATTTACAGATGCTGACGAAGCAAGAAACAGAGCTGTATCTAACACCGATGCAGTTTCTGTCGTTGGTTCGGCTGAATTTGCTGACAATCCTAGAGGTTTGTTGTTTTGTAATATTTTGTTGTTGTGGTCCAGTACAGTAAGTTCACGCCAAATGATGGATTTAGCTTGCATTTGATACTGAAAATAGATACAACAATAACTAATGTTCAGCAAACTGGAACCAGGTCTTTGGAAGCCAACAGCACTTCTTCGAGAGGTAAAATCCTTTTTTGTTTGAGCTGGAGCTAATAATTAACTTATGAAATCACAAATGCAAACTACGACTTGTATTTATTTGCTACTTGTCGTACTTTTACTGCTGCACGTGAATAAGATAGTTAACATTTGCACATCGTCCTTTCACTCCAGCAATTTTAATTTTGCTTTTCTTTCTACTGTTTCAAATCTCTGTCAAGTGGTCTAAGTCCATCAAAAATCCACCATTCCTTTCTTAAAAGTATTTTGCACGGTTTTTGAATGTTTTAATGAAATTACTCTTCATAAGTTTTTGTTAACTTAAGCTAGGATCGTATCCAGAAAGTCGAATTAACTTAATTTCGATTATGTAACTGTAGGCCGGATCTGCTAGCGTCCAAAGTAACATTACACTGTCGTATGTTACCAGTAAGCCAGTGCCTGTACATAGGTGAACAAAGCTATTGCAGATTAGGTTAACGATTAATCAAGGCTGCAATGATTAGAATCTATAAAAAAGATTATTTTGACTCCTGTTCAGGATCCAACCGCTAACGTGCGCTACTGCGTTGCGAAAAAGACAGCTTGCATGACGTAATATTGGCGTAGCTTAATCTGTAAACATTTACATGTTTAAATAAAATAAAAATAATAGAAAAACGTTTGCTTTTTATACATTTGCGTTGTTATATTTTTTCAGGCGTTATTCCACCAACAAATAAATCAAAATCCGAAAGTGATAACGTCATTGATGATGGTAAGTTTTTCACCATTGTCACGATATTATCACGTTTATTTAACTTCTTGTTTCGCAACTACAAGTATTTAAATAAATTTTGTTGTGATAACAAACAATAACTACTAGTCGTAATGTTGTAACGTTCCTGGATAGAACATAGTGAAACATCTTCGAGCTTTATGAGCTTTCAAACACAGCCAAAAGTTCTTCAAGTTGCCTCAATACCGGGTATGGTGAACAGAAACTGTTATTGTGAAATAGATGTAATATTTTGTAGCGTTTATCGAAACTAAATTAAATCTACAACGTGATAAACGCGACCAATAATTGCAAATAAAACAGAAAACATAATACACTAGTTATAAAACTTTGCCAACATTATTACATATGATGTTTCAGAGAAGTTTCAACGCTGTGTCCAGCAGTTAAAGAATTGTTTATTTAGTCAGGATCGCAGCGATACATTTATAAATGAAGTCATCAATCATATCACCCAAATGAAGAATCACTTGCTAAACCCAAAAGAGGTAAACACCGAAATACCGTAAGGTTTAATTTGTTATGATTGAAAATTTATCCTTTTCTGACGTCTTGGCTATACCACACATTTAAACTTATGCACAGTTGTCATTTATTTATAAAATTTTTCTTATTTTTTATTAAAATTTTAATTAAATATTTGTAAAAGGTATAATGTTGTTTGTAAGTTAATATTTGCCTATTTTTGTTTAGAAAATACGCCAGATGGTGGCAGATGATTTTTGCAAACTTGGGGTTATTCCACTTTTCGTTAACTACTTTATGCTTTTAACTGGCACAAAAAACCTTTACCCTAAAAACAAGTACACGAGCAATTTTAATCTGGAATCTTGTCAAATCGGTATTAATTTGGCTGGTGATGGTATTTACCAAATTTTTAACAATTTCAGAGGTGAAAGTGAATGCCTGGAAAATATCAAACTTTTCCTCCTTTCCGGGACTGATGTTAGCTGGTCATTTTGTGTCGAATGTGCCAAATCTGGTTTACTTTCGTTATTAGTGGCTCACATACGAAATATAAGAAAAAACGTATCTCCTGGAGGCAAAGTAAATTTGTTATCAATGTTATACTGTTTATTACAAAAAGACGTTATTTGAACTTTAATTATAGGTCAGTATAAGGTGGTGATAAATGTTTGTTGCGTTATGCATCATTAATAATAGAACTTTTATCATTGCATTTTTGTCTATTTTCAGATCACTGAAGAGGGTGAAATATGGAACCTAGGTATTCTCTTCAACTGTGCAAGATGTCCTGAAAGTCTAAGTTGCCTTAAAAACTTGAACATGTTTGACTTAATGAAGTGTTATACAAACAAAACAAAGGCAAGCTTGGTGTTTTAAGAAAAAAGGCGTAAAAAAACAATCAAAAGCAAAAACATAATCTGTAAAATCCCTTAAACCTCTTTCGCATGTATAGTAGTTACTGTAACTTTTACTTGCAATGTTTTCATGGCTTAGGTTTATAAATAAGCAGAGATCACAACGTTTCTGCATTCACTGAAGAGTTACAAGCCTAAAAATTCAGCTTTACTATTTGGTAGACCTACAAAATCCGTAGATATTTTGAATTAGCAAATTTGATATTGGCAAATGTCATTAACAATTTAATTTTTTAACTACATTTTATTAATTTCAATTTTATTTCAGGGTTTAGGACTTGTTTTGTACGTTACGTCTGCTATGCTATCAGGCTATGTTGCTCACGAAGATCAAATCCACTTGATACCCACTGATCAAGTTGTAATAAAATATATTGTCAAAGTAAGGATTTTTGCTTACATATTGTCATTTCAATATAGTTTAGATGATCCAGCACTCAAAGATTTTTGTTGCTATTGTTCCGTTTACTGCTATCCTGTATATTTTATGACTGTAGGGAATGGAGAATGCGTTGCGGAAAACATTCAATGAGCAAAGATGCAATGACGGGAGCGTCAGTAGGTCAGCTTATTCGCTTTGCAGCGGTTTAGCGCAATTGGCTCGGAATCCTCAAAACTGCGTAGCAATTATGGTAGAATACCCAGGCATCACATCTTCACTTGTGGCTTTTTTAAAATCAGGTATCAATGAACACATTTGCTCCATAACGTAATAAATAAAGTTCTTTTAATTTGTGTCTTCTTCTGTCGAATTGAAGCGTAAGATTACCGCAATTAATCTGGTTCAAAGCAAGAAGGCGTTTTGGCTTTTTGGATGTAAAAGAATAATAATTAGTCAATGTTTCAAGCTTTAAACAGTTTTTACAAATTCAACTGTTGAACGCTTTAATTAAACGAACATTTTTTGCTCTCAAACTGTTGTAAAAAAAATTATAGTTGTGAAAAATTTATCACAGTGGTATTTTGTGTACTTTTAGGTAAAGAAAACATGAATCTTTTTGGTTTGCAACTAGTCGAAAGTCTTTGTCTCGTCGCTCACAGCAAAAATAAACTGAGCAAAGTGTCTGAATTGGTGAAAAGTGTAACGGCATTGGCCGTGAAAGTTGGTGACAACAGGAAGATTAAGTAAGTCGGTTACTATATGTATGTATACTGTACTATAAGTGTAGCTAAGCGTCGTATATAGACAGATAAGTAAAACATGGTACTTCTCGTTTACTGGTTGTGGTTTGTAGACAAAGTGTTTGTTGCAGGGAAATGTCACAGGGCAGCTTAAGTTGAAAGTTAACGTTTAATTTTATTAAAACCTATTTTAAAAGACAGATACGAGATTTGGCGAAAAGAATTCTGTTAACGATGGACATTCCAATTTCACCAAACTGAATTAGTTTTCATGAATTATCTTGATGCTGGCATGATCCGTTTAAAATTGCAGATCTATTATTTCAAGTATTATTATTTGGTGGCCAAGAAAAATGTTTCCTTAAATGGCCCACCAATACATAATTACTATAGAAGCAAAAAGAGTACATTCACAGTACAAAGCCATGATGGATGTTTACTATTTTTACACCGTATTTATTACAACCTTGCTAGTAATTGTTGCAATCATAAATTAGTTTGCAAATAAACAAAATTTCCACGAAAAGTACTGATTTATGGAAGTTTGTCATTGTTTTTTTTGCGATCCGTTAAGACGCTTGATAGGTAGACACAGTTGCTACGTATGTTATTTAGATACTGAGGTAATACAACTATTTTTATAACAAATATTATTTCTAAAGTAAACAAAGTTGCGAGAAGGGAACATGGAAGAATGATTTATGTAAAGAAAAAGCATCATAAGATAGTAGTTAAACAAACTTAATTGGCAAGGAGGCGTTATAAATGATTCAATTTCTTCGAAATAGGTTATTTGTATCGCGGTACCAATGAGACGTTCTGTCTTCTGAACTTTATGTTAAACAACGTGAACTGTCCTCTTCTAAAAAATCTGAATAAAATAGCCTGATTTAGGTCAAGGTGTTCCAATTAAGTTTTAGTATCATATGGTGAGCGTTGATACATTAGGTGAAGCATGCAGTCTTAATTGCGCTTTGTCAACATCATGTGGCAAATCAACTCAAGTTGGGGAGCGCAGTGGTGTATAAATCGAATTGGCATTGCTACTAGGAATGCTAGTGTTACTATAGTGCGATTATTAAGTTAAGATTATTAGATTAAGTGATGAAGTCATCACAGGCTGAATGTAGAGGGAAAGCTAATATAATTACGTAATACTTCTTCAAGTTTGAGTTGGTAAGTTTGGTGATTTTCGACTTTTTGATATTTTGCTAGGCCAAAAATAAAAGTCAGCTTCACAGGCCGAATATAGTATATTAAAACAAGGATGGGTGAAACCTTTGAAGCAGTTGTTGTAAATGTGTAACTCCAAACAAGCAAACAAAATCCACCTCAGTTGTTCACATTGGACCAAGCGCCAAACAACCTGCCGTGTTTGACAACTAACAAATCATTTTTTCCATTACCGTCATCGTTTAATAACGAAGTTGTCTGTAGCTTCCACAGCACTTACTGTTATAGTCGTTGTAAGTCTTTATAAGTTATAGACACGATAAGGGACCGCAGATGAATAAACTGCAATGAACGGAAATGAATAAAGAAAAACTAAACTATATTTTATTATTAGAAATATCTCATGCAAAGAGTTCAAGCTCCCAAGTTGGGGAACTTCCGGTATACTAGAATACTATAAACTATAATATAAATTGAAGTTTCTGATACCGTAGTCAATACAAGAGAAATACAAATTGTGCTTTATTTCCAAGAAAATAATCTGTTGGCTTTCGTCGAATAAACCGCAATCTTTCTACAAATTGTAATGTTTTTACCTTCAAAGACTTATTTTATCCATGTTTGAAAAGCAGTGTTTCAAATAATAATCACTTAGTTTGAGTTGTGATTTATTTATGATGGCCAAGCCACAAGAATTTAAACTTGATCTAAATAGCACGAATTGTTTTACAATAAATCTATATTAAACCACCTCCGCCATCTAACTATATAAACTGCCTCTAAGCAGTATGAGTTATAAAAAGACTACGGATAACTTTCTTCAGCTGAATTTAAATCACCCAGTTATGCATAAATGAGGCCTATTTCATGGTACTGTAAATATCTGTCGACTTCAAACTGGTGAACACGATGTAATTTTACGGTGTTATTTTCTTTACTTTCCACAATATGAGCTGAGTCGAAAATGACCTGGGAAACATTTCCAAATTATTTCACATGGAAAATCCTTTCTGAAATTTGCTGGTTTAATTTTGTACAACCTGTTTCTTACGTAGATGCCATAATATTTGAGAAATTTTGAAACTTATGTGTAAAAATATTTTTTCTAAGAATCTAAGCCATCTTTATCATCACTTTGTCACAATGCATATTGAAACAAGTTAACATAAATATAATCAAAAGCTCTTGCAAATCGAAAAATTAATACAATATGTAAAATTAAACAACAAACATGACGTCACATTATAAGTTTTTGATGTCATCACGTTGAAACGCAACATCTTCTCGCAGTTGCTTTCGCAATTTACCCCACCAAGATTAAAATCCGATTTTTTTTATTGTGTGTTAATATTGTAAGTATAACTCGATTTACGGCATTACAGAGAAAATGGTTAAACTCCATTAAATTGCACATTTCTTGTCAAGTAGCCTACGAGTTAACCTTGTTGGAACACCACTTGCTGAAACAAACTTTTCAATACGTTTTTCAAAACAATGACCAATGAAGTTTGCAGTTTTGTATAAAGCTGTGCAGTTTTTTTTGTGGAAAATGGTACAAAATTGTTCAAAACCTTTTATTATGACTCTCGGCCACAAGTTACAGAGCTAGTTTTTATTACTATTATAATTCTCCATGAGAGAGATTCTACGCAGGGCGGCTGCGTATGGTCACGACTCGTTGTATTTGGTATAGTCAGTAGTATAGTGTTGCCACCCCAGGAGTCTTACCACCACGCCACCACCACACCACCACCACGCCACCACCACCGCCACCACCACGCCACCACCATGCCAGCAACTGTGAAGTAGGTCACTCCAAGATTAGGTCATTCAAGTAATTAGGTCATATGTAAAAAGAGATAAGAAAAGTGACGTCATAATTTTGGTTCCACACGTAAAGAAAAAAGATGTTAGAAAAGTACAAGTGTAAAAGTGACGTTATAGTTTTCGTTTCATAGCGCCAACATGTGGTAAACATGTTCTAGGTTTCTAGAGAAAAGGGTGTAACAAAAGAGAAAAAACATCTTGGGTTTGTGGATATTCGATATCAGTTACATCATAGTTTCAGCGTAAAGTATACAGAACGATGAACCGTATGAATTACCACCTGGAATCATATGGAGAAAAGCCTAGAGTAAGAACGCGTTAATCGTATTTGCATATGCTAACATGACCTGGTTATGAATTCCAGCTTGGGTTGAAATAAGCCAGACTTTAGAAACAAAGCATTGGAATGTATTACAACCAATCCAGTCGATTCCAGATGTAAGAGAAGAATAAATAATAGCTGGTACCCAGATGTGATTTGTTTTGACCCGATTATGAAGGCAAGTCCAAACCTGTCTGGTGGAAACAAGTGTGTTGGACAGGTCGAAAGGGTGGTATATTGCACAATCCAACCAATCCACTCACAGCCAGTTGTGAGAAAGAATAACTAAAAGCTGGCATCCAGATGTGATTTGTTTGTTTTGTTTTCGTGAAGGAAGGTATATAATACTCTGCGTTTGAGAATTGAAATCATTACATCAACAAATACAAAACGAAGTGATATGTCGTGTGAACCGAGAAGCAAAAGAAGAAAGCTCGATTTCGATGCTGTTACCATTCAAAAGGTGTTTGAAGAAAGGGTAGTGATGAAAACTGATTATCAACCACGGACACACGTGTATCAAGCGTATCTCTCGGTGAAAACGAAATATGGCAGTTACTATGACATGTCACGCCTTGAAGACGTGATTCGTTTGATATTCAAGGATCGACCATGTATCATGCTACTCACAAAGCCACGATCGGACTTCGTTTCGGTGGGTGTGATGTATTTCTCCGATCCCAATCCAGTGATGTGTGAATATTTTGAGAGAGTGGAAGAACTTCGCAAACAAGTCAAACCAGACGGGGTGACAATCCGATTTTCTCGAAAGCCCGTGTTTAATGCAGAATCCTACCTGAAGTTTGTCTTGAAAAGAGTACCAGGCACTAAAATCATTAACAAACACTGTAAACTATCGAATGAAGACGACCAAAAGGAGTTCGATAAAATCATTTCGAATGTCTTGTTGCAATAAAAAAATGGAATACGTGTAAATAAAACAAGTTACGGTTAAATTCTGTTGTGTTTGTGTATAGTAAATTCTGTTGTGTTTGTGTATAGGTACTGGTGAGAGAGAACGCATTAGAAAAAATAAAAAATGACAAAACGATGCTATAAATGCGAGTGATATGTGAGTTGATTTCAGTGAGAACATTCAGTTTTAATATGGATGTTGGAGAAAGGAAACGATTGGTAAAGTTTCCATGTTATTTTCCACATCAACCTTGCATGAGATCGATTGAAAGACGAACTCTAACCTTTCTAAATAATGCCAAAAGCTGGGTCATGTTCGAGATGAACATAAGCTTTTATGAACTTGCGGAAGCAGGATGGTGTTACACCGGAGACAAAGATCGTGTAAAGTGCTGGTACTGTAGCGGGATTTTACAGCAATGGCACGTGAATGATGACCCGTGGGAAGAGCATGCAAAATGGTTCCCTTTATGCGAGTATATTCTACAACGAAAAGGAGGAGACTATGTATTCGGTGTTGTTTCGAGATTTCCGAATTTGAGAAGACCTAACATTTCCAATCCGGCGAATGGGGAGGAGATAGAACGAATTCGAAGAATGTTACCTCGATCAACACCTGCTGGTGAAATACTGATGAGGAGTCTACGAGAAGACGATGAACTACAAATCGTCCGTGAAAGAGAGAAATGTGTTGTATGTTTTACCCATACAACAAACGCGTTAATTATACCCTGTGGTCATTTATGTATGTGTTTGGAATGTGTTGTGAAAGTACAGACCTGTCCAATGTGTAGAACTGAAATTTACCAAACGCTAAAAGTGTATAGAGCGTAATAAAACATAACCATGAACCTTATTCATTCGGATGTTTTTTTTTATTGAATCGAAAAGTACACAGAAAACAAATGACATTCAATCAGGGTGCATAATCAAAAATAACGTTGCGACTACGATCGATTTCCAGAATATTATCGAATTCTCCGTAAACGATTGTATTGATGGTGGCCGGTAGAGGTCGTGCAAAATGCATTTCCATGCGTAGATTTCCACGTTTCACGAGATCGAAATGACCGCCATCACTGAGGTCGGGTGAGAGATCAAAAACAAACAAGGTGTATCCGTTAGGATAATCCGTTCTATTGATCGCGTTACCGGTATCTTTGAAATGCTGGTTCGATCCAGTGAAAAGACTGTTATAAGCTCGAATATACTGCTGCTGTTCAAACTTTGGTTGGAGAGGCTTGCAAGGGATCTGTTCTCCGTTCACGTATACCGCCAGAAAGGAGATGTTATAATTTTTAAAATCAAAGGGGTTTTCCTCTATGACACCGTTGAACGCGGTATTATTAACACAACCGATGACAATCCGTTTAGGAAGTTGTCCTAGAAAAACATTTTCTTGATTGCAAGACATATTTCCACGTGGAACACTAAAAACTTTGGTTTGTATTCTTCGAATGGGATATTTCGCGTTAGAGACTTGCAAAGCTTTGATATGTGCCAATGCCACCTGAGCAGAAGGAGTGACCTTGCGGACGTATAGAATGACCTGATTAATTTTTGTTTTGAATGTACTTCCTCGAGCAGCCATTAAATTAAACTCAGACTTGGTACGGGTAAGCTTCAACTTCATGTTTATTCCACTGAGTAAATAACGACTTTGAAAAAAGAGATCCAAGTGGAGTTTTCCGACCATCTCCACCTCGCCACTCATTGCAGTGAAAGCTTTTCTCTTTTCAAAACCGGTATTCGCTTGGGTCAAAGCACTCATATGCCCGGCAGTATCCTCATACCATAGAGCACCAGTCAATTGAGAAGTCTTGGCTTCATCCCCAAAGCTGAGTAAAGTTTCCAAATAGGCTCGATACGGATAGGTGTTGGTAGACGCCGAGACCAGTTTATCGTTCAGTGATAGATCGACCTGACCGAATAAAGCATTCAACCAATAATTAACCGGTGCCACGACTGCATCGTCTCCGAGATCACTACCATCATTCTTTTGAATTTGAGCCTTCACAAAAATGACGCTATTGCTTAAGTCCAAGTAGGCATCGGTCGAGGATTGAATCGCAAACTCAATCGGCCCCGAATCCGAGATGTTGTTTAAAGGTTGGTGTTCCACCCATACCCCGCTTTCGATACTGGACTGGGTCGGTGGAACGGAAAATAAGTCTAATTCGCTTTTCGTGCAAATACAGGAAAGAGGATGAATGAGTGACATCACTCAAAAATATCGTTTATGACCTTTCTTCGCTTTGTCCTCTTGGAACTGATCGTTTTCTTTCGTTTTTTTCTGTTTATATTCACTCTTTCACCGGGTGGGGTTAACATACGTTCGCTTGCCGTTTCCAGGAGATGCCTTCCAGCTTCCTTGGATCGCCGAAGAGCCGCCTGTTTCAGGTTTTGTCCTTGTAAGACGTCACTGAGAACTTGTGTGCCAGATTGGAGAGCCTGTTTCCCCAAGGCCTTTGCACCACTTTTAATGAGAGGCATAACCAATTTCGAGAGACCGGAAAAAACGCTTCCGATACCGTATCCTCTTTGGTATTCTCTACCGTGAAAAACAGGTAGACCTGAACCGGCTTGATTGACGTAATACCTCTGATAGAGATCTCCGTGGTTCACCATTTTCTTTTACGACGTATGTGAAGTGTTATGACCAATCGTCCACCTTCAAATAAGATAGGATTCCCCTGGCTATCCCTTATATCTATTTTTACCGTATCAAACGTTTTGATAGCGAGGGGGTGATAAAATAATTTTTCGTAGGTACGACAAATAACTTCTCCCGGTTTCTTGGTGACGGGTACGACTCGTAAAAGTGAAGTAAACGAATCTCCCACGACAGAGGGCTCAACTAAGTCACAGTACACGTAGAGTGCAGGTACATTATAAAAACTATGGATTGGTTTCCCTATCTCTCCTTCGGGAAGTAACATATCTTCTGTTCCGAGAAATTCATAAAGTGAATTGTTCACAGCTATTCTTAAATCTTTCATTTTTTCGAAGGAAAATTTCTTCGTGGCTTCATCGAATTGCACGACAAGGGGTTTTACATTCTCCCCCAGAGGGGTGAGGGAATCATCGTCACGTTCACTGACACGTTTGCTATAATCCTCTTTAAACTTTTTCGTTAATGTTCGAAACGTGTCAATGATCATCTTCGCCTTGTAGTAATTTCCAGCGGGAAACTTATATTCGAACAGTTCGTGGTTGTACAGGTAAACCACCACCGATGGTGAAGACAACTTTTACATCGGGGTAGTTCGGATCTGGTAAAAGCCATTTGTGAATGTGCACGAAACGTGTTGGCGGGGAATGTGCCTTTAAACACCGGGCAAAAACTTCGATTAAAAAAATATAGAAAACCACTTCGTGAAATTGTCAAGAAGAAAACGCCTCTCTATAAAAAGAAGATTATTATTCAGAGGGGTGGATTTCTATCTGCTTTGATCGGACCACTCATCGGAGCTGTTTTACCCGCCCTTACGAGTTTGTTTCACAAATGATGAATTACGCCAAAAAGATGATATTGATGGATCCGCGCCAACTACCGGACACCAATCGACCGACCAACTCCACTGCTAAAGCCATGTCTAAATTAGACCAAGAAATGGAAAATGTTTTACAACAAAATATGGACACCAACGAGAAAGTGAAACGTTACCAGCAAATCTTACAACGTTATATAACCTTTCAAGAAAAATTAACCGAACCCATTACACTGCGAATCCAAGAACCGCGAGTGAAGGAATTGAATCTCGAACAACAAATCACAAACGGTGTACCACTCAATAAACGAAAAAAGGCTGAACAGTTATTAAAATTCCTTAAAAGAAGTAATTCTATTGCTTGGAATCAGAAGGTGAATTAATAATTCAAGACAAGGCCATACCTCACAGTCATATATTCGATTTGGTAGACGATCTCCTCAGAAAGAAGAAGAATTTTTCACCTACCGGTTGGCGAGAATTCGCCTCGGCTTTAAAACTATTGAATGTACCCGAAAGCTTGGTTGGAAACAAGGATAGGTGGAATTTCATCAAACCAAGAATCGAAAATTCCGTCACCGAACCTCGTCCTTGGTTAAGTTATGACTCTGCGTGAAATCTATTATTCCCCATCCAAAGCCGGTAGTTTCGGTGGTGTCAGGCAGTTACAAATTCAATCTGGACAAACACAGAAAAGCGTCAAACAATTTCTATCCCAACAAGACCCCTATACACTCCATAAACCCGCGAGACGATATTTTACCAGGAGAAAGGTGATTGTGAGCGGAATCGACCAGCAGTTTCAAGCCGATTTGGTGGATTTATCCAAATTAAAACGTTATAATCGTGATTACAGATACCTGCTGACGTGTATCGATGTCTTTTCAAAGTACGCCTGGGCGATCCCTCTGAAAGATAAGACCGGGAAAAGTTTGGTGAAAGCTTTCGGGGAAATTGTACGAGAAAGGAAACCATTACAATTGCAAACTGACAAGGGTTCTGAATTTACAAACAGACGTTTTCAAACGTTTCTCAAAGAGAATCAAATTCTATTCTTTACCAGTTTTAATGAGGTAAAAGCGGCCATTGTGGAACGATTTAACAGAACCTTAAAGACAAAGATGTGGCGGTATTTTACGGCCAAGAATACTCTAAAGTACGTCGACGTTTTACAACCCATGCTGGACGCATACAACCGTTCTTATCACCGTTCTATCAAAACTACCCCGGTCTCGGTAACTTGGAAAAATCAAGATGAGATATGGCAAAACTTGTATGGAAAACCGATGCGAGAAAGAAAACCAAAGTTTCAACCCGGTGACGTGGTTAGAATCAGTAAGAACAAACAAGTATTCGAAAAGGGCTATCTTCCGAATTGGACCGAAGAGATATTCACCATCGTCAAACGGATCCCGGGAAATCCACCTACTTACAAGCTAAAAGATTATCATTCCGAAGAATTACACGGAAGCTTTTACGAACAAGAATTACAAAAAATTGTAAAAAAGGACGATGAATTTTTGATCGAAGCCATCCTCGAAACAAGAAAGCGTGGAAAAAGGAAACAATATCTCGTCAAATGGCTCGGTTGGCCATCAAACTTCAACAGTTGGGTGAATGAATCTGATATGAAAGCGTACCGACCCTGATTCTATCGAATGCATTTTTTTGTTTGTGTCTTACTCGTAATAAAAACTCTGTATTCGAAACAAAGATCGTCTATTACTATGGATACTCTACAGATATCGAACGTATTGAGTCGAGATATTGAAACCAAGAAAGTGTTTCGAGGGTGTTTTCCGCGCGACGAATTGCTACTGTTGAACTATGACAACCCAAGCTTGTACGTGGTAAATAGCGATAGTTCCAGAAACCCCGGATCGCACTGGGTCGGAATATACATTGATCGCGAGAACAAGGCTACCTATTTCGATTCTTTCGGATGTCGTCCGATTCACCGTGAGTTTTACATCTTTTTAAGAATGAATTCAATCGCGTGTACTTTCAACTCTCGAACCGTGCAGACGTTCACGAATGTATGCGGTCAACATGTACTTTTATTCAGTCTCATGATAGTGAGAGATTATTCCCTTCGTCAGATCTTGGGTATGTACTCGGAGGACCTGTTCTTGAACGATACACTGGTACATGACTTTATCGAGGACAACTATAACATCGATGTATCGTTCCGTATTCTCCCTCTATAAATGGTTTGGAAGTAAAAGTCTCGTATTTATTTCATTCCAACTATGACGGGTGACGGAACGTCTGACGACTCGGTTCGGTTAACCGATTCGACGACAAACGAACGTAAACATAGTATAGTATTTATATGTCAAATTCTACTCGTGTTTGTGGTCGCTGCCATATCATTGTACAACCTCACTGTTGGAAGTGAACAGAAAGATCTTTGGATTTCACTCTTATCGAGTAGTATCGGTTACATCTTACCGAATCCTTCCCTCCCGAAATAATGTTTTATTTGACGCTACCATCCAATTCTTCCATGGATATCTTTCCCGGAAATACTTTAACCAATTACAAAACGAGACTGCCACATCGCATTGAACTGGATAGTGGAGGAGATTATGAAATCGGATTGGGTGAGATACAGTATCCACACAGCTGGAATAATCTAGCCTTACCATCGGTGGTGGTTTACCTGTACAACCACGAACTGTTCGAATATAAGTTTCCCGCTGGAAATTACTACAAGGCGAAGATGATCATTGACACGTTTCGAACATTAACGAAAAAGTTTAAAGAGGATTATAGCAAACGTATCAGTGAACGTGACGATGATTCCCTCACCCCTCTGGGGGAGAATGTAAAACCCCTTGTCGTGCAATTCGATGAAGCCACGAAGAAATTTTCCTTCGAAAAAATGAAAGATTTAAGAATAGCTGTGAACAATTCACTTTATGAATTTCTCGGAACAGAAGATATGTTACTTCCCGAAGGAGAGATAGGGAAACCAATCCATAGTTTTTATAATGTACCTGCACTCTACGTGTACTGTGACTTAGTTGAGCCCTCTGTCGTGGGAGATTCGTTTACTTCACTTTTACGAGTCGTACCCGTCACCAAGAAACCGGGAGAAGTTATTTGTCTTACCCACGAAAAATTATTTTATCACCTCCTCGCTATCAAAACGTTTGATACGGTAGAAATAGATATAAGGGATAGCCAGGGGAATCCTATCTTATTTGAAGGTGGACGATTGGTCATAACACTTCACATACGTCGTAAAAGAAAATGGTGAACCACGGAGATCTCTATCAGAGGTATTACGTCAATCAAGCCGGTTCAGGTCTACCTGTTTTTCACGGTAGAGAATACCAAAGAGGATACGGTATCGGAAGCGTTTTTTCCGGTCTCTCGAAATTGGTTATGCCTCTCATTAAAAGTGGTGCAAAGGCCTTGGGGAAACAGGCTCTCCAATCTGGCACACAAGTTCTCAGTGACGTCTTACAAGGACAAAACCTGAAACAGGCGGCTCTTCGGCGATCCAAGGAAGCTGGAAGGCATCTCCTGGAAACGGCAAGCGAACGTATGTTAACCCCACCCGGTGAAAGAGTGAATATAAACAGAAAAAAACGAAAGAAAACGATCAGTTCCAAGAGGACAAAGCGAAGAAAGGTCATAAACGATATTTTTGAGTGATGTCACTCATTCATCCTCTTTCCTGTATTTGCACGAAAAGCGAATTAGACTTATTTTCCGTTCCACCGACCCAGTCCAGTATCGAAAGCGGGGTATGGGTGGAACACCAACCTTTAAACAACATCTCGGATTCGGGGCCGATTGAGTTTGCGATTCAATCCTCGACCGATGCCTACTTGGACTTAAGCAATAGCGTCATTTTTGTGAAGGCTCAAATTCAAAAGAATGATGGTAGTGATCTCGGAGACGATGCAGTCGTGGCACCGGTTAATTATTGGTTGAATGCTTTATTCGGTCAGGTCGATCTATCACTGAACGATAAACTGGTCTCGGCGTCTACCAACACCTATCCGTATCGAGCCTATTTGGAAACTTTACTCAGCTTTGGGGATGAAGCCAAGACTTCTCAATTGACTGGTGCTCTATGGTATGAGGATACTGCCGGGCATATGAGTGCTTTGACCCAAGCGAATACCGGTTTTGAAAAGAGAAAAGCTTTCACTGCAATGAGTGGCGAGGTGGAGATGGTCGGAAAACTCCACTTGGATCTCTTTTTTCAAAGTCGTTATTTACTCAGTGGAATAAACATGAAGTTGAAGCTTACCCGTACCAAGTCTGAGTTTAATTTAATGGCTGCTCGAGGAAGTACATTCAAAACAAAAATTAATCAGGTCATTCTATACGTCCGCAAGGTCACTCCTTCTGCTCAGGTGGCATTGGCACATATCAAAGCTTTGCAAGTCTCTAACGCGAAATATCCCATTCGAAGAATACAAACCAAAGTTTTTAGTGTTCCACGTGGAAATATGTCTTGCAATCAAGAAAATGTTTTTCTAGGACAACTTCCTAAACGGATTGTCATCGGTTGTGTTAATAATACCGCGTTCAACGGTGTCATAGAGGAAAACCCCTTTGATTTTAAAAATTATAACATCTCCTTTCTGGCGGTATACGTGAACGGAGAACAGATCCCTTGCAAGCCTCTCCAACCAAAGTTTGAACAGCAGCAGTATATTCGAGCTTATAACAGTCTTTTCACTGGATCGAACCAGCATTTCAAAGATACCGGTAACGCGATCAATAGAACGGATTATCCTAACGGATACACCTTGTTTGTTTTTGATCTCTCACCCGACCTCAGTGATGGCGGTCATTTCGATCTCGTGAAACGTGGAAATCTACGCATGGAAATGCATTTTGCACGACCTCTACCGGCCACCATCAATACAATCGTTTACGGAGAATTCGATAATATTCTGGAAATCGATCGTAGTCGCAACGTTATTTTTGATTATGCACCCTGATTGAATGTCATTTGTTTTCTGTGTACTTTTCGATTCAATAAAAAAAAACATCCGAATGAATAAGGTTCATGGTTATGTTTTATTACGCTCTATACACTTTTAGCGTTTGGTAAATTTCAGTTCTACACATTGGACAGGTCTGTACTTTCACAACACATTCCAAACACATACATAAATGACCACAGGGTATAATTAACGCGTTTGTTGTATGGGTAAAACATACAACACATTTCTCTCTTTCACGGACGATTTGTAGTTCATCGTCTTCTCGTAGACTCCTCATCAGTATTTCACCAGCAGGTGTTGATCGAGGTAACATTCTTCGAATTCGTTCTATCTCCTCCCCATTCGCCGGATTGGAAATGTTAGGTCTTCTCAAATTCGGAAATCTCGAAACAACACCGAATACATAGTCTCCTCCTTTTCGTTGTAGAATATACTCGCATAAAGGGAACCATTTTGCATGCTCTTCCCACGGGTCATCATTCACGTGCCATTGCTGTAAAATCCCGCTACAGTACCAGCACTTTACACGATCTTTGTCTCCGGTGTAACACCATCCTGCTTCCGCAAGTTCATAAAAGCTTATGTTCATCTCGAACATGACCCAGCTTTTGGCATTATTTAGAAAGGTTAGAGTTCGTCTTTCAATCGATCTCATGCAAGGTTGATGTGGAAAATAACATGGAAACTTTACCAATCGTTTCCTTTCTCCAACATCCATATTAAAACTGAATGTTCTCACTGAAATCAACTCACATATCACTCGCATTTATAGCATCGTTTTGTCATTTTTTATTTTTTCTAATGCGTTCTCTCTCACCAGTACCTATACACAAACACAACAGAATTTACTATACACAAACACAACAGAATTTAACCGTAACTTGTTTTATTTACACGTATTCCATTTTTTTATTGCAACAAGACATTCGAAATGATTTTATCGAACTCCTTTTGGTCGTCTTCATTCGATAGTTTACAGTGTTTGTTAATGATTTTAGTGCCTGGTACTCTTTTCAAGACAAACTTCAGGTAGGATTCTGCATTAAACACGGGCTTTCGAGAAAATCGGATTGTCACCCCGTCTGGTTTGACTTGTTTGCGAAGTTCTTCCACTCTCTCAAAATATTCACACATCACTGGATTGGGATCGGAGAAATACATCACACCCACCGAAACGAAGTCCGATCGTGGCTTTGTGAGTAGCATGATACATGGTCGATCCTTGAATATCAAACGAATCACGTCTTCAAGGCGTGACATGTCATAGTAACTGCCATATTTCGTTTTCACCGAGAGATACGCTTGATACACGTGTGTCCGTGGTTGATAATCAGTTTTCATCACTACCCTTTCTTCAAACACCTTTTGAATGGTAACAGCATCGAAATCGAGCTTTCTTCTTTTGCTTCTCGGTTCACACGACATATCACTTCGTTTTGTATTTGTTGATGTAATGATTTCAATTCTCAAACGCAGAGTATTATATACCTTCCTTCACGAAAACAAAACAAACAAATCACATCTGAAAGCCAGCTTTTAGTTATTCTTTCTCACAACTGGCTGTGAGTGGATTGGTTGGATTGTGCAATATACCACCCTTTCGACCTGTCCAACACACTTGTTTCCACCAGACAGGTTTGGACTTGCCTTCATAATCGGGTCAAAACAAATCACATCTGGGTACCAGCTATTATTTATTCTTCTCTTACATCTGGAATCGACTGGATTGGTTGTAATACATTCCAATGCTTTGTTTCTAAAGTCTGGCTTATTTCAACCCAAGCTGGAATTCATAACCAGGTCATGTTAGCATATGCAAATACGATTAACGCGTTCTTACTCTAGGCTTTTCTCCATATGATTCCAGGTGGTAATTCATACGGTTCATCGTTCTGTATACTTTACGCTGAAACTATGATGTAACTGATATCGAATATCCACAAACCCAAGATGTTTTTTCTCTTTTGTTACACCCTTTTCTCTAGAAACCTAGAACATGTTTACCACATGTTGGCGCTATGAAACGAAAACTATAACGTCACTTTTACACTTGTACTTTTCTAACATCTTTTTTCTTTACGTGTGGAACCAAAATTATGACGTCACTTTTCTTATCTCTTTTTACATATGACCTAATTACTTGAATGACCTAATCTTGGAGTGACCTACTTCACAGTTGCTGGCATGGTGGTGGCGTGGTGGTGGCGGTGGTGGTGGCGTGGTGGTGGTGTGGTGGTGGCGTGGTGGTAAGACTCCTGGGGTGGCAACACTATACTACTATAGTCGCAACGTCATTCACGATTTTTATACGAACATAGAAAACAAAATTTGTCCAAGACGCAAATTTTCCAGCTAATATCCAACCGAATACAATAATAAGGTATTGCTACAGCTCCGTGGGCATTGAGATAAATTATAGCTATCAACGTTGGGATGAGTATAAGCATTATCGTGATGTGCAATCATGCATTTGAAAAAATATTCAACTTTTCATAATCAAACTTAAAGTGTTTGCTTAGTTCGGTTTATCAAGCCACGAATATGTACGTTTTAGCAACACAGCAAAGCATGGGATATTTCGACCTGAAAGTTGTATCTTAAACTACTTAAAGCATCTTTTGACAGACTGCCTCCAGGCAACAATCGCTACAAAGAACGTTCTCATTTGATAAATCTCGTTGACTAAAGTAGGTCTATTGTGCCGATCATTTCATCAGAAATATTTGTTGTCGGTAAATATTGTGTGTGTGGTATCTGCACATATACTCTTTGCCTGCTCCACCTACGCAACCATACCTGAGATGTTTCGAAATTGACCTGCAGAAGTTTCAACTTTCACTACCACCTGAGATTGTTTTGCTTAATTTCGCTAAATTGCTTTTAACTTTTTGCTTTATCTCAAATAACGAGCATTTTAATAAACATTGATACGTTACAGCTCACTCAAAGATTAATTTGTAGGTTTTTCGTTTAAATGGTTTATTAAATTATTTATTGTTGTCATATGTAGTCTTTCAGGTATAACGTGTTTTAAACGGTAAAGCTCTAATAAAAATACAGTCGTTCAAATTAGTAAACCACAAAGATTTAAGTTTTAGGTAAAATTTTAAAGAATGAAACGTTATGCACTGCAATTATTTCAAAACATCTATTGAGTCGGCGTCGCCATAGTGATAAGAACGTGACATATATTTTGCAATGTAGCGCAGCTATACGTGCAGTAAAAATTTACCGAACGGACACGGGCACCGTTCATGAAACCACCTACACAAACGCTCAAACTGCTTGCTTTCCTACTTTCCTCCCACGTTCTGGCTCCATGTAGAATATACGCAACAAAGTATGTTTGATACCGATAAATGTAGTTACTGCCTTTCGTTAGAATACACTTTACGCCAGAAATCCGATCGGCGTTAAAGTTATTACTTATATGCCGTTAGCGGATTAGCCGTTACCCCATTAATTATAAGAATTGTTTTGAAAGTATTCTGCAGAAAGTTCTAAACATTGTTTGCATAAAGGTTTCCAGAAAGTTCCAGTTGTTTTTATTTTTTTTGTTTAACATCTGCTTGAAATTAAAAATTGGTTAACAATTTATTTCCAAACTTAAATTTGTACATGATAAGCCTCCAGTGCAATAGCACAATTTTATTTTCTAACAATGAACTATTGACGAAAGGCAGATAGGGAATGAGAGCGTTATGATTAAGATAGCACTTTACATGTCAGTCATGGCAAAAAATTTTTTGAAATAGCTGCACTTAAGGAGCCGTCAAACTGGGTAAAACTAAAATCTCTGTCCAAGATAAGATAAGATCTCTATGATTCCCTATCTCTTCTACCTGTGTCACTTCGTCTATCTTTTCTCTGTCTACGATAAGGTCTCTATCATCCTATTAAGTAAAACTAAGATCTCTATGACTCCTACAAAAGTATTTAAATATCTGGCTAGACTAGACCAACCAGAGAGCGGTATGATTGGTATTGTCTTTTAGCCTGGAACCTACCCTACCGGTTAGTATTCATGAAAGTCTTAGTTCGAGACTCGAGTGCAGGTTCAGGCTAAGAATTGTCATGAATGTAGCTAAAACTGTTTTTAAGGCCACAAATACTAGCGTAAATTTTGCGTTTCTGTTAAAAAAGTTTGGAGTGTTATTTGTTAATGACATTTTACGGAATGTTAGTCCAAAGCATACTAAACTGACAAACAAAACTTCAGAGAGCTCCATTGGGGATTTTTCGAGTAATCAGTTTTTTTAGTAAATTCGTATAATGAAACAAAAAACTTGTGTGGCCTAATGTGGTGTTGAAGGGTTCTTTAATTTATAAAATTTTATTGAGTGTATTGAAACCACTGAATTCGTCAATATTAACATGATACAAGACGGCTTTATCATTTATTGCAATAAGTTTATGTTAAAGATTTTGTTCAAATAGTTGAAAATAACACTATTTAAACATAGACAATATAAAAGAAAACAATGAATTGAAGTATTTTAAACCTATTAGTTTTATTAATTTCAAAATTAAACTTATATTATTTACTGAAGCAAACGCAAAAATAAAGAAAATTGTGTTTTTATTTGATTCATTTATTCCAATTCGTTAAATCTGGAAGGTTGTTATGTTTTATATTTCTTTTGTACTTCCAAATGACAAGTGACAACAGAATGCATTAATATAGTAGCAACAAACATTTAGTCGACATTTGCATCTGGTGTTATTACAACAGAACCTATGCTCTTATCTATCAGCGGTTTAATATTAAACGATGGCTTTTTAGGTTAGAGAAATAAACATGTACAGAGAAGGCGACGTTACACATTTTGGTCAAAAGCTTGAAAATTTTCTTGCGGGAAAATGCTGGCATGAATGCTTGCAGCGTGCCATGTTTGACAAAAGGAAAGCAGAGATTGATATCTACAACACTAATTCAAGGTAGGTAACAGAGACTGAATGTTGTGCAAATTGTACAGGCTTGGAGTAAGACGAGGCAAACAAAACTGTCATAGGGTGATATAAGAACGTGAAAAAGTGTTTTTCCATGCAAAAATTCCGAAATACGCTAAAAAAGGACATACTTTGTAAAGCTATTAGTGTTAAAACAACAAAGTGCGATGGCTTTCATCTAAAATATTTCTAACAAAGGTGGCGAAAACGAGGTATTTCTTGCATTCCGACAAAATTTGGCATCTCATTTAACGCACTGCATCTCAACCAGGCTGGGGCACTGGTGCATGTTTACAGAGAAGGATCAGTTCTAGTTACTCATGGAGGCACAGAAATGGGACAAGGGCTGCTTACAAAAATGATCCAAGTTAGTATAACATATAAGTTATTAGCTTTGCATGGTATGACAATGAATAAAGCAATGAAAATAACAAAGAGAACCTGACTTTTACAGATTGCAAGTCGCTGCCTGGGTGTACCACATTCAAGAATACATCTTTCTGAAACAAGCACCAGCACCGTTCCGAACACATCTCCTACAGCTGCTAGCGTTAGTTCTGACATCAACGGCATGGCCGTGAAGGTAGGAAAAACAGAATCTAAAAATTTAGACACGGTAGGAGAAAATCACCATATCAAAAATCTGTCTTACTGCTTGCTTTTCAACACAGTTAATGAAAATATACGTTTAACTTGATTCATATCAGCTAAGTTATAATCTGGTTCTAAGCTGGTTAACTCTGGTTGTTTTCGCGTGCATGCTTCTAATACTTCTAATACTTATTAATACTTTTAATACACATAATTATTTAAAACTTAACATGCTTCTAATACTAAATAATTTTTGAAGAATGCTTGTGAAATAATTAAAGAACGACTTCAACCTCTTCAAGCCAAGCATCCGAATTTAACTTGGAATAAAATTATCGAAAACGCGTACTTTGAACGGATTAGCCTCTCCGCAACAGGATTCTACAGGTAAACATATTGCAGTAATATATTCAGTGCCGATAGCGCCCTTTACGTTTATAAGATGATAGGCTAAATCCAGTCTCGGTGCTATTTCCCATGAGAGACTAGTATACGTCTGGGACAAAAACTTATCAAGGTAAAGCTAAAATAGAAATTGTTGCTAATTTGTTTGACATGATTTCAATTTCAACACATGCAAAACAATTTACTGTGTTAATACTTTATTAAAAGATAATTATTTTTAAACCTCTACAGTACGCCCGAAATTTTTTCCGACTGGAACATGGAAACAGGAAAAGTTGGGATTTCAAAACCCTTCAGTTATTTTACATACGGTGCAGCGGCTTCTGAAGTTGAAATTGACTGCCTGACTGGAGATCACATCGTGCTCAGAACTGACATCGTCATGGATTTGGGAAGAAGCCTTAATCCAGGCATCGACATTGGTCAGGTGAGGTGTTTTCAATTTGAACAACGACCCGTTTATTACTTTGTTATCTTTTTCGTTCAACATCAAACAGTTTTGATTATATTATATACAGTTTAACGAAACAATACGTTTGTTTCAAACAATTATCCAATCAACAACGTTTTTAAATTATACAAATCTCCAACCTCATACTGTACATTTGAAATTTGGCGAAGTACCTTTGTTTTGTAGATCGAAGGAGCTTTTACTCAAGGGTATGGAATGATGACTTTAGAAGAACCACTTTACTCGCCAAAAGGAGAAATGCTCACAAGAGGACCAGGAACTTACAAGATTCCCGGTTTCGGGGATTGCCCTAAAGAGTTTAACGTACATTTGCTGAGAGGCGTTTCAAATGACAAAGCAATATTTTCATCCAAAGTAAGATTTCATACTCTATGAGCATTAACGTGTAAATATGTGTCAATAACTTTGTCAAATCGATATCTACTGCAAGCAAAATATAACAAATATACACAGGCTGTCGGAGAACCTCCGCTCTTCCTGGCATCATCAGTTTTTTTGCGATAAAAGACGCGATTGGTTACGCCAGAGAAGACTCGGGATTGTCAAGACAGTTCCGACTGGATTCTCCAGCGTCAGCAGAACGTATTAGAATGTCTTGCGCTGACCGCTTCACCAAACAGGTTTTTTATTACAACTAATGACCAAAACTTTAAATTATCCAGGCTTTGAAAAAATAAAAATATTAACCAAAAATAACTAAAAATATTTTATAAATCTTACAAAAACTTATTATTAAATATTCAATCAATAAAAACTATTAATTAGATAAATAAAAATTATTAAATATTACATTTTATATTTTATATTAGAAAAATATGCATTAATAACCAAAAATATTTTATTCATTCGATGATGGAATGCAAGTTTTTTTTTTTAATATATGTTTCTTTTTTTTAGCACAAATTACATTCCAAAGATGACGACGCCTCCAACGCCACCCCATGGTCTGTTCAGGCGTAACTTTTTGTGAATAAATGAAATATGTTTAAGATATTGCTTACAAAGTTGATGGTGGCTGAATCATGTTAACCCAGTATATAGTAAAATAAAAAAATAAGATAGAGGTTTTCTTAGTACGCCTGAAGAAGCCAGCGTTTTTTACGACAGCTCGCGTAGAAGAATCATAAATAAAGCTAACCTTCAGTGTGCCAACCTATATCTTGGTTTTGATTTTGACATATTTTGTAGCAGTAACAAAATCATAAAATTTTATACATTAAATTTAATAAGATTAAACATAGTGATTGCCAATTTTGATTGCAGTTCACTTCAAATGCTACATATTTTCCATGCATTTCTACCGTATTTTATACGAACATTTCTGTATATCCACTTGATTTAAAAATAAGTAATTTATTGTTGTTAATTTTTGAATTTTGCAAATTATTTCGAGCTAATAAAGTAACACGATTGAAAGGTGCTATATTAGTTAAGTATTTCGAAAAAGATTTTTATTTTGGGCAGTTTTATATGTGATGGATGTTTAAAGTATGAAGTTTTTGTATCAATAACACTGTGCTGCGTTTGAAAATTTTTTTTCATAGGTCAAAGATGTTTTAACTGTTTCTGAATCGATTTTTTGCGCTGAACTCAAAAATGCAACCAGTTTTTTTCAATCAGGTCAAGTTTTTTTTCTATCACATATTTAATTATGCTAGCTTTGGTCATTATTGTGCACAAAGAAACTAATTTCTGGGGTAGCTTAATTGGTCATGCATGTTGTCAATTTTCGCAAGATGGTATTTTTATTTGAATGTAAGGTTTTTGCAATGACAGCCATTTTAAATACTAAAAAAATATAATGACACAGTTGAAATAAAGGCACTTACAACTAACCAAGAAAGCTTCCTAACACATAATTTTGTTCAACGGTGCTCAACCTAAAAGTAGAAGTTAATATGTTACACTATAGACACGTAAACACTTAACATCACAAATGTGTTTTAAATGTGAAATACTTGCCAACATCAATGTGTGAAATAAAAACGAAGTGTTCAAAATAGCTTAACACAGAAAGCGTTGTGCCGCACATGATGATATTACGACGTTAAATGCAATAACAATATAAATACAAATGACTTATGCTGACAAAAAGTGTCGCTTCAAAGATTTTCTTCTATGTGTGGTATTGGGAAGATCTCTTTTTAAGCACCAACAGTAATCTGCAAGCATGTTTACGTCCCAGTATCCTTGGTACCTTTCTTCCATATGGCGAAGGTCTTGGTGGAATCTCTCTCCCTGTTCTTCGCTGTAGTCACCACAGTTGTCAGGAAAGTAATCTAAATGCAAACTCAGAAAGTGCATTTTCACAGACATCCGAGCTCCAAGGGATTGAAAACTTTCAAGCAGCTCTTTAACCTGTGCTTCATAATCAGGGCTTCTATGCTTTCCAAGGAAGTTTGAAATTACTGCTCGAAATCCTGTCCATGCTCTTTTTTCTACTGCACTCATGTGTGCAGTAAAACATTCGTCTTTCATCAGCTCACGGATCTGTGGCCCATCAAAGACTCCTGCTCGTAGCTTCGCTTCAGAGATACGGGGAAATTTCATTTGTAAGAACTTGAAGGTTGGGCCATCTTTATCAAGTGCTTTGGTATAGTTTTTCATGAGACCAAGTTTAATGTGGAGAGGTGGCAAAAGAATATTTTGTGGATCAACTAAGTAAGCAAATTTGACATTTTTAAAACCAGGTGTAAAACTTGTTCTGGGTGGCCAGCTAATTTGTGTGTAGTGGCGATCATCAGCCCTCGAGTCCCACAGACACAAAAAACATGGATGTTTAGTGTAACCGGCCTGTAACCCAAGAAGTATTGAAATCATTTTTAAGTCACCACATATTTTCCATTTGTGTTGGCTATACTGAAGAGATTTCAAAAGGAATTTCATGTCTTCATAGCATTCAGTGAGCTTCACTGAATGTCGCACAGGAACAGAACCAATCTTATTGCCATTGTGTAGTAATACTACCTTCAAACTCTTTACAGATGACTCCAAAAACAATCGCCATTCTGCCGAACTGTAGACTATGCCCAAAGCTGATATTAATCCTGAAACATCTTGACAGTATACTAGGGAATGGTCTTCGTCATAATTGAAATATTTTCTAAACTCTTTATCTCTATACCGATACCAGAAATATGTGGTGCATGGAGCTAGCAAGTTGTTCTCACGTAGTCGTGATCCTAGGAGCTGAGCGGATTCTTTGGTGAGATTTAAACCTCGTGTTAGGTCATTCAGCTCAAGCTGTGTAAGAGGCTTCGGTTGGCTTGTACTTTGCTCTGCATCCCATGTGTCTTGTTCACTTGCTTTGCTCTCTGCAGATGAAGAACACTCCATTTCACTTATTTCTCCAGGTGGTTCTGGAACAGAAATACCAGGGCCATGTGGTACTGGTTTCATGGCTGAAGGAACATCAGGGTACTTCACATGTTGTTTGTTCTTCCGGTTTATTCCTAAAATGAAAAAGAACACTGTTACTCTTAAATCAAGCAATTAATGAAAATGCCTCCATACAGTGCAAGTATCAGCATACCTTGTAAGTTGGTCATGCAAAAATAACAATCAGTGACATGGTCTTTTCCTTCTCTCCATACCATAGGAATACCAAAAGGAAGGCTCTTTATTTTCTTTAGGCTCCATAATCTCAAGTTTTCAACGCATGCTCTACAACATATGTGCGGAGCAAATGCCTTGTCCTGATCGCCTAGTTTTACTCCAAAATACGCATAATATGCTTTCTTAACAAACTGCGTAATTTTTGCTTGGCGACTGCGCAGGGTGACCTTGCCACATATGTAACAGAACCTGTCTGGATCATTTTTGCACTTTCTCATTGTACTGTAAAAACAAATCATCTAAACTGCACACTAAACTAGCCTGTAAAAACAAGTTCAGATGTTTAACTTTTCAAGCACCAGGTGCATTCGTTATGTTCTTCTCATCGTGATGTCACTTAAGTTTCATCAAAACTTAATTCAAAAGCTAAATCATTTTTATGACACCACAAATCTCAATCGCAAACGCTGAAAGCTGAAGTTGTCAAAAATTTCAAATGCAATTTGCCAAAAAACTAGACCTGATTGAAGAAAACGGATAACAGTTTTGGATTCAGCATCAAAAAGTACACTAAGAACCGTCAATACTTTAGTAACCTAAAAATTAACGCAGCACAGTGATAATAAAGGTTGGTTGAACTGCGTAATCGTTTCCTGAAGTACACTAGAACAGTTAAAAATGTTAAGATATGCTTTATTTCAAAAGGTTACTGTGGGGAAAGTTTAACCTAAATTTAAAAAAAAACATCTGAAGAAGTTGCAATGGGTTAAGTAACGGGTAAATTATTTTAACTCTAGTGCCTTAGTCTCAACATTATTATTACATTATATTATATTATTATTTAATTATATTATATACAGGTATATATTAATATTTATTTATATTAATATAATATTTTTTAATTATAGTTAATTATTATTTAATTGTATTATTTAATTATTTTATTAATATTATATTTATATTAATTATATTATTTATACTATGTTTTTATTAATTATATTAATTATATTATTTATATTATTATTATTATACTTATTTTATAATGTCATAATTAGCGTTATGATTTGCTCTCTCGCGTCCTCACGCAAAAAAAGATCTATATATTGATGATAAAAGGTTTAAAATGATACGTGCTAGTTGTTTTCTATATTGGTAAGCTATAAATGTAACTTAGACGTACTTCTGGTTTATGGCTTCGCAGTTATTTGCACTGTTTTAAGTTTGTGAATAATGCATGTGAAACAAAGTGAAAGAAAGTGGTTAGAGCGTTATCTTGTGCAAATTATGGTGTTTAAACGCAAATTTTTTAAACAATTTTAAGTAATGTTCTTTATTGTTTTTATTTCAACATAATGTTCTTTATTCACAACATTTCACAAGGTATTTGCTCACCCGTTACATCTACTTCCTTTGACTGATTTTCTAGGGTTACTGAAACAATATGGATCAGAAAAGTATAGCTTATAGCAAGGACCAACTTTTATTTACTTTGAAATGTTATGTAGATCTTGCAACTGACGTTTATAACAGAACTTAAAAATCGGAAAGCAGAGGCATAATTTTTTCTAAAAATAATACGTATAATGTGCCAGATACTTAGAAATCTTGACACGTTTAAAGATGCTTGTGTCTTTTGGATTACAAACGCAACTATGCTGGAGTTGTTTGATTTTGATAAAGGGTTGGCTTATTGTTATACATACTGTATGTAATGTCATATTTCTCTAATTTGTAAGAACCAAGCAGTCGTATTCATGACCATTTTTTCGGTTTTGTTTAAAGAAATCTTTTCTTGTTACGTTATTTATTTATGAGAAAGTCTTTAAAACGAAAATCATGATTCTTGAATGAGAATTCTTCGTTACGCTTTATTAGAAACAAATTTCTTGTAATGTTATTGACCTAATTTTGAAGTTGTGCGTACATAATTTTGTTATGCATAATTTTACCAAAACTGCATAAAAAAGTGGCCCTGCCTGTGGAATCAGCGGCAATGAAATGAAAAGAACGTGACGAATTCGACTATGCAAAAAAATGAATAGGAATAGGTATGATTAATAGTTAATAGGTGTTAAATTAATAATAATAGCTGCCATGTGGGTGGCGGTAACATGGTTAAAATGCCATAGTGACATGGTAAAATGGCTTTTAATATGTTCCGTTTAAAATAACCCACTGGCAACCGGGGGACAATTTTCGTTTCCACACAAGACGGCCAAAACACACACTACAAGTCACTGCTTGTACCTGTAGACTATAACGACATTGAGCAACTCTAAAAAATTGCCAAATTGAAGTAAACTGCAAATCGTAGGAGCGCTTTCCGTGATGCGTGACGATGGCATTCTCAGTCGGCTTGTCTTGACGTTCGACTCTGCCTTTTCATTACTACTCTGTTTCGGTGTCGTATGACAGAACTAGTCTACCCGTCAGCAGTAGATCTTAAAGGCGGAACGAATATACCTCTGTTGTGGGCGATGTTTTCTTAAGTTGTTCTGAGGGCAGTTAACCTGACGAGGCGCGTAACCGTATTCTTTGAAAATATTTTCCATGTTCTATTTATAATGTAGATAATGATCGCGCAAGAACACGCGTTGATTGGCAAACAATCACGCTTCGCTCTGAACAAGTAAATTTCGTAGTTTTATTAGGATAGCATTAGTGTTATATAGTTTTATCAGCAATACTTGCAAGCGAAAAGCATAACCTAGTTTTAATCAAAATATACAGCTGATGAGTGTTTATGTTTAAGTCGTCAGAATGGCCCAAAACGAGGTAAGTAAAGTCGTTAGGCCGATCGCCACTATCAATATGTTTCATCACCTGGTTATCCTCTCTCATATTTTAATGGAATGTATTGTTATTGGGATATTCGTCCACGCCAGAGTAACGATTTGATTGAAGTGGTGTTCACTGACTTTGACTTTGATGTTGCAGATTTGCTTGAAGTATACCATGGTACAACGTAACTTCACAATTCCCATTTAAATCTCCCCATGTAAACATTTACTTTAATAGCGATTATACAGCAACAGGACGAGGGTTTCAGGCCAAGTACCGGTGTGTGCCCGTTGATGAGGTTGAATCAATTGATTTTGGTACACCATGTCCCATAAAGTATTACGCTTGTTATGAAAGTGGCAACGAATACCTTTATGGCGACATATGGCGTGCGTGGTGTCTGACTCTGCCCGTTATAAGTAATTCTTCATCTATTGAATTAAAAATAGCTCGTTCTTATATTCCCAATGGTGTTACCCAACTCACTGTAAACTGGGGTTTTGAAAACCATCACACATTTCTATGACGTAAGAGATTACTCCCTAGGAACATACTCATATTCGGATTTGTATGTTCGTTTAAGCCCCAATCAAAATGCTACTTCTAATTATGTTAGTGTCTCTTACGAAGTGATACATGAGACTTGACGTAATATCTTGATTGACAGGTAGCGATGTTAAGCACCTGGTTATCATGGTAACATTAATTTTATAGGTTTGTTTGTGCATTACAAACAAGAACGTTGAACTGATTTTATATGCTTGTTTAATTTGTGTACATGTAACATAACTTTTTCTTTCGTGTAGCCAGGCTCAATTTCCACATTCACGGTGAACCGCGACACCACCAGTAAAACCCAAGAAATCAACTCATTTTATTCAACAGCCTCTACTACCCAAAACCAAAACCGACCTACTCAAATCACTTAACGAACGGCTTTTATAGGGCACAAAAGGCAAGGCGCCAAATTAGTGATAAGATAAAAGTGCACAAAACGTGAGACAAACAACGGTAATTGCAACCAATCAACGCACTAGAGAACAAACTCACAAAAACGGTAAAATACAAAATAGTGTGAATAACGCTTGACATAATTTCGTTACACTCCCCACACCTTAAATATTTACCCACCTGGGTAATTTCTACCCAACATCCCAAGATAAGTCTCTCAAAGTCGTTCCACTCAGGTGAAGTGCAGAGAACTGGTAACAGCAAGTGCTCAATGATTGACAAACATCAACGAAACCGTCAACGGTAGGTGAATTCCACGTAGTGAGTGAAAGCCTTATCATTCTGCCGGAAACGACGTTGGTTACGAACACTTCCCAGTTTGTAGCGTTGTCTTCTTGAACTTGGTGTACGCTGTCCGGAAATCCGGGGTGAGAAACGACGAGCGCTGAATTTGAATACTTCAACGCAAGGTTCAGTTCTTGTTTAGCAGGAAGTACGTCGGCTTTCTCAGTTGTAATATCTTCGTCGTTAATTTGTGTGGTCAATTCAGCGTCAGGCGTGTTCGTCTTTTGGAGCGCTGTCTGCGGGGTTATTAAGAATTTGCAAAGTGCGTCAAAATCTTTTTCGTCGAACACTCGTTCGGGAAGTTGCATGACTTGCCGCGGGTCACGTAAGCCCTTCACCACGCAAAGGAACATCAAGAAATTGAGGACATGTTCATCCTCTTCAGCAGGATAAGCTCGCTTGCCCAAAGTCTTCACTTTTAAAACAAAGTCACAAGCAGATTCATGATCTAGCTGACATGTGCGAAGAAAGGATCTTCGCATTCTAAACACAGCACTTTGTCCATCCACCGCTAGCTCGATCAGGTAAACGAGATCATCAAAGTCGCCTTTCCTGACAGCGGCGTCATCTAGCTCTAGAAGTAAGGTTTCTTCTATAGAAGCTAATAAAAATGCTTTTTTCTCTTCTTCAGGAAAGTTGGTAAGGCGACAATATGACTTGAACAGGTAAATAAACTTTTCCAAATCGTCGCCTCTTCGGTAAAATGTTCGTGGCAAAAACAGTCTTGGGTCCATGATTTCTCAGGTAACTTCTTCTCAGCGGTTGTGGAATCCTGGCGCGCTCGCCAATTTGTTACAGATTTTCTATTGCCAGGTCCTTCTCCACCGCTTTCACGGCCCACTCAAAGCCAACAAGCCTCTTTTAATGAAGTCCGATTGTATTTCGATAACAGATAAAAACACTCCGCTTTTGCTTTTGGGGCTTGACTTTCGGTGCACACGTTTTACAATAAAATAGTAAAATGTAATAAAGCAACCAGGGCAGTTCTGAGTGACCAACAAACACGACAGGTCCTCTTCCTAAACGCCCATACCACGACTGCCATGAAAGCCACCTTTTTCTCGCCAGCTCACCTCTCCCGCCTGAAGCCCATACGGGAGACCAACCGAAAACAGGACACGTATGAATCTGCACTGGACCACATCGAAACACTTGAGGCGGTATAAACAACGTGAAAAAACAGTGGACAAGCGACATCAATAAAATCAGATCATCAAGAGAAATAACAAACAGAATAAAAGTTAACTGATAACTAAGGAAAACAAAAGCGTGGGAAGATGCACGAAAACAAACAAACAATAGTGCGAAATATTATTTCGCCACACACATATCATTAATTTTTACGAGCACTGTCTCTACTAGCATTTGTATTTGTGCAATTTATATTGCTTAATTAAACTCTGTGTAATGTGAAATTTGTTTGTTCATACAATGTCATATACACAAGGATTAAGATTAACGGTCTACATAGTAAGGAACCGTTTAAATCTTTAATATCATTTGGTTGAAAAAAAAGAAACGGCAGGTGGTGTCCCATACAGCAAGTTCCAAGTAACTTTGTAGTAACTGCAACATACAGGAATATCTAATTTCTCTTAATGCAATTTTGTAAACTTTTACTTTGATACAAAGGAAATATTAAAGATGTATAAAAGTAAGAGTAAAAATAAGTCAGTTATGTGTATAAATAGCTTAAGACCTTTGCAAAACATCCACAATTGAAAGATAAAATGTACGATGCAGTGAGGCTGCGTTAATACCACAACCTCGGCAAGTAAGAAATTGTTTTAGGTGACGTAGGAACGCACCGGGATGAAATAAATGTCGTCACTACGAAAATGTTTTAATAATTTGTGTAGTTACCAAACAATGCACATTTACCACATGGTTGGGAAAGACTTTGCCACCATCTTGAGCTACGTTTTGCGAGTGTCAGCTCGTGGTAATACATAAATACTTTACCAAGTGTTTACGGGCATTTCTAAGTAACGGCAGAATGTGATTGAATAAGAGAACTACCTATTTTTGGTAATTGTAGAAACGCAGAAAATCCCGCAGTCCAGATAACTTTTAATAAGTTTCTACTTCAATCCTTGTTGTTGTTTCTTTCTTCATCTTCAAAATATTTACTGGCGTTTGCTGTTTGGGGGAATAATATTTCAGAATTGTAGATAACGCATTTGTTGGCAGAGTGATACACGACAGGTGGTGTCACTCAAGTAAGCAATTTTTCATAAATCGTAAAATCGTGCGGCGCGCTTGATTGTCTGTTCTTTTTTGCAAACTTTTGAACAAAACCATACCATAAACAGAATATTCTTTCCCTTAAACCAAAAACCTCCTTCCCAGGGAGACTTCGTGAAAGTTGAGAAGCATCGAGCTATAACGTGTATAGTAAGTACTTAAACCTGTAGTCATACGTGGCTGTTTAATTGACTACGTAATGCAAGGTTGCGTATTCTTCCCTGTCAGTACAGGAACCAATATACAGTAGAAGCATAGATAAACGCAAATTCCAAATCGCATTACCAGCAATCCAGTAAGAAAACAGTCGACTGCTGAAGGTAAACCAATTGATTGCAAATGTCAAAACGCGTTGACGCAAATGTTTACCTTATGCATACGTTTGCCTTACCATACATTTACGTTCTCACGTACATCTTGACGCACGAAGCGGACAATTAATTAATAGAAAAATGCAGTTAGTACGTGTTAATTAATGAAAACAAGTGCGGTAGTTTCAGAAACAACGCGTATAACTTAAAAAAACATGACGAATTGGCACAAAAATACAAGCGATGGCGATGTCGCAACAAACCCAAATGTTTTTGTACATGATGCCTTAAATTTATTTGACTAAAGTTTCTCCAAAGTAATCCATCCCAACCTGCTTTAAACAAGAGTCGACGTGCTTGGCAAACAAACCGATGCGGACGCTTGTAAATTTCGTTAACTTTTAGCCCTAAGTTCTCTGATAAAGGTTACACAAAAAAATCAAAGTTCAAAGACAAGCAGAAAAGATTTTGTGGCCAAAAGAAAAATTGAGTTTGTTGATTTAAGAAGTTTTCTTATGTGTGGTTGTGTGATAACGCTTTTAAAATTGTTCAATTTAAGGGAAATAAAAGAGGACAATTGCACTGACTGCTTACAGTGTTATGAATATAACCTTATTAGATAACCTTGTTTTGTTAATATTTGAATGAACATGGCTGGTTTATATAAGTTAGAATTTCTACTAACGATGTAGTTTTGAAAGAGGAACGCCGTTAACAGCATTTTCAGCGAAATGATTGCTTTAAAAACAAAATATTTTCAGCCAAAAAAGGTACAATTAGTCAATTTGGTTAAGTGAGTGAAAGCTGTGAACATCGGAAATGCATGCTTATAGTCAAGATACGTCATTTGACATCAGTTGGTTAATCGTTAACATAAACATCATAATACATGATTCATGCTTATGCTGAATCTTACCGCATAACTCGTTATAACAATATCCGGCGCGTCATGTCCTATAGCACAACATTATGACGTTTAAATGTAATGACTTGCACATACAAGCGATGGTTATTGTTAGCAGTTTATCAGGCGGCTATTGCATTTGAGTATGTCAGAAGAGCACATTTGGAACAGGCCGAAAGATTTCTTGGTATTCTATGTCAATGGAAAAAAGGTGAAGAAAAATGCCGAGTAATACAATTCAAGGTCAAAAGTTCAAAGTAATACAACTAAAGTCCGGGCTATATAGGGTTGGGAGAATGTGCAATTAGCTCGGACTTGTGAGGTACCAAGAACCCAAGTAAAAGACCCGACGTGTGACCCCAATGCTAAACCAACACAGAAATATGTATTTAATGAAAATTTTGTAGAATATGAGATTATGCTAACATGTTCCAAACTTATATTCGTTCACGTTATCCGTACATGGATGCGTATAGAAGAAATTATTTGACAGTGAGATAAATCGTGAGCCTATCGTGAGATAAATCGTTTAGGCACATAAAGTAGGATGTGGCGTGTACTCGTGTAATTACATAACAAATGTTTACAATAAATCACCGGAAAGATTGAGTGTGATCACGTGACACTCAGCAAATCAATTCCATAACTCGCAAGCAACAACGAGTAAAAACTAACAAATGCCAGTAAAAAGTAATGACGTACGAAAATTCTGAAAATGTACTTGAGTATTTGAAAAGAGTTTTCTTGCTACGTTAAGTTTTCTTGCTACGTTTGTATACTGTGCATTTCATAATAATTAATAACCCTTAAGCTCATAGCGTTCCGCGACTACTAATGTGTCCAGAACCGTGCGCTGTTACCTACTAATATTTATCTTTTTTTGCAATAATGAAACACCAAGATCTATAAGTACAAATCATCCTTGTTACTAACAAAAATGTTAGTTTGCTTCGTAACTATTGACATTGGCGGAAAGCAACTTAGCAAAACTATACTCTGACATAATGCAACAACGAAACTTTTTATTCCTGCTTCTTGCGTTGTTATTAAGCTTATCATAAAATGGGTGGTAAATTTTTGGGAGGAGTTAAAAGCTGGATTTTTTTCGATGAAAAGTAAATGATAAGTTGAAACTTTGTTTGTAGATCATTGAACACAATGCGGATCCTGAGGTGTCTCTTTTAACTTACTTGAGAGCAAAGCGTGAGTATGTAGACCGGTGATTATTTAGGCTATGTTATACTTTAAAACATTTGCAAAAAAAAAAACGAAAAAACGCACAAGAATTGATAGAAACCATTAAATTATCAATGAAGTATTTCTTATTTCTTCTGTAGTCAGATTAACCGGTACCAAGCTAGGATGCGGGGAAGGAGGTTGTGGAGCTTGCACTGTCATGGTGTCCAGATGGAGCCGTGATGAAGGAAGAATAATGTGAGTATAAATATAGGTTGTTTTGAAAGTTCTTTATACTGTTATATACACTACTGTGTTTGTTAATAACGTACCAACACTACGTATTTAAATTTGCAAACAAAGCAAAGCATTCAACAACAAAGTTTCGACGAATATCAGTTTCACGATTCCCTTGTTACCTTGTAAATGGCTTTAAATGCTTAATTGTTTCTCATTTGTTAGTCACATTTCCGTTAATGCCTGCCTAGCACCAGTTGTATCAATGCATGAATGTGCTGTTACAACGGTAGAAGGAATAGGAAGCACAAAAACAAAGCTTCACCCAGTTCAGGTCAGCATTAAACTTGTATTTCACTTGCATTGTATTTTATGTAGATTGCAAGAATGAGCATGTTTTAAAATTTAACTTTACTAAATAGTTATTTACTTTTTTAAAACAGGAACGTCTGGCTGACTTTCATGGATCGCAATGCGGTTTCTGCACTCCTGGCATTGTTATGTCCATGTATACCTTGTTACGTAATAAAACAGTTCCGACATCACATGACATCGAAATGTCACTTCAAGGCAATTTATGTCGATGTACAGGCTATCGTCCGATATTGAGCGGTCGGTCAGCTTTCATCCCAGTCAAAATGTTGAAATACTTATTGCAGTGTCCCTAATTGCCTTGCCAATCATTTACGAATATAATCCAAATGGAAATAATTTAATGGCAACCCAAATATTGCTTGAAAAATAGTATAAGCAAGTAGTTTTACCTCTTTGTTTCAGCATTTAACACGTTTACAAACAAGAGATCGTCAAAAGCTTCAGGGTGTCCAATTGGTGAAAATTGCTGCAAAAACTTGCAAAATGGCTGCAACAGTTAAGCATACCATATCTTACATTGACTTTTACACATAATTAAGACCACTTATTGGGTATCGACAGAGTTTAGTTTTTATACCTTGCAGTGAACGGTGAGTTTGCTGTAAATGGAAAGGAAAAATGTGAAGTTAGTGATGAAAAGCATATTGGTCAATATGCTCCATACGACCCAACACAGGAACCCATATTTCCACCAGAATTATTGGTAAAGCGTTCTTTTATTACAGTCATGAGAACGTTTACTTTTTTACTGTAGTTACAAAATAGATTAAAACAACTATGATATTGCTGAAAGTAAAGCATATTTTTACGATGTAGTAGGCAGAAAATGTTTTGATTTTAATTATTCCTTACACTTTTGCTTAAATACATCTTTATCACTGCCCGAACCAATTTTATGATCAATATTTTCCACGACGTGAAATAGTTTCTAAGGATCGAATAGATGCGAAACCAAAAAATCTTTATAAGGACACAATAAACGGAATAAATTTTTAACACAACATGTTTTTTCAGATAACCAGCCAACAGAATGCTCCAAAACCTTTGAAATTTGAGAGCGAACGTGTCACTTGGTATAGACCAGTCACTTTGGACCAATTAACCGATTTAAAGGAAAAGTATCCACAAGCACATCTTGTTGTCGGCAACACTGAGATCGGAATAGAGATTTGGGTCAAAGGTCAACACCATCCTGTCATCGTTAGTCCTGCTTATGTAGACGAATTGGCGACCATATCTACCAATGAGAAAGGTTTGTCAAAAGTACAACTAAATTGTATTGGTGTTCATACGTATTTGTTTCCAAACAACGGTCCAGGCTAAACAATAAGTTAAACATTGTCTGATCAAACCGAATTTTCATTTTATTAGTTTGGTGGCAGCTAAATCTTGTACAAGACAAACAACAGCATTTTTCTGCAATAAAACATCAACTTTTTTAACTTTAACTTTATTTACTATAATACACAGTTAGCCATTGTCCAATGCAGCTTGCTTTCTATTAGTTATTCGAGTTGATGTTAAAGGGGTGTGTTTGTTATGTAGGCGTTATCATCGGCGCTTCATGTACATTAACGCAAATTTATGGCAAGCTTGAAGCAATAATAAAAGATCGGCCAACTTACGAGACCCAGCCAATGCAATCTGTCCTTGATTCGCTTAATTGGTTTGCTGGGAACCAAATACGAAATGTTGCGGTAGTTATTTTAAAATTAAGTAATCAACGTTTTGATGTTTATTCATCTATTCTGTATGTATATTTGTATTAACTATTTGTGTGCTAAAGTAAAATACTGTTTAGCTTGACACAAAAAGCGAACATAATTCGCAAATCCTACAAAGTAAGACACAAAATATTTTAACGCTTTCTCTCCACCCAATTTTAGGTCTTAGGAGGAAACGTCATGACAGCAAGTCCCATATCTGACCTTAACCCTATTCTAATGGCTTGCGAGAGCGAGGCAAAATTCATGCTTTATTCCCGAGGTGAACGAGCTTTGAAAATGGACCAACATTTTTTCCCCAGTTACAGAAAAACTGCAGCTATACCTGGAGAAGTTTTAGAGTCCATCACTCTTCCTTTTACAAAAACGGTACTTTGCTTAATAAATGTGATCGTCACCGAAAGTGAATGAAATGGACGTTTGTAACGATTTGAAAGTTAATAAACCTCTGATGTAAACCCACAAGGTTGTGTGGTGCCTAACAAAACAAAAAATACACGTTTCTAAAAGCAAAGTGCCCTCGTTTTGTGATTAGGATGAGTACATGAAGTTTTACATGCAATCGAAACGCCGAGAGGACGACATTGCGATTGTGAACGCTGCGATGCGCGTCAAGTTTTATACAGGAACAAGTAAAGTGGAAAAATTCATCTCCGCGTTTGGTGGCATGGCTGCAACATCAATCATGCCGTCTGAAATGATGAAGAAAATGCAAGATAGGTATGAACTAAAGCGTTTCTGTTTTCAACTAGGTTAATAAAAACATGGTATGTAAGGCCTACATCTGCATATACAGTATTATACGTTAAAGCTACATTTTACAAATACCAAATGTCAGAAAAATTTATACAGTAGCTGCTTTATAAAAACGTTTTCCAGGATTTTTTGTACATTAGGGACTGGGATGAAGCATTGCTGGAGGATGGAATTAAATGGCTTGCTGAGGATCTTCCTCTTCTACTGAGTGCTCCTGGAGGAATGGTGGAGTACAGAGAAGCTCTCGCAGCCAGTTTTTTCTTTAAGTTCTTTGTCCATGTCAAGGAAAGTTTAATCAGAGATGGACTGGCCAACGTAAGATTTACTTGAACTTTATAACTAAAGGTTTTGTTTTTTCTCAATTTAAAACTTACAGAGTTGCTTGTCAACTGAAGAAGAGTCTACGACAGATCGCCTTGGTGGTAATCATCACAATTGCTTAGGCACGCAGACGTTTGAAGAGGTAAACGAAGAAAGACATAGGTTATGATTTTAGTGGTTTGTTTTGTTACACAGACTGCTTTTATTGGTCGGGCATATTACACTTTATTGAAGGTGAAGCGAACTTTTTCACTTTCAACTTTTATAGCTTTGCTTTTCTATACCGCTTGGGGCAGCACTTGTTGTGCGTTGCATTAATTTACTGTTACTGTCTTTTAGTCAACTTTCTTTGTAAGTTGATTTGAACTTTGAGTAAAAGTCAGTGTAATTATTATAAATTTCTACTTGCTTACTCAAACATGGCGCCTAAACAGGCCAAAAAAAACGTTCAATGATCTAAAGGTAATTTAAAATCTCTGCGTGATTAAAAGGTGCCCGAAGATCAACCAGCTGATGATCCCGTTGGAAGGCCAATGAAGCATATTTCAGCTGAAAAGCAAGTGACCGGAGAAGCAATTTACTTGGATGATATTCCTCCTTATGCTGGTACTTACAGAGGATAAGACATAGAACAACTTAACGGTTTTAAGCGTTCTGAATCTGTCCCATTACATTAACCTATGAAGTCTGTTGAATTACTGTATTGTAAGTGCAATAACGTATTGCATACTACTTTAATTTCTTATAACTAAAGGTTGTTTGTTGACAGATGAGTTGTATTTGTACTTGGTGACAAGTACAAGAGCTCATGCCTACATTCGAGGTGTTAATATTGACGAAGCTAAAACAACACCGGGCTTTGTCACCTACGTAGATTATCGTGACGTACCTGGTTCCAATAATGTTGGAATTGACAAACAGGATCAAGTTTTTGCCAAAGACAAGGCACATATTGTTCTAGTTTTATTGTAACTGCTGTGAACTTTATGGCCCATGACCAATGGAATGACTGTTAACCGTAGACTTAAATATATTCACCTATAATAATTATTTTTGTATGACAAAAAGCCCCTTTTTTTAGCAAAAGTATTGTATTAGCAACATATCCTTTCTAGGTAACCCATGTTGGTCATGTCATTGGTGCTGTGGTTGCAGATAATCACGCGCATGCGCAGAGAGCTGCTAGGTTGGTAAAAGTTGAGTATGAAGACATAACGCCAAGAATAATAACAATTGAGGTATGTTTTGTTTCGTTTAATTTAATGGAAGCTTTCCAGAAAATTCTTAAGTGCTTTGATTTTAAAATGATTGGCGTGCAAGCCGAACTACCTACAAGTTGTTTTATCGGTAATTCTCAAACTAAAGTATTCAAGTTTAGGAAGCAATAGAGCATGAATCTTACTACAAACCTACCAGCAAGATCAAGCAGGGAGATGTGGAAAAAGTGATGGCAATTTGCGATCACGTCATCAGTGGCGAATGCAGGTTTAAGCGAGAATTCAGATGCCAATGAAGCTACTAAATCGCTGTTTCTCCCAAACTGATCCCTTTTCTATACCAATATGAAGGTTTCTACGTGGCAAACTCTTCTTGTAACTCACTACCATTTGTTCGTAGAATTGCTGGCCAAGAGCATTTCTACCTGGAAACGCAAGCATGTCTTGCAGTGCCAAAGAGAGAGGACGGAGAAATGGAAATACTTGCTTCCTCACAAAATCCCACTGCGCTACAGCTTGACGTGAGCACATTTTGTCAATAAAGCGCATTACTGTTTGATTTGAACAAAAATATTTCAGTACTCAGAATATTGAAAGAAGATGGTCGATTATTTTGTTCAATTTTGAAAGAATGCAATAAGCATACCAACAGTAATAAACCACAACCAAAAGTTAAGTTATTGTTAAAGAGTTTACATTGGGCGTAATTTTGTAAAATTTCAAAACGTTTTAACATTTTATGATTACTTTTTCAGGCTGCAAGTGCTTTAGGCGTTGAGTGCAATAAAATCGTGGTGAGAGTAAAGCGAATGGGAGGGGGCTTTGGTGGAAAAGAGACGCGATACAACGTTTTGTCCAACCCTGTCATTGTAGCTGCTAACAAGTAAGAAAGCGTCTTTGAAACTACGCTGTTAAAATGCGAAACAATAAAAGTATACTTACTGTATAAGCGAAATTTCCTGGCTTATACAAATACAGTTTTAAAACCCATAACTAATAAATTTTCTTAATTAACACTTGTATATTGTTGATTTGAAAAACGTTTCTGAAATTTCTTCAAAAACCATTGCCAAAACATAATTACACATGAACTGCAATTATTAGATGTGCAAAACCCGTGAGATGTATGCTAACCAGACAGGAAGACATGCTTTTAACTGGGCAACGCCATGCCTTCCTTTCTAAATATAAGGTAAATTAATTTGTTTCGGTTTTGAAACTGTAGGCAACATCAGAGAACGAAAGCTGAAGATATGGTGTTTAAACAATGATGGTTTACCTATCTGTTGATTCTTCTTCACCTATACTGTATAAAAACAATATGTTTCTTTTTTCAATAGGTTGGTTTTAATAAGGAAGGAAAGATTTTAGCTCTTGAAAACGATTTGTACTCAAACTGCGGGAACAGTTTGGATCTTTCCACAGCAGTGATGGTTCGCGCCTTGTTTCACTCAGACAACTGCTACAGGTTTTCTTTAAACAACATTAAAATTTTTAAGGGTTTCAAATTCAAACTAATATTTGTTGCAATTTTTGCTTCCAATTTTGTATCTGATTTATACAAATCTACTTTAGAAGACCTTAGCCTATTATATAAAAAATATGTCCTTAAATCGGTGTATTACTGTAGAATACCAAATGTCAGCCTAAGAGGTTTCATGTGTCGAACCAACCTTGCATCCAACACCGCCTTTCGTGGATTTGGTGGGCCCCAAGGCTTGCTTATCGCTGAAGAGTGGATCACAAGAATGGCGGCAGTTTTAAATGTGTCCCCAGAGAAAGTATGGACACTCTTAAAAAAGCACTTTTGATTCATTTATTTATTCCAATCCTTTAAATCTGGAAGGTTGTTATGTTTTATATTTCTTTTGTACTTCCAAATGACAAGTGACAACAGAATGCATTAATATAGTAGCAACAAACATTTAGTCGACATTTGCATCTGGTGTTATTACAACAGAACCTATGCTCTTATCTATCAGCGGTTTAATATTAAACAATGGCTTTTTAGGTTAGAGAAATAAACATGTACAGAGAAGGCGACGTTACACATTTTGGTCAAAAGCTTGAAAATTTTCTTGCGGGAAAATGCTGGCATGAATGCTTGCAGCGTGCCATGTTTGACAAAAGGAAAGCAGAGATTGATATCTACAACACTAATTCAAGGTAGGTAACAGAGACTGAATATTGTGCAAATTGTGCAGGCTTGTAGTAAGATGAGGCAAACAAAACTGTCATAGGGTGAGATAGGAACGCGAAAAAATGTTTTTCCATGCAACAATTCCGAAATAAGCTCAACAAGCACTTGGTTTGTAAAGGTTTTAGTGTTAAAACAACAAAGTGTGATGGCTTTTATCTAAAATATTTCTAACAAAGGTGGCGAAAACGAGGTATTTCTTGCATTCCGACAAAATTTGGCATCTCATTTTACGCACTGCATCTCAACCAGGCTGGGGCACTGGTGCATGTTTACAGAGACGGATCAGTTCTAGTTACTCATGGAGGAACCGAAATGGGACAAGGGCTGCACACAAAAATGATTCAAGTTAGTATAATAAATAAGTTATTAACTTTGCATGCTATGCCAATGAATAAAGCAATGAAAATAACAAAGAGAACCTGACTTTTACAGATTGCAAGTCGCTGCCTGGGTGTACCACATTCAAGAATACATCTTTCTGAAACAAGCACCAGTACCGTTCCGAACACATCTCCTACAGCTGGTAGCGTTAGTTCTGACATCAACGGCATGGCCGTGCAGGTACGACAAATAGAATCTAAAAATGTAGACACGGTAGGAGAAAATCACCATATCAAAAATCTGTCTTACTGCTTGCTTTTCAACACAGTTAATGAAAATAAACGTTTAACTTGATTCATATCAGCTATAATCTGGTTCTAATCTGGTTTACTCTGGTTGTTTTCGCGTGCATGCTTCTAATACTTCTAATACTAACTAATACTTTTAATACACATAATTATTTAAAACTTAACATGCTTCTAATACTAAATAATTTTTGAAGAATGCTTGTGAAATAATTAAAGAACGACTTCAACCTCTTCAAGCCAAGCATCCGAATTTAACTTGGAATAAAATTATCGAAAACGCGTACTTTGAACGGATTAGTCTCTCTGCAACAGGATTCTACAGGTAAACATATTGCAGTAATATATTCAGTGCCGATAGCGCCCTTTACGTTTATAAGCTGATATACTAAATCCAGTCTCCGTGCTATTTCCCATGAGGGACTAGTATACGTCTGGGGAAAAAACTTATCAAGAACAAGCTAAAATAGAAATGGTTGCTAGTTGGTTTGACATAATTTCAATTTCAACACATGCAAATCAATTTACTGTGTTGATACTTTATTAATAGATAATTATTTTTAAACCTCTACAGTACGCCCGATATTTTTTCCGACTGGAACATGGAAACAGGAAAAGTTGGGATTTCAAAACCGTTCAGTTATTTTACATACGGTGCAGCGGTGTCTGAAGTTGAAGTTGATTGCCTGACTGGAGATCACATCGTGCTCAGAACTGACATCGTCATGGATTTGGGAAGGAGTCTTAATCCAGGCATCGACATTGGTCAGGTGAGATGTTTTTCTTATCTTTTACGTTGAACATAAAACAGTTTTGATTATATTATATACAGTTTAACGAAACAATACGTTTGTATCAAACAATTATCCAATCAACAATGTTTTTAAATAATACAAATCTCCAACCTCATACTGTACATTTGAAATTTGGCAAAGTACCTTTGTTCTTAGATCGAAGGAGCTTTTACTCAAGGGTATGGAATGATGACTTTAGAAGAACCACTTTACTCGCCAAAAGGAGAAATGCTCACAAGAGGACCAGGAACTTACAAGATTCCCGGTTTCGGGGATTGCCCTAAAGAGTTTAACGTACATTTGCTGAGAGGCGTTTCCAATGACAAAGCAATATTTTCATCCAAAGTAAGATTTCATACTCTATGAGCATTAACGTGTAAATATGTGTCAATAACTTTGTCAAATCTATATCTACTGTAAACAAAATATAACAAATCTACACAGGCTGTTGGAGAACCTCCGCTCTTCCTGGCGTCATCAGTTTTTTTTGCGATAAAAGACGCGATTGGTTACGCCAGAGAAGACTCGGGATTGTCAAGACAGTTCCGATTGGATTCTCCCGCGTCAGCAGAACGTATTAGAATGACTTGCGCTGACCGCTTCACGAAACAGGTTTTTTTGTGCAACTAATGACCAACATTTTAAATTATCAAGGCTTTAAAAAAATAAAATATTTACCAAAAATATTTTAAAATATTACACAAAGTTATTAATAAATATTCAATAGATAAAAAGTATTAATTAGATAAATAAAAATTATTAAATATTACATTTTCTTATATTACAAAAATATGCTTTAATAACCAAAATATTTTATTCATTCGATGATGGAATGCAAGCTTTTTTGTTAATAAACGTGTATTTTTTTAGCACAAATTACATTCCAAACAAGAAGACCCCTCCAACGTCACCCCATGGTCTGTTCAGGCGTAACTTTTTGTGGATAAACGAAATATGTTTAAGATATTGCTTACAAAGCTGATGGTGGCTGAATCATGTTAACCCAGTACATAGTAAAATAAAAAAGAAGATAGAGGTTTTCTTAGTACGCCTGAAGAAGCCAACGTTTTTTATGACAGCTCGCGTAGAAGAATTATAAATAAAGCTAACCTTCAAAGTTCCAGTCTATGTCTTGTTTTGATTGAGAGATATTGTTGTAGCAGTAACAAAAATCATAAAGTTTTATACATTAGACTTAATAAGACTAAGAATAGTGACGCCTATTACAAAACACACTATAGTGTAACAACTGTAGGCTAAATGTCACTAATTCCCATAAACCAATTTTGATTGCAGTTCACTTCAAACATTTTCTGTATATCCTCTTGATTTATTAATAAGTAATTAATTGCTGTTAATTTTTGAATTTTGCAAATTATTTCGAGCTAATAAAGTAACACGTTCGAAAGGTGCTATATTAGTTAAGTATTTCGAAAAAGATTTTAATTTTGGGCAGTTTTATGTGAAGGACGTTTAATGTATGAAGTTTTTCTATCAAGAATAATAATAGTTCGCTAAACTGCGTAATCGTTTCCTGAAACACACTAGAACATTTCAAAATGTTAAGATATGCTTTATTTCAAAAGGTTACTTTGGGGAAAGTTTAACTTAAATTTAAGCAAAACATCTAAACAAGTTGCAATGGGTTAAGTAACGGGTTAATACTTCTAACTCTAGTGTCAAACTTAGTCTAAAAATTATCTTTACCTTATATTATATTATTGTTTAATTATATTATATATATATACATATATTAATATTTAGTTATATTTATTATTATTTAATTACAATTAGTTATTATTTAATTGTGTTACTTAAATATTCTATTAATTCTATATTTATATTGAACTTATTATTTATAACTTAGTATATTTATATTATTATGTTGTAATTATCGTATTGATTTGCTCTCTCTATGTTTTAAGCAATTTTAAGATGTTAATGTACTTTTTGCACAACATTTCACACGGTATTTGCTCACACGGTAGATCTACCTTCTTTCATTGATTTTCTAGGGTTACTGAAGCAATATGGATCAGAAAGGTATATCTTATAGCAAGGACCAACGTTTATTTACTGTGAAATGTTATGTAGATCTTGCAACTGACGTTTATAAGAGAACTTTAAAATCGGAAAGCGGACACATAATTTTTTCAAGAAATAATACGTATAATGTGCCAGTTACTTAGAAATCTTGACAAGCTTAAAGATGCTTGTGTCTTGTGGATAACTAACGCAAGTATGCTAGAGTTGTTTGATTTTGATAAAGGGTTGGCTTATTGTTAATAGATACTGTATGTAATGTCATATTTCTGTCATTTGTTAGAACGAAGCAGCCGCATCTATGACAATTTTTTCGGGTCTGTTTAAAGAAATATTTTCTTGTTTCGTGATTTATTCACGAGAAAGTTTTTAAAACCAAAATCATGATTCTTGAATGAAGAATTCTTCGTTAAACTTTATTAGACACAAATTGTTGTAATGTTATTGACCTAATTTAGAAGTTGACCATACATAAATTTGTTATGCATAATTTTCCCAAAACTGCATAAAAAATGGCCCTGCGTACGGAATCAGCGGCAATGAAATGAATGTAACGAATTCGGCTGTGCAAAAAAATAAATAAGAATAGGTATGATTAATAGGTAATAGGCGTTAAATTAACAGTAATAGGGTCTATTTGGGTCGCGGGGACATGGTAAAAAGGCTGTTAATATGTTTCGTTTTAAGTAAGCCACTGGCAACAGGGCGACATTTTTTGTTTACACACAAGGCGGCCAAAACACACGCTACTGTTGTGGGTCACTAAAGTCACTGCTTCTACCTGTAGACTATAACGACTTTATGTTCTATTTGAATGAGGTAAGTCAATCTAAGCTTTGGCTCTTCTTTATGCAGTTAGTTTCAGTTGGATCAGTTAGCGTTAGTTCTTCTTCAGCAAAGGCAAAGGTACACTGCAAAGAGTCCTTTTTAGGACTATTTTCTCACAGTTACTGCAACTATTAGCAGAGCTACACCGCAAGGAGCCCTCTTTAGGGCTAGCTCACAAGATATTATGGTACTCACGTACGCAGATCGAGTTAAAAGACAGGGTATATGGTCCTTTGACCTACCCAAAAACTACAACAGAGAAAGAGAAGTTTCCGTCAAATTTAAAACCGCTCTAAAACGTCAAGAGATTTACGAAGTACTGAGAAGGGCGAAAATTCCATTGTACCAAATGTACCAGTATTTCGATGGAAAATTGCCCACAGTCCTAGCCGGCGACTTCAATATTGTCGACGACCTGACTTTAGACAAACATCCTCCTTTTCGAAACCGATGTAGGAAAACTGAACTGATGAAACTTTGCGAAACATATGATCTAAAAGACCATTTTATAGGGAAATGTACGGCCAAAAGAAAATTTATACGTGGCAGAACGGAATTAGCAAATCGCGCCTTGATCGATTTTATCTGTCAAAATATCTCCACGCAACAGAAATTAGTCAGCAACCGTCTCATTTGACAGACCACGAAAAAATAACAATAAACTTAAATGTCGCTGCCCCTCCCCCTAGAGGTATCGGCCTTTGGAAAAATAATACGCAAACTTATACAGATAAGAATTTCTCGAAGTATTAGAATGCAGATGGAAACAATGGTGCACGCTGCAAGAATTTTTATATAAAAACCCCCAGTGATTGGTGGACGGACACCAAACGTAGGTTAAAAGCATTAATTGTGGAATTTACAAAAGGTCGACACACTGAAAGAAAAATATATGAAGATTACTTAATGACTAATTTAAAATCCGCACAAATTCGACTCGGTGACAACCCGGCCAACCACTGTAAATACGTTGAAGCGAAACGAGAACTAAGAAATTATAGAAAGAAACGAATTTATGAATCTATCTTAAAAAACAGAGAAAGTAAAGAAAAAATTGGCTCACGGGAATTTTTTGCGCATATTAATAAAAAACGTTCACAAACATATATCGAAGAAATATATGACGAAAACGGCTTGCCCACCAGCGTACCGGGAGAAATGCTACGGACCACTAAAAATTATTATACCAAATTATACTAGTCAAGAAAGACAGATGTAGAAATACAAGATTTGTTCATTTCGAGCAATCTGCGCCATATTTCGCCCGAAAATGTTCTAAACTTAGATTGTGAAATAAGTAACGCCGAAATCCAAAACGTTGTGCAGACTCTTGCAAATGGGAAATCGCCTGGGCCGGACGGAGAATTTTAGAATAAGCGGAGAATTTTATAAAACTTGTTGGAATATAATAGGTGACAAAATGTGTGAAATCTTTAAACACTGGTTTAATGAAAAAAAAATCCCCAAAGAAATTAAGAAAGGCGCCATCACTCTAATTTTTAAAAAAGGAGATGATGCGGACCTAGACAATTACCGACCAATTACCTTGTTAAATTTAGACTACAAAATATATACAAAAATACTGGCAAATAGAATAAGGGAAACTCTCAAAGAAGTCATCATACATGAGCATCAGTACGCCACAAAGGGAAAGCAATTGTCAGAAACCACGATCCTTTTAAGAGACTTACATGAAAACGCGAAAAGAAAAATGCAAAGCCTGTATTTTTTATCCCTTGATTTTAAAAAAGCTTTTGACTCAATAGAACATAATTGGTTAATGAGAGTTTTGACTGAAATGCGGTTCCCAGAAAAACTATGTGCATGCGTAAGAGATTTGTATAGCGATGGCGTTGCGAAAATAATCAACGGACACCTGTCGAAAGATTTTAAATTGAACCGAGGCGTGAGACAAGGAGACCCCTTAAGTCTACACCTGTTTCTAATAGCGGTAGAGCCTTTAATGTCTAAGCTCAATGAGACTGCATATATCAAAGGTCCTCAGTTAAGCGACAGAAAAGAAGTAAAATGTGTAAATTACGCTGACGACACAACGTTGTGTCTTAAAAACCCTGCTGATATCCATCTCGCGCTCGATTTGATCGACAGATTTTCAAAGGCATCTAACCTAACCTTAAACGAAGCTAAAACCAAAGGATTAGCTGTGAATCAGCCGATAGACAACCCACTCTTGCCCAAATTATCCTGGACAAACACAAATATAGAGTTACTAGGTTATGAAATCGGAAACGTTATAGAACGCCAACAATGGGAAAACTTAATTCCAAAGGTAAAAGAGCAACTAAAAAGTTTGAGCACAAACTATGCCACCTATGAAGCTAAAGCAGTTTTATTAAAATCAAAAATCCTGCCAGTAATCACTCAGGTTGCAAAAACATACCCTCCAGACCAAGATATAATTGGGAAACTAAATAATCATGTTCTGCAATACGTTCAACACAAGATATGACAATACGACAAGATAAAGCGACTTTGGGTTACAGTCAAAATGTTTGCGCAAAAATTCGCCAACCTCAACCCGGCTATGACAAAAATCGAAGACTTGGAAAGTTTTAACTTTAAACGGATCGAAAACGAAGTAACAGACCAGACTTTGAGCACATTAATCACCATGGTTAAACACCAAATATGGAAAACTAGAAACAAATTTGTTTATGAGAACCAATCTCCTCCAACCCTTGACAAATTGGTGACAAGCATAGACCGGGCCTTTAAATACAGACTAAATCAAATGGCAGAAGGTGGGAGACTGGAGCTGCGCTTGGACCCCGCTTTTAAATTGAACGATTTGATGCCACCGTAATTTGATAAACTCAATCGTAGTTCAATATGTGTTGTATATTGTCTTTACATCGCTATGTTCGTGTCTTTAACGTTTTTGCGACTATACATGTATCATGTCAAGCATTGCCGCATGCAGGGCCGGATTAAGGCGGGGGCTGATGGGGCTGCAGCCCCAGGTCCACACCCAAATACAGGTCCACCACTGCACTAAGTCAATGAAACAACTAAGGTAGCCTAGGCTAATACAAATCTCCCAGCTATTATTGAAAACACAGTCCATGCACTGTAAAACCCAACCTGGTCAGTATGACGCAACAATCGCTTTTTCTCGGCTGTTAGGCAGGATTGTTAGTAGCCAAGTCAAGTCAAGTTTATTTCGCAATAACGCACATAACAATATTGCGCATGCAGGCAGTAGCGAAAGACCACTATAGGGTCATCTAAATCTAGCTCGCCTAGAGACTCTAGGCGTAGCTGTTGCTATAGTCTACGCTAGAGTATAGCAACATATTGTTTTTAGTTGTTTTGTTTTTAGCTTGGCTAAATTAATTTAAAAATAAAAATGAAGAAGTATAAAAGCGGTTGGGAAAAGGAGAAATCTAGAAGAGAAGCAGAAGCTAAATTGAAAAAAGTTGTAGCAGGTTCAAAAAAAGTGACTGATTTTTTTGATGTTGTAAGCGAACCGAAAAGCAACATTTCAGAAACGACGTCCTGTAGGCCTAATGCAACTGCTTTGCGACCATCTACTTCGAGTGACTGTATTGCAGAGCCACATATAAATATTGTTTCATCGGAACCAAATTTAAAAACCAAGTCATCTAATGTTGCTGAGGATGAAACACATGGGGTAAAAGAAACTATTCAACACGACATGGATGTTGGATGCTGGGGAGGAATTTCTGACCAGCTGAGAGATTACTGCTACCAAATAGGAAGTTTAGAATTTCAACATCTTGATGCAGATTTTTCAACTTCAGAGACACGTATTACTGGCGATAAATTTAAACGGCGTTGTTCTAAATCGCTATTTTGGCGAGAACAATTGAACGGCGAAATAGTGAAACGCGAATGGTTGTTCTATTCGCCTTCAACCAAGAAACTTTACTGCTTTTTTTGCAAACTTTTTGCGTCTGATTCTGAGAAAATCATGCTGCAGCTGGCATCAGTTGGTTATGGCGACTGGAAACATGCACCACGCGACCTGGCCAGGCACGAATCTTCTAACAAACACTTAAGTTATCTTTCAACATATTTCTTTCGAAGAGCAAAAAAAGGAAGCATTTGCAAAGATTTGGAAGAGCAAAAAGAATCTGACAGAAAATATTGGTGCAAAGTATTAGCTCGAGTTTTAAGCGTGATAAAATTCCTATCATCCAGAGGGCTGGCCTTCCGCGGAAGTAGTCAGAGGGTTGGTTCTCCACAAAACGGTAACTTCCTTGGAATTTTGGAGTTGTTGGCAGAATACGATACTTTCCTTGCTGAGCATATTCAAAAGAGAGTGAACAAAGGGAAGGGACACGTTTCGTATTTCTCATCGACTGTATGTGAGGAATTCATTGACGCAATTGCAACAAAAGTATTACATATTATTATTTCCGAAATAAAACAAGCAAAGTATTATTCAGTGTCCGTGGACTCAACACCTGACATTGCAAATGTTGACCAGTCAACAATAATTTTTCGGTATGTTTTACCTCATGGTCCCGTGGAACGATTTGTCAAATTTATGCCCACTCGTGGACACACTGGTCGACAATTGGCTGATATACTTTTGGAGTTTATAGAATACAATGGGATCAGTTTGAAAGATCTCCGAGGACAATCTTATGACAACGCTGCTAACATGAGCGGAAAATATAAAGGTATGCAAGCTATAATAAAAGAACGCAACCACCAAGCAGAATATATTCCTTGCGTACCACATTCCTTGAATCTTGTGGGAAAATGTGCTGCTGAGTGTTGCCAATCCGCGGTTCGTTTTTTCATGTTTGTTCAAGGACTCTATGTATTCTTTTCAGCTTCAACACACAGGTGGAATCTTCTTGTTGATGCACTGAAACCACTTAAATGTCCAACAATTAAGCCTTTATCTGATACACGTTGGGAGGCGCGATATGATGCGCTACATGCACTAAGAAAAGGTTACCAAGCGGTTCTTCAAGTCTTGACGGCAATATCTGATGACAATGATGAAACATATCAAACTAAAGAAACAGCCAGGGGTTTTGTTTCATCGATGAAAAAGCTTGAAATTGGTATTTTAGTCGAGGTATGGTCGTGCATAATGGAACGGTTCCATAAGACGAGTCAGGCTCTGCAGGACAGCAACATGACTTTGAATAAAGCAACAAATTTGCTTCAGGGTCTACAGAACTTTATTCAACTTCTCAGACCCCAATTTCAAACATTTGAAGGAAGAGGTCAAGCATTAAGTGGCTGTCATCATCACACTGACGAAATTTCAAGAAAGAAAAGAAGAAAAGTAGGGTTGGATAGCGAAGGTGAATCTGAAGACACATCACTTGATCCATCGAGCAGATTCAAAGTAGACTCATATCTGCCGATCATTGACCAAATTCTTTCGTCTATGAAAACCCGACTAGAAGCTTACGACGGTCTCCAAAGAAAGTTTTCGTTTCTGATAGAATTGAACACCATGTCTAACTGCAAAATTGAAGCAAGTGCGAAATCGTTACTTCAATATTATCCAGATGATCTGGAGGAGTCATTGCCTGAGGAGATGATTCATTTTTCTACACTGATAAAACAACACCATTTCAACAGTGAATGCAAAGAAATTCAGATGTTTAAGTTCATAAATGAAAATGAATTCGCGCATGCATTTCCTAATGTATCGGTTGTTTTCAAGCTTTATCTTTGTCTGATGATTTCTAATTGCTCTGGCGAGCGCTCATTTTCAGCACTAAAAAGAGTAAAAAATCATTTGCGTTCGTCTATGAGGCAGAAAAGGTTGAATTCCTTAGCTATAATCTGCATCGAAAACGACATTTTGCAGAAAATAGACACCGATGACATTGTTAAGAGCTTTGCATTGTCTAAATCCAGAAAATGCGTCATTTGAATGTGTGCATACAAAGTAAATATATACTTTGTTTATGTATTAATATTTGTTTTTCGTTTCAATTGTGGTTAGTTTTTAGTACAACGAATAGAATAAAAAATAGGCCTCTGACTATCATAGAGCCCCAGGCCCATAAAAAGCTTAATCCGGTCCTGGCCGCATGGTGTATAAACAAATGGTGTTTTTCGTGATTGATTGCGATTATGCTGCTATGTGATATAAAGGAAGTGAAGGTGAATCACCTCTAGTATCAATTTAAAAATCATGAACCGAAAAGCTATACTGTTTAAATAGTTGTTTTTCGTGTGTTTCATATTTTGTTCCGTGTACTTTTTGTTTTTCTTTTCATTATTTGCGTGTTACGAATTAACGTGCAAATGAACAAACCATTGACTATAACGACTTTCAGCAATCAGCAACTCTTAAAAATTGCCAAATTGAAGTCAACTGCAAATTGTATGAGCGCCTTCCGTGATGAGTGGCGATAACCATTGTCAGTCGGCTTGTGTTGACGTTCAACAACTTTTTAAGCGACTGTTGGACTGCGACAACCACGATGTTTGAGCGACTGGCAATCACTAACAACGAATAGGCTACAAGACAGGCAATGAAATGTAATCAAACGAATACACAAAGCTGATAGCGGTAAGGCGTCAGCGATAAAGTGTGTAAAATTAAAATAAATGCAAAAGGAAAGAAGCTCCTGATAACTACAAATTACAAAATTTTGGTTCGCATTATATTTTCACTTGCTCAAAAACTGTTGGATTGCATTTGATGAACATTAGGGTGCGAAAAGTTTCTGGCCCCAGTAAATTTCTTCTTGCCGTATAAAAGTTACCCGCAATTGAAAAAATTCTTTCTGACGGGGCTGATGTTGCTGTTAGTCCCAAATAATCCTTGGCTAAAGTAGAAAGCGTGGGAAGTTCTTCTGACTTCTTCTTCCAATACATTAGTGGGTCTTCATCGAAATGCATTGTTTCTACCCCCAAATAGCTGTCGACTTCACTTATCGAATTTCTCTCTTTTATTTTTTAAGCCTTCTGCCATAAATTTAAATAGCTTTGGCTTTTTTGCAGGGCTTTCATCCTCTGTGCTACAACTTTCTTCGTCATCCTTGCCAAGTCTACTTGCCACATGAGTTTTTAGCAAACGTATTGCTTCTTCTTTTTCAACGTCATCTTCAATTCAGCTGTTTTTAAATCGTGGATCAAGAAGAGATGCAAGTCAGTTGTCCGAAAATTTACATATGGCAACAACCTTTTAGAAACAGAGTCTTTAAGATTAGCTGCCAGTTTCTGGCAATAGTGGAGATTTGAGGTTTTTAGTAGTTCCATTGCTTTCAGTAAGCCGAGCACTACCGGACAAATGCAAGAGGATATTACAATATTTTGAAAAAATGACTTGATAGGTGGTTGACTCTGATGTACCTTTGTCTTCTTCGTGTTTTCTTTTGAGGTTTATATATTTAGGATAAAGATTGGGAGAACATCTCTTCAAATGCGTGATCAAGTTTGATGAAGCCTTGGTTGAAAACTTGAATTTCTTTTTGCAATTGTTGCAGCAAGCCTCAGTACTGGTCAAAGATTTAAAAAACTCTGACAGTGGCGTAGGAAAGGGTTTAGCACAGGTTTCGGAAGAGTTTATTTGCTGTTCATCTATTTTTGAAATATTAAGATTTAGACTATATTGTAATTTACTAAGTTTTCTGTTGCTGCTGAAGTATGGGAAACAGTTTAGCATGGCTGAATTATCTAGTTAACGAGACACGCATAGCACACCTATGTAAATAAGCTTAATTATTTTATGTTGTGCATGTCAGGTCTCAATAACAATGTAATTGAAATTGTAATTAGGCAAAAATTTTATAAATTACAATTTCACAAAATAAAAATGCTTCAATTACAATTAAAATTACACGAAAAATGTAATTAATTACATTCAGCTCAATTACAAATTACAATTGATCCAACAATATGTGGTCTGATGACAGAGGCCAACTGCTAGAACAGAATGTCAAAGCTCTCCTCACTTCCAAATTAATGTTGATTTGACATGTAGGGAATTTTATGAAAAGTTAAAATAGAACACTGTACATTTGAAAAAGGTTCTTAGCACAGAAACGTATCATTAGGCCTGATGCATTTGCTCATAAATATTATTAAGTTCTTTTGTTTTCGTTGGTGAAATAGGCCTACATATATTGATAATTTGCCCATATTAATTAATTAGTTGCATTGAATTCTGTTGTATTAGGCCTGCATTAAGTTCATTTACTGTTTTCAATATGCGTCCCGGATTTGTATTTCTAAAAAACGGCAAGCCTAAGCAAATGGCACACATCTAACAACATATATATTTTGGAATTTTCATCTGCAGGAAGGTTAAAATAAGCTTGGAAGTTATTTATGCCTAAAGACACACCATGTTCATTCATCATAGCAAGATGACTGGAAGGACCATCACATGTCACAGAAGAAGCTACTACTAGCCTACTATATCATGGAGCCGACCAATGCAAACATTTACAAGATTAGCTTTCTCTTTCCAGTCAGACTGTCAGTAAAAAAAATAACCACTTGGAATTTTCCATTAATTTTTTAACGAAACAACCATTAGCATTAAAACATCTTTCGCAACAGGTGAGGAATCATCTGCTGGCATCTCCTGAACGATATCAACAAAACCTCGGAAACGATGGCCATCCCAAGAAACATGCTTCTTAATGGCCATTTCCTACAGCATTAAAGCACACATTACCTGCTTGTTTTTCTTCTTCAACTCTGACTGAAAGTACTCTGAACGCAGGTTCAGCCGACATTTTGGTGTACCATTATCTAATTGTTCATTGTGCTGGCAAAGCTACGTTGAAGTTTTTTCTGACATACTCATATGCCGTGGAAGAGTTAAACTGAAGGGTTAGTGCAAAAGCCTTCAATCCTGTAGAATACTTGCAACCTTTAGATTTAGAAGAATGCAGTTGCTTTGCTGCTTTTTTCATAACATGTAATGCCACACCTGTAAATGATGCCTTCAACACTTCTTAACAACTTGAAGATAGGAGTTGCTTTCTTACGCAAGCATCAAAGTAAACTTTTCATTGAAACTATTTTCTGTCTAAATCTGCGTGACAGTTGCTGACCGAGTTTCATTTTCTTTCGAATTGATTTAATTTGTTTCTGCGTGACTGAATTTTCGTATTCAATTTAGTGGGTGGATTGATTAGGCTGTATCAGACTTTACTTTGTCCCAGGTGCTTCTTTTAACAAGGCAACACTGTACTACCGGAACCGCATTGTGACTGGAAACCAGTTTTCATAATTCCTGTATATGGATGTTAGTACCTGTATCTTTCTTTTTTTACTAAATTTCTTAACTTATGCGTTATTACGATGAAATATCTTCTATTCTAAAATCACTTGTAGTTCGATTGATGCCAGTAAACCTGTAAGGGAATCACTTTTAATTTTTCGTCTTACTAGGCTACCTAACTGGTAGGAAAACTCCATTGCTTTTACTGCATATAAAATGTTGCTGGCTAACTGGAATTTAAAACCTTACATTTTTAAGATGTTGTGGAAAGATTTTAAAACGAGGTGGTACAGCACTATCTTTAAGCCTGTTTCGTTACCCTATTCTATCAAAATATTTCTCAAGAAAATGGTCTGAGCAAATTAATAAATGTTTGCTGGGAATCCAACAATTTCTACGCCAGGGGTTGGCAACGCGCGGCCCTTCATCTGCGTAGACTTCTCTTAATGCATTCATCTATGCACATCTAGCAAGGAACTAAACATTGACAATTTAGTTCGAAATATCCAGCATCAACTTTCTCACTAACTTCTGTTTGAACATCCACATGTGTATCTGCTATGATATTTCATATCTGCTTGTAATTATGATTTTCTAGTAAAAGCTGAAAGTATGAATTAGTGCTTCTTTGATGTGCGGCCCTCCTGTAAGCATTACATTTTCCTATCTGCCATTGCCCTTGTGTTAAAAAAGTTGCCCACCCCTGCTGTACGCATTGCCACAAGCCATTATTTCCTTCGGTCTGAGTCTGATAGAAGTCAGTTGTACATATATTTGTGTACTGGTACCATAAATACAAGTTTTAATAAAATTATCTTATCGAATGTAGCTGAGACTGTTCGGCTGCACATCTGAGCTAAGTTATTGGTTGAATGCCATGCCAATGAACAACAGCTGCAATGTTAATGAGGCGGTCGGAACTGTTGTTCTTTGCAACTCAGTGACTATCTATAGACCGTATAGGCCTACAAAAAGACATAAGTAGAATATTTAACAACTTAAGCTCAGTTACATTACTTTATTTAAGTGCCAGTATTAGGCCACGCTACAGTTTACATACGGTACCGAGTGCCCTGCCGGTATTAACGTTAAACCAAGAAAAAATTAGTAGCAGGTAATTATTATAATGCACAAATACTGCTTGCGCATGGAAGGGTCTTGGATGACAAATCTTCTTTGTTGTCTCATCATCGGAACCGACTTCTTTCCATTAACTTATCACTTACTGTAGCGCTATTAAATCTCTTTTTCCACAAACGTGAGCACAGCATCCAATTTCATTCATCTTTTATATAGATTACAAAAGTGATTTTTTAATTAGAATTAAAAAAATGACAAATTTCACAATTTAAGGTTGGACCTACAAGCCTTACAAAATCGTGTTCAGACTTCAGAGCACAGTTTGAGTCCCTTACCGTTGCCACCAAATCTCTTCAATGGGCTTAATTTTTGATTGGCCGACAACAATGAGAAGAGCAACCTAGTGTTTTATAAGATATCTATGGTTCAGCCTGTTTTTCCACTGCTTCATACGGTTTGACACCAAAGTCTCTATTTAATTTGCAGTAACAGTTTCCACCAATACACCGGTCATCTGGGAGGCTGGCTGACAAGGTTTGTTTAAGCTCCAGGTCGCATTGTTAAACCGCCCTTCAGTCTGAACTGAGTATATTCTCTCGACTATTTCCAGTTGTCGAATTTTTGTCTCAGGCCTTGCCTTGACGCCCTGCGTAGAAGTTCTTTGCATGCTTCATATAGGCTGGCTGCTTTTTTTCGCCAAGTTGACAAAAGCAGTTTGGACTTGGCAAATCAACAACTCTGAGTTTTATCCAAAACTTACGAAAATTCCCATTGCAACAGTGGCCAAAGTTATTTGTAAGTTTGGAATCATTCTTTTGCTGTTTCGTTTAAGACGTTCCTTATGGAGCTTTTACCATGCTAAAGTAAAACCACAGGTTTCACAGTTTAGTACAACTTTTGATGCTGGCCCAAGAATTATTTCATTTCTCCATGATTGCCCTTAAGGGCATACTGCTTCGTTTGAATGCCATTTGTTGAATTAAGGCTTATAAATCACATCTTTCCCGTGTTGAAAGTGAAAAGAATGAAAATCATTGATGATATGTAAAAACTTTGAATTGTCTTGAATTCTTGTGTTGGTTTTTGGAATGGATGCCTTTGCATCAATTGAGATGTCTTCGTCTCTTGGCCGCAGTCAATGGATCGATCATTATTTGGGTCAGACAGTTCTTTGTGTTCATGATCTGATAATTTTTTAATTAAAACGCATAACATTAGTCACTTCAACTTTACGCGTATGGCGGCACCAATTACTCAAAGCAGAAAAGGGCTTTTACATTTAAGATTACTTACCAGTAAATTGTCGCCATGGAAACAAGCTTTCTTCATCTGAACTGCTTGAAAGGTCTTCAGTGTTTCCATTAGCCTGCTGATATCTAATGCGATACTAGTTACCCTTCTGGAAACAACCTTTACGTTTATCAACTGACATAATGCGCGACTTCAAATAATTTTCTTTTGGCTGTACACAGTATAGTTAAGTTTTATGTTGTTCTAAATGTAAGCACTTGCATGAATCCAATGTTTATACCCAGTGTTTTTTTTAAGGTGTTTTGGGGGACCGAAATGGTCCCCCAAATTTCTCCAGCGGTTTCCCAAAATTTGGACTTTGGATTTTTTGGTATTTAAATGAAACACTTGCGGTCTCTTAAAAGTACTTAGCGGTCACCCAAACCAAACCTTAAAAAAAACCTGTTTATACCACATATCTAGATCACTTAAACTAACTCCATGAATACCAGGTGATAATTACCTCTTAACAACATCCTACTTAAAATTCAAGATTACCACAACACTCCTGTAAGCATAAATAAACACGTGTTGAAATTTGAGATGTAAGAAATGCAAGCAAGCTGCAAAGTTTTACTTTGACTTGTACAAAAGAGGCCCTTACTGATTGAACGAGCTTTTCTATGTCTATTATTACTAACTACCCAATTACCAGTACTACCACCAACATAAATCCACACATAAAATGGTTATATTACAGTGCAGGCAAAAAATCATCTTTACAAAGAATTCAAACGAAAGTACTTCACACATTTTGTCTTTTTTTGCACATAGAATATTGTCAATCGGTACTTTGTCATCTCGCCCTTGGAATTGATGACAATTTGCAGCCTTCTGGGCATGGAATCAGCAAGGGAGGCAGAGTAGGCGGAGTCCAGGGTTACCCAGAGTTTTTCAGCTCAAGCTGGAGATCATTGATACTGCTTGACCGCTTCTCTTGTTTGGTTTTTTAAGACATTCCATGCATTTTCAAACGGATTAAAGTCTGGCGAATTACTAGGCCACTCTAAAACCTCGATATTATGCTCATTAAGAAAGTGTTTTACGATCTTCGACTTGTTTGCTGGGGCACCATCATGCATTAAATGATTACACTCATGAATTCTCCAGAATGTGGGAAGATGATCTTTTAAAACAGTGATATAATTGCTTCCTTTCATTGTTACATTTCTCGGGAGGAAGTACAAACCTGCCCGGCTCATATTTCCACTGAAAGCACCCGACACCATTACACTGCCAGGGTGTTTCATCGTTTTAACCGCATATTTGGGGTTATACCGTGATTCGGTAGTCGGACGACGCACCATCTTTGGAACTCCCCTTACCAATCTAAAAGTGCTCTCATCACTGAACATAACTTTTCTCCACTCTTCTGCTGTCCAATGTCTATATCTTTTGCAAAAATTGAGTCTTTTCTTCTTCATAGCTGCAGTAAGCATGGTCTTCTTGGCGACATGGCGACCAAGATCCTTTTGCAGTCGATAACGAATTGTCCTGGTGGAGACGTAATTGAGAAGGCCTGATGGGTGCTTGTTTTTCAATTCAACGGCGGTTATAGACGGATATGATGTTTCTTCACGCTTCACAAGCTTATCCGTTCTTGGCGAGGTCTTCTTAAGTGCGCCAGAGCCTGACTTCCTCTTCGGTACCATCCCGGGTGGAAATAACGCCGTCGATCGTTTTAACTGATAAATGGCCTCTCTTGAGACACCAAAATCTCTAGCTACAGCAATCACAGAATCTCCCTTCTCTAACAAAGTCAACGCACCAGATTTTTCTGCGATTTCCATCTTCTTTCGACCCATTTTCGTTTTTGCAATTCATTTTTCAAGTCCTTAAAATTTCAAGAAAATGAAAACTACTGTCCGATTTCATCCACCTTACTATTCACCAAGTTGCAACACAACACGAAGCACGCAGAGCAATGGCTTTGCGGTGAAGTATAGACACATAGTAGATTATGACGAAAATACAAGAGTTTTTGTGACGCAATGCTTTTGGCGGGAACAGTAAGTAAAACACATAGGCTACGTGGGTTTTTCATTTAAAGTTTTTTTTGCCGGCACTGTACAGTAACATTTTCCACCAATACACCGGTCATCTGGGAGGCTGGCTCGCCTGGCTGACCAGGTTTGTTTAAGCTCCAGGCCGCATTGTTAAACAGCCCTTCAGTCTGAACTGAGTATATTTTCTCGGCTATTTCCAGTTGTCGAATTTTTGTCTCAGGCCTTGCCTTGACGCCCTGCGTAGAACATTCTTTGCATGCTTTATATAGGCTGGCTTCTTCTTTCGCCAAGTTGACAAAAGAAGTTTGGACTTGGCCAATCAACAACTCTGAGTTTTAACCAAAAGTTGCGAAAGCTCAATCCCATTGCAACAGTGGACAAAGCTATTTGTAAGTTTGGAATCATTCTTTTGCTGTTTCGTTTAAGACGTTCCTTATGGAGCTTGTACCATGCTAAAGTAAAACCACAGGCTTAACAGTTTAGTACCACTTTTGATGCTGGCCTAAGCATTATTTCATTTCTCCCATGATAACCCTGAAGGGCATACTGCTTCGTTTGGATGCCATTTGTTGAATGAAGGCTTTTAAATCACATCTTGCCCGTGTTGAAAGTGAGAAGCATGAACGTCATTGAGGATATGTAAAAACTTTCAATTGCCTTGAATTCTTGTGTTGGTTTTTGCAATGGATGCCTTTGCATCAATTGAGATGTCTTCCTCTCTTGGCCGCAGTCAATGGGTCAGTCAGTTCTTTGTGTTCATGGTCTGATAATTTTTTAATTAAAACGCATAATCAGGGTTGCAATCGGCATGGACCCAAAAATAAGGACAGTCGAAGAATTAGATTAGCATTAAAAAGCATTTTTGTACATACTTTGTTTTTATACGAGCAGTGGCATATCACATTCCAGAAACAATCTGCTCCAGCAACTCCTAGTTATTAGAAAGTGCTTCATGGATCTCACGACAGCTCAGGTACAGGTTTACCTTTACTTGTAGCTGGGCCGTTTGGCCGCACCAATTACTCAAAGCAGAAAAGGGCTTTTACATTTAAGATTGTCGCCATGGAGACAAAGGTTTCTTCATCTGAACTGCTTGAAAGGTCTTCAGTGTCTCCATTAGCCTGCTGATATCTAATGCGATACTAGTTACCTTTCTGGAAACCACCTTTACGTTTTTCAAATGGCATAGCCTAATGCGCTTTTTGTAATAATTTGCTTTTGGCTGTACACAGTATAGGTAAGTTCTATGTCCTAAATGTAAGCACTTGCATGAATCCCATATTTATACCACATTTAAATAAATGATCACCTGTCCACATCACTTAAACTTACTCCATGAAGACCAGGTGATAATACCAGATTAAGACTAAGTGGTGTCTGTTCCCGCAGACGGAATGTTTTACAACCAAACCAACCCGCTTTAAATGTTTGCATCAAACAAGTTATCGTCTTATCTTTTTTTTCCTACATTTACAGTATAAAATAATAGCGACCTTTTTCAAAATTGCTACTTCCAACTGTCGTGGGCTTCGTAAAGAGGATTGTACATTTTTCGAGGTTTCGCAAAATGGACAAGAAACGTTGTTCAGTTCTGGAAACAGTTGTTCCCAAGCATAGCTGCCAGGGCCCAAGAGTTTTCAGTCCAATCATTAATTCTCAATCCAAACAAAAAGCGGTGTACCGACACTTAATCACGCGACACATAATAACTTGGAAGCGACGGGTGTGATAATGTTTGAGTCAAATTGTTATTGTAATCACGAAATTGTTCATTAATGAAACTATGAGTTAATTCTTGTTATTTGACGTGATTTCCATGCTTAACTTTGATCATTTAATACTATCATTTACTTTAAGTACTATTGTTACCGGCCTTTTTCTATGCTGGTTCGAATAGACCTGCAGTTAAACTATAGAATTGTATTTGATAAGAATCGTAAAAACATGGCACGTCTGCACACAGTTCAGGCATCGGTAGAGTGACACGTTCGCCAACTAGCAAGGCGCAATTACAACCATCAGTGCCTCCGGCCGAAGGCAGAAACACAAGGCACGTCAAACGAGCACAAAACACGTAACACTCTTCCCCCTCTAATAAATTTCTCTTCGACATTAGCATAACTGGCTATAAGCTAAATATATGGAAAATAAAATGACAAATTGCAATATAATCACGAAGCAACCGCTAGTACTTCTGTTACCCAGATGGATGTTTTAATCTTGAAGAAAATTGTCGACCAAAACCTTTACAAAAACGATTCCTTAAACACAGCAAAACGGTGCTGTAGCGAAAAAACTATGATTATCACACCAATAAAAACAAACGGAAATCAAGGTAAAGCATTTCTATGTAAATAATATAAATACAAACATTATATTGAAAACCACAGCAAAATTTTAAATAACTTGTTATAAAAGAAATTCAAACATTCGTTGACAATACCAAAACAATAGTAGGCCTACAAACACAATAAACATGGGTTATAAATATAATGCTTCATGCCAATAACACAACAAAAGGTATAAAAACGTGAGATTGATAGTTAAAATAGACGATATATAAGCGGGTGCGAAATAAAATATCATCGTACTCGGTATATGTGAAACTGTGGTATATAAAACACAAATCATAGAAAGTAGTCAACAGCATCACACAAATAAACAATTAATACGTTTCTATGTCTGGGTAACGAATAGTGCGACGTGGGCTTCGGCGAAGTCGTCCGTTATTTCGGGAGTTACAAACGTTATTAAAATTGCTACTCTCGTGACGAGTTGCATTTGATCGGGTAGGCCTATTAAAAAAGTAAGCTCCAGTCAAGGGCATGTCTAGTTGCTGGGGGACATCTTCTGGGCAACTAGCTTGATTATAGGAAGGCATCCCTGTATGATGGTCTCCTCTGCTTAGCTTTAGCCTGTTAAAATGTACTCTTAACGTTCGTTCGTGATTGCGAATCAGATAATTTACCGGCGGAAAAGTCTCAACTACTTCGTAGGGGCCTGAATAAGGGCGGTGAAACTTTCGTTTTTCATCTTTTGATATGACAGTGTTTCGCAGCATGACCTTATCTCCTACTTGAAACTCCACTTGTCTCGATACCGACTTGTCGTAACGTTCTTTCATGGATTGTCGACGTTGGTCGAGTCTCGTTTTCACGACTTCGTGGACAAGTCGCATACGGTCTTGTAAATCGAACATTGCCGATGATGATGGACGACTTGAAGGCTGTCTAGTCATCAAATCTGCTAATAATCTCAATTCTCGTCCAGTCAGAAGGAAATGTGGAGAAACACCTGTCTCTTCGTGTCGACTGGCGTTATAGGTCGCACAAATTGAGGAGAGGGATTTATCCCAGGATAGTGGATCGCGCTGGACATAATTCTTCATGATGAAAAGGATGGTTCTGTTGGCCCTTTCAACCGCTCCGTTCCCAGAAGGGTGGTATGCTGAAGTTCTTGACTTCTTGCAGCCGAGAAGATCAACAAGCTCTTTAAACAACTGGCTCTCAAAGTTTCCTCCTCGGTCGCTGTGAATCCGCTCCGGAACACCATGAATCGTCATCCAGTTATGATAGAGAACAAATGCTGTTTCTTGGGCTGTTGGCATAGACCAAGCCTGCATACATTTAGTGTACATATCAATTGCTACCAGTATGTAACGATTTCCTGAATGTGTCACAGGAAGTCCTCCAAGGACGTCAATCTCTATTCTTTGCATCGGCTCCAACTCCTCGGAAGGTACCAAGGGTGCTCTTGGTGTTTCAGAAGGAGCTTTACGTAAATCACAGAGTGTGCAACGCTCACAATACTCACGGACATCCGTTTTCCAGCGTGGCCAGTAAAATCGTCTTGAAACTCTTTCAGCTGTTCTATCAACACCCATGTGTCCTCCTCCATGTGATGCGTCATGTAACTCTTTCAGGACTCTCGGACGCATTTCTTTAGGAACCAGTAGCTGAAGACGTTTTCCTTCCAGTGTGCGGCAGATTAATTAATAGCTTTATGACAGAATCTAAAAACGTTGGACACTGTACCTCTATGTTGCACGTGACCAGCCTTTCTGCTTCATTTTTGTTACGCAGTCCAGCTATTAAAGTGTTATACAAGACGTCATTCTTCGTACTTTCATCTTCCGGTTTCGGGTATGCAATTGCTCCCAAATTGACAAGGGCGTTGACGTAACTTCGATTCGTTTCACCGAGAGCTTGGGTTCTTTGTATAAGCTGCTGTTTCAAGCTTTACATGACAGCTATAGGACACGACTCTAAATCCGACTTAAGCCAAGTCCTCTCTGCTGCTTTGTGTCATGGGGGAAGAAGCTCTCCAAATCTATAACTCTTTTAAATTTGAAACCGGACAAGAGCTTAAGTTTGACAACGTGGTAGCGAATTTCGAAGATTACTGCTGTCCGAAAAAGAACATAACATTTGAACGCTACAAATTTCACACTTGCACTCAGAAAGTAGACCAAAGCTTGGACGAGTATGTAACTCAGTCGAAAGTTATTGCAAAAAATTGTGAATTTGCAGACCTCGTGGAATTTCTCATTCGTGACAGAGTAATATGCGGTATTCTCGACCACAAACTTCAAGAAACTCTGTTAAGAGAAGATACATTGACCCTTGACAAGGCCATGTCAATCTGCCGAGCAAAGGAACTCAGCAAGTCGCAGGCTTCTGATATGGGAGAGAAATCAAAAACGTCGATGTCCATCGACATGGTGGAGTCAAAGAACGCAAATGGTCAGCGTCGACGCCAGTGTGGCAGAGATCATCAAATTGGAAGATGTCCAGCTTTCTGAAAGTCGTGCTACCACTGCGGAGGGTGAAACCACTTTGCAAGGTTCTGCAATTCGTCTCGAATGAGTCAAATAGTAACCAACCGTAGACCAGGAACTATCCGCGAGGTCCGAGTCGACGATGTTCAAGAGGACATTCCACTGCATATCGACTCAGTGAGTAAAAATAGTTGGTGTATTAATGTATTAGCTAACGAGACCCCGCTTTGTCTAAAGATAGATACGTTTGCTGAGGTGAACTTAATAACCGTTTCCGACTACAAAACGTTACGTCAAGCACCTACAATTAAGAAAACCTCTATTGCACTTACGGGCTATGGAAACCACAAAATTCCTGTCCTGCATGTACGATACAAATGAATGTTGGCCCCAAATCAAAAAACGTAGAGTTTGTCATTGTTAACTGCAGAGACTCACAGTCAATCATAGGACTGAAGTCTTCTAAGCTGCTTGGCCTGATACAACGGGTGTCCACCATCCACAAGACAAATGTTTATTCCGCTCTCCTGCACGAATTCAAAGATCTTTTTAATGGTATTGGTTGTCTTCCAGGTGAGCATGTCATAAGAGTTGATGCAGAAGCTATTCCGGTAGTCCACCCGTCAAGAAAGGTTCCATTTGCTATCAGAGAAAAACTGAGAAACGAGTTAATACGCCTCGAAAAGCTCAATGTAATTGTAAAAGTAAATCAACCTACTTCCTGGGTTAACTCGTTAGTAGTGGTAAATAAAAAGAACGGCAACTTACGCCTGTGTCTTGATCCGCGCAACTTAAACAAGGCAATCTTAAGAGAACATTTCAACCTGCCAACGAGAGAGGAATTGATGTCCCAGTTCGCCAATGCGAAATACTTCTCTGAGTTAGATGCATTGTCAGGATTTTGGCAAATGAAGGCAGTTCGAAGCTGTGTACGTTTAACACGCCGTTTGGGCGATATCGCTTTTTAAGACTGCCATTTGGCATTTCTTCAGCTCCTGAGGTGTTTCACAAAGCCGTCCATCTAATATATGCGCATCTGCCTGGCGTCGACACATCAAAGGACGACATTATTGTATGGGGCACTACCAAAGAAGAACATGACAAGCGACTTCGAAACGTACTGCAAGCAACACGTGATGCCAATCTTAGACTAAACAAAGACAAATGCATACTAGGGGTTCAGCAATTGACATTCATGGGTAATGTGTTAAGTAAGGAAGGTCTAAAACCTGATCCACTAAAGGTTGATGTTGTCAACAACATGCAAAGGCCTTCTAACAAAAAGGATGTACAACGCTTTTTGGGTATGAAAAATTATCTCGGCAGGTTCTTACCCTCACTCTCAATCAAAACCGCATCTTTGCGAACATTGACCCGCTACAAAAGTGATTGGAACTGGGACTTCACACATGAAAGCGCGTGGAATGAGCTCAAACGTACCGGTATTGAAATTTTTTGATCCCAAGGTAGCAATCAAAATATCTACAGATGCGTCCAAGGAGGGCATCGGGGCAGTTCTCCTGCAGTGGCATGATTCGGATTGGCATCCAGTAGCGTATGCTGCAAGAGCAATGGTACCTGTAGAAACAAGATAAGCACAAATTGAAAAAGAACTCTTGGCAACTGTATATGCCTGCGAGCGCTTTCATCAGTATATCTATGGACAGTCCATTGAAGTTGAAAGTGACCACAAGCCATTAATGCACTTGTTCAAAAAGCAACTCAACAACTGCCCCTTAAGAGTGCAACGACTCATGATTAGATTACAAATTTATGATATTACACTAGTCAATAAACCTGGTAAGTTCATGCACACAGCTGATGCGCTATCAAGAAGTGCCACCAAGCTACAGACATCTTCGACATTTACGTTGGTTGAAGCTCATGAAGATATGGTAATAAGTAGGGCCATTTTTATTTTGACCTAAAAAAAAATTTTTTTGACTTTATTTTTATCAAATTTTGACTTTATTTTGACCTAACGAAATTGCTTATTTGTAGAGGCCACAGTTCTTCCTCCAGTAACCCAAGCATAATATTTTGTCGATTTCAGACCCAAACGTAATATTTTGTCGAAAAGTCAAGGTGTTTTATGGATTATAAAAAGTGCGTCGTGTTTTTTTGGCGATAGATTTAGGTAGCTTGTGTTATTTTGTCCTTGTGAAAAGGGCACTTTGCCTCGATTTTCTCCGCATGGTATATTCTAATAAACAGCAATTCAAACAGGGAATGCTTGTTGTTGCTCCAATCCAGCTTGATGGCGTTTACTTTTCCTGTGGCTTTCAACAAAATACTTTTTATCGCACTTCACTATAACCTTGCAAAAATTGCACCTTAAGTCACCCCCGGGAGTTGCATTAAATTCATCAGAAAAATCTCGACAAATCTATCTAACTTTTGCTGAAGATGACTTAGCTTGCTTAGGCATTTTTGTATTACAGAATGTCAGTAGGCTATTCCTAAAATCCAAACTGTTGATCTTCGAAAATACCACGTTTATGAAGAGGAAGTGTTTTATAAGAATTATTTAAATACGTAACAATGAATAAACAATGGACAATTTGCGATAAAAGTTACTGCTGATCCAAGTGGGCATTGTGACTTATTTCCTGCTTTTATATGTTAATATGGTTTAATTGTGTCGCAGTTCCTGATTTACAATGCTTCCACGAGGATTTTTACAAGAATTACTCTCAAGAAACACAAAAACTTTGTAAAAAGCCATATTTTGACAAATTTTGACTTTATTGAAAATTTTGACTTTATTGTAAATTTTGACTTTATTTTGACCTATAAACTTCTTACAAACAACCCCCTAGGTGCTGAAAACAACTTTATTCTTTGATTCGTGGTCAGACGAGGTCCTTAAAAATTTTTGACTTTATTGACTTTTGCGGGCCCTAGTAATAAGTACTCTACCAGTAACCGAAAAATTCCGAAATCAACTGAGAGAAGAAACAGCCAAGGATAAACAGCTGACAACCCTCATCCAATACGTACAGCAAGGTTGGCCATCTAGCAAGGCAAGATGTAAAACATTGATTTCAGAGTATTGGAATTACCGAGATGAGCTTAAGGAAATACATGAAGGACACCTGGGTGAGGAGCAATGCAAGAGGCGAGCAAGAGAATCGGTGTTTTGGCCAAGGATCAACAAGGACATAGTCTACAAGGTCTCCGGCTGTGCAACCTGCGCAGCTTACAGAAATCAGCACCAGAAGGAGCCTCTTTTACCACATGAACCAACAATGCTACCGTTTGAAAAAGTCGCCACGGAATCCCACAAGTCGTCTTCAGCGATAATGGCCCCCCTTTTAATTCCCATGAATTCAAACTGTTTGCAGAAACCTGGGGTTTCCATCACAAGACATCAAGCCCTCATTATCCGCAAATGGCCTAGCCGAGAAAACTGTACACACAGTGAACGACCTACTGAGAAAAAGCCACGTCTCAGGACAAGACTTTTATCTAGCGCTGCTGGTGTATAGGAGTACACCTTTGAAATGCGGATACTCTCCAGCGCAACTCTTGATGGGCCACCGCATTAGATACAATCCTGCACCAGGTGTTGAACGGCCAGTCCGGGCAGAAACGCTGGAAAAAGGAAAGGAGTAAAAAGTCTTTGTGAGCTGCACGTAAATGATGTCGTATTCACATATGACCACAAGACCAAACGCTGGGGAGAAAAAGGAAAAAAATAATGCGAAAGGTCGGGGTGAGGTCTTACCTCGTTCAGTTGGACAATGTGACAACACTGCGTCTAAACAGGTCTTACCTGCCTAAAAGTAAGAATGAAATGGGTACCTGCAAGGAAGTTTCTACAACGAAGGAACAATCACCACCAGTGGTCAGCAGTGAACTGAATACCATAGTCCCTTAGTTAACCATAGTTCCTTTTACCTCAAACAATTTTGTGGATGGACCGCCGCCTACTAACGTGGTGTTGCCACGACGGTCTCGGCGAACTCAAAAACATTCTCGTGGACTCATTGAAGAAATATAGTTTTAGTTGTGTATTGTGTTGTGTTGTGCTTTTCTACTGCTTGTATAAGGAGAGATGTGACAATGTTGGAGTAAAATTGTTATTGTAATGAGTAATCACGAAATTGTTCATTGATGAAACTATGAGTTAATTCTTGTTATTTTATGTGATTTCCATGCTTAACTTTAATCATTTAACGCTTTCATTTAATTTAAGTACTATCGATTTAACAGTCAACCCTCGATTTAACGGACAAATGTGGACCAGCAGCAGTCCGTTGCTGGAAAAAGTCCGTTAATCGAAAATACCGTACTCCCACTACTGTACAGTGTACAGTCAAGTACTCTGTAGTGTAGACCATCTGTTACCGCAAATTCTAGCTTTTGCTTGGAAAACATGCCTACGATAAAACACTACAGTACTTTGATGGAGAGATGTATTACGCGTACCAAACATGTTTATACTGCGCAGATACTCACGTTTAATAAACCAAATACTGTACAGTACAACACAGTAGCAGTTTAAAGACACATGAAATGCGTTCCTTGTTTGTATTTTGTACAGCCTGCGCGACTACAGTACACAGGTACATTTACAGTACACAACTTAAATGTAGATTAATCTGAGTCAGAGATGATCATCAACTCATCATGTCCATCCTCCTGAACATCAACCTCAGGGATGGCGGGACGATGACTGCATCATGGGGCATCATTGTTCAGATTTTCAGGGGCAGGTGGGATGCGTAAGAGAGATGGAGACGACACAGATGGGTTGACTGGAGCACCATGTTGAACAGGGCGGCTAGGGGCAAAGAAGCTGTTGATTTTTGTCTGGCGATCCCCCATATGCTGTTCTTTGATGATATGTTCCCTCATCACCCTGAGCTTCCCATATTGGTGCGCCACCTCAGCTAGTTGGCTGTAGGCGGAGTAATCAATGAGGGCATTGATATAACTCCGTAGAGTTGACAACTTCACCTTGGGGACTTCAATCGCCTCTTCCTCGTCACTGCTTTGCTCTTCTCCACCATCCACCACAGATGCCACTATGTCGGCCTCAGACATGAACTGATACCCTGGGTCCAGATCTAATTCGTCCAGCCAGTCTGTTATATCATCGATGGAGGTGGATACCTCCCCACCACGCTGCAACATTTGGAGAAAATCTCCTGCCTCTATTCCTTCAAAGTTGACCTCTGAATCTTTGTCCTCTAAGATTTTCTTCCATGAATTTGCGAGGACAGACACCTTAATGTCTTGCTGCAAAGTTATAAATGGCTGAACGAATATTGTAATTTTTTATGTTGCTTAAGGTCCGCTGGCCCCTGGTGTCGACCTCAGCATCTGTTTCGTCCTCTACAATGACCAGGACCTCATCCAAGTAACGTCGGATGTAGCGCCTCTTCAAGGCGCTATTAACCCCAGGGCCATTGGCTGTATAACCGATGTTGTATTAGGGGGCAAATAAAGGACCCTTATCTTGCCGTCAGCGCTTACAAGCTTCCCTTCACTAGGGTGCGCTGGGGCATTGTCGAGTATCAGAATCGCTCGTACATCATCAGGGGAAATCTTCAGCACTTCTTCTTGATATTTCCGAGTCGCAGGCACAAAATGCGAGAAAAACCAATCAGTGAAATTGCAGAGTTAAACCAAGCTTTCTTAGAGTTGTAGTAAACTACTGGCAGGTCACGCTCGACGTTTAATCCCTTAAATGCCCGTCGTTTCTTCGATTTGCCGACCACGGCTAGCTTCAGTCGGTGAGTACCGGTGGCATTGGACCCGACCAGGACCGACAGCCTTTCCTTGCATGTCTTCTTCCCTTTGGTCTTCTCCTCACCCTGACGGACTTGAGAATTTTTCGGGATAGAACGCCAAAACATTCCCGTCTTGTCTGCGTTATATACTTGAGATAGGGTGAGGCCTGCGTCACTAATCAGCTTTGTTAATTTTTCGCGAAAGGGGGCCACACTTGCCGTATCTGCATCACCAGCCTCGCCATGCAGAACCTCGTTAAATAATCTGTGGCGATTCCGGAATCGCCAAAGCCACCCATCACTGCCCTTAAAATCGGTTAAGCCAAGACTGGTAGCAAGTTTAGCAGCAGCTGCGATTAACTTTGTCACACGCGCATTAACTCCACTGGACCGTTGTTGAACGTACCACTTCATAACTGCTGCGTCCAAAGATTGTTCCTTACCCATCTTCATATGTTTTCTGTTGCTCACTTTACCACCCTTGGAAGACGCCGCATCAACACAATAAGACGTAGCGTATTTTAACAGCTTGTCCTTGCTCTTCTTAATGTCTGAGACTGTTTGTTTTTTGACACCATACTGATCGCAAACACTCGCAACGCTGGCCCCTTTTTCAAGCTTTTTGATCAGTTCTAGTTTCTGCATCACCGACAAGTTCACACGTTTACGTTTTTCATTTGGCTTAGACATAATGCACCGTACTAAACACAGGCAGGTTCTAACTGATTCTAAGGTGCACCGAATGAAGGCTCTTGCTAACAGAGTACAGAGTACGCTGATAGATCACAATACGCTGGAATTGTGACGTTGTGAGAGATAGCTTTCTAATCGTTTCACGCAAGTAGCCTGGCGAATTCCAAAACAATAAAAACCGTTGTTTAGGTACATTCTTTTACTCATAGATCTGCGCATATTGAGTCCGTTAAATTCGAAGTCCGTTAAATCGAGTATTCCCTTTAAGTTCGTGTGAAGTTAAGTTTGTCATTGGGATTAGCGAAGGAGGTCATTTTTCGATAGTAGAGAACGTGTTGTGTGTACGCTCTGTGTGAGCCGATATTACAAGCATCAACTTATTACAACGGGATCACGTCAATTAACCGTGAACAAACTAACCGGCGACAAATTGGCCGGCGATCTAGGTCAAAATTCCAGTGCCCCAAATTATACTTAGAACCAAAGCCACAAAGAGAGGGAAGCCCTTTCAGCACGTCTGGTGACGTCACATCATTCATCTTGTTCTTAAGGTTTTACCTTATTCTTAAGGTTGTTTTTTTACATTATTTTTTTTTTGTTTGTACAACGTGATTTCCATCAAATGATTTTTTTCTGAAACGTTAGTTCTAATTGCGCAATTATTTTTAGGTCCAAATTTAAACTTTTTAGGTCAAAATTATAATTCAATATCTAGTCGCGCATTAGCTTTAATACCAGCCAATTTAGTATGTTAATTTATTTAGTAGTCCATGTAAATTTAAGTCACTGTTAGATTGTTCGCGGTCAATTTACCTCACGGTGAGTTGTCCACGGTGAGTTTGTTTGCGGTCAATTTCCCACGGTTAATTGTCGTGGAACCGGACGCCACAGCACTTGAACAACGCCCTTGTCTATACTCCTGCCGCTGTCTTACTGTTGTATATCGTGATTATTTGAATTTAACGGACCTTACTGAGACTAATAAGACAGTGCAGTTTGTAAAGATTAATGCAACGCCCCTTGTAGCTTCGTCGCATATCTCGTAATCACGCCAATAATGCTCTCAGTTCAGCCCCTCAGTTCTTTTCAGTTGCGTGATTACGATTCACCATTTTAAGATTACCAGTTTCCTTTTCTGCTTTTGTTTAATTTTACTTGTTGTGTTGCAGCTTAGTTTAGTTTTTGTCTCTTAAAGCTGTGCAATTAAAGAATACGATTATTTACAACTGTCTGTTCAGTTCAATTTAAGAGACAAGAATCAATGTCGTCTACAATAAATGCTTTCAAGCCTTCTCGACTAGAAATCGATGTGAAGTCGGACACTGCTGCAAAATCTTGGAAAAAGACATTTGAGAACTGTACCATAGAACACGAAGCGCAAGTGAACAGCACGGCATTTAACAAACTACTTTTATTGACCAATTTCGTTTCTGCAGAAATTTTTGAGTTTGACTGCGTATGAAGCAACTGTCGAAATGCTTTAAGACTTGTTTGTCAAAAAACCAAACGAGATTTTTGCTCGCCATTTATTGGCAACCCACAAACAACAAAACGGCGAATCTTTACAAGAGTTTATGCAAGCTCTACAAATCTTAAGCAAAAAGTGTCAGTGTAAGGATATTTCTGGTGAACAATATCGAAAAGAACTATGTAGAGACGCCTTCATAAATGGAATTTTATCACCCATTATACGACAACGTTTACTGGAAAACAGTACTCTTGACCTCAAAATAGCATTCGACCAAGCAAATGCCCTGGATACGGCTCATTAGAACTCGTTGGCTTATGATAATCTACCTACAACGATTGCTGCTGCGGAAACGTGCGAACCCCTGATGACGATCCCCAAAGAAAATTCAGAAACTTCAGCCACTAACATAGTGCACTCTCAGAATTTTGTTTCAACGTCGAATCGGATTCTGCGGTTACAACTACCACGAGAGAAAATATTGTCCCGCCCGGAATATGTGCATTGTGTCCTTACAGCTTATCCGCTGCAACGTTATCACTTATCAGTTTTCATAAACGGAAGAAAATTATGTGCACTGGTGGATTCTAGAAGCTCTGATAATTACATAAGTAACAAAACTATACAGTCGCTATGCCTTGACGTTTCGCCAACGCAGCAAACAGTGTCAATGGCGCAATCGAAGTTATCCTGTACGATTATCGGCTTCTGCGTTGCTGGACAATCAAACGTACACTGCTGTAACCTTTGGTGTCATGGATCATCTCTGTGCGGATATTATACTTGGCCAAACTTTTCAAAAGCAACATAAACGGCTCGTAATTGAGTATGACGGCTGTCTTGAAGATTTTGTTATATCTAAATCTTCTTCTTGGGCACTCCCTGCTGTATTAGTGCCAACCGAAACGCTATTTCCAAACTTACTTCAGAATATTGTAAGCCAATCGCTGCGAAATCTCGGCAATACAACGAAGCAGACAGAAACTTCATTGCCGGCGAAATCAAGAAGTTGCTCGAAGATGACATTATCGAAACCAGCCGTTCACCCTGGCGTGCCCAAATTGTTGATTATTATTATTCGCAGACGATCAATTTGTATACAGAATTAGACGCATATCCTTTTCCCAGAATAGATACGATGGTAAATCAACTTGCAGAGTATAGCACTTACTCTCGATATGACTTGAAATCTGCTTACCATCAAATTCCTATTCTTTCTTCGGACGGTAAATTGTGGCAGTACAAACGTATCCCATTCGGAGTCACGAACGGTGGCATTAATTTTCAACGTGCCATCAACCGCATCATTGAAGAGGAAAACTTAAAAGACGTTTATGCTTATCAAGATGACGTAACAGTTTGTGGCCGAAATCAAGATGAACACGATCTCAACGTAAAAAAGATTCTAAAAGTCTTCAAGCGTCGAAATTTATCGTTTAATGAAACCAAAACCGTCAAGTCTGCTCCTCACATCAACATTCTAGGTTACAGAGTCCTGCATAAACTTATTCAGCCATACCCAGAACGGTTAAAACCCCTTCAAGAGTTTCCTCTTCCTCTTCCTCAAAACAAAAACGGGTTACAACGAGTCTTGGGAATGCTGGCATATTACGCAAAGTGGATTCCAAAATTTTCCGATAAGGTGAAACCATTAGCAACAGCTTACTCCTTTCCCTTAAACGACGATGCTTGTCAAGCATTCAGCAATCTTAAAAGCGAGTTAATGAATGTATCCCTTCAGTCAATTGATGAAACATTGCCGTTTGTAGTAGAATGTGATGCATCTGATGTCGCCGTCTCTGCCACCTTGAATCAAGGTGGTCGCCCCGTTGCTTTACTCTCTAGAATGCTCCATGGGGCGGAATTATCGTATCCTGTAGTAGAGAAAGAGGCGACTGCAATTATCGAAGCCACCAGAAAATGGAGAGATCTCCTCTTTCGTCGACATTTCGAGCTCATAACAGATCAACGATCAGTGGCGTTCTTGCTAGACAATCGCCGCCGAACAAAAATTAAAAACAACAAAATTCAAACCTGGAGAATGGAACTTGCGTCCTTAAGTTATACCATTAACTACCGACCAGGTATGCTAAACGTCGGCACTGATTCCTTCACCAGAGCGTACAGTGCATCCGTGTAGGTTTACCTAACTATATTCATTCAGATCAAGGTTCATCATTCTTGTCAAAGGAACTACAATCCTATCTGCATGGCTTCGGTATAGCAACGAACAGCTGTACTCTATACCATCCTATTGGAAATGCTCCAGTTGAACGGTACAAAGGTATCATATGGAAAGCCGTAACACTCGCCCTGAAGTCAAGGTGGATGAATGTTTCTGAATGGGAACAAGTGCTTCCCGGTGCATTATACTCGATCCGTTCGCTCTTATGCACCTCAACTAATGCTACACCGCACGAAAGATTTTTCGCCTTTAACCGACGATAGAAAAACGGCACGGCTCTGCCATCGTGGCTGGTGGGTCCAGGCAAAGTATTCCGTCGATTCGTCCGCTAAAGCAAACATGAGCCTTTGGTCGATGAAGTTGATTTGGTCAACACAGATCCAACGTACGCACGTGTCCGATATCAGGATGTAAGGGAATCAACGGTCTCTTTGAAGGATCTAGCCCCTTGTCGGGATTGAAAGTGAACAACCTGTCACTGTACACCGCAAATCCAATATACTCAGAAAATTTTTAACAAACCTTAAGAATCCGCTGAAGTGCCCTTAACTTCAGCTGAGCAAATGGCAATCGAACCGGTAGAAGCGGAGATTCGTCGGTCGGCCCGCGGCAAAAACGGAGTGCCTCCAATCAGATATTTTGCCGAACCATAGATTTGTCATACGCTATTGTTGATGTGTTGTACTCATGCGCAATTGTTGATATTGTTGACGCGGTTTGATTCATTTAATTCGCATGTTATATTTATTTACGCTATGCTTCGTTGTTGGGCCGGGAGAATGCAATGATTAATGCAACGTCACTCGCAGTCATTAATCAACGCCCCTTGTAGCTTCTTCGCATATCTCGTAATCACGCCAATGATGCTCTCAGTTCAGCCCCTCAGTTCTTTTCAGTTGCGTGATTACGATTCACCATTTTAAGATTACTAGTTTCCTTTTATGCTTTTGTTTAATTTTACTTGTTGTGTTGCAGCTTAGTTTAGTTTTTTGACTCTTAAAGCTGTGCAATTAAAGAATACGATTATTTACAGCTGTCTGTTCAGTTCACAGTTTAGGTTAACATCGAAAAGGAAACAATCGGTGCTGCAAGAACAGTACGAGTGACGAACAAGCTGTTCGGTGTTTATAAGCCTTAGCCATGGTCCTTTCCTCTGACGTAGTCCAGTCATTTCTGACCTTAGCTGATAGCATGCCCGATCACGAGAAGATGCCTGAGCTGCTGTCGTATTTCGAACACACATATATAAGAGGCAGACGACGTCCGTGACGTGGTGAAAATTACGGCCCAGCCATGTTTCCAATCGAATGTTGGAATCATTACGAAGCCGGGGCAGGTTGCATTGCAAGAACCATAAATGCAGTCGAAGGTTGGCATTTTGGTCTCCAAGTGCTTTTTCAATGCCACCAACCGACATTGTGGACTTTCATTCAGGGAATTGAAAAAGACATTCAAATGCAACGTGCAACGTTTCTGCAAGGAATTGCTGGTATTCAACCTTCTATTCCAATCCGTTACAAGGCACTGAAATGTACATATTTGTGTTTGTGTTTTTTTTTTGCGCCCCAATAAAATATACTGCGTAATCTCACTTTGCGCAATACGGGGAATCCCGAAGAAAATTAGACCTTTACAGCTCTGACACCCGCACACGTGGCTGCTCAAAATTATTCGACTGTGGTAAGAAATCACAATCTAGATTTGTTGGCTTTGCTCGTACAGGAACAGTCTACATTCCCCGTACAACATGTGTAATCGTTACCGTTCTAGCTACATGCGATGGTAGAAAATATACTTGGTTGTTACTCAGGACAGAGTATCCTTGCTGCTTTCGTCGCGATGTAGTGCGGATAGTGATAACATTTACAACACCATATTCTTATACATGTTACATCAAATAGGGGACGATGCAGGTTTCAGCAGTGAAGCGCAAAGCAATGACATAAACACCGGATGTCACCTTGAAACCTGAAACAATGCCAGAAATAGAACAATACACGTCGACATTCCATGATGGCTAATATAATCAGTTAAGGACACGACCTTTGTCTACTGTTTCTATGTTTTATTGTCACAATTTTCTAAGCGCTATCAGACTATGTGATTCGACTTTGCCTTGTTTAACATTCCTAGTTCATTTTTACGCGAATCTCTTAAGGTCTTTTGTCATTTTTGTGTCAATCAAACTGGGCAAAATTTACCGGTGTAGCGTGATGATGGCGTAATAAGTCATAATTGCTTTTCATTCAAACTAAAATTATGGTTACGAGTAGCAAAACAATGAAGTAAGTTAGAGAAGAGCGTTAGGGGAATTGGCATTACGACATTGATTTCTAGTTTTCTTAGAAAAGCAATAAGCCTATCTGTTTCTTGATTTGGAGTATGTGAATATTTCAGCAATAAAAACACCATTAGTGAAATCCTGATGTGTTTGAAACCAAAACAAATTTATTTACAGTGGTTATGCTTTTGAAATGTAAGATATACGATGTACGATACGATGATGAGAGATATACAAAGACAAAATTAAAGGAAACTGAACTCAGTGATACAAATATCGAAACGCTTTGAGTAAGCCAAGGTGCAAAATTTCAACTTAAAGGCAGTGATATTACTAAATTGACTACCTATTTTATTAACAGAAAACTGTTAAAACTTTGCACTTGGATAAAAACTGTTTCAGTTACCTTCGTTTTTTCGAATTAACACTTGAACGTGACATCCGTTATGAACTTATGATGCCGTTTAAATATTTCTACAAATTTATGTATTAAGGTGACACAACACCAAATACCGGTCAAATGTCAATTAACTTGTCCACCTTAATAATTTTAATTATCTTAAGTATTGCACTTCAATTATGCCGCATTACAAGCTCACAAGACACTTTCACTCGATCAACGAATATGATCGTTATTGCATGATTTATTAAAGATAAATGCTATTGTTTGTGCTATCGTATTGTTTCGGAAATCTGATGCTGAAACATTTTCGCTTTTGATATTTCAGGTTGTTTAAGGGGTCCCCACCCTTTTCAAAGAGATAGGCTTTTCAATGCAAAGTACATTAAATCAAGACGCTACTGTCGCAAATTCACGTCATAAACCTACACTGAATTTTGGCTTGCAACGACATCTAGGTCAGGACTGTCTCCAGTCTTAATTTGGACAAAATCCATGTACTCAGTTTTCTATAACAGCTACCTAAACTTTACAGCAACTTTTGAACTTAAAAATTTAGCACAAATTCTCCAAAAAAGCAAAAACTCAAACCCACAAAAAATGTACAACTTAGCCTAGACCTGCGACCAGCTACCGCCAAAACAACAACAAAACTTGTTCACAGTGACGTCACATGCGCATTGGACCGGAAAATTTCTTACTTTTTTTAATATGACGCATTGAGTACGACCACGTAATAATCAATGTTTTGCCGGCTCAAAATTGTCTTTATATTGGGAAGTGAGCCCTATAAGGGAATTTTTTAATCCGACTGTCTAAGGTTAAAGACGCTTGCATTAGAACATACCAACTGAAAGTCCAACGTGCGCGAAAGATTGGCCATCTCTATCGAAAAGAGCTTGAATGTTTATCAAATAGATCAAATTTACACTATCCGCTAGATGGCGATTAGAGCACAGACATCCTTAATTGGTCAAAAGACATCAATTAAGGTTAAAGTTCTGGACCAATTACAAGTAATTTGGTCCCATTGAAAATCTATGCGTTGTGTACGACATGGCGAAACGCAGTTAGCCTGGAACAAGATTATAATTCAACAATACGCTAGCAGGATCTGGCAAAAAGGCGATTTCATGTGTTGCCAGATTATCTTAGGAGCGCTCGCAGGAAAGTCGTAGGAAGACGACGTCTAGCAGTAATATAGACAAGACACACCTACTGATAACATAAAAACTGCGATCGTATTTATTTCCGTTTTGTAAACCAACATGGCGCGCGACCTAGGGGAGAAGCTTGCCAAAGATTTGCAAGGGATGGCTTGGTCGTTAACGTTCTCACAACTGACCACGATTTAAAGGTTTTTAACGGCTTTTCCAAGCAAATGCAATCAACTCAAGAACAACCAGTAACACGTGAGACAAGCTGTGTTCATACCTTTCAATTCCTTGGTCGGCGTTTTCGAAAGCTTTGCATAGGTAAGTTCTTTACAAAAGAAGACACTAGCAGCGCGATGAAAGCACGTTCGCGAAAAAACTTTGCCATTCATTTCCAGTCGAGGTTGTTTGCTCAGTACGAAGCCTGCATCGAAAATCACTTGAAAAGGATCTTCAAACTGTGACAACTGTGACAAGTCTGCTAAACAACGCAACAGAAGCTGTCTTAGCCGGCCTGCAAGATGATCACAGCGAATGAATGTCGACGGTTTTCTTTCGTTCGCCGTGGTAAATCGCGACCACTGTTATGGAACAACAACAAAATACTTCTTGTACTAAATGACAAATCATAATTGCTTTGCAAACAGACCGTTGCCAAATACTTCAATCAATGAATTTTGGGTGTAATATGTTGAGGTAAAAACACCAAAAATGCAAAAGTGTAAACGATACATTTTCGAAAACGCTGCCGACAGGCAGCCATTTTGAAAACACAATACCTGGTCGATTGCAGCTTGCAGCTTTATGTCGAAACAATGGTTTTGGTAGCGCCCCCAGCAGTACCAATAGCTTGCGATGCATAGGGCTTTCGTTTACAGTCAGGCTTCCCAGCAACAAAATGGATGCAGTCGCTCGTCGAAGACGGAAATTCTGAAATAAAGGGCCATTGAAATAGCATGATTTAGGCGGAAAAGTAGTAGAAACTTACAAAAATAACCATAGCAACTATTTTAGTACCTAATGCTCAGAGCCTGTAAAAGCAATTTTTCAAACATCATGGCCAAAACAGTATTGATGATGGTTGCATCACTAACTTGAAATGTCCACGTCGGCTGGCTTTAAATGAGGCGATATGGATCGACGCAAAGCCGGAAATGACTTACTTGCAAATCACATGCAAGCGGTAAAATTGATTTATGTACTACTAACATATATGTCAGTCAATGATCGTCCAGCCCCTGGCCGTCAAAGTTGATGCTACCATTCCGTTATCGGTCATTGTGCTAATCCAGAGAGACAAGACTCGTTAGAAGCCAGCCGAACCATGTCCTTTCACTCCTTTGTTAAATTTTCTATCAGCTTTTTCATCGTTTGTCTGCGTACATTTTAATAAAATATTAGTGCTTTATGCTTTTATTAACTTAAAACGCATCCATTCTGTCAGAAAAATACGTACACTTCATTATAGCACGAAAACAATAACTGTCCTACCAGTTTTGCAAATAAAATGAATAAACAAAGAACTAAACGCCGTTAAATACAAAAAAGCCAGCCAAAAGTATTTCTGGAAAGTGTGCAATCAAATTTTAGTTAATAGCCTAGCCCAAAGACAAGCTAGCAAGTTAAGTAAGCCTAAAAACTGAGTTTTACATTCATAATAAATATTTGGCTTAAGGGGTCCCCACCCTTTTCAAAGAGATAGGCTTTTCAATGCAAAGTACATTAAATCAAGACGCTACTGTCGCAAATTCACGTCATAAACCTACACTGAATTTTGGCTTGCAACGACATCTAGGTCAGGACTGTCTCCAGTCTTAATTTGGACAAAATCCATGTACTCAGTTTTCTATAACAGCTACCTAAACTTTACAGCAACTTTTGAACTTAAAAATTTAGCACAAATTCTCCAAAAAAGCAAAAACTCAAACCCACAAAAAATGTACAACTTAGCCTAGACCTGCGACCAGCTACCGCCAAAACAACAACAAAACTTGTTCACAGTGACGTCACATGCGCATTGGACCGGAAAATTTCTTACTTTTTTTAATATGACGCATTGAGTACGACCACGTAATAATCAATGTTTTGCCGGCTCAAAATTGTCTTTATATTGGGAAGTGAGCCCTATAAGGGAATTTTTTAATCCGACTGTCTAAGGTTAAAGACGCTTGCATTAGAACATACCAACTGAAAGTCCAACGTGCGCGAAAGATTGGCCATCTCTATCGAAAAGAGCTTGAATGTTTATCAAATAGATCAAATTTACACTATCCGCTAGATGGCGATTAGAGCACAGACATCCTTAATTGGTCAAAAGACATCAATTAAGGTTAAAGTTCTGGACCAATTACAAGTAATTTGGTCCCATTGAAAATCTATGCGTTGTGTACGACATGGCGAAACGCAGTTAGCCTGGAACAAGATTATAATTCAACAATACGCTAGCAGGATCTGGCAAAAAGGCGATTTCATGTGTTGCCAGATTATCTTAGGAGCGCTCGCAGGAAAGTCGTAGGAAGACGACGTCTAGCAGTAATATAGACAAGACACACCTACTGATAACATAAAAACTGCGATCGTATTTATTTCCGTTTTGTAAACCAACATGGCGCGCGACCTAGGGGAGAAGCTTGCCAAAGATTTGCAAGGGATGGCTTGGTCGTTAACGTTCTCACAACTGACCACGATTTAAAGGTTTTTAACGGCTTTTCCAAGCAAATGCAATCAACTCAAGAACAACCAGTAACACGTGAGACAAGCTGTGTTCATACCTTTCAATTCCTTGGTCGGCGTTTTCGAAAGCTTTGCATAGGTAAGTTCTTTACAAAAGAAGACACTAGCAGCGCGATGAAAGCACGTTCGCGAAAAAACTTTGCCATTCATTTCCAGTCGAGGTTGTTTGCTCAGTACGAAGCCTGCATCGAAAATCACTTGAAAAGGATCTTCAAACTGTGACAACTGTGACAAGTCTGCTAAACAACGCAACAGAAGCTGTCTTAGCCGGCCTGCAAGATGATCACAGCGAATGAATGTCGACGGTTTTCTTTCGTTCGCCGTGGTAAATCGCGACCACTGTTATGGAACAACAACAAAATACTTCTTGTACTAAATGACAAATCATAATTGCTTTGCAAACAGACCGTTGCCAAATACTTCAATCAATGAATTTTGGGTGTAATATGTTGAGGTAAAAACACCAAAAATGCAAAAGTGTAAACGATACATTTTCGAAAACGCTGCCGACAGGCAGCCATTTTGAAAACACAATACCTGGTCGATTGCAGCTTGCAGCTTTATGTCGAAACAATGGTTTTGGTAGCGCCCCCAGCAGTACCAATAGCTTGCGATGCATAGGGCTTTCGTTTACAGTCAGGCTTCCCAGCAACAAAATGGATGCAGTCGCTCGTCGAAGACGGAAATTCTGAAATAAAGGGCCATTGAAATAGCATGATTTAGGCGGAAAAGTAGTAGAAACTTACAAAAATAACCATAGCAACTATTTTAGTACCTAATGCTCAGAGCCTGTAAAAGCAATTTTTCAAACATCATGGCCAAAACAGTATTGATGATGGTTGCATCACTAACTTGAAATGTCCACGTCGGCTGGCTTTAAATGAGGCGATATGGATCGACGCAAAGCCGGAAATGACTTACTTGCAAATCACATGCAAGCGGTAAAATTGATTTATGTACTACTAACATATATGTCAGTCAATGATCGTCCAGCCCCTGGCCGTCAAAGTTGATGCTACCATTCCGTTATCGGTCATTGTGCTAATCCAGAGAGACAAGACTCGTTAGAAGCCAGCCGAACCATGTCCTTTCACTCCTTTGTTAAATTTTCTATCAGCTTTTTCATCGTTTGTCTGCGTACATTTTAATAAAATATTAGTGCTTTATGCTTTTATTAACTTAAAACGCATCCATTCTGTCAGAAAAATACGTACACTTCATTATAGCACGAAAACAATAACTGTCCTACCAGTTTTGCAAATAAAATGAATAAACAAAGAACTAAACGCCGTTAAATACAAAAAAGCCAGCCAAAAGTATTTCTGGAAAGTGTGCAATCAAATTTTAGTTAATAGCCTAGCCCAAAGACAAGCTAGCAAGTTAAGTAAGCCTAAAAACTGAGTTTTACATTCATAATAAATATTTGGCTTAAGGGGTCCCCACCCTTTTCAAAGAGATAGGCTTTTCAATGCAAAGTACATTAAATCAAGACGCTACTGTCGCAAATTCACGTCATAAACCTACACTGAATTTTGGCTTGCAACGACATCTAGGTCAGGACTGTCTCCAGTCTTAATTTGGACAAAATCCATGTACTCAGTTTTCTATAACAGCTACCTAAACTTTACAGCAACTTTTGAACTTAAAAATTTAGCACAAATTCTCCAAAAAAGCAAAAACTCAAACCCACAAAAAATGTACAACTTAGCCTAGACCTGCGACCAGCTACCGCCAAAACAACAACAAAACTTGTTCACAGTGACGTCACATGCGCATTGGACCGGAAAATTTCTTACTTTTTTTAATATGACGCATTGAGTACGACCACGTAATAATCAATGTTTTGCCGGCTCAAAATTGTCTTTATATTGGGAAGTGAGCCCTATAAGGGAATTTTTTAATCCGACTGTCTAAGGTTAAAGACGCTTGCATTAGAACATACCAACTGAAAGTCCAACGTGCGCGAAAGATTGGCCATCTCTATCGAAAAGAGCTTGAATGTTTATCAAATAGATCAAATTTACACTATCCGCTAGATGGCGATTAGAGCACAGACATCCTTAATTGGTCAAAAGACATCAATTAAGGTTAAAGTTCTGGACCAATTACAAGTAATTTGGTCCCATTGAAAATCTATGCGTTGTGTACGACATGGCGAAACGCAGTTAGCCTGGAACAAGATTATAATTCAACAATACGCTAGCAGGATCTGGCAAAAAGGCGATTTCATGTGTTGCCAGATTATCTTAGGAGCGCTCGCAGGAAAGTCGTAGGAAGACGACGTCTAGCAGTAATATAGACAAGACACACCTACTGATAACATAAAAACTGCGATCGTATTTATTTCCGTTTTGTAAACCAACATGGCGCGCGACCTAGGGGAGAAGCTTGCCAAAGATTTGCAAGGGATGGCTTGGTCGTTAACGTTCTCACAACTGACCACGATTTAAAGGTTTTTAACGGCTTTTCCAAGCAAATGCAATCAACTCAAGAACAACCAGTAACACGTGAGACAAGCTGTGTTCATACCTTTCAATTCCTTGGTCGGCGTTTTCGAAAGCTTTGCATAGGTAAGTTCTTTACAAAAGAAGACACTAGCAGCGCGATGAAAGCACGTTCGCGAAAAAACTTTGCCATTCATTTCCAGTCGAGGTTGTTTGCTCAGTACGAAGCCTGCATCGAAAATCACTTGAAAAGGATCTTCAAACTGTGACAACTGTGACAAGTCTGCTAAACAACGCAACAGAAGCTGTCTTAGCCGGCCTGCAAGATGATCACAGCGAATGAATGTCGACGGTTTTCTTTCGTTCGCCGTGGTAAATCGCGACCACTGTTATGGAACAACAACAAAATACTTCTTGTACTAAATGACAAATCATAATTGCTTTGCAAACAGACCGTTGCCAAATACTTCAATCAATGAATTTTGGGTGTAATATGTTGAGGTAAAAACACCAAAAATGCAAAAGTGTAAACGATACATTTTCGAAAACGCTGCCGACAGGCAGCCATTTTGAAAACACAATACCTGGTCGATTGCAGCTTGCAGCTTTATGTCGAAACAATGGTTTTGGTAGCGCCCCCAGCAGTACCAATAGCTTGCGATGCATAGGGCTTTCGTTTACAGTCAGGCTTCCCAGCAACAAAATGGATGCAGTCGCTCGTCGAAGACGGAAATTCTGAAATAAAGGGCCATTGAAATAGCATGATTTAGGCGGAAAAGTAGTAGAAACTTACAAAAATAACCATAGCAACTATTTTAGTACCTAATGCTCAGAGCCTGTAAAAGCAATTTTTCAAACATCATGGCCAAAACAGTATTGATGATGGTTGCATCACTAACTTGAAATGTCCACGTCGGCTGGCTTTAAATGAGGCGATATGGATCGACGCAAAGCCGGAAATGACTTACTTGCAAATCACATGCAAGCGGTAAAATTGATTTATGTACTACTAACATATATGTCAGTCAATGATCGTCCAGCCCCTGGCCGTCAAAGTTGATGCTACCATTCCGTTATCGGTCATTGTGCTAATCCAGAGAGACAAGACTCGTTAGAAGCCAGCCGAACCATGTCCTTTCACTCCTTTGTTAAATTTTCTATCAGCTTTTTCATCGTTTGTCTGCGTACATTTTAATAAAATATTAGTGCTTTATGCTTTTATTAACTTAAAACGCATCCATTCTGTCAGAAAAATACGTACACTTCATTATAGCACGAAAACAATAACTGTCCTACCAGTTTTGCAAATAAAATGAATAAACAAAGAACTAAACGCCGTTAAATACAAAAAAGCCAGCCAAAAGTATTTCTGGAAAGTGTGCAATCAAATTTTAGTTAATAGCCTAGCCCAAAGACAAGCTAGCAAGTTAAGTAAGCCTAAAAACTGAGTTTTACATTCATAATAAATATTTGGCTTAAGGGGTCCCCACCCTTTTCAAAGAGATAGGCTTTTCAATGCAAAGTACATTAAATCAAGACGCTACTGTCGCAAATTCACGTCATAAACCTACACTGAATTTTGGCTTGCAACGACATCTAGGTCAGGACTGTCTCCAGTCTTAATTTGGACAAAATCCATGTACTCAGTTTTCTATAACAGCTACCTAAACTTTACAGCAACTTTTGAACTTAAAAATTTAGCACAAATTCTCCAAAAAAGCAAAAACTCAAACCCACAAAAAATGTACAACTTAGCCTAGACCTGCGACCAGCTACCGCCAAAACAACAACAAAACTTGTTCACAGTGACGTCACATGCGCATTGGACCGGAAAATTTCTTACTTTTTTTAATATGACGCATTGAGTACGACCACGTAATAATCAATGTTTTGCCGGCTCAAAATTGTCTTTATATTGGGAAGTGAGCCCTATAAGGGAATTTTTTAATCCGACTGTCTAAGGTTAAAGACGCTTGCATTAGAACATACCAACTGAAAGTCCAACGTGCGCGAAAGATTGGCCATCTCTATCGAAAAGAGCTTGAATGTTTATCAAATAGATCAAATTTACACTATCCGCTAGATGGCGATTAGAGCACAGACATCCTTAATTGGTCAAAAGACATCAATTAAGGTTAAAGTTCTGGACCAATTACAAGTAATTTGGTCCCATTGAAAATCTATGCGTTGTGTACGACATGGCGAAACGCAGTTAGCCTGGAACAAGATTATAATTCAACAATACGCTAGCAGGATCTGGCAAAAAGGCGATTTCATGTGTTGCCAGATTATCTTAGGAGCGCTCGCAGGAAAGTCGTAGGAAGACGACGTCTAGCAGTAATATAGACAAGACACACCTACTGATAACATAAAAACTGCGATCGTATTTATTTCCGTTTTGTAAACCAACATGGCGCGCGACCTAGGGGAGAAGCTTGCCAAAGATTTGCAAGGGATGGCTTGGTCGTTAACGTTCTCACAACTGACCACGATTTAAAGGTTTTTAACGGCTTTTCCAAGCAAATGCAATCAACTCAAGAACAACCAGTAACACGTGAGACAAGCTGTGTTCATACCTTTCAATTCCTTGGTCGGCGTTTTCGAAAGCTTTGCATAGGTAAGTTCTTTACAAAAGAAGACACTAGCAGCGCGATGAAAGCACGTTCGCGAAAAAACTTTGCCATTCATTTCCAGTCGAGGTTGTTTGCTCAGTACGAAGCCTGCATCGAAAATCACTTGAAAAGGATCTTCAAACTGTGACAACTGTGACAAGTCTGCTAAACAACGCAACAGAAGCTGTCTTAGCCGGCCTGCAAGATGATCACAGCGAATGAATGTCGACGGTTTTCTTTCGTTCGCCGTGGTAAATCGCGACCACTGTTATGGAACAACAACAAAATACTTCTTGTACTAAATGACAAATCATAATTGCTTTGCAAACAGACCGTTGCCAAATACTTCAATCAATGAATTTTGGGTGTAATATGTTGAGGTAAAAACACCAAAAATGCAAAAGTGTAAACGATACATTTTCGAAAACGCTGCCGACAGGCAGCCATTTTGAAAACACAATACCTGGTCGATTGCAGCTTGCAGCTTTATGTCGAAACAATGGTTTTGGTAGCGCCCCCAGCAGTACCAATAGCTTGCGATGCATAGGGCTTTCGTTTACAGTCAGGCTTCCCAGCAACAAAATGGATGCAGTCGCTCGTCGAAGACGGAAATTCTGAAATAAAGGGCCATTGAAATAGCATGATTTAGGCGGAAAAGTAGTAGAAACTTACAAAAATAACCATAGCAACTATTTTAGTACCTAATGCTCAGAGCCTGTAAAAGCAATTTTTCAAACATCATGGCCAAAACAGTATTGATGATGGTTGCATCACTAACTTGAAATGTCCACGTCGGCTGGCTTTAAATGAGGCGATATGGATCGACGCAAAGCCGGAAATGACTTACTTGCAAATCACATGCAAGCGGTAAAATTGATTTATGTACTACTAACATATATGTCAGTCAATGATCGTCCAGCCCCTGGCCGTCAAAGTTGATGCTACCATTCCGTTATCGGTCATTGTGCTAATCCAGAGAGACAAGACTCGTTAGAAGCCAGCCGAACCATGTCCTTTCACTCCTTTGTTAAATTTTCTATCAGCTTTTTCATCGTTTGTCTGCGTACATTTTAATAAAATATTAGTGCTTTATGCTTTTATTAACTTAAAACGCATCCATTCTGTCAGAAAAATACGTACACTTCATTATAGCACGAAAACAATAACTGTCCTACCAGTTTTGCAAATAAAATGAATAAACAAAGAACTAAACGCCGTTAAATACAAAAAAGCCAGCCAAAAGTATTTCTGGAAAGTGTGCAATCAAATTTTAGTTAATAGCCTAGCCCAAAGACAAGCTAGCAAGTTAAGTAAGCCTAAAAACTGAGTTTTACATTCATAATAAATATTTGGCTTAAGGGGTCCCCACCCTTTTCAAAGAGATAGGCTTTTCAATGCAAAGTACATTAAATCAAGACGCTACTGTCGCAAATTCACGTCATAAACCTACACTGAATTTTGGCTTGCAACGACATCTAGGTCAGGACTGTCTCCAGTCTTAATTTGGACAAAATCCATGTACTCAGTTTTCTATAACAGCTACCTAAACTTTACAGCAACTTTTGAACTTAAAAATTTAGCACAAATTCTCCAAAAAAGCAAAAACTCAAACCCACAAAAAATGTACAACTTAGCCTAGACCTGCGACCAGCTACCGCCAAAACAACAACAAAACTTGTTCACAGTGACGTCACATGCGCATTGGACCGGAAAATTTCTTACTTTTTTTAATATGACGCATTGAGTACGACCACGTAATAATCAATGTTTTGCCGGCTCAAAATTGTCTTTATATTGGGAAGTGAGCCCTATAAGGGAATTTTTTAATCCGACTGTCTAAGGTTAAAGACGCTTGCATTAGAACATACCAACTGAAAGTCCAACGTGCGCGAAAGATTGGCCATCTCTATCGAAAAGAGCTTGAATGTTTATCAAATAGATCAAATTTACACTATCCGCTAGATGGCGATTAGAGCACAGACATCCTTAATTGGTCAAAAGACATCAATTAAGGTTAAAGTTCTGGACCAATTACAAGTAATTTGGTCCCATTGAAAATCTATGCGTTGTGTACGACATGGCGAAACGCAGTTAGCCTGGAACAAGATTATAATTCAACAATACGCTAGCAGGATCTGGCAAAAAGGCGATTTCATGTGTTGCCAGATTATCTTAGGAGCGCTCGCAGGAAAGTCGTAGGAAGACGACGTCTAGCAGTAATATAGACAAGACACACCTACTGATAACATAAAAACTGCGATCGTATTTATTTCCGTTTTGTAAACCAACATGGCGCGCGACCTAGGGGAGAAGCTTGCCAAAGATTTGCAAGGGATGGCTTGGTCGTTAACGTTCTCACAACTGACCACGATTTAAAGGTTTTTAACGGCTTTTCCAAGCAAATGCAATCAACTCAAGAACAACCAGTAACACGTGAGACAAGCTGTGTTCATACCTTTCAATTCCTTGGTCGGCGTTTTCGAAAGCTTTGCATAGGTAAGTTCTTTACAAAAGAAGACACTAGCAGCGCGATGAAAGCACGTTCGCGAAAAAACTTTGCCATTCATTTCCAGTCGAGGTTGTTTGCTCAGTACGAAGCCTGCATCGAAAATCACTTGAAAAGGATCTTCAAACTGTGACAACTGTGACAAGTCTGCTAAACAACGCAACAGAAGCTGTCTTAGCCGGCCTGCAAGATGATCACAGCGAATGAATGTCGACGGTTTTCTTTCGTTCGCCGTGGTAAATCGCGACCACTGTTATGGAACAACAACAAAATACTTCTTGTACTAAATGACAAATCATAATTGCTTTGCAAACAGACCGTTGCCAAATACTTCAATCAATGAATTTTGGGTGTAATATGTTGAGGTAAAAACACCAAAAATGCAAAAGTGTAAACGATACATTTTCGAAAACGCTGCCGACAGGCAGCCATTTTGAAAACACAATACCTGGTCGATTGCAGCTTGCAGCTTTATGTCGAAACAATGGTTTTGGTAGCGCCCCCAGCAGTACCAATAGCTTGCGATGCATAGGGCTTTCGTTTACAGTCAGGCTTCCCAGCAACAAAATGGATGCAGTCGCTCGTCGAAGACGGAAATTCTGAAATAAAGGGCCATTGAAATAGCATGATTTAGGCGGAAAAGTAGTAGAAACTTACAAAAATAACCATAGCAACTATTTTAGTACCTAATGCTCAGAGCCTGTAAAAGCAATTTTTCAAACATCATGGCCAAAACAGTATTGATGATGGTTGCATCACTAACTTGAAATGTCCACGTCGGCTGGCTTTAAATGAGGCGATATGGATCGACGCAAAGCCGGAAATGACTTACTTGCAAATCACATGCAAGCGGTAAAATTGATTTATGTACTACTAACATATATGTCAGTCAATGATCGTCCAGCCCCTGGCCGTCAAAGTTGATGCTACCATTCCGTTATCGGTCATTGTGCTAATCCAGAGAGACAAGACTCGTTAGAAGCCAGCCGAACCATGTCCTTTCACTCCTTTGTTAAATTTTCTATCAGCTTTTTCATCGTTTGTCTGCGTACATTTTAATAAAATATTAGTGCTTTATGCTTTTATTAACTTAAAACGCATCCATTCTGTCAGAAAAATACGTACACTTCATTATAGCACGAAAACAATAACTGTCCTACCAGTTTTGCAAATAAAATGAATAAACAAAGAACTAAACGCCGTTAAATACAAAAAAGCCAGCCAAAAGTATTTCTGGAAAGTGTGCAATCAAATTTTAGTTAATAGCCTAGCCCAAAGACAAGCTAGCAAGTTAAGTAAGCCTAAAAACTGAGTTTTACATTCATAATAAATATTTGGCTTAAGGGGTCCCCACCCTTTTCAAAGAGATAGGCTTTTCAATGCAAAGTACATTAAATCAAGACGCTACTGTCGCAAATTCACGTCATAAACCTACACTGAATTTTGGCTTGCAACGACATCTAGGTCAGGACTGTCTCCAGTCTTAATTTGGACAAAATCCATGTACTCAGTTTTCTATAACAGCTACCTAAACTTTACAGCAACTTTTGAACTTAAAAATTTAGCACAAATTCTCCAAAAAAGCAAAAACTCAAACCCACAAAAAATGTACAACTTAGCCTAGACCTGCGACCAGCTACCGCCAAAACAACAACAAAACTTGTTCACAGTGACGTCACATGCGCATTGGACCGGAAAATTTCTTACTTTTTTTAATATGACGCATTGAGTACGACCACGTAATAATCAATGTTTTGCCGGCTCAAAATTGTCTTTATATTGGGAAGTGAGCCCTATAAGGGAATTTTTTAATCCGACTGTCTAAGGTTAAAGACGCTTGCATTAGAACATACCAACTGAAAGTCCAACGTGCGCGAAAGATTGGCCATCTCTATCGAAAAGAGCTTGAATGTTTATCAAATAGATCAAATTTACACTATCCGCTAGATGGCGATTAGAGCACAGACATCCTTAATTGGTCAAAAGACATCAATTAAGGTTAAAGTTCTGGACCAATTACAAGTAATTTGGTCCCATTGAAAATCTATGCGTTGTGTACGACATGGCGAAACGCAGTTAGCCTGGAACAAGATTATAATTCAACAATACGCTAGCAGGATCTGGCAAAAAGGCGATTTCATGTGTTGCCAGATTATCTTAGGAGCGCTCGCAGGAAAGTCGTAGGAAGACGACGTCTAGCAGTAATATAGACAAGACACACCTACTGATAACATAAAAACTGCGATCGTATTTATTTCCGTTTTGTAAACCAACATGGCGCGCGACCTAGGGGAGAAGCTTGCCAAAGATTTGCAAGGGATGGCTTGGTCGTTAACGTTCTCACAACTGACCACGATTTAAAGGTTTTTAACGGCTTTTCCAAGCAAATGCAATCAACTCAAGAACAACCAGTAACACGTGAGACAAGCTGTGTTCATACCTTTCAATTCCTTGGTCGGCGTTTTCGAAAGCTTTGCATAGGTAAGTTCTTTACAAAAGAAGACACTAGCAGCGCGATGAAAGCACGTTCGCGAAAAAACTTTGCCATTCATTTCCAGTCGAGGTTGTTTGCTCAGTACGAAGCCTGCATCGAAAATCACTTGAAAAGGATCTTCAAACTGTGACAACTGTGACAAGTCTGCTAAACAACGCAACAGAAGCTGTCTTAGCCGGCCTGCAAGATGATCACAGCGAATGAATGTCGACGGTTTTCTTTCGTTCGCCGTGGTAAATCGCGACCACTGTTATGGAACAACAACAAAATACTTCTTGTACTAAATGACAAATCATAATTGCTTTGCAAACAGACCGTTGCCAAATACTTCAATCAATGAATTTTGGGTGTAATATGTTGAGGTAAAAACACCAAAAATGCAAAAGTGTAAACGATACATTTTCGAAAACGCTGCCGACAGGCAGCCATTTTGAAAACACAATACCTGGTCGATTGCAGCTTGCAGCTTTATGTCGAAACAATGGTTTTGGTAGCGCCCCCAGCAGTACCAATAGCTTGCGATGCATAGGGCTTTCGTTTACAGTCAGGCTTCCCAGCAACAAAATGGATGCAGTCGCTCGTCGAAGACGGAAATTCTGAAATAAAGGGCCATTGAAATAGCATGATTTAGGCGGAAAAGTAGTAGAAACTTACAAAAATAACCATAGCAACTATTTTAGTACCTAATGCTCAGAGCCTGTAAAAGCAATTTTTCAAACATCATGGCCAAAACAGTATTGATGATGGTTGCATCACTAACTTGAAATGTCCACGTCGGCTGGCTTTAAATGAGGCGATATGGATCGACGCAAAGCCGGAAATGACTTACTTGCAAATCACATGCAAGCGGTAAAATTGATTTATGTACTACTAACATATATGTCAGTCAATGATCGTCCAGCCCCTGGCCGTCAAAGTTGATGCTACCATTCCGTTATCGGTCATTGTGCTAATCCAGAGAGACAAGACTCGTTAGAAGCCAGCCGAACCATGTCCTTTCACTCCTTTGTTAAATTTTCTATCAGCTTTTTCATCGTTTGTCTGCGTACATTTTAATAAAATATTAGTGCTTTATGCTTTTATTAACTTAAAACGCATCCATTCTGTCAGAAAAATACGTACACTTCATTATAGCACGAAAACAATAACTGTCCTACCAGTTTTGCAAATAAAATGAATAAACAAAGAACTAAACGCCGTTAAATACAAAAAAGCCAGCCAAAAGTATTTCTGGAAAGTGTGCAATCAAATTTTAGTTAATAGCCTAGCCCAAAGACAAGCTAGCAAGTTAAGTAAGCCTAAAAACTGAGTTTTACATTCATAATAAATATTTGGCTTAAGGGGTCCCCACCCTTTTCAAAGAGATAGGCTTTTCAATGCAAAGTACATTAAATCAAGACGCTACTGTCGCAAATTCACGTCATAAACCTACACTGAATTTTGGCTTGCAACGACATCTAGGTCAGGACTGTCTCCAGTCTTAATTTGGACAAAATCCATGTACTCAGTTTTCTATAACAGCTACCTAAACTTTACAGCAACTTTTGAACTTAAAAATTTAGCACAAATTCTCCAAAAAAGCAAAAACTCAAACCCACAAAAAATGTACAACTTAGCCTAGACCTGCGACCAGCTACCGCCAAAACAACAACAAAACTTGTTCACAGTGACGTCACATGCGCATTGGACCGGAAAATTTCTTACTTTTTTTAATATGACGCATTGAGTACGACCACGTAATAATCAATGTTTTGCCGGCTCAAAATTGTCTTTATATTGGGAAGTGAGCCCTATAAGGGAATTTTTTAATCCGACTGTCTAAGGTTAAAGACGCTTGCATTAGAACATACCAACTGAAAGTCCAACGTGCGCGAAAGATTGGCCATCTCTATCGAAAAGAGCTTGAATGTTTATCAAATAGATCAAATTTACACTATCCGCTAGATGGCGATTAGAGCACAGACATCCTTAATTGGTCAAAAGACATCAATTAAGGTTAAAGTTCTGGACCAATTACAAGTAATTTGGTCCCATTGAAAATCTATGCGTTGTGTACGACATGGCGAAACGCAGTTAGCCTGGAACAAGATTATAATTCAACAATACGCTAGCAGGATCTGGCAAAAAGGCGATTTCATGTGTTGCCAGATTATCTTAGGAGCGCTCGCAGGAAAGTCGTAGGAAGACGACGTCTAGCAGTAATATAGACAAGACACACCTACTGATAACATAAAAACTGCGATCGTATTTATTTCCGTTTTGTAAACCAACATGGCGCGCGACCTAGGGGAGAAGCTTGCCAAAGATTTGCAAGGGATGGCTTGGTCGTTAACGTTCTCACAACTGACCACGATTTAAAGGTTTTTAACGGCTTTTCCAAGCAAATGCAATCAACTCAAGAACAACCAGTAACACGTGAGACAAGCTGTGTTCATACCTTTCAATTCCTTGGTCGGCGTTTTCGAAAGCTTTGCATAGGTAAGTTCTTTACAAAAGAAGACACTAGCAGCGCGATGAAAGCACGTTCGCGAAAAAACTTTGCCATTCATTTCCAGTCGAGGTTGTTTGCTCAGTACGAAGCCTGCATCGAAAATCACTTGAAAAGGATCTTCAAACTGTGACAACTGTGACAAGTCTGCTAAACAACGCAACAGAAGCTGTCTTAGCCGGCCTGCAAGATGATCACAGCGAATGAATGTCGACGGTTTTCTTTCGTTCGCCGTGGTAAATCGCGACCACTGTTATGGAACAACAACAAAATACTTCTTGTACTAAATGACAAATCATAATTGCTTTGCAAACAGACCGTTGCCAAATACTTCAATCAATGAATTTTGGGTGTAATATGTTGAGGTAAAAACACCAAAAATGCAAAAGTGTAAACGATACATTTTCGAAAACGCTGCCGACAGGCAGCCATTTTGAAAACACAATACCTGGTCGATTGCAGCTTGCAGCTTTATGTCGAAACAATGGTTTTGGTAGCGCCCCCAGCAGTACCAATAGCTTGCGATGCATAGGGCTTTCGTTTACAGTCAGGCTTCCCAGCAACAAAATGGATGCAGTCGCTCGTCGAAGACGGAAATTCTGAAATAAAGGGCCATTGAAATAGCATGATTTAGGCGGAAAAGTAGTAGAAACTTACAAAAATAACCATAGCAACTATTTTAGTACCTAATGCTCAGAGCCTGTAAAAGCAATTTTTCAAACATCATGGCCAAAACAGTATTGATGATGGTTGCATCACTAACTTGAAATGTCCACGTCGGCTGGCTTTAAATGAGGCGATATGGATCGACGCAAAGCCGGAAATGACTTACTTGCAAATCACATGCAAGCGGTAAAATTGATTTATGTACTACTAACATATATGTCAGTCAATGATCGTCCAGCCCCTGGCCGTCAAAGTTGATGCTACCATTCCGTTATCGGTCATTGTGCTAATCCAGAGAGACAAGACTCGTTAGAAGCCAGCCGAACCATGTCCTTTCACTCCTTTGTTAAATTTTCTATCAGCTTTTTCATCGTTTGTCTGCGTACATTTTAATAAAATATTAGTGCTTTATGCTTTTATTAACTTAAAACGCATCCATTCTGTCAGAAAAATACGTACACTTCATTATAGCACGAAAACAATAACTGTCCTACCAGTTTTGCAAATAAAATGAATAAACAAAGAACTAAACGCCGTTAAATACAAAAAAGCCAGCCAAAAGTATTTCTGGAAAGTGTGCAATCAAATTTTAGTTAATAGCCTAGCCCAAAGACAAGCTAGCAAGTTAAGTAAGCCTAAAAACTGAGTTTTACATTCATAATAAATATTTGGCTTAAGGGGTCCCCACCCTTTTCAAAGAGATAGGCTTTTCAATGCAAAGTACATTAAATCAAGACGCTACTGTCGCAAATTCACGTCATAAACCTACACTGAATTTTGGCTTGCAACGACATCTAGGTCAGGACTGTCTCCAGTCTTAATTTGGACAAAATCCATGTACTCAGTTTTCTATAACAGCTACCTAAACTTTACAGCAACTTTTGAACTTAAAAATTTAGCACAAATTCTCCAAAAAAGCAAAAACTCAAACCCACAAAAAATGTACAACTTAGCCTAGACCTGCGACCAGCTACCGCCAAAACAACAACAAAACTTGTTCACAGTGACGTCACATGCGCATTGGACCGGAAAATTTCTTACTTTTTTTAATATGACGCATTGAGTACGACCACGTAATAATCAATGTTTTGCCGGCTCAAAATTGTCTTTATATTGGGAAGTGAGCCCTATAAGGGAATTTTTTAATCCGACTGTCTAAGGTTAAAGACGCTTGCATTAGAACATACCAACTGAAAGTCCAACGTGCGCGAAAGATTGGCCATCTCTATCGAAAAGAGCTTGAATGTTTATCAAATAGATCAAATTTACACTATCCGCTAGATGGCGATTAGAGCACAGACATCCTTAATTGGTCAAAAGACATCAATTAAGGTTAAAGTTCTGGACCAATTACAAGTAATTTGGTCCCATTGAAAATCTATGCGTTGTGTACGACATGGCGAAACGCAGTTAGCCTGGAACAAGATTATAATTCAACAATACGCTAGCAGGATCTGGCAAAAAGGCGATTTCATGTGTTGCCAGATTATCTTAGGAGCGCTCGCAGGAAAGTCGTAGGAAGACGACGTCTAGCAGTAATATAGACAAGACACACCTACTGATAACATAAAAACTGCGATCGTATTTATTTCCGTTTTGTAAACCAACATGGCGCGCGACCTAGGGGAGAAGCTTGCCAAAGATTTGCAAGGGATGGCTTGGTCGTTAACGTTCTCACAACTGACCACGATTTAAAGGTTTTTAACGGCTTTTCCAAGCAAATGCAATCAACTCAAGAACAACCAGTAACACGTGAGACAAGCTGTGTTCATACCTTTCAATTCCTTGGTCGGCGTTTTCGAAAGCTTTGCATAGGTAAGTTCTTTACAAAAGAAGACACTAGCAGCGCGATGAAAGCACGTTCGCGAAAAAACTTTGCCATTCATTTCCAGTCGAGGTTGTTTGCTCAGTACGAAGCCTGCATCGAAAATCACTTGAAAAGGATCTTCAAACTGTGACAACTGTGACAAGTCTGCTAAACAACGCAACAGAAGCTGTCTTAGCCGGCCTGCAAGATGATCACAGCGAATGAATGTCGACGGTTTTCTTTCGTTCGCCGTGGTAAATCGCGACCACTGTTATGGAACAACAACAAAATACTTCTTGTACTAAATGACAAATCATAATTGCTTTGCAAACAGACCGTTGCCAAATACTTCAATCAATGAATTTTGGGTGTAATATGTTGAGGTAAAAACACCAAAAATGCAAAAGTGTAAACGATACATTTTCGAAAACGCTGCCGACAGGCAGCCATTTTGAAAACACAATACCTGGTCGATTGCAGCTTGCAGCTTTATGTCGAAACAATGGTTTTGGTAGCGCCCCCAGCAGTACCAATAGCTTGCGATGCATAGGGCTTTCGTTTACAGTCAGGCTTCCCAGCAACAAAATGGATGCAGTCGCTCGTCGAAGACGGAAATTCTGAAATAAAGGGCCATTGAAATAGCATGATTTAGGCGGAAAAGTAGTAGAAACTTACAAAAATAACCATAGCAACTATTTTAGTACCTAATGCTCAGAGCCTGTAAAAGCAATTTTTCAAACATCATGGCCAAAACAGTATTGATGATGGTTGCATCACTAACTTGAAATGTCCACGTCGGCTGGCTTTAAATGAGGCGATATGGATCGACGCAAAGCCGGAAATGACTTACTTGCAAATCACATGCAAGCGGTAAAATTGATTTATGTACTACTAACATATATGTCAGTCAATGATCGTCCAGCCCCTGGCCGTCAAAGTTGATGCTACCATTCCGTTATCGGTCATTGTGCTAATCCAGAGAGACAAGACTCGTTAGAAGCCAGCCGAACCATGTCCTTTCACTCCTTTGTTAAATTTTCTATCAGCTTTTTCATCGTTTGTCTGCGTACATTTTAATAAAATATTAGTGCTTTATGCTTTTATTAACTTAAAACGCATCCATTCTGTCAGAAAAATACGTACACTTCATTATAGCACGAAAACAATAACTGTCCTACCAGTTTTGCAAATAAAATGAATAAACAAAGAACTAAACGCCGTTAAATACAAAAAAGCCAGCCAAAAGTATTTCTGGAAAGTGTGCAATCAAATTTTAGTTAATAGCCTAGCCCAAAGACAAGCTAGCAAGTTAAGTAAGCCTAAAAACTGAGTTTTACATTCATAATAAATATTTGGCTTAAGGGGTCCCCACCCTTTTCAAAGAGATAGGCTTTTCAATGCAAAGTACATTAAATCAAGACGCTACTGTCGCAAATTCACGTCATAAACCTACACTGAATTTTGGCTTGCAACGACATCTAGGTCAGGACTGTCTCCAGTCTTAATTTGGACAAAATCCATGTACTCAGTTTTCTATAACAGCTACCTAAACTTTACAGCAACTTTTGAACTTAAAAATTTAGCACAAATTCTCCAAAAAAGCAAAAACTCAAACCCACAAAAAATGTACAACTTAGCCTAGACCTGCGACCAGCTACCGCCAAAACAACAACAAAACTTGTTCACAGTGACGTCACATGCGCATTGGACCGGAAAATTTCTTACTTTTTTTAATATGACGCATTGAGTACGACCACGTAATAATCAATGTTTTGCCGGCTCAAAATTGTCTTTATATTGGGAAGTGAGCCCTTAAACACTGCGTTGCACTGATATGTTGTATTGTAACGTTTTTAAAGATGATATAATCCGTACCTTTTTGTTGTATGAACCATGTATGGTGTTTGTACAAACTGGTTTTGAGGCACCCCATTTTACTGTACACCTGAATTCTCCATGGTGTAACATTCCCCGAGTTTCGAACCTGTGTACCTGCCTTCATCAAAATCTAGCATATTGTGACAATGTGTAGTAAGGAATAATTTTTTGGATTAACTATGCTAGCTGCGTTTAACGAGAGAGTTTGTCTAAGAAGGTCAAATAAGAGTGGGTCTGAACATAACATTTATGTTTAGTTCTTTGATAAAAGTCAAAATAAACGATATACTGTATAGTGAGTCGTTATAAATAAGAATATTGTAAACATTGCATCGGCAAAACGTTAAAAATTCTTGCAGCCATAAGAGATGCGAATACTGTGTAACTCTGTATATCGCCAGTCTTTTGTCTGTGTTAAATGTTGTTGACACAGTGATAACAATGAAGTAAGGCCAGCATAGCCGCATGTTTCTTATTTTAAAAGCAAAATATTGCAAGCTCCCGCGCTAATAACGCCTAAAGCTAGTGCAATGTTTTTATATATTGCTTCCAATGCAATGGACTGATCACGACCAAGATTTTGGATTAGGTTACTGTAGCTGGCTAAAGGTTCCAAGGCAAACGACGCTTATAGTTAGTTGCAAGTTCGCTTAAAATAATGTAAACAGCAACAAATTTTTGAGCTGTTAAATTTGTTTTCTTCCTGAATAGTTTATTCTGGAAAACGAAAGATGATATTTTGGAAACTATAAAAGCTTGAATAGTAAATCTATGTTAAAACATATTTTAAAATATAAATGTCAAACATTTATGACTATGACGTGTTTAAGAATTCAACAATTGATTCAATGTCTTTAGAAACGCTCAACATAAAACTTTCGTGACAATAAGATAGTTGTCGCATTGTTTTGTGAAAGGTTGTAAAAAAATTCCTTTGTCAAACGACCTGGTACTGTATGTGGCTTTTGTGTTATATAATGGCCTCCTATATCAAACGAGTGTAAATTGTAATGGATGAAGATTTTGTTTTAATTCTTTTTAGAAGGACATCTGAAATGATTTGTATATATATAGCTAGTGCTCGCTTTTAAAGCTTGTGAAAATGTATACATAACAAGGCCACATAACAACTAATACACCATAGTTAAAACTGCAGGAAGTTAATTTGTGATAAACATACCGGCCTACAATATTTGAGTTTTAATTGCAACAAGCGCACAGATCTGCAGCTTTGAATAGTTACTTAGTAAATATCAAATACAAAAAGACAGACAGTAAAGAAATATCAAATACAACGCTTTGGGGAAAATTGAGAAAATATTTGGAAAGCACCACACAAAAATATCAGAATAATTTATTGCAATTAACAATTAAATATTTATTAGTTTCGAGAAATGTGTATTGCGTTCAGGTAATTTTTTGTCTATTTCTCTTTTGCGTTAAAAACAGATAAGCTACATTTCATAAGTATTTTTGTCACAATTTAGGCTTCCATGTTAAAAAGGCTTAAGCATATTTTTTTATTGTTATCAACTGGGCCTAACAATCCTTTTTATTCTTTGAAAAATAGTTTTTCATAGTAACGTAAATTGGTTAATAAAGTAATTTAGTAAGCTATTTTAAAATTGTTATTTAAATGATTGATTGATGATTTTGTTTCATTTTTGTTTGCAAATTTGAATACTTAAAGGTGTTACATATTTTAAGTACCGAGTTACTAAAACTTTATCAAGAATTTAAATGCATGGTTACCTAAACAAATGACCCTTGCGTTCAAACGTTTAAACACAAAACTGTTGACATACGTTGCACGTACATTCACCGCCTTTTCCAATCGGAGCGATTTGATGCAATAGTTGTTAAGTTAGTTAAGTCACGGTTAACTTCCTTATGTTTTACTATAAAATCCAAGATTATCTAGAGCTAAGGTCACACAAAACACTTTGTTTAAATAGAAAATGACTTTAGATACTCTTTAAATATATAGTTGCTTATGCACAGGATGGTTTTTTAACGGTGAAATAAAACTAAGTAACAATCAAATTTTGTTTGCGAAAACGCAGTTTTGTTTTAAAGTTTTGCATAAGATCGTTAGAATGAAATCAATTGTGTCAAAATTTTTAAGCGAATCTACAACATCCTGTAAGTACCAAAGGATTAAAATCTTTATTACCTTTTTTTTGATTTGTTTTCATTTTTTGCAGTAATAACAATTTACATCGTTAAAAAAAGTGCAATGTATTTTGCAGTAAACAAGACTGAAGCAATAAACATTACCAAAAGAGAGAATGGAAAGATTAACTTAGATAAAAATGCTCTTGAAAAAGTTCTTGGAAATGAGAAAGTGGCAGAGTATCCTGTTGCAATTTATTCTGTGGCAGGTCCATTTCGAACTGGAAAATCGTTTTTGCTCAATTTGTTTGTTCGTTATTTCGAACGAAGAGGGGTATAGTAAATTAAATTTTAAGATATACCCAATTAAAAGTTTTCTTTAAGTTTTAAGTTAAGTTTTAAGTTAAGTTTTCTTTTAATTAAGAGATTTTTTTCTTCCATTAACCGACAGTTAACCCTATTCATACCGGGCTCGCGACTTAACTATTTTTACTAGGTGTGGCCGACACTGCACACACATTTTCAATCGTTAATTACTTGAAAACTATACGTCGTAAACTGATCAGATTTTTACAGGTTAGTAGCAAAAACATCTGGCTTCCTGTATACACCATAATTACAAAATTAAAGAAAGTGAATTTAGTGTAAATTAAGTATTTTTAAAAGTGATACATTTCTAGAATGTTTTCTTATTACGCCGCGCCCCCGCTGTGCCGAAAACCAGCTGACCGCGAGAAGAGAACGCAAGAGAATAGTTAGTCGAATTAGTGGTGCGTAAATGAGTGAACGAAAACAACACGCTTAAATGCGGAGAGAGAGCAAAATTATGAAAATATGACAATATCTCAAAAATTACAAACTCCAACTTTATAAAATGAACATGGACAGATAGCTGAACATTTTTTAGGAAAAGTCACCAAATTTCAGGTTTCTACAGCAAACAATGCAACAATACGCAACGGTTTGCTGTGACTGTGTGCAGGAGAAGCCACACCTAGTGAGAATAGGGTTAAGCTTCAATCTGACAAACGCGATAAATCTTTTATGTTAAAAGACCATAGAAAGCGTTCCACCACCCCTTGACCCAAACGACGAAGAGCCGCTCACAGGACCTTTTAAGTTCAAAGGTGGAGCTAGTGAAGGTTGCACAGAGGGAATATGGATTACAAAGGAGCCATTTATAATCTCCACCAAGAACAAAAAAACGGTATGATTAAAAATATCAAAGTTCCCAAAAATTCTTTCCAACTTTGATTCATCGTTTCCTATGCAGGTTGCTCTATTTCTTATGGACACACAAGGTGCATTTGATCATAAGGCCAGTATAAAAGAAAGCTCAATTTTATTCGCCTTAAGTCTGTTACTCAGTTCCTACCAATTCTTTAACTTGAAAACCAGCATCGACAGTCTTCATCTTCAAGCTTTGGGGGTAAATTGCATTAAGATTTATTTCATGTTTATTTTCACAAAACAACCTCGAAACTAACAATGATTTATAGCATTGCTTTGAAATTGCTCATTAACAAAAATTTTACACGCTTTTTCAGAACTTTGCAGAGTATGCACAAAATGTTAGAGATACAAAGTCTGGCTTTTTATTTCAGGTTAGTAACTAGCAATTCAATTCCGTTTCTTAGACCTAAGGCATACCGTTATCTCATTTTAATACAAATCTATAGTTTTACTGTAATTGAGTATTTCTGTTTTCAATAGTTACAAGATAATTCTTTTAACAAGTTTATTATGGTTTTTTTATGGAACAGAAATTCATGTTCCTTATTCGTGACTGGAAAATGATAGAAGATCACAAGCACGGTTTGTATGGTGGAAAACGCTATCTCAATACTGTTCTTGACGGAGATGACGGGGCAGATGAAAACGTTAAAACCAACAAATTCCTCAAAGAAAACTTTTCTGAACTTTTATGTTATCTTTGGCCCTCTCCAGCTCCCAAAATCGAAGGAATGGGGAAAACCTCCAAAGTTTGTCATATGAAAGGTATAATACCATAAATAACTGCAAACCCATGCTCTTTCTTTGCGTTGCCTTAAAACTTTATAGTAAATAGTTTTATTATTAACAGTCAGATTTATACTTCAAAAAACTATTTTCAAAATCTTTTTCTTAAAAATAATATTGCAACGTTGTTGTCAGATGTCGGCTTTGAGTTTTTGAAGAAAGCGTCTGAGTTTTTCCATTATCTCTGCTTTGAGAATGAGAATAAGAATCTTATGGTGAAGCGAGAAGGCGCAGAAGAGCTTAATTGCAGGAAACTATATGAATTCGCAAGTCATTTTGCTGATGTCATCAACCAAGGATCAATCGATACAGTGGAATCATATTTTGAGGAAAGTTATAATCTAAAATTGTGCAGAAATTAACTTCATGTATGTTTCATTCTTACATATTCGTATTAATCGCTACAGGCGGGAAAAGCAGCTAAAATGGAACTTATCTTTCTCGATTGCGTTGACATCTACAGAATGTGCTTGCAGGTAAGAACGTTATCAACTGAAAATTACACAAAAAACTGGAATTAATGAGAGTTAATAATCAAACGATCGGTCGCTCACATTAAAAGTTGTTTCTATTTACAGAATTTTGGCAACGAACGACTAAACGAGCGTCATGAACGAAGTAGGAAAAAAGCTCTCAATCAGTTTCAAGTAAAATCGAAGCATAGCAACAAAGACCTCAGGATAAAGGGCCAAGGGAATTTGCAGCAAGAA